>NC_134174.1:44953524-45553524 GCF_964188355.1 Buteo buteo | reverse complement strand
AGCCTCTTTCCGAAAAGCCAAACGTCCGGCTCTTCTCCCACAAGAAACGGGCCAGCCCTGAAAGCTCTTGCTGCTCTTCACCGTCCCCATGCACCCTATCCACAGGCACAACAGCACTGAGGTTCTCTGCTTTCCTATAGTCGGTACCTCTAAAGGCGCTCGTACTCGGCAGAGCCTCTTTCCGAAAAGGCAAACGTCCGTCTCCTTCTCCCACAAAGAAGGGGCCAGCCCTGAAAGCTCTTGCTGCTCTTCGCCGTCACCGTGCACCCTATCCACAGGAACAACAGAACTGGGAATCTCTGCTTTCCACGATCAGCACATCTCACGGCACTCGTTCTCGGCAGAGCCTCTTTCCGAAAAGCCAAACGTCCGGCTTCTTCTCCCACAAGGAAGGGGCCAGCTCTGAAAGCTCTTGCTGCTCTTCACCGTCCCCGTGCACCCTATCTACAGGTACAACAACACTGGGCTTCTGTGCTTTCCCAGAGACTCAGCAAATCACGGCGCTCATTCTCTGCAGAGCCTCTTTCCGAAAAGCCAAACGTCCGGCTCTTCTCCCACAAGAAACGGGCCAGCCCTGAAAGCTCTTGCTGCTCTTCGCCGTCCCCGTGCAAGCTATCCACAGGCACAAAAACACTGAGGTTATCTGCTTTCCCACACTCTGTCCATCTCACTGCTCTCGTTCTCGGCAGAGCCTCCATCCGAAAAGGCAAACGTCTGCCTCCTTCTCCCACAAGGAAGGGGCCAGCCCTGAAAGCTCTGGCTGGGCTTCACTGTGCCGGTGCACCCTATCCACAGGCACAACAGCACTTGGGTGCTCTGCTTTCCCAGAGACTCAGCATCTCACGGCGCTCATTCTTGGCAGAGCCTCTTTCCGAATAGGCAAACGTCCGGCTCCTTCTCCCACAAGGAAGGGGCCAGCCCTGAAAGCTCTTGCTGCTCTTCACCGTCCCCATGCACCCTATGCACAGGCACAACAGCACTGAGGTTCTCTGCTTTCCTATAGTCGGTACCTCTAACGGCGCTCATTCTCGGCAGAGCCTCTTTCCGAAAAGGCAAACGTCCGGCTCCTTCTCCCACAAGGAAGGGGCCAGCCCTGAAAGCTCTTGCTGAGCTTCACCGTCCCCGTGCACGCTATCCACAGGCACAACAGCACTGGGGTGCTCTGCTTTCCCACAGTCGGTCCATCTAACGGCGCTCGTTCTCGGCAGAGCCTCTTTCCAAAAAGGCAAACGTCCGGCTCCTTCTCCCACAAGGAAGGGGCCAGCCCTGAAAGCTCTTGCTGCTCTTCACCGTCCCCGTGCACCCTATCCACAGGCACAACAGCACTGGGGTGCTCTGCTTTCCCAGAAACTCAGCATCTCACGGCGCTCATTCTCGGAAGAGCCTCTTTCCGAAAAGGCAAACGTCCGGCTTCTTCTCCCACAAGGAAGGGGCCAGTCCTGAAAGCTCTTGCTGCTCTTCACCATCCCCGTGCACCCTATCCACAGGCACAACAGCACTGGGCTGCTCTGCTTTCCCGCAGTCGGTACGTCTCACGGCGCTCGTTCTCGGCAGAGCCTCTTTCCGAAAAGCCAAACGTCCGTCTCCTTCTCCCACAAGGAAGCGGCCAGCCCTGAAAGCTCTT
Source organism: Buteo buteo (assembly GCF_964188355.1). Taxonomy (NCBI): domain Eukaryota; kingdom Metazoa; phylum Chordata; class Aves; order Accipitriformes; family Accipitridae; genus Buteo; species Buteo buteo. Next base: position 45,551,900 of record NC_134174.1, on the reverse strand, counting down.
GCTGCTCTTCACCGTCCCCGTGCACCCTATCCACAGGCACAACAACACTGGGCATCTGTGCTTTCCCAGACACTCAGCACCTCACGGTGCTCGTTCTCGGCAGAGCCTCTTTCCGAAAAGTCAAACGTCCGGCTCCTTCTCGCACAAGGAAGGGGCCAGCCCTGAAAGCTCTTGCTGCTCTTCACCGTCCCCGTGCACCCTATCCACAGGCACAACAACACTGAGGTTCTCTGCTTTCCCACACTCGGTCCATCTCACTGCTCTCGTTCTCGGCAGAGCCTCCATCCGAAAAGGCAAACGTCTGCCTCCTTCTCCCACAAGGAAGGGGCCAGCCCTGAAAGCTCTGGCTGGGCTTCACTGTGCCGGTGCACCCTATCCACAGGCACAACAGCACTTGGGTGCTCTGCTTTCCCAGAGACTCAGCATCTCACGGCGCTCATTCTTGGCAGAGCCTCTTTCCGAATAGGCAAACGTCCGGCTCCTTCTCCCACAAGGAAGGGGCCAGTCCTGAAAGCTCTTGCTGCTCTTCACCGTCCCCATGCACCCTATCCACAGGCACAACAGCACTGGGGTGCTCTGCTTTCCCACAGTCGGTCCATCTAACGGCGCTCGTTCTCGGCAGAGCCTCTTTCCGAAAAGGCAAACGTCCGGCTCCTTCTCCCACAAGGAAGGGGCCAGCCCTGAAAGCTCTTGCTGCTCTTCACCGTCCCCGTGCACCCTATCCACAGGCACAACAGCACTTGGGTGCTCTGCTTTCCTATAGTTGGTGCCTCTAAAGGCACTCGTACTCGGCAGAGCCTCTTTCCGAAAAGGGAAACGTCCGGCTCCTTCTCCCACAAAGAAGGGGCCAGCCCTGAAAGCTCTTGCTGCTCTTCGCCGTCCCCGTGCACCCTATCCACAGGAACAACAGAACTGGGAATCTCTGCTTTCCACGATCAGCACATCTCACGACGCTCGTTCTCGGCAGAGCCTCTTTCCGAAAAGGCAAACGTCCGGCTCCTTCTCCCACAAGGAAGGGGACAGCCCTGAAAGCTCTTGCTGCTCTTCACCATCCCCGTGCACCCCATCCACAGGCACAACAGCACTGGGGTGCTCTGCTTTCCCACAGTCGGTACATCTCACGGCGCTCGTTCTCGGCAGAGCCTCTTTCCGAAAAGGCAAACGTCCGGCTCCTTCTCCCACAAGGAAGGGGCCAGCCCTGAAAGCTCTTGCTGCTCTTCACCGTCCCCGTGCACCCTATCTACAGGCACAACAACACTGGGCATCTGTGCTTTCCCAGACACTCAGCACCTCACGGTGCTCGTTCTCGGCAGAGCCTCTTTCCGAAAAGGCAAACGTCCGGCTCCTTCTCGCACAAGGAAGGGGCCAGCCCTGAAAGCTCTTGCTGCTCTTCACCGTCCCCGTGCACCCTATCCACAGGCACAACAACACTGAGGTTCTCTGCTTTCCCACACTCGGTCCATCTCACTGCTCTCGTTCTCGGCAGAGCCTCCATCCGAAAAGGCAAACGTCCGGCTCCTTCTCCCACAAGGAAGGGGCCAGCCCTGAAAGCTCTGGCTGGCCTTCACTGTGCCGGTGCACCCTATCCACAGGCACAACAGCACTTGGGTGCTCTGCTTTCCCAGAGACTCAGCATCTCACGGCGCTCATTCTTGGCAGAGCCTCTTTCCGAATAGGCAAACGTCCGGCTCCTTCTCCCACAAGGAAGGGGCCAGCCCTGAAAGCTCTTGCTGCTCTTCACCGTCCCCATGCACCCTATGCTCAGGCACAACAGTACTGAGGTTCTCTGCTTTCCTATAGTCGGTACCTCTAACGGCGCTCGTTCTCGGCAGAGCCTCTTTCCGAAAAGGCAAACGTCCGGCTCCTTCTCCCACAAGGAAGGGGCCAGCCCTGAAAGCTCTTGCTGAGCTTCACCGTCCCCGTGCACGCTATACACAGGCACAACAGCACTGGGGTGCTCTGCTTTCCCACAGTCGGTCCATCTAACGGCGCTCGTTCTCGGCAGAGCCTCTTTCCAAAAAGGCAAACGTCCGGCTCCTTCTCCCACAAGGAAGGGGCCAGCCCTGAAAGCTCTTGCTGCTCTTCACCGTCCCCGTGCACCCTATCCACAGGCACAACAGCACTGGGGTGCTCTGCTTTCCCAGAAACTCAGCATCTCACGGCGCTCATTCTCGGAAGAGCCTCTTTCCGAAAAGGCAAACGTCCGGCTTCTTCTCGCACAAGGAAGGGGCCAGCCCTGAAAGCTCTTGCTGCTCTTCACCGTCCCCGTGCACCCTATCCACAGGCACAACAACACTGAGGTTCTCTGCTTTCCCACACTCGCTCCATCTCACTGCTCTCGTTCTCGGCAGAGCCTCCATCCGAAAAGGCAAACGTCTGCCTCCTTCTCCCACAAGGAAGGGGCCAGCCCTGAAAGCTCTGGCTGGGCTTCACTGTGCCGGTGCACCCTATCCACAGGCACAACAGCACTTGGGTGCTCTGCTTTCCCAGAGACTCAGCATCTCACGGCGCTCATTCTTGGCAGAGCCTCTTTCCGAATAGGCAAACGTCCGGCTCCTTCTCCCACAAGGAAGGGGCCAGCCCTGAAAGCTCTTGCTGCTCTTCACCGTCCCCATGCACCCTATGCACAGGCACAACAGCACTGAGGTTCTCTGCTTTCCTATAGTCGGTACCTCTAACGGCGCTCGTTCTCGGCAGAGCCTCTTTCCGAAAGGGCAAACGTCCGGCTCCTTCTCCCACAAGGAAGGGGACAGCCCTGAAAGCTCTTGCTGAGCTTCACCGTCCCCGTGCACGCTATACACAGGCACAACAGCACTGGGGTGCTCTGCTTTCTCACAGTCGGTCCATCTAACGGCGCTCGTTCTCGGCAGAGCCTCTTTCCAAAAAGGCAAACGTCCGGCTCCTTCTCCCACAAGGAAGGGGCCAGCCCTGAAAGCTCTTGCTGCTCTTCACCGTCCCCGTGCACCCTATCCACAGGCACAACAGCACTGAGGTTCTCTGCTTTCCTATAGTCGGTACCTCTAAAGGCGCTCGTTCTCGGCAGAGCCTCTTTCCGAAAAGGCAAACGTCCGGCTCCTTCTCCCACAAGGAAGGGGCCAGCCCTGAAAGCTCTTGCTGGGCCTCACCGTCCCCGTGCACGCTATACACAGGCACAACAGCACTGGGGTGCTCTGCTTTCCCACAATCGGTACATCTCACGGCGCTCGTTCTCGACAGAGCCTCTTTCCGAAAAGGCAAACTTCCGGCTCCTTCTCCCACAAGGAAGGGGCCAGCCCTGAAAGCTCTTGCTGCTCTTCACCGTCCCCGTGCACCCTATCCACAGGCACAACAACACTGAGGTTCTCTGCTTTCCCACACTCGGTCCATCTCACTGCTCTCGTTCTCGGCAGAGCCTCCATCCGAAAAGGCAAACGTCTGCCTCCTTCTCCCACAAGGAAGGGGCCAGCCCTGAAAGCTCTGGCTGGGCTTCACTGTGCCGGTGCACCCTATCCACAGGCACAACAGCACTTGGGTGCTCTGCTTTCCCAGAGACTCAGCATCTCACGGCGCTCATTCTTGGCAGAGCCTCTTTCCGAATAGGCAAACGTCCGGCTCCTTCTCCCACAAGGAAGGGGCCAGCCCTGAAAGCTCTTGCTGCTCTTCACCGTCCCCGTGCACCCTATGCACAGGCACAACAGCACTGAGGATCTCTGCTTTCCTATAGTCGGTACCTCTAACGGCGCTCGTTCTCGGCAGAGCCTCTTTCCGAAAAGGCAAACGTCCGGCTCCTTCTCCCACAAGGAAGGGGACAGCCCTGAAAGCACTTGCTGAGCTTCACCGTCCCCGTGCACGCTATACACAGGCACAACAGCACTGGGGTGCTCTGCTTTCCCACAGTCGGTCCATCTAACGGCGCTCGTTCTCGGCAGAGCCTCTTTCCAAAAAGGCAAACGTCCGGCTCCTTCTCCCACAAGGAAGGGGCCAGCCCTGAAAGCTCTTGCTGCTCTTCACCGTCCCCGTGCACCCTATCCACAGGCACAACAGCACTGGGGTGCTCTGCTTTCCCGCAGTCGGTATGTCTCACGGCGCTCGTTCTCGGCAGAGCCTTTTCCAAAAATGCAAACGTCCGTCTCCTTCTCCCACAAGGAAGCGGCCAGCCCTGAAAGCTCTTGCTGCTCTTCACCGTCCCCGTGCACCCTATCCACAGGCACAACAACACTGGGCATCTGTGCTTTCCCAGACACTCAGCACCTCACGGTGCTCGTTCTCGGCAGAGCCTCTTTCCGAAAAGTCAAACGTCCGGCTCCTTCTCCCACAAGGAAGGGGCCAGCCCTGAAAGCTCTTGCTGCTCTTCACCGTCCCCGTGCACCCTATCCACAGGCACAACAGTCCTAAACTTCTGTGCTTTCCCAGAGACTCAGCAAATCACGGCGCTCGTTCTCGGCAGAGCCTCTTTCCGAAAAGCCAAACGTCCGGCTCTTCTCCCACAAGAAACGGGCCAGCCCTGAAAGCTCTTGCTGCTCTTCACCGTCCCCGTGCACCCTATCCACAGGCACAACAGCACTGAGGTTCTCTGCTTTCCTATAGTCGGTACCTCTAAAGGCGCTCGTACTCGGCAGAGCCTCTTTCCGAAAAGGGAAACGTCCGGCTCCTTCTCCCACAAAGAAGGGGCCAGCCCTGAAAGCTCTTGCTGCTCTTCGCCGTCCCCGTGCACCCTATCCACAGGAACAACAGAACTGGGAATCTCTGCTTTCCACGATCAGCACATCTCACGGCACTCGTTCTCGGCAGAGCCTCTTTCCGAAAAGCCAAAGGTCCGGCTCCTTCTCCCACAAGGAAGGGGACAGCCCTGAAAGCTCTTGCTGCTCTTCACCATCCCCGTGCACCCCATCCACAGGCACAACAGCACTGGGGTGCTCTGCTTTCCCACAGTCGGTACATCTCACGGCGCTCGTTCTCGGCAGAGCCTCTTTCCGAAAAGGCAAACGTCCGGCTCCTTCTCCCACAAGGAAGGGGCCAGCCCTGAAAGCTCTTGCTGCTCTTCACCGTCCCCGTGCACCCTATCCACAGGCACAACAACACTGGGCTTCTGTGCTTTCCCAGAGACTCAGCAAATCACGGCGCTCGTTCTCTGCAGAGCCTCTTTCCGAAAAGCCAAACGTCCGGCTCTTCTCCCACAAGAAACGGGCCAGCCCTGAAAGCTCTTGCTGCTCTTCGCCGTCCCCGTGCAAGCTATCCACAGGCACAACAACACTGAGGTTATCTGCTTTCCCACACTCGGTCCATCTCACTGCTCTCGTTCTCGGCAGAGCCTCCATCCGAAAAGGCAAACGTCTGCCTCCTTCTCCCACAAGGAAGGGGCCAGCCCTGAAAGCTCTGGCTGGGCTTCACTGTGCCGGTGCACCCTATCCACAGGCACAACAGCACTTGGGTGCTCTGCTTTCCCAGAGACTCAGCATCTCACGGCGCTCATTCTTGGCAGAGCCTCTTTCCGAATAGGCAAACGTCCGGCTCCTTCTCCCACAAGGAAGGGGCCAGCCCTGAAAGCTCTTGCTGCTCTTCACCGTCCCCATGCACCCTATGCACAGGCACAACAGCACTGAGGTTCTCTGCTTTCCTATAGTCGGTACCTCTAACGGCGCTCGTTCTCGGCAGAGCCTCTTTCCGAAAAGGCAAACGTCCGGCTCCTTCTCCCACAAGGAAGGGGCCAGCCCTGAAAGCTCTTGCTGCTCTTCACCGTCCCCGTGCACCCTATCCACAGGCACAACAACACTGGGCATCTGTGCTTTCCCAGACACTCAGCACCTCACGGTGCTCGTTCTCGGCAGAGCCTCTTTCCGAAAAGGCAAACGTCCGGCTCCTTCTCCCACAAGGAAGGGGACAGCCCTGAAAGCTCTTGCTGCTCTTCACCGTCCCCGTGCACCCTATCCACAGGCACAACTGTCCTAGGCTTCTGTGCTTTCCCAGAGACTCAGCAAATCACGGCGCTCGTTCTCGGCAGAGCCTCTTTCCGAAAAGCCAAACGTCCGGCTCTTCTCCCACAAGAAACGGGCCAGCCCTGAAAGCTCTTGCTGCTCTTCACCGTCCCCGTGCACCCTATCCACAGGCACAACAGCACTGAGGTTCTCTGCTTTCCTATAGTCGGTACCTCTAAAGGCGCTCGTTCTCGGCAGAGCCTCTTTCCGAAAAGGCAAACGTCCGGCTCCTTCTCCCACAAGGAAGGGGACAGCCCTGAAAGCTCTTGCTGAGCTTCACCGTCCCCGTGCACACTATACACAGGCACAACAGCACTGGGGTGCTCTGCTTTCCCACAGTCGGTCCATCTCACGGCGCTCGTTCTCGGCAGAGCCTCTTTCCAAAAAGGCAAACGTCCGGCTCCTTCTCCCACAAGGAAGGGGCCAGCCCTGAAAGCTCTTGCTGCTCTTCACCGTCCCCGTGCACCCTATCCACAGGCACAACAGCACTGGGGTGCTCTGCTTTCCCAGAAACTCAGCATCTCACGGCGCTCATTCTCGGAAGAGCCTCTTTCCGAAAAGGCAAACGTCCGGCTTCTTCTCCCACAAGGAAGGGGCCAGTCCTGAAAGCTCTTGCTGCTCTTCACCATCCCCGTGCACCCTATCCACAGGCACAACAGCACTGGGGTGCTCTGCTTTCCCGCAGTCGGTACGTCTCACGGCGCTCGTTCTCGGCAGAGCCTTTTCCAAAAATGCAAACGTCCGTCTCCTTCTCCCACAAGGAAGCGGCCAGCCCTGAAAGCTCTTGCTGCTCTTCACCGTCCCCGTGCACCCTATCCACAGGCACAACAACACTGGGCATCTGTGCTTTCCCAGACACTCAGCACCTCACGGTGCTCGTTCTCGGCAGAGCCTCTTTCCGAAAAGTCAAACGTCCGGCTCCTTCTCCCACAAGGAAGGGGCCAGCCCTGAAAGCTCTTGCTGCTCTTCACCGTCCCCGTGCACCCTATCCACAGGCACAACAACACTGAGGTTCTCTGCTTTCCCACACTCGGTCCATCTCACTGCTCTCGTTCTCGGCAGAGCCTCCATCCGAAAAGGCAAACGTCTGCCTCCTTCTCCCACAAGGAAGGGGCCAGCCCTGAAAGCTCTGGCTGGGCTTCACTGTGCCGGTGCACCCTATCCACAGGCACAACAGCACTTGGGTGCTCTGCTTTCCCAGAGACTCAGCATCTCACGGCGCTCATTCTTGGCAGAGCCTCTTTCCGAATAGGCAAACGTCCGGCTCCTTCTCCCACAAGGAAGGGGCCAGCCCTGAAAGCTCTTGCTGCTCTTCACCGTCCCCATGCACCCTATCCACAGGCACAACAGCACTGGGGTGCTCTGCTTTCCCACAGTCGGTCCATCTAACGGCGCTCGTTCTCGGCAGAGCCTCTTTCCGAAAAGGCAAACGTCCGGCTCCTTCTCCCACAAGGAAGGGGCCAGCCCTGAAAGCTCTTGCTGCTCTTCACCGTCCCCGTGCACCCTATCCACAGGCACAACAGCACTTGGGTGCTCTGCTTTCCTATAGTCGGTGCCTCTAAAGGCACTCGTACTCGGCAGAGCCTCTTTCCGAAAAGGGAAACGTCCAGCTCCTTCTCCCACAAAGAAGGGGCCAGCCCTGAAAGCTCTTGCTGCTCTTCGCCGTCCCCGTGCACCCTATCCACAGGAACAACAGAACTGGGAATCTGTGCTTTCCACGATCAGCACATCTCACGACGCTCGTTCTCGGCAGAGCCTCTTTCCGAAAAGGCAAACGTCCGGCTCCTTCTCCCACAAGGAAGGGGACAGCCCTGAAAGCTCTTGCTGCTCTTCACCATCCCCGTGCACCCCATCCACAGGCACAACAGCACTGGGGTGCTCTGCTTTCCCACAGTCGGTACATCTCACGGCGCTCGTTCTCGGCAGAGCCTCTTTCCGAAAAGTCAAACGTCCGGCTCCTTCTCGCACAAGGAAGGGGCCAGCCCTGAAAGCTCTTGCTGCTCTTCACCGTCCCCGTGCACCCTATCCACAGGCACAACAGTCCTAAACTTCTGTGCTTTCCCAGAGACTCAGCAAATCACGGCGCTCGTTCTCGGCAGAGCCTCTTTCCGAAAAGCCAAACGTCCGGCTCTTCTCCCACAAGAAACGGGCCAGCCCTGAAAGCTCTTGCTGCTCTTCACCGTCCCCATGCACCCTATCCACAGGCACAACAGCACTGAGGTTCTCTGCTTTCCTATAGTCGGTACCTCTAAAGGCGCTCGTACTCGGCAGAGCCTCTTTCCGAAAAGGCAAACGTCCGTCTCCTTCTCCCACAAAGAAGGGGCCAGCCCTGAAAGCTCTTGCTGCTCTTCGCCGTCACCGTGCACCCTATCCACAGGAACAACAGAACTGGGAATCTCTGCTTTCCACGATCAGCACATCTCACGGCACTCGTTCTCGGCAGAGCCTCTTTCCGAAAAGGCAAACGTCCGGCTTCTTCTCCCACAAGGAAGGGGCCAGCTCTGAAAGCTCTTGCTGCTCTTCACCGTCCCCGTGCACCCTATCTACAGGTACAACAACACTGGGCTTCTGTGCTTTCCCAGAGACTCAGCAAATCACGGCGCTCATTCTCTGCAGAGCCTCTTTCCGAAAAGCCAAACGTCCGGCTCTTCTCCCACAAGAAACGGGCCAGCCCTGAAAGCTCTTGCTGCTCTTCGCCGTCCCCGTGCAAGCTATCCACAGGCACAAAAACACTGAGGTTATCTGCTTTCCCACACTCTGTCCATCTCACTGCTCTCGTTCTCGGCAGAGCCTCCATCCGAAAAGGCAAACGTCTGCCTCCTTCTCCCACAAGGAAGGGGCCAGCCCTGAAAGCTCTGGCTGGGCTTCACTGTGCCGGTGCACCCTATCCACAGGCACAACAGCACTTGGGTGCTCTGCTTTCCCAGAGACTCAGCATCTCACGGCGCTCATTCTTGGCAGAGCCTCTTTCCGAATAGGCAAACGTCCGGCTCCTTCTCCCACAAGGAAGGGGCCAGCCCTGAAAGCTCTTGCTGCTCTTCACCGTCCCCATGCACCCTATGCACAGGCACAACAGCACTGAGGTTCTCTGCTTTCCTATAGTCGGTACCTCTAACGGCGCTCATTCTCGGCAGAGCCTCTTTCCGAAAAGGCAAACGTCTGGCTCCTTCTCCCACAAGGAAGGGGCCAGCCCTGAAAGCTCTTGCTGAGCTTCACCGTCCCCGTGCACGCTATCCACAGGCACAACAGCACTGGGGTGCTCTGCTTTCCCACAGTCGGTCCATCTAACGGCGCTCGTTCTCGGCAGAGCCTCTTTCCGAAAAGGCAAACGTCCGGCTCCTTCTCCCACAAGGAAGGGGCCAGCCCTGAAAGCTCTTGCTGCTCTTCACCGTCCCCGTGCACCCTATCCACAGGCACAACAGCACTGGGGTGCTCTGCTTTCCCAGAAACTCAGCATCTCACGGCGATCATTCTCGGAAGAGCCTCTTTCCGAAAAGGCAAACGTCCGGCTTCTTCTCCCACAAGGAAGGGGCCAGCCCTGAAAGCTCTTGCTGCTCTTCACCGTCCCCGTGCACCCTATCCACAGGCACAACAGCACTGGGGTGCTCTGCTTTCCCACAGTCGGTATGTCTCACGGCGCTCATTCTCGGCAGAGCCTTTTCCAAAAATGCAAACGTCCGTCTCCTTCTCCCACAAGGAAGCGGCCAGCCCTGAAAGCTCTTGCTGCTCTTCACCGTCCCCGTGCACCCTATCCACAGGCACAACAACACTGGGCATCTGTGCTTTCCCAGACACTCAGCACCTCACGGTGCTCGTTCTCGGCAGAGCCTCTTTCCGAAAAGGCAAACGTCCGGCTCCTTCTCCCACAGGGAAGGGGCCAGCCCTGAAAGCTCTTGCTGCTCTTCACCGTCCCCGTGCACCCTATCCACAGGCACAACAGTCCTAAACTTCTGTGCTTTCCCAGAGACTCAGCAAATCACGGCGCTCATTCTCGGAAGAGCCTCTTTCCGAAAGGGCAAACGTCCGGCTTCTTCTCCCACAAGGAAGGGGCCAGCTCTGAAAGCTCTTGCTGCTCTTCACCATCCCCGTGCACCCTATCCACAGGCACAACAGCACTGGGGTGCTCTGCTTTCCCGCAGTCGGTACGTCTCACGGCACTCATTCTCGGCAGAGCCTTTTCCAAAAATGCAAACGTCCGTCTCCTTCTCCCACAAGGAAGCGGCCAGCCCTGAAAGCTCTTGCTGCTCTTCACCGTCCCCGTGCACCCTATCCACAGGCACAACAACACTGGGCATCTGTGCTTTCCCAGACACTCAGCACCTCACGGTGCTCGTTCTCGGCAGAGCCTCTTTCCGAAAAGTCAAACGTCCGGCTCCTTCTCGCACAAGGAAGGGGCCAGCCCTGAAAGCTCTTGCTGCTCTTCACCGTCCCCGTGCACCCTATCCACAGGCACAACAGTCCTAAACTTCTGTGCTTTCCCAGAGACTCAGCAAATCACGGCGCTCGTTCTCGGCAGAGCCTCTTTCCGAAAAGCCAAACGTCCGGCTCTTCTCCCACAAGAAACGGGCCAGCCCTGAAAGCTCTTGCTGCTCTTCACCGTCCCCATGCACCCTATCCACAGGCACAACAGCACTGAGGTTCTCTGCTTTCCTATAGTCGGTACCTCTAAAGGCGCTCGTACTCGGCAGAGCCTCTTTCCGAAAAGGCAAACGTCCGTCTCCTTCTCCCACAAAGAAGGGGCCAGCCCTGAAAGCTCTTGCTGCTCTTCGCCGTCACCGTGCACCCTATCCACAGGAACAACAGAACTGGGAATCTCTGCTTTCCACGATCAGCACATCTCACGGCACTCGTTCTCGGCAGAGCCTCTTTCCGAAAAGGCAAACGTCCGGCTTCTTCTCCCACAAGGAAGGGGCCAGCTCTGAAAGCTCTTGCTGCTCTTCACCGTCCCCGTGCACCCTATCTACAGGTACAACAACACTGGGCTTCTGTGCTTTCCCAGAGACTCAGCAAATCACGGCGCTCATTCTCTGCAGAGCCTCTTTCCGAAAAGCCAAACGTCCGGCTCTTCTCCCACAAGAAACGGGCCAGCCCTGAAAGCTCTTGCTGCTCTTCGCCGTCCCCGTGCAAGCTATCCACAGGCACAAAAACACTGAGGTTATCTGCTTTCCCACACTCTGTCCATCTCACTGCTCTCGTTCTCGGCAGAGCCTCCATCCGAAAAGGCAAACGTCTGCCTCCTTCTCCCACAAGGAAGGGGCCAGCCCTGAAAGCTCTGGCTGGGCTTCACTGTGCCGGTGCACCCTATCCACAGGCACAACAGCACTTGGGTGCTCTGCTTTCCCAGAGACTCAGCATCTCACGGCGCTCATTCTTGGCAGAGCCTCTTTCCGAATAGGCAAACGTCCGGCTCCTTCTCCCACAAGGAAGGGGCCAGCCCTGAAAGCTCTTGCTGCTCTTCACCGTCCCCATGCACCCTATGCACAGGCACAACAGCACTGAGGTTCTCTGCTTTCCTATAGTCGGTACCTCTAACGGCGCTCATTCTCGGCAGAGCCTCTTTCCGAAAAGGCAAACGTCCGGCTCCTTCTCCCACAAGGAAGGGGCCAGCCCTGAAAGCTCTTGCTGAGCTTCACCGTCCCCGTGCACGCTATCCACAGGCACAACAGCACTGGGGTGCTCTGCTTTCCCACAGTCGGTCCATCTAACGGCGCTCGTTCTCGGCAGAGCCTCTTTCCAAAAAGGCAAACGTCCGGCTCCTTCTCCCACAAGGAAGGGGCCAGCCCTGAAAGCTCTTGCTGCTCTTCACCGTCCCCGTGCACCCTATCCACAGGCACAACAGCACTGGGGTGCTCTGCTTTCCCAGAAACTCAGCATCTCACGGCGCTCATTCTCGGAAGAGCCTCTTTCCGAAAAGGCAAACGTCCGGCTTCTTCTCCCACAAGGAAGGGGCCAGTCCTGAAAGCTCTTGCTGCTCTTCACCATCCCCGTGCACCCTATCCACAGGCACAACAGCACTGGGCTGCTCTGCTTTCCCGCAGTCGGTACGTCTCACGGCGCTCGTTCTCGGCAGAGCCTCTTTCCGAAAAGCCAAACGTCCGTCTCCTTCTCCCACAAGGAAGCGGCCAGCCCTGAAAGCTCTTGCTGCTCTTCACCGTCCCCGTGCACCCTATCCACAGGCACAACAACACTGGGCATCTGTGCTTTCCCAGACACTCAGCACCTCACGGTGCTCGTTCTCGGCAGAGCCTCTTTCCGAAAAGTCAAACGTCCGGCTCCTTCTCGCACAAGGAAGGGGCCAGCCCTGAAAGCTCTTGCTGCTCTTCACCGTCCCCGTGCACCCTATCCACAGGCACAACAACACTGAGGTTCTCTGCTTTCCCACACTCGGTCCATCTCACTGCTCTCGTTCTCGGCAGAGCCTCCATCCGAAAAGGCAAACGTCTGCCTCCTTCTCCCACAAGGAAGGGGCCAGCCCTGAAAGCTCTGGCTGGGCTTCACTGTGCCGGTGCACCCTATCCACAGGCACAACAGCACTTGGGTGCTCTGCTTTCCCAGAGACTCAGCATCTCACGGCGCTCATTCTTGGCAGAGCCTCTTTCCGAATAGGCAAACGTCCGGCTCCTTCTCCCACAAGGAAGGGGCCAGTCCTGAAAGCTCTTGCTGCTCTTCACCGTCCCCATGCACCCTATCCACAGGCACAACAGCACTGGGTTGCTCTGCTTTCCCACAGTCGGTCCATCTAACGGCGCTCGTTCTCGGCAGAGCCTCTTTCCGAAAAGGCAAACGTCCGGCTCCTTCTCCCACAAGGAAGGGGCCAGCCCTGAAAGCTCTTGCTGCTCTTCACCGTCCCCGTGCACCCTATCCACAGGCACAACAGCACTTGGGTGCTCTGCTTTCCTATAGTTGGTGCCTCTAAAGGCACTCGTACTCGGCAGAGCCTCTTTCCGAAAAGGGAAACGTCCGGCTCCTTCTCCCACAAAGAAGGGGCCAGCCCTGAAAGCTCTTGCTGCTCTTCGCCGTCCCCGTGCACCCTATCCACAGGAACAACAGAACTGGGAATCTCTGCTTTCCACGATCAGCACATCTCACGACGCTCGTTCTCGGCAGAGCCTCTTTCCGAAAAGGCAAACGTCCGGCTCCTTCTCCCACAAGGAAGGGGACAGCCCTGAAAGCTCTTGCTGCTCTTCACCATCCCCGTGCACCCCATCCACAGGCACAACAGCACTGGGGTGCTCTGCTTTCCCACAGTCGGTACATCTCACGGCGCTCGTTCTCGGCAGAGCCTCTTTCCGAAAAGGCAAACGTCCGGCTCCTTCTCCCACAAGGAAGGGGCCAGCCCTGAAAGCTCTTGCTGCTCTTCACCGTCCCCGTGCACCCTATCTACAGGCACAACAACACTGGGCATCTGTGCTTTCCCAGACACTCAGCACCTCACGGTGCTCGTTCTCGGCAGAGCCTCTTTCCGAAAAGGCAAACGTCCGGCTCCTTCTCGCACAAGGAAGGGGCCAGCCCTGAAAGCTCTTGCTGCTCTTCACCGTCCCCGTGCACCCTATCCACAGGCACAACAACACTGAGGTTCTCTGCTTTCCCACACTCGGTCCATCTCACTGCTCTCGTTCTCGGCAGAGCCTCCATCCGAAAAGGCAAACGTCCGGCTCCTTCTCCCACAAGGAAGGGGCCAGCCCTGAAAGCTCTGGCTGGCCTTCACTGTGCCGGTGCACCCTATCCACAGGCACAACAGCACTTGGGTGCTCTGCTTTCCCAGAGACTCAGCATCTCACGGCGCTCATTCTTGGCAGAGCCTCTTTCCGAATAGGCAAACGTCCGGCTCCTTCTCCCACAAGGAAGGGGCCAGCCCTGAAAGCTCTTGCTGCTCTTCACCGTCCCCATGCACCCTATGCTCAGGCACAACAGTACTGAGGTTCTCTGCTTTCCTATAGTCGGTACCTCTAACGGCGCTCGTTCTCGGCAGAGCCTCTTTCCGAAAAGGCAAACGTCCGGCTCCTTCTCCCACAAGGAAGGGGCCAGCCCTGAAAGCTCTTGCTGAGCTTCACCGTCCCCGTGCACGCTATACACAGGCACAACAGCACTGGGGTGCTCTGCTTTCCCACAGTCGGTCCATCTAACGGCGCTCGTTCTCGGCAGAGCCTCTTTCCAAAAAGGCAAACGTCCGGCTCCTTCTCCCACAAGGAAGGGGCCAGCCCTGAAAGCTCTTGCTGCTCTTCACCGTCCCCGTGCACCCTATCCACAGGCACAACAGCACTGGGGTGCTCTGCTTTCCCAGAAACTCAGCATCTCACGGCGCTCATTCTCGGAAGAGCCTCTTTCCGAAAAGGCAAACGTCCGGCTTCTTCTCGCACAAGGAAGGGGCCAGCCCTGAAAGCTCTTGCTGCTCTTCACCATCCCCGTGCACCCTATCCACAGGCACAACAGCACTGGGGTGCTCTGCTTTCCCACAGTCGGTACGTCTCACGGCGCTCATTCTCGGCAGAGCCTTTTCCAAAAATGCAAACGTCCGTCTCCTTCTCCCACAAGGAAGCGGCCAGCCCTGAAAGCTCTTGCTGCTCTTCACCGTCCCCGTGCACCCTATCCACAGGCACAACAACACTGGGCATCTGTGCTTTCCCAGACACTCAGCACCTCACGGTGCTCGTTCTCGGCAGAGCCTCTTTCCGAAAAGGCAAACGTCCGGCTCCTTCTCCCACAGGGAAGGGGCCAGCCCTGAAAGCTCTTGCTGCTCTTCACCGTCCCCGTGCACCCTATCCACAGGCACAACAGTCCTAAACTTCTGTGCTTTCCCAGAGACTCAGCAAATCACGGCGCTCATTCTCGGAAGAGCCTCTTTCCGAAAGGGCAAACGTCCGGCTTCTTCTCCCACAAGGAAGGGGCCAGCTCTGAAAGCTCTTGCTGCTCTTCACCATCCCCGTGCACCCTATCCACAGGCACAACAGCACTGGGGTGCTCTGCTTTCCCGCAGTCGGTACGTCTCACGGCACTCATTCTCGGCAGAGCCTTTTCCAAAAATGCAAACGTCCGTCTCCTTCTCCCACAAGGAAGCGGCCAGCCCTGAAAGCTCTTGCTGCTCTTCACCGTCCCCGTGCACCCTATCCACAGGCACAACAACACTGGGCATCTGTGCTTTCCCAGACACTCAGCACCTCACGGTGCTCGTTCTCGGCAGAGCCTCTTTCCGAAAAGTCAAACGTCCGGCTCCTTCTCCCACAAGGAAGGGGCCAGCCCTGAAAGCTCTTGCTGCTCTTCACCGTCCCCGTGCACCCTATCCACAGGCACAACAGTCCTAAACTTCTGTGCTTTCCCAGAGACTCAGCAAATCACGGCGCTCGTTCTCGGCAGAGCCTCTTTCCGAAAAGCCAAACGTCCGGCTCTTCTCCCACAAGAAACGGGCCAGACCTGAAAGCTCTTGCTGCTCTTCACCGTCCCCATGCACCCTATCCACAGGCACAACAGCACTGAGGTTCTCTGCTTTCCTATAGTCGGTACCTCTAAAGGCGCTCGTACTCGGCAGAGCCTCTTTCCGAAAAGGCAAACGTCCGTCTCCTTCTCCCACAAAGAAGGGGCCAGCCCTGAAAGCTCTTGCTGCTCTTCGCCGTCACCGTGCACCCTATCCACAGGAACAACAGAACTGGGAATCTCTGCTTTCCACGATCAGCACATCTCACGGCACTCGTTCTCGGCAGAGCCTCTTTCCGAAAAGGCAAACGTCCGGCTCCTTCTCCCACAAGGAAGGGGCCAGCCCTGAAAGCTCTTGCTGCTCTTCACCGTCCCCATGCACCCTATGCACAGGCACAACAGCACTGAGGTTCTCTGCTTTCCTATAGTCGGTACCTCTAACGGCGCTCATTCTCGGCAGAGCCTCTTTCCGAAAAGGCAAACGTCCGGCTCCTTCTCGCACAAGGAAGGGGCCAGCCCTGAAAGCTCTTGCTGCTCTTCACCGTCCCCGTGCACCCTATCCACAGGCACAACAACACTGGGCATCTGTGCTTTCCCAGACACTCAGCACCTCACGGTGCTCGTTCTCGGCAGAGCCTCTTTCCGAAAAGTCAAACGTCCGGCTCCTTCTCGCACAAGGAAGGGGCCAGCCCTGAAAGCTCTTGCTGCTCTTCACCGTCCCCGTGCACCCTATCCACAGGCACAACAGTCCTAAACTTCTGTGCTTTCCCAGAGACTCAGCAAATCACGGCGCTCGTTCTCGGCAGAGCCTCTTTCCGAAAAGCCAAACGTCCGGCTCTTCTCCCACAAGAAACGGGCCAGCCCTGAAAGCTCTTGCTGCTCTTCACCGTCCCCATGCACCCTATCCACAGGCACAACAGCACTGAGGTTCTCTGCTTTCCTATAGTCGGTACCTCTAAAGGCGCTCGTACTCGGCAGAGCCTCTTTCCGAAAAGGCAAACGTCCGTCTCCTTCTCCCACAAAGAAGGGGCCAGCCCTGAAAGCTCTTGCTGCTCTTCGCCGTCACCGTGCACCCTATCCACAGGAACAACAGAACTGGGAATCTCTGCTTTCCACGATCAGCACATCTCACGGCACTCGTTCTCGGCAGAGCCTCTTTCCGAAAAGGCAAACGTCCGGCTTCTTCTCCCACAAGGAAGGGGCCAGCTCTGAAAGCTCTTGCTGCTCTTCACCGTCCCCGTGCACCCTATCTACAGGTACAACAACACTGGGCTTCTGTGCTTTCCCAGAGACTCAGCAAATCACGGCGCTCATTCTCTGCAGAGCCTCTTTCCGAAAAGCCAAACGTCCGGCTCTTCTCCCACAAGAAACGGGCCAGCCCTGAAAGCTCTTGCTGCTCTTCGCCGTCCCCGTGCAAGCTATCCACAGGCACAAAAACACTGAGGTTATCTGCTTTCCCACACTCTGTCCATCTCACTGCTCTCGTTCTCGGCAGAGCCTCCATCCGAAAAGGCAAACGTCCGGCTCCTTCTCCCACAAGGAAGGGGCCAGCCCTGAAAGCTCTGGCTGGGCTTCACTGTGCCGGTGCACCCTATCCACAGGCACAACAGCACTTGGGTGCTCTGCTTTCCCAGAGACTCAGCATCTCACGGCGCTCATTCTTGGCAGAGCCTCTTTCCGAATAGGCAAACGTCCGGCTCCTTCTCCCACAAGGAAGGGGCCAGCCCTGAAAGCTCTTGCTGCTCTTCACCGTCCCCATGCACCCTATGCACAGGCACAACAGCACTGAGGTTCTCTGCTTTCCTATAGTCGGTACCTCTAACGGCGCTCATTCTCGGCAGAGCCTCTTTCCGAAAAGGCAAACGTCCGGCTCCTTCTCCCACAAGGAAGGGGCCAGCCCTGAAAGCTCTTGCTGAGCTTCACCGTCCCCGTGCACGCTATCCACAGGCACAACAGCACTGGGGTGCTCTGCTTTCCCACAGTCGGTCCATCTAACGGCGCTCGTTCTCGGCAGAGCCTCTTTCCAAAAAGGCAAACGTCCGGCTCCTTCTCCCACAAGGAAGGGGCCAGCCCTGAAAGCTCTTGCTGCTCTTCACCGTCCCCGTGCACCCTATCCACAGGCACAACAGCACTGGGGTGCTCTGCTTTCCCAGAAACTCAGCATCTCACGGCGCTCATTCTCGGAAGAGCCTCTTTCCGAAAAGGCAAACGTCCGGCTTCTTCTCCCACAAGGAAGGGGCCAGTCCTGAAAGCTCTTGCTGCTCTTCACCATCCCCGTGCACCCTATCCACAGGCACAACAGCACTGGGCTGCTCTGCTTTCCCGCAGTCGGTACGTCTCACGGCGCTCGTTCTCGGCAGAGCCTCTTTCCGAAAATGCAAACGTCCGTCTCCTTCTCCCACAAGGAAGCGGCCAGCCCTGAAAGCTCTTGCTGCTCTTCACCGTCCCCGTGCACCCTATCCACAGGCACAACAACACTGGGCATCTGTGCTTTCCCAGACACTCAGCACCTCACGGTGCTCGTTCTCGGCAGAGCCTCTTTCCGAAAAGTCAAACGTCCGGCTCCTTCTCGCACAAGGAAGGGGCCAGCCCTGAAAGCTCTTGCTGCTCTTCACCGTCCCCGTGCACCCTATCCACAGGCACAACAACACTGAGGTTCTCTGCTTTCCCACACTCGGTCCATCTCACTGCTCTCGTTCTCGGCAGAGCCTCCATCCGAAAAGGCAAACGTCTGCCTCCTTCTCCCACAAGGAAGGGGCCAGCCCTGAAAGCTCTGGCTGGGCTTCACTGTGCCGGTGCACCCTATCCACAGGCACAACAGCACTTGGGTGCTCTGCTTTCCCAGAGACTCAGCATCTCACGGCGCTCATTCTTGGCAGAGCCTCTTTCCGAATAGGCAAACGTCCGGCTCCTTCTCCCACAAGGAAGGGGCCAGTCCTGAAAGCTCTTGCTGCTCTTCACCGTCCCCATGCACCCTATCCACAGGCACAACAGCACTGGGGTGCTCTGCTTTCCCACAGTCGGTCCATCTAACGGCGCTCGTTCTCGGCAGAGCCTCTTTCCGAAAAGGCAAACGTCCGGCTCCTTCTCCCACAAGGAAGGGGCCAGCCCTGAAAGCTCTTGCTGCTCTTCACCGTCCCCGTGCACCCTATCCACAGGCACAACAGCACTTGGGTGCTCTGCTTTCCTATAGTTGGTGCCTCTAAAGGCACTCGTACTCGGCAGAGCCTCTTTCCGAAAAGCCAAACGTCCGGCTCCTTCTCCCACAAAGAAGGGGCCAGCCCTGAAAGCTCTTGCTGCTCTTCGCCGTCCCCGTGCACCCTATCCACAGGAACAACAGAACTGGGAATCTCTGCTTTCCACGATCAGCACATCTCACGACGCTCGTTCTCGGCAGAGCCTCTTTCCGAAAAGGCAAACGTCCGGCTCCTTCTCCCACAAGGAAGGGGACAGCCCTGAAAGCTCTTGCTGCTCTTCACCATCCCCGTGCACCCCATCCACAGGCACAACAGCACTGGGGTGCTCTGCTTTCCCACAGTCGGTACATCTCACGGCGCTCGTTCTCGGCAGAGCCTCTTTCCGAAAAGGCAAACGTCCGGCTCCTTCTCCCACAAGGAAGGGGCCAGCCCTGAAAGCTCTTGCTGCTCTTCACCGTCCCCGTGCACCCTATCTACAGGCACAACAACACTGGGCATCTGTGCTTTCCCAGACACTCAGCACCTCACGGTGCTCGTTCTCGGCAGAGCCTCTTTCCGAAAAGGCAAACGTCCGGCTCCTTCTCGCACAAGGAAGGGGCCAGCCCTGAAAGCTCTTGCTGCTCTTCACCGTCCCCGTGCACCCTATCCACAGGCACAACAACACTGAGGTTCTCTGCTTTCCCACACTCGGTCCATCTCACTGCTCTCGTTCTCGGCAGAGCCTCCATCCGAAAAGGCAAACGTCCGGCTCCTTCTCCCACAAGGAAGGGGCCAGCCCTGAAAGCTCTGGCTGGCCTTCACTGTGCCGGTGCACCCTATCCACAGGCACAACAGCACTTGGGTGCTCTGCTTTCCCAGAGACTCAGCATCTCACGGCGCTCATTCTTGGCAGAGCCTCTTTCCGAATAGGCAAACGTCCGGCTCCTTCTCCCACAAGGAAGGGGCCAGCCCTGAAAGCTCTTGCTGCTCTTCACCGTCCCCATGCACCCTATGCTCAGGCACAACAGTACTGAGGTTCTCTGCTTTCCTATAGTCGGTACCTCTAACGGCGCTCGTTCTCGGCAGAGCCTCTTTCCGAAAAGGCAAACGTCCGGCTCCTTCTCCCACAAGGAAGGGGCCAGCCCTGAAAGCTCTTGCTGAGCTTCACCGTCCCCGTGCACGCTATACACAGGCACAACAGCACTGGGGTGCTCTGCTTTCCCACAGTCGGTCCATCTAACGGCGCTCGTTCTCGGCAGAGCCTCTTTCCAAAAAGGCAAACGTCCGGCTCCTTCTCCCACAAGGAAGGGGCCAGCCCTGAAAGCTCTTGCTGCTCTTCACCGTCCCCGTGCACCCTATCCACAGGCACAACAGCACTGGGGTGCTCTGCTTTCCCAGAAACTCAGCATCTCACGGCGCTCATTCTCGGAAGAGCCTCTTTCCGAAAAGGCAAACGTCCGGCTTCTTCTCGCACAAGGAAGGGGCCAGCCCTGAAAGCTCTTGCTGCTCTTCACCATCCCCGTGCACCCTATCCACAGGCACAACAGCACTGGGGTGCTCTGCTTTCCCACAGTCGGTACGTCTCACGGCGCTCATTCTCGGCAGAGCCTTTTCCAAAAATGCAAACGTCCGTCTCCTTCTCCCACAAGGAAGCGGCCAGCCCTGAAAGCTCTTGCTGCTCTTCACCGTCCCCGTGCACCCTATCCACAGGCACAACAACACTGGGCATCTGTGCTTTCCCAGACACTCAGCACCTCACGGTGCTCGTTCTCGGCAGAGCCTCTTTCCGAAAAGGCAAACGTCCGGCTCCTTCTCCCACAGGGAAGGGGCCAGCCCTGAAAGCTCTTGCTGCTCTTCACCGTCCCCGTGCACCCTATCCACAGGCACAACAGTCCTAAACTTCTGTGCTTTCCCAGAGACTCAGCAAATCACGGCGCTCATTCTCGGAAGAGCCTCTTTCCGAAAGGGCAAACGTCCGGCTTCTTCTCCCACAAGGAAGGGGCCAGCTCTGAAAGCTCTTGCTGCTCTTCACCATCCCCGTGCACCCTATCCACAGGCACAACAGCACTGGGGTGCTCTGCTTTCCCGCAGTCGGTACGTCTCACGGCACTCATTCTCGGCAGAGCCTTTTCCAAAAATGCAAACGTCCGTCTCCTTCTCCCACAAGGAAGCGGCCAGCCCTGAAAGCTCTTGCTGCTCTTCACCGTCCCCGTGCACCCTATCCACAGGCACAACAGTCCTAAACTTCTGTGCTTTCCCAGAGACTCAGCAAATCACGGCGCTCGTTCTCGGCAGAGCCTCTTTCCGAAAAGCCAAACGTCCGGCTCTTCTCCCACAAGAAACGGGCCAGACCTGAAAGCTCTTGCTGCTCTTCACCGTCCCCATGCACCCTATCCACAGGCACAACAGCACTGAGGTTCTCTGCTTTCCTATAGTCGGTACCTCTAAAGGCGCTCGTACTCGGCAGAGCCTCTTTCCGAAAAGGCAAACGTCCGTCTCCTTCTCCCACAAAGAAGGGGCCAGCCCTGAAAGCTCTTGCTGCTCTTCGCCGTCACCGTGCACCCTATCCACAGGAACAACAGAACTGGGAATCTCTGCTTTCCACGATCAGCACATCTCACGGCACTCGTTCTCGGCAGAGCCTCTTTCCGAAAAGGCAAACGTCCGGCTCCTTCTCCCACAAGGAAGGGGCCAGCCCTGAAAGCTCTTGCTGCTCTTCACCGTCCCCATGCACCCTATGCACAGGCACAACAGCACTGAGGTTCTCTGCTTTCCTATAGTCGGTACCTCTAACGGCGCTCATTCTCGGCAGAGCCTCTTTCCGAAAAGGCAAACGTCCGGCTCCTTCTCCCACAAGGAAGGGGCCAGCCCTGAAAGCTCTTGCTGAGCTTCACCATCCCCGTGCACGCTATCCACAGGCACAACAGCACTGGGGTGCTCTGCTTTCCCACAGTCGGTCCATCTAACGGCGCTCGTTCTCGGCAGAGCCTCTTTCCAAAAAGGCAAACGTCCGGCTTCTTCTCCCACAAGGAAGGGGCCAGTCCTGAAAGCTCTTGCTGCTCTTCACCATCCCCGTGCACCCTATCCACAGGCACAACAGCACTGGGCTGCTCTGCTTTCCCGCAGTCGGTACGTCTCACGGCGCTCGTTCTCGGCAGAGCCTCTTTCCGAAAAGGCAAACGTCCGTCTCCTTCTCCCACAAGGAAGCGGCCAGCCCTGAAAGCTCTTGCTGCTCTTCACCGTCCCCGTGCACCCTATCCACAGGCACAACAACACTGGGCATCTGTGCTTTCCCAGACACTCAGCACCTCACGGTGCTCGTTCTCGGCAGAGCCTCTTTCCGAAAAGTCAAACGTCCGGCTCCTTCTCGCACAAGGAAGGGGCCAGCCCTGAAAGCTCTTGCTGCTCTTCACCGTCCCCGTGCACCCTATCCACAGGCACAACTGTCCTAGGCTTCTGTGCTTTCCCAGAGACTCAGCAAATCACGGCGCTCGTTCTCGGCAGAGCCTTTTCCAAAAATGCAAACGTCCGTCTCCTTCTCCCACAAGGAAGCGGCCAGCCCTGAAAGCTCTTGCTGCTCTTCACCGTCCCCGTGCACCCTATCCACAGGCACAACAACACTGGGCATCTGTGCTTTCCCAGACACTCAGCACCTCACGGTGCTCGTTCTCGGCAGAGCCTCTTTCCGAAAAGCCAAACGTCCGGCTCTTCTCCCACAAGAAACGGGCCAGCCCTGAAAGCTCTTGCTGCTCTTCACCGTCCCCGTGCACCCTATCCACAGGCACAACTGTCCTAGGCTTCTGTGCTTTCCCAGAGACTCAGCAAATCACGGCGCTCGTTCTCGGCAGAGCCTCTTTCCGAAAAGGCAAACGTCTGGCTCTTCTCCCACAAGAAACGGGCCAGCCCTGAAAGCTCTTGCTGCTCTTCACCGTCCCCGTGCACCCTATCCACAGGCACAACAGCACTGAGGTTCTCTGCTTTCCTATAGTCGGTACCTCTAAAGGCGCTCGTTCTCGGCAGAGCCTCTTTCCGAAAAGGGAAACGTCCGGCTCCTTCTCCCACAAGGAAGGGGCCAGCCCTGAAAGCTCTTGCTGGGCCTCACCGTCCCCGTGCACGCTATACACAGGCACAACAGCACTGGGGTTCTCTGCTTTCCCACAATCGGTACATCTCACGGCGCTCGTTCTCGACAGAGCCTCTTTCCGAAAAGGCAAACTTCCGGCTCCTTCTCCCACAAGGAAGGGGCCAGCCCTGAAAGCTCTTGCTGCTCTTCACCGTCCCCGTGCACCCTATCCACAGGCACAACAACACTGAGGTTGTCTGCTTTCCCACACTCGGTCCATCTCACTGCTCTCGTTCTCGGCAGAGCCTCCATCCGAAAAGGCAAACGTCTGCCTCCTTCTCCCACAAGGAAGGGGCCAGCCCTGAAAGCTCTGGCTGGGCTTCACTGTGCCGGTGCACCCTATCCACAGGCACAACAGCACTTGGGTGCTCTGCTTTCCCAGAGACTCAGCATCTCACGGCGCTCATTCTTGGCAGAGCCTCTTTCCGAATAGGCAAACGTCCGGCTCCTTCTCCCACAAGGAAGGGGCCAGCCCTGAAAGCTCTTGCTGCTCTTCACCGTCCCCATGCACCCTATCCACAGGCACAACAGCACTGGGGTGCTCTGCTTTCCCACAGTCGGTCCATCTAACGGCGCTCGTTCTCGGCAGAGCCTCTTTCCGAAAAGGCAAACGTCCGGCTCCTTCTCCCACAAGGAAGGGGCCAGCCCTGAAAGCTCTTGCTGCTCTTCTCCGTCCCCGTGCACCCTATCCACAGGCACAACAGCACTGGGGTGCTCTGCTTTCCTATAGTCGGTGCCTCTAAAGGCACTCGTACTCGGCAGAGCCTCTTTCCGAAAAGGGAAACGTCCGGCTCCTTCTCCCACAAAGAAGGGGCCAGCCCTGAAAGCTCTTGCTGCTCTCCGCCGTCCCCGTGCACCCTATCCACAGGAACAACAGAACTGGGAATCTCTGCTTTCCACGATCAGCACATCTCACGGCGCTCGTTCTCGGCAGAGCCTCTTTCCGAAAAGGCAAACGTCCGGCTCCTTCTCCCACAAGGAAGGGGACAGCCCTGAAAGCTCTTGCTGCTCTTCACCATCCCCGTGCACCCCATCCACAGGCACAACAGCACTGGGGTGCTCTGCTTTCCCACAGTCGGTACATCTCACGGCGCTCGTTCTCGGCAGAGCCTCTTTCCGAAAAGGCAAACGTCCGGCTCCTTCTCCCACAAGGAAGGGGCCAGCCCTGAAAGCTCTTGCTGCTCTTCACCGTCCCCGTGCACCCTATCTACAGGCACAACAACACTGGGCATCTGTGCTTTCCCAGACACTCAGAACCTCACGGTGCTCGTTCTCGGCAGAGCCTCTTTCCGAAAAGGCAAACGTCCGGCTCCTTCTCGCACAAGGAAGGGGCCAGCCCTGAAAGCTCTTGCTGCTCTTCACCGTCCCCGTGCACCCTATCCACAGGCACAACAACACTGAGGTTCTCTGCTTTCCCACACTCGGTCCATCTCACTGCTCTCGTTCTCGGCAGAGCCTCCATCCGAAAAGGCAAACGTCTGCCTCCTTCTCCCACAAGGAAGGGGCCAGCCCTGAAAGCTCTGGCTGGGCTTCACTGTGCCGGTGCACCCTATCCACAGGCACAACAGCACTTGGGTGCTCTGCTTTCCCAGAGACTCAGCATCTCACGGCGCTCATTCTTGGCAGAGCCTCTTTCCGAATAGGCAAACGTCCGGCTCCTTCTCCCACAAGGAAGGGGCCAGCCCTGAAAGCTCTTGCTGCTCTTCACCGTCCCCATGCACCCTATGCTCAGGCACAACAGCACTGAGGTTCTCTGCTTTCCTATAGTCGGTACCTCTAACGGCGCTCGTTCTCGGCAGAGCCTCTTTCCGAAAAGGCAAACGTCCGGCTCCTTCTCCCACAAGGAAGGGGCCAGCCCTGAAAGCTCTTGCTGAGCTTCACCGTCCCCGTGCACGCTATACACAGGCACAACAGCACTGGGGTGCTCTGCTTTCCCACAGTCGGTCCATCTAACGGCGCTCGTTCTCGGCAGAGCCTCTTTCCAAAAAGGCAAACGTCCGGCTCCTTCTCCCACAAGGAAGGGGCCAGCCCTGAAAGCTCTTGCTGCTCTTCACCGTCCCCGTGCACCCTATCCACAGGCACAACAGCACTGGGGTGCTCTGCTTTCCCAGAAACTCAGCATCTCACGGCGCTCATTCTCGGAAGAGCCTCTTTCCGAAAAGGCAAACGTCCGGCTTCTTCTCCCACAAGGAAGGGGCCAGCCCTGAAAGCTCTTGCTGCTCTTCACCATCCCCGTGCACCCTATCCACAGGCACAACAGCACTGGGGTGCTCTGCTTTCCCACAGTCGGTACGTCTCACGGCGCTCATTCTCGGCAGAGCCTTTTCCAAAAATGCAAACGTCCGTCTCCTTCTCCCACAAGGAAGCGGCCAGCCCTGAAAGCTCTTGCTGCTCTTCACCGTCCCCGTGCACCCTATCCACAGGCACAACAACACTGGGCATCTGTGCTTTCCCAGACACTCAGCACCTCACGGTGCTCGTTCTCGGCAGAGCCTCTTTCCGAAAAGGCAAACGTCCGGCTCCTTCTCCCACAGGGAAGGGGCCAGCCCTGAAAGCTCTTGCTGCTCTTCACCGTCCCCGTGCACCCTATCCACAGGCACAACTGTCCTAGGCTTCTGTGCTTTCCCAGAGACTCAGCAAATCACGGCGCTCGTTCTCGGCAGAGCCTCTTTCCGAAAAGCCAAACGTCCGGCTCTTCTCCCACAAGAAACGGGCCAGCCCTGAAAGCTCTTGCTGCTCTTCACCGTCCCCGTGCACCCTATCCACAGGCACAACAGCACTGAGGTTCTCTGCTTTCCTATAGTCGGTACCTCTAAAGGCGCTCGTTCTCGGCAGAGCCTCTTTCCGAAAAGGGAAACGTCCGGCTCCTTCTCCCACAAGGAAGGGGCCAGCCCTGAAAGCTCTTGCTGGGCCTCACCGTCCCCGTGCACGCTATACACAGGCACAACAGCACTGGGGTTCTCTGCTTTCCCACAATCGGTACATCTCACGGCACTCGTTCTCGACAGAGCCTCTTTCCGAAAAGGCAAACTTCCGGCTCCTTCTCCCACAAGGAAGGGGCCAGCCCTGAAAGCTCTTGCTGCTCTTCGCCGTCCCCGTGCACCCTATCCACAGGAACAACAGAACTGGGAATCTCTGCTTTCCACGATCAGCACATCTCACGGCACTCGTTCTCGGCAGAGCCTCTTTCCGAGAAGGCAAACGTCCGGCTTCTTCTCCCACAAGGAAGGGGCCAGCTCTGAAAGCTCTTGCTGCTCTTCACCGTCCCCGTGCACCCTATCTACAGGCACAACAACAGTGGGCTTCTGTGCTTTCCCAGAGACTCAGCAAATCACGGCGCTCGTTCTCTGCAGAGCCTCTTTCCGAAAAGGCAAACGTCCGGCTCTTCACCCACAAGAAACGGGCCAGCCCTGAAAGCTCTTGCTGCTCTTCGCCGTCCCCGTGCAAGCTATCCACAGGCACAAAAACACTGAGGTTCTCTGCTTTCCCACACTCGGTCCATCTCACTGCTCTCGTTCTCGGCAGAGCCTCCATCCGAAAAGGCAAACGTCTGCCTCCTTCTCCCACAAGGAAGGGGCCAGCCCTGAAAGCTCTGGCTGGGCTTCACTGTGCCGGTGCACCCTATCCACAGGCACAACAGCACTTGGGTGCTCTGCTTTGCCAGAGACTCAGCATCTCACGGCGCTCATTCTTGGCAGAGCCTCTTTCCGAATAGGCAAACGTCCGGCTCCTTCTCCCACAAGGAAGGGGCCAGCCCTGAAAGCTCTTGCTGCTCTTCACCGTCCCCATGCACCCTATGCTCAGGCACAACAACACTGAGGTTCTCTGCTTTCCTATAGTCGGTACCTCTAACGGCGCTCGTTCTCGGCAGAGCCTCTTTCCGAAAAGGCAAACGTCTGGCTCCTTCTCCCACAAGGAAGGGGCCAGCCCTGAAAGCTCTTGCTGAGCTTCACCGTCCCCGTGCACGCTATACACAGGCACAACAGCACTGGGGTGCTCTGCTTTCCCACAGTCGGTCCATCTAACGGCGCTCGTTCTCGGCAGAGCCTCTTTCCAAAAAGGCAAACGTCCGGCTCCTTCTCCCACAAGGAAGGGGCCAGCCCTGAAAGCTCTTGCTGCTCTTCACCGTCCCCGTGCACCCTATCCACAGGCACAACAGCACTGGGGTGCTCTGCTTTCCCAGAAACTCAGCATCTCACGGCGCTCATTCTCGGAAGAGCCTCTTTCCGAAAAGGCAAACGTCCGGCTTCTTCTCCCACAAGGAAGGGGCCAGCCCTGAAAGCTCTTGCTGCTCTTCACCATCCCCGTGCACCCTATCCACAGGCACAACAGCACTGGGGTGCTCTGCTTTCCCACAGTCGGTACGTCTCACGGCGCTCATTCTCGGCAGAGCCTTTTCCAAAAATGCAAACGTCCGTCTCCTTCTCCCACAAGGAAGCGGCCAGCCCTGAAAGCTCTTGCTGCTCTTCACCATCCCCGTGCACCCTATCCACAGGCACAACAACACTGGGCATCTGTGCTTTCCCAGACACTCAGCACCTCACGGTGCTCGTTCTCGGCAGAGCCTCTTTCCGAAAAGGCAAACGTCCGGCTCCTTCTCCCACAGGGAAGGGGCCAGCCCTGAAAGCTCTTGCTGCTCTTCACCGTCCCCGTGCACCCTATCCACAGGCACAACTGTCCTAGGCTTCTGTGCTTTCCCAGAGACTCAGCAAATCACGGCGCTCGTTCTCGGCAGAGCCTCTTTCCGAAAAGCCAAACGTCCGGCTCTTCTCCCACAAGAAACGGGCCAGCCCTGAAAGCTCTTGCTGCTCTTCACCGTCCCCGTGCACCCTATCCACAGGCACAACAGCACTGAGGTTCTCTGCTTTCCTATAGTCGGTACCTCTAAAGGCGCTCGTTCTCGGCAGAGCCTCTTTCCGAAAAGGCAAACGTCCGGCTCCTTCTCCCACAAGGAAGGGGCCAGCCCTGAAAGCTCTTGCTGGGCCTCACCGTCCCCGTGCACGCTATACACAGGCACAACAGCACTGGGGTTCTCTGCTTTCCCACAGTCGGTACATCTCACGGCGCTCGTTCTCGGCAGAGCCTCTTTCCGAAAAGGGAAACGTCCGGCTCTTCTCCCACAAGAAACGGGCCAGCCCTGAAAGCTCTTGCTGCTCTTCACCATCCCCATGCACCCTATCCACAGGCACAACAGCACTGAGGTTCTCTGCTTTCCTATAGTCGGTACCTCTAAAGGCGCTCGTACTCGGCAGAGCCTCTTTCCGAAAAGGCAAACGTCCGGCTCCTTCTCCCACAAAGAAGGGGCCAGCTCTGAAAGCTCTTGCTGCTCTTCACCGTCCCCGTGCACCCTATCTACAGGCACAACAACACTGGGCATCTGTGCTTTCCCAGACACTCAGCACCTCACGGTGCTCGTTCTCGGCAGAGCCTCTTTCCAAAAAGTCAAACGTCCGGCTCCTTCTCGCACAAGGAAGGGGCCAGCCCTGAAAGCTCTTGCTGCTCTTCACCGTCCCCGTGCACCCTATCCACAGGCACAACTGTCCTAGGCTTCTGTGCTTTCCCAGAGACTCAGCAAATCACGGCGCTCGTTCTCGGCAGAGCCTTTTCCAAAAATGCAAACGTCCGTCTCCTTCTCCCACAAGGAAGCGGCCAGCCCTGAAAGCTCTTGCTGCTCTTCACCGTCCCCGTGCACCCTATCCACAGGCACAACAACACTGGGCATCTGTGCTTTCCCAGACACTCAGCACCTCACGGTGCTCGTTCTCGGCAGAGCCTCTTTCCGAAAAGGCAAACGTCCGGCTCTTCTCCCACAAGAAACGGGCCAGCCCTGAAAGCTCTTGCTGCTCTTCACCGTCCCCGTGCACCCTATCCACAGGCACAACAGCACTGAGGTTCTCTGCTTTCCTATAGTCGGTACCTCTAAAGGCGCTCGTTCTCGGCAGAGCCTCTTTCCGAAAAGGCAAACGTCCGGCTCCTTCTCCCACAAGGAAGGGGCCAGCCCTGAAAGCTCTTGCTGGGCCTCACCGTCCCCGTGCACGCTATACACAGGCACAACAGCACTGGGGTTCTCTGCTTTCCCACAATCGGTACATCTCACGGCGCTCGTTCTCGACAGAGCCTCTTTCCGAAAAGGCAAACTTCCGGCTCCTTCTCCCACAAGGAAGGGGCCAGCCCTGAAAGCTCTTGCTGCTCTTCACCGTCCCCATGCACCCTATCCACAGGCACAACAACACTGAGGTTCTCTGCTTTCCCACACTCGGTCCATCTCACTGCTCTCGTTCTCGGCAGAGCCTCCATCCAAAAAGGCAAACGTCTGCCTCCTTCTCCCACAAGGAAGGGGCCAGCCCTGAAAGCTCTGGCTGGCCTTCACTGTGCCGGTGCACCCTATCCACAGGCACAACAGCACTTGGGTGCTCTGCTTTCCCAGAGACTCAGCATCTCACGGCGCTCATTCTTGGCAGAGCCTCTTTCCGAATAGGCAAACGTCCGGCTCCTTCTCCCACAAGGAAGGGGCCAGCCCTGAAAGCTCTTGCTGAGCTTCACCGTCCCCGTGCACGCTATACACAGGCACAACAGCACTGGGGTGCTCTGCTTTCCCACAGTCGGTCCATCTAACGGCGCTCGTTCTCGGCAGAGCCTCTTTCCAAAAAGGCAAACATCCGGCTCCTTCTCCCACAAGGAAGGGGCCAGCCCTGAAAGCTCTTGCTGCTCTTCACCGTCCCCGTGCACCCTATCCACAGGCACAACAGCACTGGGGTGCTCTGCTTTCCCGCAGTCGGTACGTCTCACGGCGCTCGTTCTCGGCAGAGCCTTTTCCAAAAATGCAAACGTCCGTCTCCTTCTCCCACAAGGAAGCGGCCAGCCCTGAAAGCTCTTGCTGCTCTTCACCGTCCCCGTGCACCCTATCCACAGGCACAACAACACTGGGCATCTGTGCTTTCCCAGACACTCAGCACCTCACAGTGCTCGTTCTCAGCAGAGCCTCTTTCCGAAAAGTCAAACGTCCGGCTCCTTCTCGCACAAGGAAGGGGCCAGCCCTGAAAGCTCTTGCTGCTCTTCACCGTCCCCGTGCACCCTATCCACAGGCACAACAGTCCTAAACTTCTGTGCTTTCCCAGAGACTCAGCAAATCACGGCGCTCGTTCTCGGCAGAGCCTCTTTCCGAAAAGCCAAACGTCCGGCTCTTCTTCTACAAGAAACGGGCCAGCCCTGAAAGCTCTTGCTGCTCTTCGCCGTCCCCGTGCAAGCTATCCACAGGCACAACAACACTGAGGTTATCTGCTTTCCCACACTCTGTCCATCTCACTGCTCTCGTTCTCGGCAGAGCCTCCATCCGAAAAGGCAAACGTCTGCCTCCTTCTCCCACAAGGAAGGGGCCAGCCCTGAAAGCTCTGGCTGGGCTTCACTGTGCCGGTGCACCCTATCCACAGGCACAACAGCACTTGGGTGCTCTGCTTTCCCAGAGACTCAGCATCTCACGGCGCTCATTCTTGGCAGAGCCTCTTTCCGAATAGGCAAACGTCCGGCTCCTTCTCCCACAAGGAAGGGGCCAGCCCTGAAAGCTCTTGCTGCTCTTCACCGTCCCCATGCACCCTATCCACAGGCACAACAGCACTGAGGTTCATTGCTTTCCTATAGTCGGTACCTCTAACGGCGCTCGTTCTCGGCAGAGCCTCTTTCCGAAAAGGCAAACGTCCGGCTCCTTCTCCCACAAGGAAGGGGACAGCCCTGAAAGCTCTTGCTGAGCTTCACCGTCCCCGTGCACGCTATACACAGGCACAACAGCACTGGGGTTCTCTGCTTTCCCACAGTCGGTCCATCTAACGGCGCTCGTTCTCGGCAGAGCCTCTTTCCAAAAAGGCAAACGTCCGGCTCCTTCTCCCACAAGGAAGGGGCCAGCCCTGAAAGCTCTTGCTGCTCTTCTCCGTCCCCGTGCACCCTATCCACAGGCACAACAGCACTGGGGTGCTCTGCTTTCCCGCAGTCGGTACGTCTCACAGCGCTCGTTCTCGGCAGAGCCTTTTCCAAAAATGCAAACGTCCGTCTCCTTCTCCCACAAGGAAGCGGCCAGCCCTGAAAGCTCTTGCTGCTCTTCACCGTCCCCGTGCACCCTATCCACAGGCACAACAACACTGGGCATCTGTGCTTTCCCAGAAACTCAGCACCTCACGGTGCTCGTTCTCGGCAGAGCCTCTTTCCGAAAAGCCAAACGTCCGGCTCTTCTCCCACAAGAAACGGGCCAGCCCTGAAAGCTCTTGCTGCTCTTCACCGTCCCCGTGCACCCTATGCACAGGCACAACAGCACTGAGGTTCTCTGCTTTCCTATAGTCGGTACCTCTAAAGGCGCTCGTACTCGGCAGAGCCTCTTTCCGAAAAGGCAAACGTCCGGCTCCTTCTCCCACAAGGAAGGGGCCAGCCCTGAAAGCTCTTGCTGCTCTTCACCGTCCCCGTGCACCCTATCCACAGGCACAACTGTCCTAGGCTTCTGTGCTTTCCCAGAGACTCAGCAAATCACGGCGCTCGTTCTCTGCAGAGCCTCTTTCCGAAAAGCCAAACGTCTGCCTCCTTCTCCCACAAGGAAGGGGCCAGCCCTGAAAGCTCTGGCTGGCCTTCACTGTGCCGGTGCACCCTATCCACAGGCACAACAGCACTAGGGTGCTCTGCTTTCCCAGAGACTCAGCATCTCACGGCGCTCATTCTTGGCAGAGCCTCTTTCCGAATAGGCAAACGTCCGGCTCCTTCTCCCACAAGGAAGGGGCCAGCCCTGAAAGCTCTTGCTGCTCTTCACCGTCCCCATGCACACTATGCACAGGCACAACAGCACTGAGGTTCTCTGCTTTCCTATAGTCGGTACCTCTAACGGCGCTCGTTCTCGGCAGAGCCTCTTTCCGAAAAGGCAAACGTCCGGCTTCTTCTCCCACAAGGAAGGGGCCAGCTCTGAAAGCTCTTGCTGCTCTTCACCATCCCCGTGCACCCTATCCACAGGCACAACAGCACTGGGCTGCTCTGCTTTCCCGCAGTCGGTACGTCTCACGGCGCTCGTTCTCGGCAGAGCCTTTTC
Organism: Buteo buteo; assembly: GCF_964188355.1. Lineage (NCBI taxonomy): Eukaryota > Metazoa > Chordata > Aves > Accipitriformes > Accipitridae > Buteo > Buteo buteo. The sequence goes on along the minus strand of NC_134174.1, from coordinate 45,520,175 downwards.
CAAAAATGCAAACGTCCGTCTCCTTCTCCCACAAGGAAGCGGCCAGCCCTGAAAGCTCTTGCTGCTCTTCACCGTCCCCGTGCACCCTATCCACAGGCACAACAACACTGGGCATCTGTGCTTTCCCAGACACTCAGCACCTCACGGTGCTCGTTCTCGGCAGAGCCTCTTTCCGAAAAGTCAAACGTCCGGCTCCTTCTCCCACAAGGAAGGGGACAGCCCTGAAAGCTCTTGCTGCTCTTCACCGTCCCCGTGCACCCTATCCACAGGCACAACTGTCCTAGGCTTCTGTGCTTTCCCAGAGACTCAGCAAATCACGGCGCTCGTTCTCGGCAGAGCCTCTTTCCGAAAAGCCAAACGTCTGGCTCTTCTCCCACAAGAAACGGGCCAGCCCTGAAAGCTCTTGCTGGGCCTCACCGTCCCCGTGCACCCTATCCACAGGCACAACAGCACTGAGGTTCTCTGCTTTCCTATAGTCGGTACCTCTAAAGGCGCTCGTTCTCGGCAGAGCCTCTTTCCGAAAAGGCAAACGTCCGGCTCCTTCTCCCACAAGGAAGGGGCCAGCCCTGAAAGCTCTTGCTGGGCCTCACCGTCCCCGTGCACCCTATCCACAGGCACAACATCACTGAGGTTCTCTGCTTTCCTATAGTCGGTACCTCTAAAGGCGCTCGTTCTCGGCAGAGCCTCTTTCCGAAAAGGCAAACTTCCGGCTCCTTCTCCCACAAGGAAGGGGCCAGCCCTGAAAGCTCTTGCTGCTCTTCACCGTCCCCGTGCACCCTATCCACAGGCACAACAACACTGAGGTTCTCTGCTTTCCCACACTCGGTCCATCTCACTGCTCTCGTTCTCGGCAGAGCCTCCATCCGAAAAGGCAAACGTCTGCCTCCTTCTCCCACAAGGAAGGGGCCAGCCCTGAAAGCTCTGGCTGGGCTTCACTGTGCCGGTGCACCCTATCCACAGGCACAACAGCACTTGGGTGCTCTGCTTTCCCAGAGACTCAGCATCTCACGGCGCTCATTCTTGGCAGAGCCTCTTTCCGAATAGGCAAACGTCCGGCTCCTTCTCCCACAAGGAAGGGGCCAGCCCTGAAAGCTCTTGCTGCTCTTCACCGTCCCCATGCACCCTATCCACAGGCACAACAGCACTGGGGTGCTCTGCTTTCCCACAGTCGGTCCATCTAACGGCGCTCGTTCTCGGCAGAGCCTCTTTCCAAAAAGGCAAACGTCCGTCTCATTCTCCCACAAGGAAGCGGCCAGCCCTGAAAGCTCTTGCTGCTCTTCACCGTCCCCGTGCACCCTATCCACAGGCACAACAGCACTGGGGTGCTCTGCTTTCCTATAGTCGGTACCTCTAAAGGCACTCGTACTCGGCAGAGCCTCTTTCCGAAAACGGAAACGTCCGGCTCCTTCTCCCACAAAGAAGGGGCCAGCCCTGAAAGCTCTTGCTGCTCTTCGCCGTCCCCGTGCACCCTATGCACAGGAACAACAGAACTGGGAATCTCTGCTTTCCACGATCAGCACATCTCACGGCGCTCGTTCTCGGCAGAGCCTCTTTCCGAAAAGGCAAACGTCCGGCTCCTTCTCCCACAAGGAAGGGGACAGCCCTGAAAGCTCTTGCTGCTCTTCACCATCCCCGTGCACCCCATCCACAGGCACAACAGCACTGGGGTGCTCTGCTTTCCCACAGTCGGTACATCTCACGGTGCTCGTTCTCGGCAGAGCCTCTTTCCGAAAAGGCAAACGTCCGGCTCCTTCTCCCACAAAGAAGGGGCCAGCCCTGAAAGCTCTTGCTGCTCTTCGCCGTCCCCATGCACCCTATCCACAGGAACAACAGAACTGGGAATCTCTGCTTTCCATGATCAGCACATCTCACGGCGCTCGTTCTCGGCAGAGCCTCTTTCCGAAAAGGCAAACGTCCGGCTCCTTCTCCCACAAGGAAGGGGACAGCCCTGAAAGCTCTTGCTGCTCTTCACCATCCCCGTGCACCCCATCCACACGCACAACAGCACTGGGGTGCTCTGCTTTCCCACAGTCGGTACATCTCACGGCGCTCGTTCTCGGCAGAGCCTCTTTCCGAAAAGGCAAACGTCCGGCTCCTTCTCCCACAAGGAAGGGGCCAGCCCTGAAAGCTCTTGCTGCTCTTCACCGTCCCCGTGCACCCTATCTACAGGCACAACAACACTGGGCATCTGTGCTTTCCCAGACACTCAGAACCTCACGGTGCTCGTTCTCGGCAGAGCCTCTTTCCAAAAAGGCAAACGTCCGGCTCCTTCTCCCACAAGGAAGGGGCCAGCCCTGAAAGCTCTTGCTGCTCTTCACCGTCCCCGTGCACCCTATCCACAGGCACAACTGTCCTAGGCTTCTGTGCTTTCCCAGAGACTCAGCAAATCACGGCGCTCGTTCTCTGTAGAGCCTCTTTCCGAAAAGGCAAACGTCCGGCTCTTCTCCCACAAGAAACGGGCCAGCCCTGAAAGCTCTTGCTGAGCTTCACCGTCCCCGTGCACGCTATACACAGGCACAACAGCACTGGGGTGCTCTGCTTTCCCACACTCGGTCCATCTCACTGCTCTCGTTCTCGGCAGAGCCTCCATCCGAAAAGGCAAACGTCTGCCTCCTTCTCCCACAAGGAAGGGGCCAGCCCTGAAAGCTCTGGCTGGCCTTCACTGTGCCGGTGCACCCTATCCACAGGCACAACAGCACTTGGGTGCTCTGCTTTCCCAGAGACTCAGCATCTCACGGCGCTCATTCTTGGCAGAGCCTCTTTCCGAATAGGCAAACGTCCGGCTCCTTCACCCACAAGGAAGGGGCCAGCCCTGAAAGCTCTTGCTGCTCTTCACCGTCCCCATGCACCCTATGCACAGGCACAACAGCACTGAGGTTCTCTGCTTTCCTATAGTCGGTACCTCTAACGGCGCTCGTTCTCGGCAGAGCCTCTTTCCGAAAAGGCAAACGTCCGGCTCCTTCTCCCACAAGGAAGGGGCCAGCCCTGAAAGCTCTTGCTGAGCTTCACCGTCCCCGTGCACGCTATACACAGGCACAACAGCACTGGGGTGCTCTGCTTTCCCACAGTCGGTCCATCTAACGGCGCTCGTTCTCGGCAGAGCCTCTTTCCAAAAAGGCAAACGTCCGGCTCCTTCTCCCACAAGGAAGGGGCCAGCCCTGAAAGCTCTTACTGCTCTTCACCGTCCCCGTACACCCTATCCACAGGCACAACAACACTGGGCATCTGTGCTTTCCCAGACACTCAGCACCTCACGGTGCTCGTTCTCGGCAGAGCCTCTTTCCGAAAAGTCAAACGTCCGGCTCCTTCTCCCACAAAGAAGGGGCCAGCCCTGAAATCTCTTGCTGCTCTTCGCCGTCCCCGTGCACCCTATCCACAGGAATAACAGAACTGGGAATCTCTGCTTTCCACGATCAGCACATCTCACGGCGCTCGTTCTCGGCAGAGCCTCTTTCCGAAAAGGCAAACGTCCGGCTCCTTCTCCCACAAGGAAGGGGACAGCCCTGAAAGCTCTTGCTGAGCTTCACCATCCCCGTGCACCCCATCCACAGGCACAACAGCACTGGGGTGCTCTGCTTTCCCACAGTCGGTCCATCTAACGGCGCTCGTTCTCGGCAGAGCCTCTTTCCAAAAAGGCAAACGTCCGGCTCCTTCTCCCACAAGAAAGGGGCCAGCCCTGAAAGCTCTTGCTGCTCTTCACCGTCCCCGTGCACCCTATCTACAGGCACAACAACACTGGGCATCTGTGCTTTCCCAGACACTCAGAAACTCATGGTGCTCGTTCTCGGCAGAGCCTCTTTCCGAAAAGGCAAACGTCCGGCTCTTCTCCCACAAGAAACGGGCCAGCCCTGAAAGCTCTTGCTGCTCTTCGCCGTCCCCGTGCAAGCTATCCACAGGCACAACAACACTGAGGTTATCTGCTTTCCCACACTCTGTCCATCTCACTGCTCTCGTTCTCGGCAGAGCCTCCATCCGAAAAGGCAAACGTCTGCCTCCTTCTCCCACAAGGAAGGGGCCAGCCCTGAAAGCTCTGGCTGGCCTTCACTGTGCCGGTGCACCCTATCCACAGGCACAACAGCACTTGGGTGCTCTGCTTTCCCAGAGACTCAGCATCTCACGGCGCTCATTCTTGGCAGAGCCTCTTTCCGAATAGGCAAACGTCCGGCTCCTTCTCCCACAAGGAAGGGGCCAGCCCTGAAAGCTCTTGCTGCTCTTCACCGTCCCCATGCACCCTATGCACAGGCACAACAGCACTGAGGTTCTCTGCTTTCCTACAGTCGGTACCTCTAACGGCGCTCGTTCTCGGCAGAGCCTCTTTCCGAAAAGGCAAACGTCCGGCTCCTTCTCCCACAAGGAAGGGGCCAGCCCTGAAAGCTCTTGCTGAGCTTCACCGTCCCCGTGCACGCTATCCACAGGCACAACAGCACTGGGGTGCTCTGCTTTCCCACAGTCGGTCCATCTAACGGCGCTCGTTCTCGGCAGAGCCTCTTTCCAAAAAGGCAAACGTCCGGCTCCTTCTCCCACAAGGAAGGGGCCAGCCCTGAAAGCTCTTGCTGCTCTTCACCGTCCCCGTGCACCCTATCCACAGGCACAACAGCACTGGGGTGCTCTGCTTTCCCAGAAACTCAGCATCTCACGGCGCTCATTCTCGGCAGAGCCTCTTTCCGAAAAGGCAAACGTCCGGCTTCTTCTCCCACAAGGAAGGGGCCAGCTCTGAAAGCTCTTGCTGCTCTTCACCATCCCCGTGCACCCTATCCACAGGCACAACAGCACTGGGGTGCTCTGCTTTCCCGCAGTCGGTACGTCTCACGGCGCTCGTTCTCGGCAGAGCCTTTTCCAAAAATGCAAACGTCCGTCTCCTTCTCCCACAAGGAAGCGGCCAGCCCTGAAAGCTCTTGCTGCTCTTCACCGTCCCCGTGCACCCTATCCACAGGCACAACAACACTGGGCATCTGTGCTTTCCCAGACACTCAGCACCTCACGGTGCTCGTTCTCGGCAGAGCCTCTTTCCGAAAAGTCAAACGTCCGGCTCCTTCTCGCACAAGGAAGGGGCCAGCCCTGAAAGCTCTTGCTGCTCTTCACCGTCCCCGTGCACCCTATCCACAGGCACAACTGTCCTAGGCTTCTGTGCTTTCCCAGAGACTCAGCAAATCACGGCGCTCGTTCTCGGCAGAGCCTCTTTCCGAAAAGCCAAACGTCCGGCTCTTCTCCCACAAGAAACGGGCCAGCCCTGAAAGCTCTTGCTGCTCTTCACCGTCCCCGTGCACCCTATCCACAGGCACAACAGCACTGAGGTTCTCTGCTTTCCTATAGTCGGTACCTCTAAAGGCGCTCGTTCTCGGCAGAGCCTCTTTCCGAAAAGGCAAACGTCCGGCTCCTTCTCCCACAAGGAAGGGGCCAGCCCTGAAAGCTCTTGCTGGGCCTCACCGTCCCCATGCACGCTATACACAGGCACAACAGCACTGGGGTTCTCTGCTTTCCCACAATCGGTACATCTCACGGCGCTCGTTCTCGACAGAGCCTCTTTCCGAAAAGGCAAACTTCCGGCTCCTTCTCCCACAAGGAAGGGGCCAGCCCTGAAAGCTCTTGCTGCTCTTCACCGTCCCCGTGCACCCTATCCACAGGCACAACAACACTGAGGTTCTCTGCTTTCCCACACTCGGTCCATCTCACTGCTCTCGTTCTCGGCAGAGCCTCCATCCGAAAAGGCAAACGTCTGCCTCCTTCTCCCACAAGGAAGGGGCCAGCCCTGAAAGCTCTGGCTGGGCTTCACTGTGCCGGTGCACCCTATCCACAGGCACAACAGCACTTGGGTGCTCTGCTTTCCCAGAGACTCAGCATCTCACGGCGCTCATTCTTGGCAGAGCCTCTTTCCGAAAAGGCAAACGTCCGGCTCCTTCTCCCACAAGGAAGGGGCCAGCCCTGAAAGCTCTTGCTGCTCTTCACCGTCCCCGTGCACCCTATGCACAGGCACAACAGCACTGAGGTTCTCTGCTTTCCTATAGTCGGTACCTCTAACGGCGCTCGTTCTCGGCAGAGCCTCTTTCCGAAAAGGCAAACGTCCGGCTCCTTCTCCCACAAGGAAGGGGCCAGCCCTGAAAGCTCTTGCTGAGCTTCACCGTCCCCGTGCACGCTATACACAGGCACAACAGCACTGGGGTGCTCTGCTTTCCCACAGTCGGTCCATCTAACGGCGCTCGTTCTCGGCAGAGCCTCTTTCCAAAAAGGCAAACGTCCGGCTCCTTCTCCCACAAGGAAGGGGCCAGCCCTGAAAGCTCTTGCTGCTCTTCACCGTCCCCGTGCACCCTATCCACAGGCACAACTGTCCTAGGCTTCTGTGCTTTCCCAGAGACTCAGCAAATCACGGCGCTCGTTCTCGGCAGAGCCTCTTTCCGAAAAGCCAAACGTCCGGCTCTTCTCCCACAAGAAACGGGCCAGCCCTGAAAGCTCTTGCTGCTCTTCACCGTCCCCGTGCACCCTATCCACAGGCACAACAGCACTGAGGTTCTCTGCTTTCCTATAGTCGGTACCTCTAAAGGCGCTCGTTCTCGGCAGAGCCTCTTTCCGAATAGGCAAACGTCCGGCTCCTTCTCCCACAAGGAAGGGGCCAGCCCTGAAAGCTCTTGCTGGGCCTCACCGTCCCCATGCACGCTATACACAGGCACAACAGCACTGGGGTTCTCTGCTTTCCCACAATCGGTACATCTCACGGCGCTCGTTCTCGACAGAGCCTCTTTCCGAAAAGGCAAACTTCCGGCTCCTTCTCCCACAAGGAAGGGGCCAGCCCTGAAAGCTCTTGCTGCTCTTCACCGTCCCCGTGCACCCTATCCAGAGGCACAACAACACTGAGGTTCTCTGCTTTCCCACACTCGGTCCATCTCACTGCTCTCGTTCTCGGCAGAGCCTCCATCCGAAAAGTCAAACGTCTGCCTCCTTCTCCCACAAGGAAGGGGCCAGCCCTGAAAGCTCTGGCTGGCCTTCACTGTGCCGGTGCACCCTATCCACAGGCACAACAGCACTTGGGTGCTCTGCTTTCCCAGAGACTCAGCATCTCACGGCGCTCATTCTTGGCAGAGCCTCTTTCCGAAAAGGCAAACGTCCGGCTCCTTCTCCCACAAGGAAGGGGACAGCCCTGAAAGCTCTTGCTGCTCTTCACCGTCCCCGTGCACCCTATGCACAGGCACAACAGCACTGAGGTTCTCTGCTTTCCTATAGTCGGTACCTCTAACGGCGCTCGTTCTCGGCAGAGCCTCTTTCCGAAAAGGCAAACGTCCGGCTCCTTCTCCCACAAGGAAGGGGCCAGCCCTGAAAGCTCTTGCTGCTCTTCACCGTCCCCGTGCACCCTATCCACAGGCACAACAACACTGGGCATCTGTGCTTTCCCAGACACTCAGAACCTCACGGTGCTCGTTCTCGGCAGAGCCTCTTTCCGAAAAGGCAAACTTCCGGCTCCTTCTCCCACAAGGAAGGGGCCAGCCCTGAAAGCTCTTGCTGCTCTTCACCGTCCCCGTGCACCCTATCCACAGGCACAACAACACTGAGGTTATCTGCTTTCCCACACTCGGTCCATCTCACTGCTCTCGTTCTCGGCAGAGCCTCCATCCGAAAAGTCAAACGTCTGCCTCCTTCTCCCACAAGGAAGGGGCCAGCCCTGAAAGCTCTGGCTGGGCTTCACTGTGCCGGTGCACCCTATCCACAGGCACAACAGCACTTGGGTGCTCTGCTTTCCCAGAGACTCAGCATCTCACGGCGCTCATTCTTGGCAGAGCCTCTTTCCGAAAAGGCAAACGTCCGGCTCCTTCTCCCACAAGGAAGGGGCCAGCCCTGAAAGCTCTTGCTGCTCTTCACCGTCCCCGTGCACCCTATGCACAGGCACAACAGCACTGAGGTTCTCTGCTTTCCTATAGTCGGTACCTCTAACGGCGCTCGTTCTCGGCAGAGCCTCTTTCCGAAAAGGCAAACGTCCGGCTCCTTCTCCCACAAGGAAGGGGCCAGCCCTGAAAGCTCTTGCTGCTCTTCACCATCCCCGTGCACCCCATCCACACGCACAACAGCACTGGGGTGCTCTGCTTTCCCACAGTCGGTACATCTCACGGCGCTCGTTCTCGGCAGAGCCTCTTTCCGAAAAGGCAAACGTCCGGCTCCTTCTCCCACAAGGAAGGGGCCAGCCCTGAAAGCTCTTGCTGCTCTTCACCGTCCCCGTGCACCCTATCTACAGGCACAACAACACTGGGCATCTGTGCTTTCCCAGACACTCAGAACCTCACGGTGCTCGTTCTCGGCAGAGCCTCTTTCCAAAAAGGCAAACGTCCGGCTCATTCTCCCACAAGGAAGGGGCCAGCCCTGAAAGCTCTTGCTGCTCTTCACCGTCCCCGTGCACCCTATCCACAGGCACAACTGTCCTAGGCTTCTGTGCTTTCCCAGAGACTCAGCAAATCACGGCGCTCGTTCTCTGTAGAGCCTCTTTCCGAAAAGGCAAACGTCCGGCTCTTCTCCCACAAGAAACGGGCCAGCCCTGAAAGCTCTTGCTGAGCTTCACCGTCCCCGTGCACGCTATACACAGGCACAACAGCACTGGGGTGCTCTGCTTTCCCACACTCGGTCCATCTCACTGCTCTCGTTCTCGGCAGAGCCTCCATCCGAAAAGGCAAACGTCTGCCTCCTTCTCCCACAAGGAAGGGGCCAGCCCTGAAAGCTCTGGCTGGCCTTCACTGTGCCGGTGCACCCTATCCACAGGCACAACAGCACTTGGGTGCTCTGCTTTCCCAGAGACTCAGCATCTCACGGCGCTCATTCTTGGCAGAGCCTCTTTCCGAATAGGCAAACGTCCGGCTCCTTCACCCACAAGGAAGGGGCCAGCCCTGAAAGCTCTTGCTGCTCTTCACCGTCCCCATGCACCCTATGCACAGGCACAACAGCACTGAGGTTCTCTGCTTTCCTATAGTCGGTACCTCTAACGGCGCTCGTTCTCGGCAGAGCCTCTTTCCGAAAAGGCAAACGTCCGGCTCCTTCTCCCACAAGGAAGGGGCCAGCCCTGAAAGCTCTTGCTGAGCTTCACCGTCCCCGTGCACGCTATACACAGGCACAACAGCACTGGGGTGCTCTGCTTTCCCACAGTCGGTCCATCTAACGGCGCTCGTTCTCGGCAAAGCCTCTTTCCAAAAAGGCAAACGTCCGGCTCCTTCTCCCACAAGGAAGGGGCCAGCCCTGAAAGCTCTTACTGCTCTTCACCGTCCCCGTACACCCTATCCACAGGCACAACAACACTGGGCATCTGTGCTTTCCCAGACACTCAGCACCTCACGGTGCTCGTTCTCGGCAGAGCCTCTTTCCGAAAAGTCAAACGTCCGGCTCCTTCTCCCACAAAGAAGGGGCCAGCCCTGAAATCTCTTGCTGCTCTTCGCCGTCCCCGTGCACCCTATCCACAGGAATAACAGAACTGGGAATCTCTGCTTTCCACGATCAGCACATCTCACGGCGCTCGTTCTCGGCAGAGCCTCTTTCCGAAAAGGCAAACGTCCGGCTCCTTCTCCCACAAGGAAGGGGACAGCCCTGAAAGCTCTTGCTGAGCTTCACCGTCCCCGTGCACCCCATCCACAGGCACAACAGCACTGGGGTGCTCTGCTTTCCCACAGTCGGTCCATCTAACGGCGCTCGTTCTCGGCAGAGCCTCTTTCCAAAAAGGCAAACGTCCGGCTCCTTCTCCCACAAGAAAGGGGCCAGCCCTGAAAGCTCTTGCTGCTCTTCACCGTCCCCGTGCACCCTATCTACAGGCACAACAACACTGGGCATCTGTGCTTTCCCAGACACTCAGAAACTCATGGTGCTCGTTCTCGGCAGAGCCTCTTTCCGAAAAGGCAAACGTCCGGCTCTTCTCCCACAAGAAACGGGCCAGCCCTGAAAGCTCTTGCTGCTCTTCGCCGTCCCCGTGCAAGCTATCCACAGGCACAACAACACTGAGGTTATCTGCTTTCCCACACTCTGTCCATCTCACTGCTCTCGTTCTCGGCAGAGCCTCCATCCGAAAAGGCAAACGTCTGCCTCCTTCTCCCACAAGGAAGGGGCCAGCCCTGAAAGCTCTGGCTGGCCTTCACTGTGCCGGTGCACCCTATCCACAGGCACAACAGCACTTGGGTGCTCTGCTTTCCCAGAGACTCAGCATCTCACGGCGCTCATTCTTGGCAGAGCCTCTTTCCGAATAGGCAAACGTCCGGCTCCTTCTCCCACAAGGAAGGGGCCAGCCCTGAAAGCTCTTGCTGCTCTTCACCGTCCCCATGCACCCTATGCACAGGCACAACAGCACTGAGGTTCTCTGCTTTCCTACAGTCGGTACCTCTAACGGCGCTCGTTCTCGGCAGAGCCTCTTTCCGAAAAGGCAAACGTCCGGCTCCTTCTCCCACAAGGAAGGGGCCAGCCCTGAAAGCTCTTGCTGAGCTTCACCGTCCCCGTGCACGCTATCCACAGGCACAACAGCACTGGGGTGCTCTGCTTTCCCACACTCGGTCCATCTAACGGCGCTCGTTCTCGGCAGAGCCTCTTTCCAAAAAGGCAAACGTCCGGCTCCTTCTCCCACAAGGAAGGGGCCAGCCCTGAAAGCTCTTGCTGCTCTTCACCGTCCCCGTGCACCCTATCCACAGGCACAACAGCACTGGGGTGCTCTGCTTTCCCAGAAACTCAGCATCTCACGGCGCTCATTCTCGGCAGAGCCTCTTTCCGAAAAGGCAAACGTCCGGCTTCTTCTCCCACAAGGAAGGGGCCAGCTCTGAAAGCTCTTGCTGCTCTTCACCATCCCCGTGCACCCTATCCACAGGCACAACAGCACTGGGGTGCTCTGCTTTCCCGCAGTCGGTACGTCTCACGGCGCTCGTTCTCGGCAGAGCCTTTTCCAAAAATGCAAACGTCCGTCTCCTTCTCCCACAAGGAAGCGGCCAGCCCTGAAAGCTCTTGCTGCTCTTCACCGTCCCCGTGCACCCTATCCACAGGCACAACAACACTGGGCATCTGTGCTTTCCCAGACACTCAGCACCTCACGGTGCTCGTTCTCGGCAGAGCCTCTTTCCGAAAAGTCAAACGTCCGGCTCCTTCTCGCACAAGGAAGGGGCCAGCCCTGAAAGCTCTTGCTGCTCTTCACCGTCCCCGTGCACCCTATCCACAGGCACAACTGTCCTAGGCTTCTGTGCTTTCCCAGAGACTCAGCAAATCACGGCGCTCGTTCTCGGCAGAGCCTCTTTCCGAAAAGCCAAACGTCCGGCTCTTCTCCCACAAGAAACGGGCCAGCCCTGAAAGCTCTTGCTGCTCTTCACCGTCCCCGTGCACCCTATCCACAGGCACAACAGCACTGAGGTTCTCTGCTTTCCTATAGTCGGTACCTCTAAAGGCGCTCGTTCTCGGCAGAGCCTCTTTCCGAAAAGGCAAACGTCCGGCTCCTTCTCCCACAAGGAAGGGGCCAGCCCTGAAAGCTCTTGCTGGGCCTCACCGTCCCCATGCACGCTATACACAGGCACAACAGCACTGGGGTTCTCTGCTTTCCCACAATCGGTACATCTCACGGCGCTCGTTCTCGACAGAGCCTCTTTCCGAAAAGGCAAACTTCCGGCTCCTTCTCCCACAAGGAAGGGGCCAGCCCTGAAAGCTCTTGCTGCTCTTCACCGTCCCCGTGCACCCTATCCACAGGCACAACAACACTGAGGTTCTCTGCTTTCCCACACTCGGTCCATCTCACTGCTCTCGTTCTCGGCAGAGCCTCCATCCGAAAAGGCAAACGTCTGCCTCCTTCTCCCACAAGGAAGGGGCCAGCCCTGAAAGCTCTGGCTGGCCTTCACTGTGCCGGTGCACCCTATCCACAGGCACAACAGCACTTGGGTGCTCTGCTTTCCCAGAGACTCAGCATCTCACGGCGCTCATTCTTGGCAGAGCCTCTTTCCGAAAAGGCAAACGTCCGGCTCCTTCTCCCACAAGGAAGGGGCCAGCCCTGAAAGCTCTTGCTGCTCTTCACCGTCCCCGTGCACCCTATGCACAGGCACAACAGCACTGAGGTTCTCTGCTTTCCTATAGTCGGTACCTCTAACGGCGCTCGTTCTCGGCAGAGCCTCTTTCCGAAAAGGCAAACGTCCGGCTCCTTCTCCCACAAGGAAGGGGCCAGCCCTGAAAGCTCTTGCTGAGCTTCACCGTCCCCGTGCACGCTATACACAGGCACAACAGCACTGGGGTGCTCTGCTTTCCCACAGTCGGTCCATCTAACGGCGCTCGTTCTCGGCAGAGCCTCTTTCCAAAAAGGCAAACGTCCGGCTCCTTCTCCCACAAGGAAGGGGCCAGCCCTGAAAGCTCTTGCTGCTCTTCACCGTCCCCGTGCACCCTATCCACAGGCACAACTGTCCTAGGCTTCTGTGCTTTCCCAGAGACTCAGCAAATCACGGCGCTCGTTCTCGGCAGAGCCTCTTTCCGAAAAGCCAAACGTCCGGCTCTTCTCCCACAAGAAACGGGCCAGCCCTGAAAGCTCTTGCTGCTCTTCACCGTCCCCGTGCACCCTATCCACAGGCACAACAGCACTGAGGTTCTCTGCTTTCCTATAGTCGGTACCTCTAAAGGCGCTCGTTCTCGGCAGAGCCTCTTTCCGAATAGGCAAACGTCCGGCTCCTTCTCCCACAAGGAAGGGGCCAGCCCTGAAAGCTCTTGCTGGGCCTCACCGTCCCCATGCACGCTATACACAGGCACAACAGCACTGGGGTTCTCTGCTTTCCCACAATCGGTACATCTCACGGCGCTCGTTCTCGACAGAGCCTCTTTCCGAAAAGGCAAACTTCCGGCTCCTTCTCCCACAAGGAAGGGGCCAGCCCTGAAAGCTCTTGCTGCTCTTCACCGTCCCCGTGCACCCTATCCAGAGGCACAACAACACTGAGGTTCTCTGCTTTCCCACACTCGGTCCATCTCACTGCTCTCGTTCTCGGCAGAGCCTCCATCCGAAAAGTCAAACGTCTGCCTCCTTCTCCCACAAGGAAGGGGCCAGCCCTGAAAGCTCTGGCTGGCCTTCACTGTGCCGGTGCACCCTATCCACAGGCACAACAGCACTTGGGTGCTCTGCTTTCCCAGAGACTCAGCATCTCACGGCGCTCATTCTTGGCAGAGCCTCTTTCCGAAAAGGCAAACGTCCGGCTCCTTCTCCCACAAGGAAGGGGACAGCCCTGAAAGCTCTTGCTGCTCTTCACCGTCCCCGTGCACCCTATGCACAGGCACAACAGCACTGAGGTTCTCTGCTTTCCTATAGTCGGTACCTCTAACGGCGCTCGTTCTCGGCAGAGCCTCTTTCCGAAAAGGCAAACGTCCGGCTCCTTCTCCCACAAGGAAGGGGCCAGCCCTGAAAGCTCTTGCTGCTCTTCACCGTCCCCGTGCACCCTATCCACAGGCACAACAACACTGGGCATCTGTGCTTTCCCAGACACTCAGAACCTCACGGTGCTCGTTCTCGGCAGAGCCTCTTTCCGAAAAGGCAAACTTCCGGCTCCTTCTCCCACAAGGAAGGGGCCAGCCCTGAAAGCTCTTGCTGCTCTTCACCGTCCCCGTGCACCCTATCCACAGGCACAACAACACTGAGGTTATCTGCTTTCCCACACTCGGTCCATCTCACTGCTCTCGTTCTCGGCAGAGCCTCCATCCGAAAAGTCAAACGTCTGCCTCCTTCTCCCACAAGGAAGGGGCCAGCCCTGAAAGCTCTGGCTGGGCTTCACTGTGCCGGTGCACCCTATCCACAGGCACAACAGCACTTGGGTGCTCTGCTTTCCCAGAGACTCAGCATCTCACGGCGCTCATTCTTGGCAGAGCCTCTTTCCGAAAAGGCAAACGTCCGGCTCCTTCTCCCACAAGGAAGGGGCCAGCCCTGAAAGCTCTTGCTGCTCTTCACCGTCCCCGTGCACCCTATGCACAGGCACAACAGCACTGAGGTTCTCTGCTTTCCTATAGTCGGTACCTCTAACGGCGCTCGTTCTCGGCAGAGCCTCTTTCCGAAAAGGCAAACGTCCGGCTCCTTCTCCCACAAGGAAGGGGCCAGCCCTGAAAGCTCTTGCTGAGCTTCACCGTCCCCGTGCACGCTATACACAGGCACAACAGCACTGGGGTGCTCTGCTTTCCCACAGTCGGTCCATCTAACGGCGCTCGTTCTCGGCAGAGCCTCTTTCCAAAAAGGCAAACGTCCGGCTCCTTCTCCCACAAGGAAGGGGCCAGCCCTGAAAGCTCTTGCTGCTCTTCACCGTCCCCGTGCACCCTATCCACAGGCACAACAACACTGAGGTTCTCTGCTTTCCCACACTCGGTCCATCTCACTGCTCTCGTTCTCGGCAGAGCCTCCATCCGAAAAGGCAAACGTCTGCCTCCTTCTCCCACAAGGAAGGGGCCAGCCCTGAAAGCTCTGGCTGGCCTTCACTGTGCCGGTGCACCCTATCCACAGGCACAACAGCACTTGGGTGCTCTGCTTTCCCAGAGACTCAGCATCTCACGGCGCTCATTCTTGGCAGAGCCTCTTTCCGAAAAGGCAAACGTCCGGCTCCTTCTCCCACAAGGAAGGGGACAGCCCTGAAAGCTCTTGCTGCTCTTCACCGTCCCCGTGCACCCTATGCACAGGCACAACAGCACTGAGGTTCTCTGCTTTCCTATAGTCGGTACCTCTAACGGCGCTCGTTCTCGGCAGAGCCTCTTTCCGAAAAGGCAAACGTCCGGCTCCTTCTCCCACAAGGAAGGGGCCAGCCCTGAAAGCTCTTGCTGCTCTTCACCGTCCCCGTGCACCCTATCCACAGGCACAACAACACTGGGCATCTGTGCTTTCCCAGACACTCAGAACCTCACGGTGCTCGTTCTCGGCAGAGCCTCTTTCCGAAAAGTCAAACGCCCGGCTCCTTCTCGCACAAGGAAGGGGCCAGCCCTGAAAGCTCTTGCTGCTCTTCACCGTCCCCGTGCACCCTATCCACAGGCACAACTATCCTAGGCTTCTGTGCTTTCCCAGAGACTCAGCAAATCACGGCGCTCGTTCTCGGCAGAGCCTCTTTCCGAAAAGCCAAACGTCCGGCTCCTTCTCCCACAAGGAAGGGGCCAGCCCTGAAAGCTCTTGCTGCTCTTCACCGTCCCCGTGCACCCAATCCACAGCCACAACAGCACTGAGGTTCTCTGCTTTCCTATAGTCGGTACCTCTAAAGGCGCTCGTTCTCGGCAGAGCCTCTTTCCGAAAAGGCAAACGTCCAGCTCCTTCTCCCACAAGGAAGGGGCCAGCCCTGAAAGCTCTTGCTGGGCCTCACCGTGCCCGTGCACGCTATACACAGGCACAACAGCACTGGGGTTCTCTGCTTTCCCACAATCGGTACATCTCACGGCGCTCGTTCTCGGCAGAGCCTCTTTCCGAAAAGGCAAACTTCCGGCTCCTTCTCCCACAAGGAAGGGGCCAGCCCTGAAAGCTCTTGCTGCTCTTCACCGTCCCCGTGCAAGCTATCCACAGGCACAACAACACTGAGGTTATCTGCTTTCCCACACTCTGTCCATCTCACTGCTCTCGTTCTCGGCAGAGCCTCCATCCGAAAAGGCAAACGTCTGCCTCCTTCTCCCACAAGGAAGGGGCCAGCCCTGAAAGCTCTGGCTGGGCTTCACTGTGCCGGTGCACCCTATCCACAGGCACAACAGCACTTGGGTGCTCTGCTTTCCCAGAGACTCAGCATCTCACGGCGCTCATTCTTGGCAGAGCCTCTTTCCGAATAGGCAAACGTCCGGCTCCTTCTCCCACAAGGAAGGGGCCAGCCCTGAAAGCTCTTGCTGCTCTTCACCGTCCCCATGCACCCTATGCACAGGCACAACAGCACTGAGGTTCTCTGCTTTCCTATAGTCGGTACCTCTAACGGCGCTCGTTCTCGGCAGAGCCTCTTTCCGAAAAGGCAAACGTCCGGCTCCTTCTCCCACAAGGAAGGGGCCAGCCCTGAAAGCTCTTGCTGCTCTTCACCGTCCCCGTGCACCCTATCCACAGGCACAACAGCACTGGGGTGCTCTGCTTTCCCACAGTCGCCCATCTAACGGCGCTCGTTCTCGGCAGAGCCTCTTTCCAAAAAGGCAAACGTCCGGCTCCTTCTCCCACAAGGAAGGGGCAAGCCCTGAAAGCTCTTGCTGCTCTTCGCCGTCCCCGTGCACCCTATCCACAGGAACAAGAGAACTGGGAATCTCTGCTTTCCACGATCAGCACATCTCACGGCGCTCGTTCTCGGCAGAGCCTCTTTCCGAAAAGGCAAACGTCCGGCTCCTTCTCCCACAAGGAAGGGG
The DNA here is from genome assembly GCF_964188355.1 of Buteo buteo. NCBI lineage: Eukaryota > Metazoa > Chordata > Aves > Accipitriformes > Accipitridae > Buteo > Buteo buteo. The sequence continues at coordinate 45,503,888 of NC_134174.1, read as the reverse complement.
ACAGCCCTGAAAGCTCTTGCTGCTCTTCACCATCCCCGTGCACCCCATCCACAGGCACAACAGCACTGGGGTGCTCTGCTTTCCCACAGTCGGTACCTCTAACGGCGCTCGTTCTCGGCAGAGCCTCTTTCCGAAAAGGGAAACGTCCGGCTCCTTCTCCCACAAGGAAGGGGCCAGCCCTGAAAGCTCTTGCTGCTCTTCACCGTCCCCGTGCACCCTATCTACAGGCACAACAACACTGGGCATCTGTGCTTTCCCAGACACTCAGAACCTCACGGTGCTCGTTCTCGGCAGAGCCTCTTTCCGAAAAGGCAAACGTCCGGCTCCTTCTCCCACAAGGAAGGGGCCAGCCCTGAAAGCTCTTGCTGCTCTTCACCGTCCCCGTGCACGCTATACACAGGCACAACAGCACTGGGGTTCTCTGCTTTCCCACAATCGGTACATCTCACGGTGCTCGTTCTCGGCAGAGCCTCTTTCCGAAAAGGCAAACGTCCGGCTCCTTCTCGCACAAGGAAGGGGCCAGCCCTGAAAGCTCTTGCTGCTCTTCACCGTCCCCGTGCAAGCTATCCACAGGCACAACAACACTGAGGTTCTCTGCTTTCCCACACTCTGTCCATCTCACTGCTCTCGTTCTCGGCAGAGCCTCCATCCGAAAAGGCAAACGTCTGCCTCCTTCTCCCACAAGGAAGGGGCCAGCCCTGAAAGCTCTGGCTGGGCTTCACTGTGCCGGTGCACCCTATCCACAGGCACAACAGCACTTGGGTGCTCTGCTTTCCCAGAGACTCAGCATCTCACGGCGCTCATTCTTGGCAGAGCCTCTTTCCGAATAGGCAAACGTCCGGCTCCTTCTCCCACAAGGAAGGGGCCAGCCCTGAAAGCTCTTGCTGCTCTTCACCGTCCCCATGCACCCTATGCACAGGCACAACAGCACTGAGGTTCTCTGCTTTCCTATAGTCGGTACCTCTAACGGCGCTCGTTCTCGGCAGAGCCTCTTTCCGAAAAGGCAAACGTCCGGCTCCTTCTCCCACAAGGAAGGGGCCAGCCCTGAAAGCTCTTGCTGAGCTTCACCGTCCCCGTGCACGCTATACACAGGCACAACAGCACTGGGGTGCTCTGCTTTCCCACAGTCGGTCCATCTAACGGCGCTCGTTCTCGGCAGAGCCTCTTTCCAAAAAGGCAAACGTCCGGCTCCTTCTCCCACAAGGAAGGGGCCGGCCCTGAAAGCTCTTGCTGCTCTTCACCGTCCCCGTGCACCCTATCCACAGGCACAACAGCACTGGGGTGCTCTGCTTTCCCAGAAACTCAGCATCTCACGGCGCTCATTCTCGGAAGAGCCTCTTTCCGAAAAGGCAAACGTCCGGCTTCTTCTCCCACAAGGAAGGGGCCAGCTCTGAAAGCTCTTGCTGCTCTTCACCATCCCCGTGCACCCTATCCACAGGCACAACAGCACTGGGCTGCTCTGCTTTCCCGCAGTCGGTACGTCTCACGGCGCTCGTTCTCGGCAGATCCTTTTCCAAAAATGCAAACGTCCGTCTCCTTCTCCCACAAGGAAGCGGCCAGCCCTGAAAGCTCTTGCTGCTCTTCACCGTCCCCGTGCACCCTATCCACAGGCACAACAACACTGGGCATCTGTGCTTTCCCAGACACTCAGCACCTCACGGTGCTCGTTCTCGGCAGAGCCTCTTTCCGAAAAGTCAAACGTCCGGCTCCTTCTCGCACAAGGAAGGGGCCAGCCCTGAAAGCTCTTGCTGCTCTTCACCGTCCCCGTGCACCCTATCCACAGGCACAACTGTCCTAGGCTTCTGTGCTTTCCCAGAGACTCAGCAAATCACGGCGCTCGTTCTCGGCAGAGCCTTTTTCCGAATAGCCAAACGTCCGGCTCTTCTCCCACAAGAAACGGGCCAGCCCTGAAAGCTCTTGCTGCTCTTCACCGTCCCCGTGCACCCTATCCACAGGCACAACAGCACTGAGGTTCTCTGCTTTCCTATAGTCGGTACCTCTAAAGGCGCTCGTTCTCGGCAGAGCCTCTTTCCGAAAAGGCAAACGTCCGGCTCCTTCTCCCACAAGGAAGGGGCCAGCCCTGAAAGCTCTTGCTGGGCCTCACCGTCCCCGTGCACGCTATACACAGGCACAACAGCACTGGGGTTCTCTGCTTTCCCACAATCGGTACATCTCACTGCGCTCGTTCTCTACAGAGCCTCTTTCCGAAAAGGCAAACTTCCGGCTCCTTCTCCCACAAGGAAGGGGCCAGCCCTGAAAGCTCTTGCTGCTCTTCACCGTCCCCGTGCACCCTATCCACAGGCACAACAACACTGAGGTTCTCTGCTTTCCCACACTCGGTCCATCTCACTGCTCTCGTTCTCGGCAGAGCCTCCATCCGAAAAGGCAAACGTCTGCCTCCTTCTCCCACAAGGAAGGGGCCAGCCCTGAAAGCTCTGGCTGGGCTTCACTGTGCCGGTGCACCCTATCCACAGGCACAACAGCACTTGGGTGCTCTGCTTTCCCAGAGACTCAGCATCTCACGGCGCTCATTCTTGGCAGAGCCTCTTTCCGAATAGGCAAACGTCCGGCTCCTTCTCCCACAAGGAAGGGGCCAGCCCTGAAAGCTCTTGCTGCTCTTCACCGTCCCCATGCACCCTATCCACAGGCACAACAGCACTGGGGTGCTCTGCTTTCCCACAGTCGGTCCATCTAACGGCGCTCGTTCTCGGCAGAGCCTCTTTCCAAAAAGGCAAACGTCCGGCTCCTTCTCCCACAAGGAAGGGGCCAGCCCTGAAAGCTCTTGCTGAGCTTCACCGTCCCCGTGCACCCTATCCACAGGCACAACAGCACTGGGGTGCTCTGCTTTCCTATAGTCGGTACCTCTAAAGGCACTCGTACTCGGCAGAGCCTCTTTCCGAAAAGGGAAACGTCCGGCTCCTTCTCCCACAAAGAAGGGGCCAGCCCTGAAAGCTCTTGCTGCTCTTCGCCGTCCCCGTGCACCCTATCCACAGGAACAACAGAACTGGGAATCTCTGCTTTCCACGATCAGCACATCTCACGGTGCTCGGTCTCGGCAGAGCCTCTTTCCGAAAAGGCAAACGTCCGGCTCCTTCTCCCACAAGGAAGGGGCCAGCCCTGAAAGCTCTTGCTGCTCTTCACCATCCCCGTGCACCCCATCCACAGGCACAACAGCACTGGGGTGCTCTGCTTTCCCACAGTCGGTACATCTAACGGCGCTCGTTCTCGGCAGAGCCTCTTTCCAAAAAGGCAAACGTCCGGCTCCTTCTCCCACAAGGAAGGGGCCAGTCCTGAAAGCTCTTGCTGCTCTTCACCGTCCCCGTGCACCCTATCTACAGGCACAACAACACTGGGCATCTGTGCTTTCCCAGACACTCAGAACCTCACGGTGCTCGTTCTCGGCAGAGCCTCTTTCCGAAAAGGCAAACGTCCGGCTCCTTCTCGCACAAGGAAGGGGCCAGCCCTGAAAGCTCTTGCTGCTCTTCACCGTCCCCGTGCACCCTATCCACAGGCACAACAACACTGAGGTTCTCTGCTTTCCCACACTCTGTCCATCTCACTGCTCTCGTTCTCGGCAGAGCCTCCATCCGAAAAGGCAAACGTCTGCCTCCTTCTCCCACAAGGAAGGGGCCAGCCCTGAAAGCTCTGGCTGGGCTTCACTGTGCCGGTGCACCCTATCCACAGGCACAACAGCACTTGGGTGCTCTGCTTTCCCAGAGACTCAGCATCTCACGGCGCTCATTCTTGGCAGAGCCTCTTTCCGAATAGGCAAACGTCCGGCTCCTTCTCCCACAAGGAAGGGGCCAGCCCTGAAAGCTCTTGCTGCTCTTCACCGTCCCCATGCACCCTATGCACAGGCACAACAGCACTGAGGTTCTCTGCTTTCCTATAGTCGGTACCTCTAACGGCGCTCGTTCTCGGCAGAGCCTCTTTCCGAAAAGGCAAACGTCCGGCTCCTTCTCCCACAAGGAAGGGGCCAGCCCTGAAAGCTCTTGCTGAGCTTCACCGTCCCCGTGCACGCTATACACAGGCACAACAGCACTGGGGTGCTCTGCTTTCCCACAGTCGGTCCATCTAACGGCGCTCGTTCTCGGCAGAGCCTCTTTCCAAAAAGGCAAACGTCCGGCTCCTTCTCCCACAAGGAAGGGGCCAGCCCTGAAAGCTCTTGCTGCTCTTCACCGTCCCCGTGCACCCTATCCACAGGCACAACAGCACTGGGGTGCTCTGCTTTCCCAGAAACTCAGCATCTCACGGCGCTCATTCTCGGAAGAGCCTCTTTCCGAATAGGCAAACGTCCGGCTCCTTCTCGCACAAGGAAGGGGCCAGCCCTGAAAGCTCTTGCTGCTCTTCACCGTCCCCGTGCACCCTATCCACAGGCACAACTGTCCTAGGCTTCTGTGCTTTCCCAGAGACTCAGCAAATCACGGCGCTCGTTCTCGGCAGAGCCTCTTTCCGAAAAGCCAAACGTCCGGCTCTTCTCCCACAAGAAACGGGCCAGCCCTGAAAGCTCTTGCTGCTCTTCACCGTCCCCGTGCACCCTATCCACAGGCACAACAGCACTGAGGTTCTCTGCTTTCCTATAGTCGGTACCTCTAAAGGCGCTCGTTCTCGGAAGAGCCTCTTTCCGAAAAGGCAAACGTCCGGCTCCTTCTCCCACAAGGAAGGGGCCACCCCTGAAAGCTCTTGCTGGGCCTCACCGTCCCCGTGCACGCTATACACAGGCACAACAGCACTGGGGTTCTCTGCTTTCCCACAATCGGTACATCTCACGGCGCTCGTTCTCGACAGAGCCTCTTTCCGAAAAGGCAAACTTCCGGCTCCTTCTCCCACAAGGAAGGGGCCAGCCCTGAAAGCTCTTGCTGCTCTTCACCGTCCCCGTGCACCCTATCCACAGGCACAACAACACTGAGGTTCTCTGCTTTCCCACACTCGGTCCATCTCACTGCTCTCGTTCTTGGCAGAGCCTCCATCCGAAAAGGCAAACGTCTGCCTCCTTCTCCCACAAGGAAGGGGCCAGCCCTGAAAGCTCTTGCTGCTCTTCACCGTCCCCGTGCACCCTATCCACAGGCACAACTGTCCTAGGCTTCTGTGCTTTCCCAGAGACTCAGCAAATCACGGCGCTCGTTCTCGGCAGAGCCTCTTTCCGAAAAGCCAAACGTCCGGCTCTTCTCCCACAAGAAACGGGCCAGCCCTGAAAGCTCTTGCTGCTCTTCACCGTCCCCGTGCACCCTATCCACAGGCACAACAGCACTGAGGTTCTCTGCTTTCCTATAGTCGGTACCTCTAAAGGCGCTCGTTCTCGGCAGAGCCTCTTTCCGAAAAGGCAAACGTCCGGCTCCTTCTCCCACAAGGAAGGGGCCAGCCCTGAAAGCTCTTGCTGAGCTTCACCGTCCCCGTGCACGCTATACACAGGCACAACAGCACTGGGGTGCTCTGCTTTCCCACAGTCGGTCCATCTAACGGCGCTCGTTCTCGGCAGAGCCTCTTTCCAAAAAGGCAAACGTCCGGCTCCTTCTCCCACAAGGAAGGGGCCAGCCCTGAAAGCTCTTGCTGCTCTTCACCGTCCCCGTGCACCCTATCCACAGGCACAACAGCACTGGGGTGCTCTGCTTTCCCAGAAACTCAGCATCTCACGGCGCTCATTCTCGGCAGAGCCTCTTTCCAAAAAGGCAAACGTCCGGCTTCTTCTCCCACAAGGAAGGGGCCAGTCCTGAAAGCTCTTGCTGCTCTTCACCATCCCCGTGCACCCTATCCACAGGCACAACAGCACTGGGCTGCTCTGCTTTCCCGCAGTCGGTACGTCTCACGGCGCTCGTTCTCGGCAGAGCCTTTTCCAAAAATGCAAACGTCCGTCTCCTTCTCCCACAAGGAAGCGGCCAGCCCTGAAAGCTCTTGCTGCTCTTCACCGTCCCCGTGCACCCTATCCACAGGCACAACAACACTGGGCATCTGTGCTTTCCCAGACACTCAGCACCTCACGGTGCTCGTTCTCGGCAGAGCCTCTTTCCGAAAAGTCAAACGTCCGGCTCCTTCTCGCACAAGGAAGGGGCCAGCCCTGAAAGCTCTTGCTGCTCTTCACCGTCCCCGTGCACCCTATCCACAGGCACAACTGTCCTAGGCTTCTGTGCTTTCCCAGAGACTCAGCAAATCACGGCGCTCGTTCTCGGCAGAGCCTCTTTCCGAAAAGGCAAACGTCTGGCTCTTCTCCCACAAGAAACGGGCCAGCCCTGAAAGCTCTTGCTGCTCTTCACCGTCCCCGTGCACCCTATCCACAGGCACAACAGCACTGAGGTTCTCTGCTTTCCTATAGTCGGTACCTCTAAAGGCGCTCGTTCTCGGCAGAGCCTCTTTCCGAAAAGGCAAACGTCCGGCTCCTTCTCCCACAAGGAAGGGGCCAGCCCTGAAAGCTCTTGCTGGGCCTCACCGTCCCCGTGCACGCTATACACAGGCACAACAGCACTGGGGTTCTCTGCTTTCCCACAATCGGTACATCTCACGGCGCTCGTTCTCTACAGAGCCTCTTTCCGAAAAGGCAAACTTCCGGCTCCTTCTCCCACAAGGAAGGGGCCAGCCCTGAAAGCTCTTGCTGCTCTTCACCGTCCCCGTGCACCCTATCCACAGGCACAACAACACTGAGGTTCTCTGCTTTCCCACACTCGGTCCATCTCACTGCTCTCGTTCTCGGCAGAGCCTCCATCCGAAAAGGCAAACGTCTGCCTCCTTCTCCCACAAGGAAGGGGCCAGCCCTGAAAGCTCTGGCTGGGCTTCACTGTGCCGGTGCACCCTATCCACAGGCACAACAGCACTTGGGTGCTCTGCTTTCCCAGAGACTCAGCATCTCACGGCGCTCATTCTTGGCAGAGCCTCTTTCCGAATAGGCAAACGTCCGGCTCCTTCTCCCACAAGGAAGGGGCCAGCCCTGAAAGCTCTTGCTGCTCTTCACCGTCCCCATGCACCCTATCCACAGGCACAACAGCACTGGCCATCTGTCCTTTCCCAGAGTCTCAGCATCTCACCGCGCTCATTCTCGGCAGAGCCTCTTTCCGAAAAGGCAAACGTCCGGCTCCTTCTCCCACAAGGAAGGGGCCAGCCCTGAAATCTTTTGCTGGTGCACTCTATCCACATCGTTCACGGCTGGCCCCTTCCTTGTGGGAGAAGTATCCGGACGTTTGCCTTTTTGGAAAGAGGCTCTGCCTACAATGAGCGCCGTGAGCTGCTGAGTCTCTGGGAAAGCACAGATGCCCACTGCTGTTATGCCTGTGGATAGGTTGCATGGGGTCGTTGAGGAGAGCAAGAGCTTTCAGGGCTGGCCCCTTCCTTGTGGGAGAAGGAGCCAGATGTTTGCCTTTTGGAGCACCACCTGAGGACGTGGCTCGTGCCCAAGAGGCACCACCATATTATGAGTTATCAGCAGACGAAAGGTGTTATGCTTTGTTTACTGATGGTTCCTATCGTGTGGTAGGGAACCATCGGAAGTGGAAATCTGCTGTGTGGAGTCCCATACGACAAGTCGTTGAGGCCACTGAAGGAGACGGCGAGTCAAGTCAGTTTGCAGAAGTAAAAGCCATCCAACTAGCCCTAGACATTGCTGAACGAGAAAAGTGGCTGGTACTCTACCCCTATACCGACTCCTGGATGGTGGCTAATGCCCTATGGGAGTGGCTACAGCAGTGGAAGAAGACCAATTGGCAACGCAGGGGTAAACCCATCTGGGCAGCAGCATTGTGGCAGGACATTGCTGCCCGTGTAGAACACATGACTCTAAAGGTACGTCATGTAGATGCTCATGTGCCCAAAGCCGTGCCACTGAAGAACATTGAAATAATGAACAGGTAGACAAGGCTGCCAAAATAGAAATAGCTCAGGTGGACCTGGACTGGGAGCGTAAGGGTGAGCTATTTGTAGCTCGATGGGCCCATATAGGTGGGCTCGTGATCAAGGGGTGGACCTGACCATGGAGGCCATCACACAGGTCACTCATGAATGTGAAACAGTTGCTGCAATCAAATGAGCCACCAGAGTAAAGTCTCCCTGGAACAGAGGGCGGTGGCTGGGCTTTCGATATGGCGAGGCCTAGCAAATTGACTGCATTGGACCACTGCCACAAACACGCCAAGGCAAGCGCTACATACTCACCATGGTGGAAGCAACTACTGGTTGGCTAGAAACATATCCTATAAACCATGCCACTGCCCGAAACACCATCTTAGACCTCGAAAGGCAAATTTTATGGCGACACGGTACCCCAGAAAGAATTGAATCAGACAATGGGACTCATTTCCGAAATAACCTCATAAGCTCCTGGGCAAAGAAACACGGCATTGAGTGGGTGTACCACATACCCTATCACCCGCAAGCATCTGGAAAAACTGAGAGATATAATGGACTGTTGAAGACTATGTTGAGAGCGCCAGGCAATGGGACATGGAAGCACTGGGATACAAATTTAGCAGAAGCCACTTGGCTAGTTAACACCAGAGGACCTGCTAACCATCCTGGTCCTGCCCAAACAAAACCCCTGCATACTGTGGGAGGAGATAAGGTCCCCGTAGTGCACATGGGGAAGTGGCTGGGGAAGGCAGTGTGGATTTCTCCTCCCATGGGAAAAGGCAAACCCATTTGTGGGATTCTCTTTGCTCAGGGACCTGGGTGTACTTGGTGGGTAATGCGGAAGGATGGGGAGACCCAGTGTGTGCCTCAAGGACATTTAACCTTGGGGGAAAAATAATCTGAGTTGTATGTTGTAGGAAGTAATGTAGCAGGAATGACCTGAACTGCAGAGGAGTGAACTTCACAAGGAACCAGACAAATGCATTGGTGGCCCAAACCAAGCCAGTGTTGGTGCCCAGCGATCGAACATACTGCTTCTCCTGTCCTGACCACTCATCTTAATGGGTGGTGCCCAAGTCATAACCTGTGTGTGAACATCTGGAGGAGTGGAAGAAGCCCATGGAATATCTATCTCTTAAAGGACAGGGGATAGTAATTAATAAGAATGTATAAATCTGTACGTTGGGTATAAAAGTGGTTTAAGTATGTAGTTTCAGTTTTAAGTGTTGGTAAGAAGGGATTTCAGTAATGAGAATGAAATACGATAGTGTGGTTAGAAGATATCTGTATTAAATTATGTGGGACCTGAGCAGGACACAAATGGTATGGAATAAGGGGTGGAGATTGTATTGGGTCTGGCTGAGATGGAGTTAATACTCCCCATAGCAGCCCTCATAGCGCTGTGCTCTGCATCAGTGGCTAGAATGGTGTTGATAGCACACAGTGTTTTGGCTACTGCTGACCAGTGCTGGCACAGCATCAAGGCTGTCTCTCCAACATTTTTGCCCCACCCCACCCCCAATGGCAGGCTGGGGCAGGGCAAGATCTTGGGAGGGGAACATAACCAGGACAGCTGACCTAAACTAACCAAACAGATATTCCATACCATATGACGTCAGCTCAGATATAAAAGCTAAGTAAAGGGAGACAGAAGGAGGCGGGGCATTTTTTGGTCTTCCGGAGCAACCGCTACGCGTACTGAAGCCCTGCTTCCCAGGAAGTGGCCAGACATTGCCTGATGATGGGAAGTAGAGAATAACGTCATTTGTTTTTCTTTGCTTTCACGCGCGACCTTTGCTATCACTTTATTAAACTGTCCTGATCTTGACCCATGAGCCTTTTGTTATATCTTCTGCCCCCCGTCCATCTGGGGAGGGGGAGTGATAGAGCGACTTTGCTGGGCACCTGGCATCCAACCAGGGTCAACCCACCACAGGCTGGCCCATAAATTTCTTCACTCTGTCAGTAAATGAGTGTTTTGTAGCCTGTGGTACCAAAGTTTTGGCTCTCACTTAAGTTTTTGCTTGCATGGGGATTTTTTTAATGTGTAGGGGTTTTAAGTCCCACTTAGGTGTTTGTATTGCCAAGACATCCCAGCCTTATTTTGGACTCCTTATATTCTTTTGGCCTTAGTAGTTTGTTGGTAGTGCTAAAGGCATGTGCTGTACACATAGCAGTTCCTCCTGTGTACCAAGCAAAGAAGGTGACAAAATGCCATATATAAAGTGCATGTCACAAGTTTATTCTTCTGCACAAACAAACAGAAAGTGACTGTAAATTGGGGGGAACAGAAAAGCAAAAAAAAAGTATTTCCTTAAACAAAGATGCCACCTCTCATCTTCTTCTGGGGTCACATCTGCCACCAGACAGAGCACTGCTCCTGGGCTCCCATTTTCAGAGCACTGACGAGTTTCTTCTAGGAAGAGGGTCTGGTAGGGGTTGTTGGATATTATACCAGAAAGGGAGTGTATTCTTTCCAAGGGAGGATCTTGGATTGCACTGTGCTCATGTCTATCATCCATGACTCCTCATCACACCAGTCTCTTCCAAGATCCTTCCTCTCAGCTGCTGCAGGGTCCTGAGGTTATCTCTGGCAAATGTTCCCATATATTCAGAGGGAAAGGACTGATACTTCTGAAGCAAAGATAAACCCCCAGAACTGCCATAGCTGCAATGTGTAACCTGCAGCATGCTAGAGAGGAGTGATGGTAGGCAGTTTTAAATCAGAACCCATGCAGACATCTTCAAATGCTTAACAAGGGGACACTGGGGTTTGGCCTACCACTGCCGCTTATAACTTAGCAGGTGGGACCTAAAACTTGTCAAACAACTGTTTATATCTGTGCTTGTTCAACAGCTGAGGAATTAGAAATTTGGAGAGGCTCAAGACAAGCTTATATGGTTCAAAAGTATTCCTCGTAACCTCACCTGTGACCTTTCTAACAGGCCAGCCACACTATTTTCATGAGCAGACACTAGCAGAGCTGCTTGAAGCCAGCAGTAGTGTAGGTTTCTTCCTTATAGCTTAGCAGATGCATCTGAGTATTATTTCTCATCTCATGCTACTTGCAGCCACAAGACCTTAGTTGGGATACGCCACAAGCACTGTAGGCCTCATCTGCAACACCCTCTGCTTCTGCAGATCAAGTCCTGTGTCAGCATAGGATCCAGAAAAGATAGGGAGGGGCTGAGATCCATCAAACTACTTTGGCTTTGCTTCTTTGAACCAAGGGTGTTAGAAGTGAAATGCAGGATCCCCAGCCTCCTGGTTCTTTTCCTTGCTCTGATGTTTAATATTCATTCTCCAATCAGACATAACTTTTTTCATCTCCTGCCCACTACATTGTCAGAAATGATGGGCCAAATGCAGTTACTCCACTCACTTGGGTCCTGACATCTAACGGTCAACGGTGTTTGGCCATCACTCCTCCGCTTGCATCAGTGTCTCCCAGAAATCTGGAGTGGGACCGCTGAAATACTAACCACATGCAATCTCCCTTACATGCTAAGGCCAGACCTCTCTTTTTTCCAGTGGCAAAATGAATTTCCCGAGACACTCAGGCCCTGAGAGCACTTAACTTTAGGGGCCTGAGGGAAGGGGACACTGGAGTAAGACTCAGACTTTCTGAGGTTATTTTTTTCACTGCAGAATTATCTTGAGCACCCTTTCTCTGGTCCACACAACCCCGCTTTACACCTGAGTTCAGTAATGCTTTCAACCTAGGCTAGCTTGCCTGTCTAAGCCTAAGTGGTTTTAGCCACTAGCTAGAGAGATGGCACTCCAAGGAGTCTAGAGACAAAGTTTTTGGAGCACTCCTAGTCTTCGAGGTCCTTCCCACACCGTTCTTAGAAAAACGGAAGAATTATTCCATGTTTGGGAAGAATCACAGAGCTTCTTCTTGCTACAGCACAGAATTTTTTTCCAGAAACACTGGCGATGTAATGCAGCACAGGATGAGTGAGAATGCAATTGTCCAAGTTAGGTTTTGTGGCATTGCTGCTCCCCTTCACCAGAACTAAATGGATTCTGGAGATCTGAATTAACGTCCAAGAATACATAAAATCATCTCAGTTACTATCACCATCAGTTCAACTTGTTTGCTCCTCTGTCATACAACCAGGTGCAGCATCTCTTCTAGCTCAGCCACCCCTTTCCTCTTTAACTCAAGGCATTCTCAAAGATTTTCTCTCCATTCTGTCCCGTGACTAAGTGAGGTGTAAGTGCTGTCCTCCTCCCTACTCCACATGCTCATCCTACATTCAGGCCTCAGGAACATGCACTACAACCACAGGCCTGCAGAACATTCTCAGCCAAATCGTGAAGGATTCAAAGACTGGATTGTATAACTTTTCCTTTTCCCTCATTCTCCCCTCCTAATTTTGTCCAGGACTCCAGTTGCCAGCTATATTCTCCAGCCTTCTTTTTCTTCGTGGGAGAGCACACATGCCATATGTGCAGGTGCTCACAGGTGTACTTTAGAACCTCCAAGGAAAAGTAGAGAGTCTAGCTCTTCTGAGAAGGGCTATATATCATAAACTCCAGCTGCGCGAAGGAAGGTTGTCTTGGACATAGTGTGAAATCACACTAGCTGCACTGCTTACCAACGTCGCATCAGCCCTATTTGCACCCTTTTTTCCCAGAATGTACATGTTTGTACATCCAAGTTCTCATTCTATTCAGAGAACGCCTTCTGCTGGAAGGAGAGGAGCAAATCTTATAAGATTGAGACATATTATCAAGCAGGGCTATGAGACCCTCATCATACTGCCAGTACTCATTCCTGAGGGTCTGGGAAAAGGCTGGGCAACCTCTGCCCAGGAAGAGGAGCGAGCCACTTCCTTGTAGCTGGGGCACTTTCTGTTTTGGGCGCCAGTCATTCAGAAGCAATGGTTTCTTGGTGTACAAGAAACCATTTTGGGAATCAAACTGCAAAAGCTGCTGCTGCAAAAGAGGATCACAGGCGGAAAGCAAATGACAGGGGTCTGTGCAAACAAGAGCACAGATGACATGCACAGTCCTTACTAGTATCCTGAATTCTTCTTTGGGAAAGGGAATGCTTTCTTCTTGTATGCCTTTAGTGTAGGGATTAAGTCTGAGGCTAGCCTGGGACATTCAAAGGATAACCGGTCCCGTTTCTGCAGCATGGCCAGCAAACTGAGCTCTCTATGTGATTGCAGATCCCCTGGGACTCTCAGTGCACTTCAGTTCTTAACAAATAGACCCCAAGGATACTTAAATCATTTAGTATGAAATTCTACTTGTGACTTTCTCTTTCCCTGTCCTCCACTTCTATACTGAGAGGCTCTGTAAAGTGTTTCCGTTTTCCATCTCATCACAGTTTTCAGCAACCTTTATATAAGCCATTTCCTATCTAGCCACACTTCTGTCCTGAACTAAAAAAAGATGATGTGCAAATGCACATTCAATCCTGCCTACTTTTAAAGTCAACTCTAACTTCTCCCATGCAATCCTCCTTTGTACTTACCACATCTGTATCCTGTTCCAGTGGGATGAATGCTGCAGGGCCTTCCGTGCATATACCAGCCACTGCCTGATCTTAACTTTGACTTTATGTATCCTCAAAAATTGATACTTCTTTCTGAAGTTCCTCCAGCTTGTGATAGCGTAACCAAGTGCATTCAACGTCCCTCTTTCTCAAGCTGCTCCCAGACCTAATAGTAACATTTAGCACCAGCCCTGGTGACTGGAGGAACGGGCACACTTGGCAACCCTCCTGTGCAGGGCGTAGTGCCCACGTGTGGATGTGCAAGCACCCCTGCTCACTCTGCTCTCTCACTTCCTTTCCCATGCCCCTCCAAAGGGACTCTGGGAGTAGCGTCCAAGTTAAAGCACCACTTCTACTTTCACTCCCTGCTGAGTGTCGCTGTCTGCATGTGTGTGCATGTGTACAGATTGACAGGCTCATAGAAAAGCAGTCTAATGGGGAGGTTAGGGCTTCTGTGCTGTAATCCCACCTCTGTCCTTTTCCTCCGGGAAAGCTCTTGCCCCCCAAGTCTCCCTCCATTCAGGGATGACTCCAACGCCCTTGGGAAAGGAAAAGCACTACCCAGGCCATGTCTCACATCCTTATGTAACTGAACCCCTGCCATTAATCACCTCCAGATGTGGCTTTTGCTGCTGCATGCAAGTTCCCAGTCTCTCTGTACCATACTTAGGCCCTCTATCCACATTCTTCCTCCTGCTGTAGCCACAGCTAGTAGGCCTTGCCATGAAGCTGCCCATCTGAGACCGAGTGGAGGCTGGGGGAGAGGGTGATGCAGAAGGGGAGTAATTTTTTTTCTCTTTTCTTCATTTTGTGTCCTGAGCTGACAGGAAAGACAAAAGGAGCACTATCTCTGCGCGGCCACAGATGGGATGGGAGAGGTGCCTGCCTCAGTGGTGGCCAAAGCTCGGCCTCCACACATTGGCCTGCATTCCTGTTCTCGTTGCTGAGAATCTGGGCCTGGCTGCTTGAAACCGAGGGGCCGAGGCTGGCTTTGGGGAAGGCCCCTGCCCTGCCTGACCAGGCTCTGGGAAGCTCTGGTATGGCTTAAGGGACTGGCTGAGCTCCACCTGGAAGGGTGCTGGTGTAGCGGGGACAGAAGAGGCCATTTCTATTCTCCACACTGGCTCATCCAATGTGGTGGCCGAGCGGGGAGCAAGAACAGTGGGTGCCAGGCTGCTTGAGGCTGGCATGGGAGTCGGAGTGGAGAAGCGACGAATCTCCTGGGCCCTGGGTTTTTTCACGGCGATCTGCTTGGCTGCTGTGAAGGTTGACCTAGTCTGCAGGGCTGGCTGTCCAGGAGACTCTTGAATGCTGGTGCTTGGGGTTTCCTCAAAACAGAACATAGCTGACTTTAATTGATAGGGCTGGTGGCGCATTAAATCAATGACCTTGATCCCTGATTTCTGGCCAGGTGCCTTTTTCACTTTGCTCTCTGCTTTGCTAGCCTGAGATTTACTGGCTGCTAGGGGATAAAAAGGGGAAAGCATTGGGTTGTAAGCTATTGGAGGGGGAGCCCGGATGTTGGGTGAATATTTCCAGGAAGACGGTAGAGAAGGGGAAGGAGAGGGAGTTCTAGGCTTGGATTCTGGCTTCGCTGTTGTCTCCACCACAAATTTGTCCATGCGGCTCTGGCATTTGGCAAAGAGCTCTGCCCCCTTGCCTTTAAGCTGAGGCATGTCCTGGGCCCCATTTACCAGTTCAGCGTCTTGCTGCTGAGGCTTAGGAGCCACTGGAGGTGGAGTCTTGAATTTGCGGCCAGAGGACTGCATGAAGTTGCAGGCCTCAGCACCCAGGCTGAGGAAGTCCTCCTCAGGCCCAGACTCAAAGCCTGCGCCAGGGTGGTCACCTTTTGGCTTCTCATCCAGGTTCTGCACCAGAGACAGGAGCTCAGGGTTTGGTGAATTTTTCTTCTTCTCCTCAATCTTACTGAACATGGGTTTCTTGTTGCCCCGCCGGCGAGCTTCCTGCAGGATACCTGTGCGGGGAGCTGGCGTGGCAATCCTCTGCTCCCTGGAGGTTAAGGGCTCAGCAGGAGTTCGTGGCATAGCTGGAGAGACAGCAGAAAAAGGCTGCTTTGGCACAGGGGAACTGGTTATCATGTGCTGTGATGGCGCTGGAGTAATATACAAAGAAGAAGAGGCTGTTCCAGGGACTCCTGGTTGGGATGCTGCAGAGGCCTCCCCTTCTGGCTTTGAGGGAGTTGACAGAACTATAGAGGTGGTGGATGTCCGGGCAGTGTTGGCAGAAGGCTTAGTCTCTGGAGCACCTCCTACTCTTGGCTCTGACTCAAGTGGTGGTGTTGGCCTTCCTGGTGCAGGAATATACAGAGATGTGCTGGAGCTGACTGGACCGCGGTGTGTTGGCACCGGTGCATTGGTAGGTGTTCCTGGAGCTGGAGGTGAGAAAGGGGGAACCACCATGCTTTGCCCACTCGGATTTTCACTAGGTTTTTTGGGTGCGGATGGCGTGAAGATGACAGAGGTTGTTGCTGCGCGTTGGCCAGAAGAGCCAGGAGTAAAGGGCCGTGCAGACCTGTTGAACATGCTTGTTGAGCTTGCAGAGAAGGAGTCGGGGGTGATCGGGGGAGGTGGGAGAGAAGTGGGGCTAGGGAGACCTAGGAGCTGAGTGGGGAGGGTGGTTGCCTCCTTGCTGGGCACTTGCACACCTTCCAGGTGGATGCTGAGGGGCATGCTCTCTGCCTTCTGTGGCACGGGCATACCTCCGTTCTCTGTGACCTGCTGTGGCTGGGCAACCGTGGTAAACTGGGGGCTCTTCTGCACCGGGACTCTAGCGACTGTGTACTTCCCAGCCCGTTCCCTCTGCTGCTCAAATAATCGTGCTCCTTTACCTGAAGCCTCACTCAAACCTTTTTGCTTCTCTTCCTTCTGTTCAGAGTGAGACTTTGACTTTTCAATGTCCAGGTAGGTGTCCCAGTCTGAGTGATTAGTTAGGCTTCGGGCATCAGAGAAACCTTCCTCATCAAATTCAGACTCACTAGTTGGAAAAACTCCGTCTTCCTCCTCGTAGGAGCGGTCTTCGTCAACACTCCCAAAGCTTACCAATGTATACTTCTTAGCTCTCTGCCTGCGCTTCTTGAACATCAGCACCCCCTTGGAGTGGGGGTTGGGTGCATCTGTCAGCAGGGATGCAATGGTTCTGCACTTGGTTTTGGCTTCTTTCACGTTTTTCTCTTGGATGCTCTCGTGGCGGTGGAGTTCTGCAAGAGACAAAAAAGACACAGGATCAGATCACAGCAAAAGGCTGGGTGGGCAAAGATGGACAGTGATATGGCTGTAGGTATTCAGTGCCCGTACGAGGAAACACACTGTTACATCTGCCCTTCTTTTTCTTTCTTACCTTTGCTGACAGTGTCTTTAGGAATTGCTGATAGAAATCAATATGCAGTTTTCTCTTTCCCTGCAAATACAATAGAAGTCCATGCAGGTGCGGGAAAGGTACTCGTACAACTCTGAGGCCGTTCTCTGTTTCCTGGTCAGACTTGCGTTTTTCTATGCCTGCAGTATGTGGCCAAGAGTCCCAGACTGTATCTCACAGCGTTTTTAAAGTGCATGCCCTTTCTCCTGGGAATTTTTACCATTTACTTATCACCCTGAAGGTGGACCCTGCTTATTTTAGACCTTCTTCCTCCTATATGGATGATTCCCAGGAGCACGTAATCTCTCTTGCCCTGATTTTTTGGGAAGCAGCCACTGCTACTGTTAACAACCATGCATGTGTGCAATGGGAGAAGTCCTCTGCAGGCATAGCCGGGCTGCTCCTGCTCTGGGCCCTTGAGTGCCAGCTACGGATTGTCTTGTAGCAGCACTCTGTGTAGGGCTGTTTGCTGCTCTCTGCAGCAGCCCTGCAACAGCAGGAGGCACGTTTTCACCCTTGCCTTGTTCTGTTGCCTGTGCCCCATGCCCAGCAAGGAAGAATAGCCTTTGCTTCTAAGCAAGAATCCCAGACTTCCACAACTGATCAGCCAGGTCAGAAGGAATCCACTTAGACAGGCTTGCTTGGAAAAGCCAACACCTGTCGGGACGCTGGCATGAAACTGTAGGATAATAATTTTCCACCTGCTCTGCCAGCTCAGCCGTCAGTAGAGCCCCATACCTAAACGTTAGACTAATTTTTATTTCTTTCTTTTCCTTACACCGATTGTCTTTTTCCCAGCATGATAATACAGGTGAAACATCCATCCACTGCCTGCATCTAATAATTTGTCAAAAAAAAGTGTAGCACCTTGTCTAGTGTAGGGGTCGGCGTTCGGAAGATCTCGCGTTGTCACGGAAAGTTAGAGGGTTAGTCGCAGCCTTGTGATGTACCTGTAATCCCACCTCCCCTTGTTAGTATAAAAGGAATTAACTGCGCAATAAAAGGCGGAAGTTGGCGCTCACACTGTGTGTGTTATCTGTCTCTTTCCCTGGTCCGGGCCGACCAGTGATCTAAGCGTGGCACCTTGATATGTAGCGAATGCTACAGTCTAGATCAGACATTCTCAAGAAAGAGGTACAACATTATGCCCTGCAGAAAGGAGAGGAGAGGAGAAAACTGGAAACAGGAAAATCAACGCTAAACAAATGGCTCATTAGTTGTACTTGCACTTGCGAAGTGAAGGCTCTCTGCAAAGCCCTTACAGAATGACTGTGCCTTGTTCAACCAATACTGAAGTAGTGTCCAAGTTTTTGTGGAGATCTTGTGCTCTTCAAGGCAATCATAGACTTGCCTTCAAACACCTCATCTCCATGATGGAAACTAGCTACAGTCACTGAAGGTCTGTCCAGTCCACTTACAGAGCTGCATGCATGTCTGTGACTTATTCACAATGGAGGAAATAAGAGAGATTTCTTTCTTGCTACAAGCATCCTTGCTAGAAGCTACTGCACCTTACCTTCCTCATATTTTGCTTCGAAATTTACAAGGAGGAAGAGCAAGCACTACAGAGTCTTAGTCAAGTGCAGAATATGTAAACTCTGGACTATGAGTGACTCACAGGAGGATTTCTCTCATCAGGAGCTAACAGTTAAGGAGCTACACCATCCAAAGTGAGTGTCTGTATAGCTCCTTCTGACAGCAGAGCACCATGAAAGCGCACAACTCTAGAGTCTGGGCTAGCAAATACTGTTAGAGAAAATATAACAGTAGACAGTCTTGGCTGTGCCTCCACCAACTCTTGGTCCTGGCTTAGCTTTAGCATTTATGTACAGCTTCCCTCAGAAATTGCTTTGAACTTCCCTGTGCTGTGAAGCAGCTGGCAAGTAAGGCTCTCTGGGACCTGCTACTCACCTCCCTCTTCTCTCCTCACCAAAGGCTAAAAGCACATAACTAATTATACCAACAAAAAAATGATCAAGCTATTCAAGATACAGTCTCCCACGACAGTTTGAGAAAAAAAGAGAAAGAGAAATCTTCCTGGGATGAATTTCTGAAGGTAAAGAGCAAGAGTGAAATCAGAATAGGGGAAGGAGAGGAAAGGAAAGGAAAGGAAAGGAAAGGAAAGGAAAGGAAAGGAAAGGAAAGGAAAGGAAAGGAAAGGAAAGGAAAGGAAAGGAAAGGAAAGGAAAGGAAAGGAAAGGAAAGGAAAGGAAAGGAAAGGAAAGGAAAGGAAAGGAAAGGAAAGGAAAGGAAAGGAAAGGAAAGGAAAGGAAAGGAAAGGAAAGGAAAGGAAAGGAAAGGAAAGGAAAGGAAAGGAAAGGAAAGGAAAGGAAAGGAAAGGAAAGGAAAGGAAAGGAGAAAAAAACAAAAAATAGAGAATAGAAAAGAGGAGACATCTGTACCTGTATAAGGCTGATCCAAGCTTGAGAAGGCAGAGTCAAGACCTGGAGAGCTGGGCATGTCACAAAGCCTGTTTAATTCACAATTCACCATAAACAGAGAGAGGCACTAAGAGGAGAAGCAGAGCAGTTCCCTGCTGGAGCAGAACCAAAGAGGTGTCCAAGCCCTTTGCTATCAGCTCCACAATCCTTTTAAAGCCTCTCTTTTGTCTCGTAGGCATTGCTGCCCAAAGCCATGAGGTCACTTTATCTATTTTTGTCTTCTTAGCTTCATCATTGAGCAGTATGATGGACATTGTCACCTGGTACTTGAATGCACTCCTTCTTTCCCCCACCCTCTACTCCTTGTAAGGAGAAACGCCTTTATTTTGAAATAAGAAAATATACGCCATACTCTCACTGCTTCTGCGGTGCAAGCTTCAGGTTAGTGTTCACAGTGCCTCAAGGTCCAGCTTTTCTGTGCCACAGAGCTCTTCAGAAAGTTGAGACTAACACAGTGCTTATGTCCAACATGGACAGGCAGAGAAACCCACCCAGGAGGAAAGCAACTTTCTTGTCTGGAACCCTCAGACAACACCCAGCTCTGGATAAATATAAGGAAGTAAAGAGAGAGGAGAGAGTGTCTGATCCTCTATATATCAATTTCCTTCCTTGTCTGAGGAGAACCAGTCCATGATACAGATTTCTGTTGTGTACTAGGACTGAGGAACATTTAACAGAGAAGCATTAGGATCCTGATGCCTGCAGTGAACTGGTTTAGTTTTCAGATAATTTGAATTAAAATGGCAGAGGCTGTTAGCCACACCAAGAAAGAGCGTGGCTGTGCACAGGGAGGGTGACAGAGTATTTTTGAGGCCAAGGAGTGGTGTTTTGGCGGCACCATTCAGAGTTCCAGCACTGGAGACTGAGAGGTTTTGAAAGATGAGATGCTGATAGTGAGGACTGGGGTCTACGGGGAGAAGGGACAAGAGTGCGCTGGGAGTCTACCAATCTCTGAAGTTGTGGCCTGCTTAGCATCTCCTCACGCTTTGGTTAGGTCTTGTCTTACTGCTTCTTTCTGTACACAAGCAATAAGTCCTGTGAGAGAATCCCTTAGTCGTGGCCAAGGGACACTGCCCTGTGATTTCTCCCTCCCAGCATTTCTAGTCTTAGCAACACTGTAGCCCAGGAACTGAAGCAGACCATCTCCAGTGTTAGTGAGTTTAGAAAATGAAGGTATGACCATGCATGCTGAAATCCCCTAGCCATTGCTGCACGCCAGGAAGACAACTTCCAAAGGCAATGTTGCTGTAAGAGAGACTTGTCATGACTACTATAGAGGCTCTTGCAGCAAGAGCAAAAAGTAGTTCAGTCTCTTCTTCTTTGATGAATGTTTACACATCTAGGGATACAGTCTCTTTGGGAAAACTTTATAGAATCGGATATATACGATATGCAATTGGAAAGGAAAATACAGATTTGCAGTACAGAAAAAATTATATATTAAGAACATTCAAATTAAATGGAAGGGCTATAAAACTCTCTTGTCTTGGTGCGTTGGATAATTTCTATAAAAAACTTTTTGTTACCTTTTAAAGCACTTGGTTCTTGTCACCACTAAATTGTGTTGGAATAATACACAAACCCAAAAAGTTTCTATTAAGCAAAGCCTACAGAGATTTTTGCATTAACTTAATTTAACTAGATTTCACGGAAGTGAAATAAATAACATTACTAATTACACTAAAGAGAAATAAAAAAATGTAAATCTTTTCAGGATCAGGGCTTATTAAAAGAAAGCATTTTAATGCATTCTCGGGAAAACTACACAACAGGCAGACTTACACAATGTCAGATACTGTTGATATTCACTAGGAAACGAACAATGGTAAATTTTAATACTAAAACCCAAATTCTAGAATAGACATTACCATAGAAAATAAGCATACTGCTAATTTCAGAGAGAAAGAGCCTCTTCCTCTGTGATAAAATACTACTTGTCCACAATTTTTTTCACACAGGATCAACTAGAATCTTGTTCTTCCAGCTATTTATGTTAGAGAAGGTCATTTTTTCCATGGCTAACATTGCAAATATCTCAGTAAGTCGTTAGAGGCTAAAGACATCTCATGCAGTTCATACATGGAATTCTTTCAAAATAAGATTTGGATAGGTTACATTTGCCTTCTAAATTTTCCGTTGTTGAAAGCTTCCACCTCTCAAGCTTCAACCAATGTTTGAATTGCAACCAGTACAGCAGAGGAGTATATATTCTTTTAGTTAAAAGGAGTGCTATAGCTCTTGGGAGAGAAAACTGGTTTCTAATTCTTGGATATTTGCACACTTCAATTACGTAATCTGTGCATAATATAAAACGTAGATATGGCTTTATCGCCAATTTAGCATGCTGCAGGCAAATGCTTCTGTCCTACTCAAGTCTGCAACACTTAAGCATGAGGTTAAATACAGAGTTAAGTACTTGTCAAACCTTATTTCTTCTTAAAGGGGTAGTGACTTTAAAGCTCCCAGTGAGACACTGCCCCTGCAATCTTCTAGTTTTAGAAAAACAGAAATCAATCTTCTCTGCAAAATGAATTGACAGCCCATGGGAAAACCCATGCCCAGTCTTTTTTCACCATTCTTAGCCATTCTGCAACATCCACACTGGTATTAAAAAGCTCTGATAGGCAGAGATGCTGCGGACACATTGTTGTGCGTGGTTGCACTGTATTAAGTCTCATGGTATCCTGCTGAATAGCTTGCTCTCACAAAAAAATCTCCCTCATTTGATTGAGAATTTGCCCCCTTCCTGAGCTGGATGAAAATGTGTCCTCAGTGCAAAAGGTAGCACACATAGCCAGTTTTCCTGTGCTGACAGCTCACACTCAGGCCCTGGATATTCCCTACATACTGTTCTGCAACAAGACAGCCAAAGGAGAGGTTTGGTTTTTTGTTTGCCAAGAGAGCACCGTTGAACGCAGTAGTGAAGCTGTCTTTTGCAGTTTTAGGCCAGTTTCCTAAGAAAAGTTTATGCATTTATGCTGCATGTCTTTCAATCTTAGCTGTTTTCCTGTTAATAGCTTTTGAGCCCATTTACTAATTTTAAGGGTCTGAAGTCTCAAAGCTACAACACTCCTACAAGTTTGAATGCAAATATGTGACTGGACAGAGAAGATAGCCCCCACCACCACAGGTAGCAGAAAGCGTGAGTGCAGTCTTAATTAGGCACAAAAACTGAAGAGCACACAGAAGAGAGATTATGAGTTTTCATTTTGAATGTGAGAGCCATCAGATATATTTGCATTTTACTAGACATGAGAGAATGAGATATCAAGTACAAGACATAAATTAAAAGGACACCGGGGTCTTTTAATTCTACTGCTCAGAAAATTGCTTGATGTCTGACAGCAGGATACCATTGATTCATCTTCTCTTTGTCCTTCAGTGTTTCTAGCATCCACTCTCTAGTAATACAGACAAGCATATGCTCACCATCTGAGTCTGACTTGATTAATCCTTGATTAATTGCCATATATTCTTCCAATGAATTGATTTTACTCCTTTCCTGCAACCATTCAAGCTCCTACATTAAAAAAATCAAGCCTTCCACGAGACAAGTGCATACCTTCCATGCTTTATGATATCTGTTGATTAATACACAGCTATCTCTGCTGAATCCTCAGGTCATCCATTAAAAATGGCATTATTGTTATATCCTGTTACTGCTTTTTAGGTACAACACACTCAAGAGAAACAAAAATATATTAAAAGCTTCACTAGCAGAACCTGGAGTCGAAAAAGCAGGTAGGAAGAAAATAGTGTCATACCTGGGAACACTTTTGAACTCCTCAATCTAGGTAACCCACCTCCCTCCCCTGTGTCACCCACACATCTGAGTTTCTGTGGAAAGAAAGACCAGAGAAAAGCTGCAAGGTGTCCCCGCTAGGTCACAGTTCTCAATAGGAGCAGTTTCGGGGCTGCAGGGTGCCCCACAGCATATACAGCCTGTTCTGTCTAGAAGCAGATAGAGGACAAGTGCCACTGAGAGAAGAGTGTTAAGATTTTTAATCATCTGTCTCCTCGCCAGTCATATAACATTGAGGTGGAGAGGACATTTGATTGACATATGTTAGTGTTTAAAGCTCCATGGGTGAAAATATAGAGGTAGATTCAGAAGCCCAGTGAAACACTACTAACAGTTTATCCAGTTAGCTAATCTGACATCATGAGCCATTAATAGTAATGTTTTCTGTTCTATTCTTAGCCAATTGTGCAATTACCTTACAGTAGCCTTACCTCATCCATATTTCTCTCATTGGAAAAGTCATGTGGAACCATATCAGATATCTTACAGAAGCCAACATATACTGTGTCTACCTTACATCTTTAGCCATGAAGTGTTACCTTACTGAACAGGTCAAAGGCTATCTCTTTTTCTGTTTTTTTGTCCGTGTTGTTTTTACTAATCATTTTGTTTTCCACAAAGTGTGCTCAAAAGAACTACTTCATTGACTTAAATGTTTATTATTTTTTCTTATCCCCAGAGCCTGTGTCTATAACGCTGCTATTCTTGGTCTCTTTGCCTGAGACCCTTCCCATTATTCCAGGGTATTTATCAAGGACCGAAGGCCATTCTGATACAGTTTTCAGTAAATCCTTACATGTCACCTTTACAGAGAATATGATTCAGCATTGTCCTTTCAGTATAGTCAGTGTGTCAAGATATGCTGAATCTACTTACCCACATTCCTGCCCCTATATCTTCTGTACAAAGGGCTAGCTTCTTGGTTAACATAAATGGTAGATACAATGATGACAGTGAAGCTTTAGATATTTCACAGTAACTGATCTCTCTCTTCCTACAATGGATCTGAAGGAATGCTTATTTGTCAGGTTGACAGTTTTCTCCTTCCTAGCTATAATTCTCTCAGTTTTGTTGACCAATGACTGTTGTTTAATTACCCCTTGTCAAAGGACTTGTCAAAGTCCTTTTATGCCTCTCCCTCCCCCATCACTATCACTTTGTGTCATTTCAGTGTTGTCTCTGAGCAGACTTGTCCCAACCTTGTCAGCATGTCCCATATCCCTTTGAGAACTGATGGAAACAACAATGGATGAGTAGATGGGAATCCCATTGCCTGTTTGTATTATGATTTCTTTCAACTCAGCTCTCAAAATCCTGGAACATAAAAAGTTTCAGCTTGGCTAAGATAGTCTATGGGGTTATATATGGTTGTTTCAGTGTGACTGTTGCTCTAATCATATTGAGAACTGAATCACTGGTACAATTTTTGGCTTAATCCCATTGGTCCCCTTCAGCCTTACACATCCTAAGTCACTCCAGAAGTGTATCTGCAAGGACAGGCTATGTTAATATGGCAGCATAGTGTGAAAAAAATCACTTGCTGGGGCTCTGCAAGAACCATGGAAGTGTGAGCTTGGAAGAGAACTGCTGACACTCTATCATCAGCAGTAGGATGATGAATGACCTCTGACCATGTCTGAGGAACTGTGACCAGAAGTCAGACTCCCTGCACTGACAAGAGTAACATAGAAAAGTAACGTCTGACTAACTGATAGTTTAACAAAATGCTATCTCATATAGATAGCATAGATAGATGCTCAAAATGCTATCTCATATAGTGGAAATAATAGGACAGAAGAGAGTATATATGTTTTCAGTTCAGGTATCATATACATTTTTCCTCCAAACATATTCAAATACTAAAGATCTCTCCCCTCCCAGAGGATATTATATGCAGCTAGATTTATCTTGGGCTAACACATGTTCAGCTAAATCCATGTCTCTTTCAGGCTCTGGGGCAGCAGGATAGCAGTGAGGTACAAAGGTGAGGCAGAGCAGAACTCTATCAATCAGCCTTACTTCCTGTGCTGCAACTCACAGCATCTGCTGGACAAGTGGTGCCTGAAGGAACAATGCTGGAAGTCTCCAGTAAGAATACCTGAGGAAGATGGCAATTATCTGTGAAAATTTCTGAGATGGCTCAAGAAAGAAGGAAAAATTCATCCACACTAGCCAAGAAAAGACAACGCTAGCTTGTAATCCCTGTCTTCTACCCAAACAGTTAATATGTCAGCCTAAAAATATCACCTCTGTTCTTCCAATAAGAAGAATATAAACCAAAGGCATAAGCTCCAATGCTTTACTAGGCTAAAACTGTAAGAAAAAGGCTGAGGAATGCACTGTGTTTATCTCACTGTGGTCTTCTTTAATAAATGCCTTCCAAACTGCAAAGAATTAAAAACTGAATGTTAGCTATTAAGTGGGATATTCTTAAGCAAAGGCATACAACTATAATGCATACAGAAGTGTATGTAAATTGATTTCCCAAGTGGAGGCAGTTTCCAGTTTAATGCGTGCTGAAGTGAGATCAGGCTCGCCATCTCTGATTCAACCATGGAGCCTATTGTCCTTGTTTTCCTAGTGGATGGCTGCTCACGGAGTAGCAAGGCCCAAGAGTTATTCATCATTGCTTCATACTGCTAGGAACTTCCTGTATGATTGATACCTCAGGCAATTATTTTTAGTCTCCTGGTCTGAGCAGAATGCTTTTCTAATCTACTTTACAGCACATAGGATGGTAACAGTTGGCTACTATCCTAAACCTTTTGGTCTTCTGGACTGCAGGGAATGGTAAAACCAGTAAGCTAGCCTTAACAACTACATAACTATGATCATTAGAGTCACAACTGTCAAAGCTGAACGCCAAGTAGAAAATGTGGTGCAGTAACTTCAAACTGCCATTCAGGTACTTGTTCTTGTTCACAGCTCCTGTGGCCTGTACCGATTGTAACAGGCTGATAGACGGCTTGGTGAACTCACCCTCTCTGCAGAGAAGTGTGACTGTAGTCACTCTTAGAAGAGGCAATCTGTATGATCCTCAAATGAATAGGCCACTTTTATAATCATCCTATCTCGTCAAGTGATGCTGCTGTACATCAGCATTAAACAAGAAGAATTGCCTTTTCTGATATGCAATGCAGTTAACTTCGATGGCTCTGCACAGGCAGCCAGGCCCATAGAAAGCAGAGGAGAAAATTTACCCACCCATTTTTCCCTCCCTTCCCCTACCATACATGGAGAGGCTCTTGAGTCCTAGTAACTAAAAATAGTCCGGTGGATAAGTTTAAATTGAGATATTTTGAAGCACTTCTTGCAGTGACACAAATTCCTACAGTGTGATAGCAAGTTAGGAGTAGACTGCTGTCCTGGTATGTCTGACTTCTCCTAGCAATTGCTATTTCCAGTTGTGAGAAAACTAAAGCCTATTGTCCCTGGGAGACAATTTAGTATGGGGGTGAAAATCATAGAATCATTGATGTTGGAAAAGACCTTTAAGCTCATTGAGTACAACCATGAATCATGCCCACTAAACCATGTTCTCAAAATGGGGTGCACCTTAGAGAGCACAGATGGCTGAGGAGAAGCAGCCCTGGCTTCAGACAAATCCCAAGCCTCTGAGTGTGTGGTGAGCAGCGGAGGACACTGCAGGAGCTATGGGGAATCAAAGAAACTCCCTAGAAATTATTTGTGACAATTTTACTCTGATTCTCCCTGCCACCAGCTTCTGTTTTCCGCTAACTTCCTGAAACTCATTCAGATTTTTTAATTTCTATTTTCTGTCTTGTTGTCCTTTCTTTCCTTCAGAATTGGCCAAGCAGCACAGAAATCATCTCAGGAAGGGATGTGGTTTGGCCCTTTATAGTGATGACGAACTGAGCCCCTAAAGATCCCCAGCTTCCCCAGAGATTAATCACTTCTTTAAAGACAGCAAGTTACTGTAATAGTGGGAAGGAAGCAAATTTGTACTTCTGTTTCTTCAGATGAAGCAAAGTATTGGATATTCACAAGTATGAATGCTCTTCTGCACTTCACTTAAAGTACAAAAAAGAGTCCCTGTTTGCTGGCTGTTCTCTTGACAAACTGAGCAAAGCACCAGGGTGCATAGTAGCCACTGGCTAGCAATGAAGACTGAAGTCCTATTACTTTTAGCACAAGTTCGACACATTTGAATGGTGTGTGGCTCCCCACACTGCCCCACTAATCTGCATCAGCAATGCTCTGAGTGGTTTTTAAGCAGGCATGTCCAACTCATGTGTCCTGCCGAGGCTGGGATGCTGTATGTGGTTATTCTAGAGGTTGGAAAAAAGAGCCAATAATATGCAAACAGGGCGGGAACTTTGCAAAGAGACAGGCTCAAACCTCACTGCAAGGGGTGTTGCCGCTCTACGGAGTGAGCTGTAAGGATTTGTGTCTTTGCTGGGGAAGGAGAGGCACAGCTCAGCAGCTGTCAACATGCAGGGCATCACGAGGTGGCATCAGCTGCTGCCAGCTCTTCCCTGTGCATATTTTGCTCCGCACCAGCCACTGCCGAATCCTCACCTTGTCACCACACTGTGTTCTGCTCCTAGAGTCAAATCCTTGCCTAGTGTAAATAAGTGAGCTCCACTTACTCCTGTGTTACTGTGATGCAAAGCAGCTGTTAGACCGCAGTGTCACCTCTGGCAATTGGCAAGTGACTTGCATCCTCTTAGCAGAGGCAGGGAAAGCAGCTGTAGTTGTCATGCGTTGGTGGAGTTGATGCAAAAAAGTACGTATACTGGAGAAATGGCAACCAGATGAAAATTAAGAGAAAATGAATAAGTAAAAAAACAGAGTATAAAGACTGATCAGCCATTGTCGTGAGACTAGGAAAGATGGTGGAGGAATATGGGAAGCATTTCCTAAATTCATTGATGATCTTGAGGTCAGCATAGAGTCAACACAGATCATATCTGCTAACAACCACAAAAACAAAGGAAAATTATACAGAAAAGGGGAGGCAGGGATGCTGAATCCACTTGCCTACGATCTGGAAAGCTTAGAGCTCTGGTAAGCATGCAGTGACAACAAAGGTCTACAAAACCTCTAGAGACAGGAAATAAAGAGCAGAGCTACAGATCTTAAGTTTGAGAAAAACCAAGAGTTGACAGGCAATAGCAGTCTTACTGAGATCCTTGCAGAGTAATAGATCTTTGAGGAATGTCAGTTGCTACTCTCCCTGTGCAAAAGAATTATTATGTATCTCTGTTGTTGCAGAGGGATTTCAGTTCATTCATCTAGAAATTTGTTCTTTCTAGGTACTCATTTAGAAATACTATACCTGCAATTCTGTTTGTCTGAGTTGCAGGGACAGGTGGGAGAGGGAGAAACTCTCTGTAGCTTAAAAATGACAGTGAAAAATTAGAAAAAATGAATACAAAGGACAAGAGAAATACACCCCAAATTTGAGAAAACATCACAGCAGGCATGAGAAAGGCATACATTCTAGAAAGAAAAGGTGAGGAACCATCTGGGTAATAGTCCCAACAAACCAAAAAGGAGTTTTTCACATTCTTGTGGTGCAGTGGTGGCAACCATGATGGAGAAGGCCATAGCAAGGCAAAGAGGGTGTGCTGAGCAGGTGCGCTAGGAATATATTAGATAGGTAGCACTCCAAAAGGCAAACATCTGATTAGGTAGTCAGAATGGTCCTTAAATGTCTACTGCATTGACCCCCAGGCTTTCATGACTGCTTGTCCAAGTCACCTACCATAGTTAACCCAGATTTTAAAAACTTCCCTAACTTCTAAACTATGAGCTTGATTTTATGTTCTAGTTTAGCAAAACCCAGGAGTCTCTGTGTCCCAGACTAGGCTACTGTACTGTCGGTATTACTAAGGAAGGCAGAGAAACAGACCACTAAACTCTGCTGGCTCTGTGGTAGCCTGAAGCAGCTGTAAGATGCAAGCCCAGACATCCTTGCGAAGGCTACATCTTTCTGGCAAGAGATGCTATATCTTGTGCCTCCCATGCCGATAGCTTCTCTGCAAGCAGCCTCCCCCAGGGAGCCAGTGCAGCTCAGCAGTCCCACATCGTCCTGTGTTTATTCCAGATATAGGTGCTCCTTAACTCTGTTCACCACATAATGAACACCTTCCATCACTCTTCCTTCATTCACAGAGTTACTGGCTGCTGATTGTGACTTTCATTTTAATGGCTGCTCTGCTTCAGCATGATCAGGACATAGAGTTTTGCCTTCACATTTACTGTGAAGATTCGTAACCCAAGAAAAGGCCAAGCTGGCCATGTGACTTGCCATCCATGGCAGAGTAAACCAGAAGGGGGGTAAGCGGTGGAGGGGTAATAGGAGAATAAAATATTATCTCAGTCTGCAGTGCTTCTGGGAACCCTACCTCTAGCTGGCAATAGAGTTGCATCACCTTCTACCACGGGCTATTTTTTGCCGTCACAAACATGGCTTTCCCGGGAGCCTTCTGTATTGACGCTGTCCATGGAAATAAGTCTTGATGTAAAGCAATTGCTAATCCACTGCTAGGACTATCAGGTGGCAGTGAGCAGCTGAACATGCCTTTCTCAACATTCACCTCATGCTTGTACATTATTCAAAGGAGAAAAAATAGCTTCGTCCTTAGGGAGGCTGAAATTGCTAGTTTCTTTGCTGTTCTAAGGAAAGTGAGTGCTAAAGAATAGAAAGACATAATACAAGGCACCAGGTCAGTTGTACTGCCTAGCAGGGCCAGACATAAGGGACCCAACCTAGTCTGTCCTCTCAATACAGGGCACAGCAGTAAGACAATGTTCTGCCTGAGGAAAGCAGCCTCAGTTTGAAAGTTACCTCTAGGATCTCTTAGGCAGACTAGATAGAGGAATGTTTAGCCCAAGGAAAAAAGGAAAGACAGACTTAACAATTGCCTTGCAATATTATCTGGCCTGGGGAAAACATCTAGCATTTGGAGCAGAGAATTAGAAGTCAGCGTCTGTGTGCTTTATTTCTGATTCAGTCTAGTAACTTTTCCGTGTCTTCATTTCACATTCTGCCCCCCAGCTAAGTAACTTTTAAAAACCTGTTTTATTTCTAGGCTCAGAGAAGTGTAAATTAGTCAATCATACTGCACACTGAGGTGCTCATATGAAAACAAGGGGTTTTTATTACCTTGTTTTTAATGTTATTGGATAGATCACAGCTGTGAAATCAGGTAACATCTTGTTCTGCCTTCCTGTTTGGTTATGAAATACTCCATGTGTAGCAGAAACCAGGAAAGATATTCACAGTTAAGATTACTTCAGGTCCATCACCCGTATAAATTTTCAGTACATTATTCCACCTGGGAAGTTATTGACTAGTAAGGATCCCACTACAAGGAACTGTTCCTACAGCTGTTTTACCAGCTCCTGCTTGTCCTCCTTGCAGCCCTCCACTGCCGATACATAAAGAACAATACATTCTACCAACGCTCACCAGCTGTTGCCAGACATGGACAGCCTTGCTGGATTAAGTACCTGCAGTGAAAACATCATACGAAAGCCAATGTAGACAAGTCCTTCCTGAGCTTGACAAGGTGAGAGAAATAAATGAGCTACTGACTACACTCTTTTAGGGATATGCTGACTGCAAATTATCTCTGCTGGGTCCTTAATCATATGTAATACGACATGCCTCTATGCCCATGTAGAGATCAGCTGAACAGAGGACTCCTTGGGAGCCCCTCGGAATAAGCACCCTATGCTTGGACACCCAGATAGCTAAGGAGCAAACCAAGCTTCTGTGAGATCTGTGAAAGGCCAGGCCGGGGAAATTTAACACCCAACTTCTTCCCTGACACCATCATTTCCTCTGAGTCTTCTTCCACCAGAGTGTTGAAGAAACCAACGACCTCCACCCTGTTGCCAGCACATAGAGGTGCTAAAGCACAGCTTGTTGTATGGCAGCAGCTTCTATGAGTGACTCCCATACACCAGACCCTTTCCCTCATCTGTTCCTTGGGACATCTTGGCTAAAGTAGACCGCAGAGCCAAAGCTACAATAGGAAGCCCCAGTCCCTGCGGGTCTGACTTGACTGCTTCTTCCCAAGCTAGAGGAGCTAACTCACTTGACATTTGCAGGAATTAGGCTTTTGGAAGGAGATGCAGCATAGGAAGAGGGCATGGGTGAGTGGCAGGGTGCAGAGGACTTACTGGCCTGCTTGGCTTTCTCCACGTATGTGGTGGTTAGGTCATCATCGACCGGATGCTCCACTGGCCCCACCATGGGGATGAGATGGCGTTCTGCTCGGATAGCCTTGGTGGCATGGGGCAGGAGCATCGCCTCTGGAGAAAACTCCCGTCCCTCTGTCAACGGTGGCTGCAACTGTCCTTCGCTCTCCGAGAATGGAGTGCCTGTGCGGCTGCCAGGCGGGCAGGCAGTCTCCGTCCTGGCCCCCCCCTGCGCAGCAGCCTCCGGCATGCTCTCATAGCCACTCTGTTCGGACAGGGACACCTCGTCCTGAGGCGCATCTGCCTTGCTGTTGGTGCTGTCGGGTGGGGAGCGTTGGCTCTTCTTGCGAGCCCGGCGGTGCTTCTCCTGGGCCACATTGTCAGCATCGCTGTCTGTCTCACCATAGTAGGCCTCACTATCCGGCGGGGAGGTGAGGCTCTCCAGGTGCTTCTGTGACCTCCGTGGCTGCGAGGGCTGCGCAGTGGCTGGGGGTCCAGCCGGCTCAGGGCTGAGTAGCTGTGCTGGGGGGCTGAGTGGGGATGGCGGGGAGAGCACTCGCTGCCCTGGAGAAGGGGAGCGCTGGAGCCGTGGGCCGGTCTGGTCCCCACCAACTATCCTGTGGGGAGAAGAAAAAGCCGTGAGTGAGGTCTGGTTGGTGGGGCTGAGCTGGAAGGAATCCTCCACATGTGGGAGAAGGGTAAAGATCGAGCCAGTTTCAGGTGTCTTTCAGGTGGTACAGAAACCTGAAGTGCAGACATCAGCTACGTGCTATCATCCTGATTTTTCTGCTTCCTGACTCTTTGAAAACCAGGTGTTAAACACTCGAAAAATCAGAATACCGTGAGAGTATAATAATCTACTGAGCCAGCTTATTCATCTCCCCAGTGATTTCTCCTGGGGAGGTGAATGCCTGCATAGCAAACATTCCCTAGAACAGTGGGACATACCCCTACAGCCTGCTGCTTGCCAGGGGTGGACGGTTGGTACCTTAGCCACCACACTGCACTCCTGCTGCTGGGACTCCACTGTGGAGCTATGACAACTCTGCGGATGCCAGCACCCCCAAACTTCTTTAGTACAGACTGGCCTCCAAACAAAGAAGTCGGTGCTATTTTTTTGGCCTGAACGGGGCTGATTGGTTTTCTCTGGGAACACAAATATAAAATGGGAATAGAGATGTGATCAGAAAGCAATATTTTATATAGTTCTCCACTACCTCAAGATGAAGCCAACAGATTACATTATTTCCAAACCACCTGATCTTGGCTCCCAGAGGGCTGTGAGAAGCCTGCCTTTGTCACTTTGCTAATTCAAAGTGTGCTGATTTTGGCCCATTGGAATTTGCCCAGGCACCTGTTGGCTGCAGATAGGGTGAGATAAGGCCCTGGCAAGGGACCAGGAGCTATTCTGGACACCTTGTACAGGGGGTCACTCACTCATCCCACTTAATCACAGCTAGGGTATAGGGTAAGCACATCAGAAGGCACCTGCGCTTTCCCTGAAACCAAGGGGAAGATGCTACATGCTCAGGCTTTCCTCCTCTGAGTGCTGCCCACCTCTGCCCCCACTTTACATATGCCAGCAACCATCATGGCTGTCCTACTGCTCACAGTGCTTTTCAGGGCTGTAAAAAAATAAGATCTGCCAGCTCCCTTCACCAGGGCCTTATTTCCTGAGGGAGACTTCTGTTTTGGCAGTAGTGTGGACTAGCTGAGTCCTCACACAGCTTTGCTGCCTTTGTCTTTACATGATTCATTTACAGCTTGGGCCTCATCCAGTATGCACTGAGGCAATGGGTTAGCTTAGCACAGGTAGAACTAGGGATGTTACTTGGGACCATTTCTGTGCTTAAATTTGAGCCTGGTCTCCAGAATTCTGCTGGCTTAGAGACTGCCAGAGATACTTCTTCCTGTACAAAGGACCTCAACTACACACCTCTTATCTTTGTGGAAGTCAATTCACACCCTGTTGGACTACAATGGCCTGTTTGCAGGATAGCTCTCATGCTGCCAACATTTCCTTCCATCCTGAGGGGCAGGGGCAGGGAGGTCTTCTTTCAGTTCAGCGCCAGGGCCAGGCACTCAGGAAAGCAGCACAGAGACAGTGCAAAACTTTTGGCCGCCCATGTATTAACCATGGGGAAGTCCTCCTAGTACACCTTGCAGTATGGAGAAACCAAAGACTTCCTGCCTGCCGCCTTTCTGCTAGGTGTGGATAACTGCTGCACTGGGTGAAGCCGCCCATACTGTCACACCACCAGCACTTGGGAGCAGGTTACCTTTTCACGTGGATGTTCAGCATGCCATTGGACGAATCGATGATCTGCATGGCAGTAGCATGGGAGAGGCCAGCACATGACTTCCCATTGATAGATACTAGCACATCATTTTCCCACAGGCCTCCGCGACACGCTTTGCTTCTCTTTCGGATCTGGAAAAGCAGAATAGAGAGGATAGGGATGAAGGGAAGAAGAGCAGCTGTTTAGTTCAGTTGCTTGTATCCTGCTGGCCCTTCTATTGCTGTCTGCCTGACAGAATAAAATAAGGCCTAAGACTACTGTGCTGCTAGGGTGGAGGATGTCCTCTTGGGTGAGCCCTGGCTGTGTCTTTCGGTTGCTGTATTCTTGTTAACTCCAAGAGTCATTCTGCTGAGCATAGCTCTGACCTGATTACCAACCCAATTTGAGTCCTTCAGTGCAGGTGAAAGGCTCAAAAACATCCACGTGCCCTTGCCCTCTCATTCCCTACCTAAGTTGTTTAGGGAGTCTTTGTTTTGGAGAGGGAACAGAAACTCTTTCCAGACTGTCCCTGCACATGGCTGTGTGTCCCTCTGTACACCCCAACTGTGCTTCCTTGGTATGATTCCTTGACACTCATGCAGAACTCCTGCAGGCACCATCTTCTGATATTGGGAAAAAGCTGATATTGGTAAAAAATTAGGGCTCTGAGTCACTTCTTGCTGTCAAGCATTCCTACTCTAATGGCTTTGGCCAATGTATTGCTGGACATCTGCATCAGGCCATAATGGTATCTTGTTACCTGAGTGTAAACTTGAAGTAAATCTTTAGCCTTAACAGGAGCTGTGCAGCATATGCATTACTATGTCTGAAAATGGAGTCTGGGTCTATAGTTCCAGGCTAGTTCCTAGATCTGGCCTCTCATGGCCATCTTACACCAGGTGCTTCTTCTCCCTTTTGTTCTATCATCCACCAGTTAGTTAAACTTCTTACTGAAACCCCCAACCCAGCCTAGCCTTTCTGTTAGGGCAAGCAGGCAAATCAAATGCCCAGTCAGCCCAAAACCATGGACGTCTCCAATATAGGCAAGCAATGGGATAGGATAGTCTTGTAGTACAGGTTGGTACCCATAATGCTCTCATTTTGCACATAAAAAAATAGCCGAGCAAAAACACTGGGTCAGGGCAAATCAGGCCCCTGCTGGATTTGTTGATGCTTCTAGGCTATTTCTTCAGATCTTGCAGTTAAGTGAGAGACAAATCAGTGCAGAGCTGTTTAACAGACAGTGCAGTGAACAAACTGTGGCAGATACCTGCAGAGAGATAATACACAGCAGGGCACCTTCTTCCATATCTTACAGCCATTGTGCTTGAGCGATGAGACTCAGATATTAAATTGCACAAGTTACTTTGTCCACACTCCTATGGCAGCCCCAGGAAAGAGAAGTAGGTGTGAGAGGATTGCTGCCCTGTCATTGTTCTTGCAGAGGCAGGAGGGGAGCAGGAAAGGAGAGAGCAGGAGCCCTGAGGAGGTCCTATGGCATGGCTGGCTGGTGTCAGGGCCCAGGCCCTCTGCACCCATGGGGTGTGTGCACACCCAGGGCTCACCACTGCTGGCTTGCATTGGGCAGGCAAGAGCAGCACTCCTCCCAGGTCAGCCTGTCAGCAGAAGATGGAAAGAAGAGGGCTATCCTCCAAGTTGTTTGTGTGTTCACTGGCACTTATCACTCTATAGCCTCTCCAACTTGACCCCAAATTTTGCCTGCATACTTAAAATAGAGACTGGCTCATCCCAGCTGCCACATCCATCAGCTTCTGTTATTTTAGTGCTTTATCTCCCTCCTTGTTAATATAAGCCTGTAATGAGAATGTGTGGGTCTCTAATGAACTACTGCTAAAGAAACACTTTTCTGGTGCTTCCTGATAAATCCCTCAAGGTGCAGCTATTAAGAAGAGAGAGCAGACACATTTTCCAGTGCTGCCTACCAACGCAGCAGGTAATGCAGAGAGTTAGGAAGCTGAAGAGAGGTTAGAACGAGGGTCTTATTCTGGTATTCCCCAAAAGGCCAATTGCTGCTCCATGGCCAAGTGCTTGGTTCTCAGAACTGGATGGGAACACACTTGCTGAGTATCTCTCTCATGATGGAGTGAGGGGACTGTGGGTTAAAGGCTGTCAGCAGGTGCTCAGAGCATTCCTCACATCCCATCATACTCCTCCATGCTCACTGAAAGCAACTGGATGTGGGCTGGTAACGAGCCAGTAAGCTTCCTGCAATCCTCTGGTTCCACAGCACTGCAGGACTTTGCAGGCCAGTATTTGGGATTCCCAGGCAGGGAGGGTAAGGCTGTGTTCAAAACATTGCCTGCTGCTGCTTCAGGCACCTTTAGATCAGAGTAGGCTGGTGGGATGCAAGCTGCTCCACACGGGCTGAGCAAAGTGAACAAGCAATGCATTTCTTTTGTGCCTAGTAAAGATGTTTGGTCTGTGCTCAGATTTTACCAGGGTGGCAGAAGGCCCATGCACTAAAGCAACTGTAGTTACTTCAGTGCTGTTGCAGGAGCCTGCAAACTAGCTCTATAATCCAGGAGGGGACTTCTCCATATAGCACATAAATGTTCCTGATTGATTGTCAGTCTCCCACAGGTTTATAAACCCCTCCCTGGAACTTCTTAATGAATCTGCTTCCCGGGGCAGAGGGAAACAAACTATTCACAGCTTCATTTTAATGACAAACCTCTACCCAACTGCATTTGCCAGGGAGGAAAGCAAAGGGTTTAAAGGCAGAAGAGGATTGTGCAGGGAGAGAAGGAAGAAAGCACAACATAGAGAAAGGACAGTACTTAATCCACAGCAATGACAGCAGGGTGCAGTGTTCCGGAGGCTGGAGAGCCACTAGAGAGAGACCAGCACAAGCCTGCCAGTTTTTTATATGACTGCAAGCACTGTGCTGTGGAAACCTTTAATAACAACCCAAGCTTGCACGTCTCGCTCACAATGAGGGCAGCATTGAGCCTTTGAGGCCCCAGGCCAGGGTAGCTGCCTAGTCCAAAAGCCAGGCTTGCTGCCCACCCTGAAGGTCAGGCTGCCCTCAGGCTCAGCCACTTGCTCCCCATGGCCAAAAGATGCCCTCTCCTGGGCACCTAGTGAGCCACATGAAGAGTCACTATCAGGGAGCTTCTACTTAGGCAGCAGACAGGTTGGAAGGTGTCACCCAGCAGCTGTTCTGAAGAGATGGGAAAGGATGGGAAAAGCGGCATTTCAAAGAGAAATCCTCTCTGCTTCCTGTAGCAGATCCCTGGAGAGTTTTCTTGTGCAAGCGAGAGGCAGCACTGAGGGACTCTGACAAGTGGTCAGGGCTAGCCCCAGACCTGGCCCTGGGGGATTGCATTGTCCGACCTTCTAGCACATACTGCGAGGACTGACCTCTCCTTTTGCAAGGGGAACACCACAAATTCTCTGAGGCTCTTGTAACTAACTGCTTGTTACACTTTCCACTCCATACCTCAGTGGACACACTTCGCCATGGCACACCTTAGCTCACATCAGAGGAATGTCCTTGTTTGGGTTTTAGCTGTGTTTAGGGAGTCACGATTTTGAGGGCCTTACTGATTTGTGCTACTGGAAATACAAATCAGTGTGGAAAACTGGAACTATAAAGTAATGAAACACATTTACTCAAAAGATTGTCCATCTCACTGCTCTCTCAGCAGGACTTCTGTTGTGACAGAAGAGCTCTTGTCAGAAAAGTTTGGGTGCCCACAGCACCCAACTTTCCTTCATTACTTTGCCCTCCACCTCTCATTGATTATATTGAATCAGACAGGAGGACAGAAGCAGCTGAGGGGAAAAAGGGTGAAGGCAACAAATGAGGAGGAAAGGAAGAAGAAAAGGTGTTGAATGGAAGGCCAGTGCTAGGGAAGGCCAGGGCTGAGATCAGGCTTTAACAGTACAATACAAGTTTCCTTGTACAGCCCTGGGGAGACAAAAGGACATGCTGATTATTGTACATGTCTCAGGGGAATTCAGCCTAGCTTTCAGGAACAGAATGCAAGAGAGGAGGGCGTCAGATGCAACTTGGCAGCATCTGTCCTTCAGTAGGGACTATATTTAGATGGTGGTATGTGGGGGGTGAACACACGCTGGGATGCTAAGAATAGAGTGATCCTGATAGTAACTCAGTGGCTTCACCTCTTGCCTGAGTACAGCCCAGGGAACCTGTCTTGAAACTTTGCAACCACCCTCCCTGCTGGCGAGTACCACTTCTTCATAAGAAAGAAAATACGCTGTGGGTAGTCAGAAGTGATTTGCAGTGCATTTTAGGAATAAGCTGTAATAGGTTCATGCCATCTTCCCTCTTGCGTCCCCAAGGCGCCTCCTGCCTCGTCTCATAGGCAGAGCTCAGTCTACAAGGTAGGAAGACAAATTACATTATCAGTCTTCCCCTGATCTCCTAAAATCTTTCTAGCAGCAACCTAGCAAACTCAGGCCGAGTCAGAGTTGTATATTGTATACAGTTCATCTTCCCATCCAATGCACCTTCCACTCTCTGATTGCATCTCTCATCACACAGCTGCCCCCCCTTCCCTCAGCAGCTACAATGCCATGGAGTCCAACACTCCATGGCAACCTGTCAGTGTTTAAATTTCATTCCCGGCCTTATGTGAAATGTAGTCCTGTCACAGAGTTCCCATGGAGAGGTAAGAACTGCCTTGTTGTAGTATAAAGCATTACCAAAAGGGAATGAACTCAGGCAGGCGCTAACCAGCATTTAGGTCTGCTCCTCCCAGAACTTCCTGCTCAGCCGAACTACAAACCCAGTAGTTGCTAGATGCAACTTCTTTCTGAACATCTGTGTTGACATTTTGGTTACTGGAACAGTTTGTTTTTCCCCCAAGGCCAGGGCTTAATCTTTACTTGTGCAGGGAAGGACACCCCTGTGGCTAAAGCACTAGAGGGGGATTCAGGACACCTGGATGATTTTTTTGTGTGACCTTGGAGAAAACACTGAGACTGTGAGCCATAAATGACAGCAGCCTGTAAACCAGGACATTTTTCAACAGTCTTTTGCTCTGGCTCTTAAATTTTCTTTGTTTCAGCTGCCCACCTGAACACAGAGATCCAGTAAGATACTTTTTCTATGTCTTGTCTATTAAGTATGTGACTAACATCACATCTTCATGGCAATGCCATATTTTTATTGGAAGCTATTTTACAGGAGAATATTCACTCTAATCCATTATAATTACACTAACCATTACAATTACATTTCTCTATTTAGTTCCAATAACTTCCTGACCAAACACCATATTCCTGTTTAAGAGGTGACACTGGATGACTTGCCTCTTGGTAAAGTAGGTCCAGTGTCTCTGCAGACTTACTTCACAGGTCATCCACAGTGAAGCTTAATTAGGGATTCTTTACGTAGAGAAAGAAGGGAAAGAACACACACTTTCTGGAATGAACACAGCAAAGGATGGTGGTGAAAGAAGGTACCTTGAGTGGCAGGACAGACTTGGGTGGCTTCTGGGCAAGGGGTTTAGAGAGGAAACTTGGTTGTGGCAGAGGATGCTGGTGCTGGCCAATTGATTAAGTACATACATGACTACTGTAATATGTTAGCACTTAGAGTGTACTGGTGAGGGGGATATTGCTATCCCAGTGTGGGAAAGAGAGAACTTCTTCGGTGCACTAGACTTAATTCTGATTTGTACTGGGGGTACAAGCTGATAAAAAAAAACAAATGCAAGCAATCAGGGGTTGTTAGTTTTCTCTCTCTGTTGAAACCAAGTGCTTCAAAAAGAGCATTTTGTCATGATAATACAAGGGGGGGAAGAGAAAAACAACCCCAATCAATCCACCTTCTTTGCTTAAGCAAGGAGTTTAACACAGGGCTCATTGTTGGCAACAAGTATCTAGCTAGAGTTGACTGCAGGTAGATAAAAAGAAGCTTTATCTCCATGGCCTTTTGTTACTTGATGGGATATTAGCTGAAAAGTGAGTGAAGTGTAATACCAGTGACAAGGAATAATGCCACATGTAATAAATATATAGTAAAAGTACTTGATAAGCATTTTACTCTCAACAGACTAAACAGCAGGTTTATCAAGGGTTTTATATATGAAGCAAGGATTCAGAAGGAACAGATATGTTTGTCAAAAAGCATGAGTCCCAGTGCCCACATCTAGCTGCTGAGACAAAAGGAATTGAGTGTTCAGAAGAAACATGCTTATACATGTCTCATGTAGGTCCTTTTCTAGAGGCTCAGCCTTGCTCCTTTTGATATAAAAGATTTTAGGATCAAAATCTAAGCAAATTAGAGCTCATAAGCAAATCTAGCCACCAAAATGTCTCTTTACAGTGACATGCACTGAACTGGGACAGGAGTGAGAGAGCTTTGAACACAGGTCACAATCATTCAGAGACATGGCTTCAGTCCTCCGGAACAAGGTGTTCTCAACCTTAGCACTGCATTCTGGTACTGTGTTCTAAAGGGCAGCGAGGATATGCAAGCTCTGAACAAAACCCTTACTCAGAACAGAGGACTCTTTTCAGCTCCTATCAATTGTTGAACAGCAGCAATCTTTCTTAAGTATAATATGCCTCCACAGTACTTATGCTGAGAGAGGGCAAACCAGAAGAAGACATACCTACTATTATTTTGATAGGATGTGGATATTACCCAAGACAAAAATAACATGTTTGCAAAAAGTTATTGTACACAGCATTCATCATATTTGCAAGTGTGGGCTACTGTACCAAAACACAGCACTCAAAAACCCTAAGTGGGCCTCTCAGCAATGGTCTGAGGAGGATAAGCACCATTGCTCTGCAGCAGCAAGGACAGGATCAGCCACAGGTACAGCTTAGACAAGTAACCCATTCACCTGAAGCATTCCAGCGGAACTTTGGTACAGAGACCTTCCTGTGCCTTGCAGCATCTTTGTAGGCATCTTGTAGGTACAAATATACAGGAAAAAACAGGCTCAGCCTTCAGAGGTGTATTCAGTAGTTCTGGCAAGTAGCAGGTTGAACAATGCCAGTGAATGAACCTGGGCTCTGGACCACAATTGCCTGTTTAGTAGCATTAAACTATTGAAATTATCCTTGGCACATATTTGGCTCAGGCCAGCTAATGCTCTTCCAGAACAATTCCCAGGCACAGTTTGGGAGCTAGAACTGACCATTCCCAGAGCCACTGCCTGTGGGCAGCTTGCATGTGGCCATCTTGTTTGGGAGAATAGAAGAGGTTAATTGCTGGGCTTTGTTCCACTCTGTAGCAGTTGGCATCAGTGCCAGAGAGTGGTCCCAGGTACCTTTAATGCACCAGGTATAGATGTAGCTTGTATGGTTTAATCACGACTGCTGATTGTCATCTGTCAAGAGATTGTTCCGGGACTCCTTCCTGCTAATGGGCAAATAGGATGTAAAGTTGGAAACTGCCCAGACTCTTCACCTCTGCAAGGAGGAGAGGAAAAACTTTTCTAGCAGTGTCCTTCAAACAGGAGTCTTAGACAACTTGTAGAAGCAAAAAGCATGGGGCAGCACAGCTGTGGTCACATGGCAGAGGAGAAACCATTCAGAACAGTAATGTGTGAAAAGACCAGGAGCCGACATCACACTTTGTCATGGGCATGATTGCCTCATGTCCTTTTTTGGGGAGGTAAGAAGCGAAAAAAAGAATAAACACAGAGTGAAGTAGCTTGGGCAGTGAGAAAGGAATAGTTTAACAAATGGTTAAATATTATCTGAGAGTAAACATAGAGTATAAATCAAGATTCTAATAGTTAGAGGGAACGGCATAACCACCGATCCAGTCCATCCACACAGTCTGCTCTCTGTACTTGCTTTGGGAGGTTGTTCCTGTGTAAGGCTACTTCCCTTGAGGTAGCTCCAAGCCACCATGAGGCACAAGGAATTGTGAACCAGATCATTAGCTGAACAATCAGCAATGGTGATTTGCAACCATGATAATATAGTTTTCTGTTTAGGCTATTTACTTATCTTTGTCCTGGAGGTCCTATTTCACCATCTCTGCAGGGAAGGAAGAGCAGAACTCCTTGGACCCCCCCCAACATTCTCCCAGCGCACAGTGACTGCTGGGCCTAGCTGCTCCTTGGGAAGTTCCACCGGTGCTGCAGCCTGTGCTCCCTCGCTGGCAGCCAAGGGTGGCACCTGCCTAAGTGCCGAAAGGCCATAAAACATGTCCAGGAGCACTCCCAAAGCTGCTTGAGGCACTCTTTCCACAGTGCTGGCAGATATATTTGGCCCTCCAAAACCAGCACTACTGACTCCTATAGACTAGGCTGCCAGCAGTGCATTTTTAAGGTGCGACAGTAAACATTTGTGAAAACAGATAAAGAACAGCCTGCCCACTGAAAAGGGGAGAGGAAGAGAAGGTGCTTGCAAATCTGGAAGTCATCAGACCTATTTGGGCTAGAGCTGGCACCTCTAGCAGGAATAATGTCACATGAGCAAAAGTGAATGGGACAGAGCAGCCAGGCTGTGGGTCACAGGGACCAGCAGCACAGCATACAGGCAGCAAGGATATCTGGCAGAGGAGACAGTAGGAACAGTGAATTGTCAGCAGAGAAACACACAGGAGAAATTGGGGATATGGGAGAAAGAGGTAAAAAGGAGGTTGTGATGAACTGTTCTTAAACGACACAATTCTTGATTTTAGAAGCTATACAATCCTGTGTCACTGCTCCCCTAACAATTCACTCCATTGCTGGAGTATTTGTATAGAACAGTGAACTGAAAGAAGCCCCTTGAGTTATCAGAGCCAATCCCCCATTGTTTCAGATGCCGTATTGTTTACTCCAGTTCATAAACTGATTGCAAAAGGTTTTCAGTTCTTCCAGATTGTAAAGTTGTTGCTGAACCTTCCTGGTTAGTCGTTTTGTGCACATTTGAGTGGTGAAAGTGCTGTCCTATATTTGAACAGTGCTGCTGGTATTTGCCCAACATCTATTCATAGACAGCAATCATATCTTTCAACCTTCGCTAGGTCAAAGAAGCCTTCTCTCCTCCCCTCCTTTTCTATAGCTGCTCTACCTTACTCACATTCATTTTTCTTGAAAGTGGCTGGCTCCATAGGTGGGATATTTCCAGTGAATTCCCACTTGTGCATTAGACAATAACACCAATGCCTTCCTATCTCAGTTAGATATGGCTACCTGAGGCTCATTTGTTTATGTTTGCCTTTTTTTCAGAGATGCACTATTTTGCTGGCTCATTATCCACTTGTGATGCACTAATACACCCAGGTCTTTCTCCTCTACTATCAGTACCAGCTGGAAAGCCTCCACTTAGTTCTTCAGTATTACTCATGCACCGGATTATGCTGGAAGTACAAGTGCCTTCCTTACTTTGTATAGTAAGTAACTGGGTTTCCCTCTCATGGAATAAATCTTGCTTTGTAGCAGGATGCTAAAGGCAGGTTTGCATGCACTTGCACCACCTTAAAGCTGCCCTGTTCATCGTCGTAAAAATTATTTCCCTAATATAGTTCCATGTTATGTTTCTACTTTGCTTGCTTATGGGCTTAATGCCTATGTCCTGTCTTACGACTTTTCTCAGACTAGCTATTTTACATTTTGTTTAGTTTCAAGTGCATTTCATGCACATATACTTATTGCAAAGAAATCCTCCAGAAACCTGACAGTATTGTTCTCCCTTACTCTCTTTTCAGAATGGGTGAATCTTCTCATCATTTATAACTTCTCCTCGCAAGGAATGCTGTACATGTCAAGACCATGTACTTTTCCTTCAGCCTTTCTAAAATAAAAATTTGCCATCTATAGATCCTTTTTGTTTCTTGCTTTTATGCTTGTTTTCTTTGTTTCCTTATGACTGTTTTTGGCCAAAGATTTGTTGTGTTGCTGTGTGCACCACAGCTACAGAGCTATAGGAAATCAGCTTTATTTTGGTAAGGGGTAGTGTAAAATTCCACTATACTTTATCTGCTTCACTAGGCAAGAGTTAAAAGATTGATTAGGAATCACAATAAGCCAAATATGAATGCACAGTAGTTCAACTGATTTCACTTAGAATGATACTGCTGTAACTAAGAACAAAATGGACATTTTCCTTTCCTTTTTGGGTTCTTTACTCCTTATTTTCCCCTTTATTTGTTTCTCTAGTTCTCCATATTCCAACCTTTCCTAATTTCTGCAATTACTCATGTCCTCTGTCAATGTTTGATCCTGCTGTGTATCTGCCTGCTGAGCATATAAATGTCTGCTGTTCTTTCAGCTTACTAAGTTGATATTTTAACACAACCCTAATTTAAAAAAACATCTATTCTTTCTTACTGAGGGGTCCCCAGACACTAATAAATTTTCTTTTGCTTCTTCTTTGTCTCACCCTCGACTCTTACAGAATCTGTTTTTATGAGACTGAATTGCTATGGTACCTCTTTCATATACACATCAGGATGGTATTCTTCATATACACATCAGACATTTTTAGCACCCAGACA
Organism: Buteo buteo; assembly: GCF_964188355.1. NCBI lineage: Eukaryota > Metazoa > Chordata > Aves > Accipitriformes > Accipitridae > Buteo > Buteo buteo. The sequence continues at coordinate 45,460,044 of NC_134174.1, read as the reverse complement.
CTGCAAATGATTGTTTGGGTGGAACAAATAGTCAGTATGTGCTCTTGTAGGCAAGTTTAAGACAAAAGGACATTTGCAGTTACAGATCTGGAACCATATAGTCAGTTGGCATTAATACTAGCATTTCAGTCTTGCTTATGTTATTGAAATTTGAGCTTATTCCTCGATATCCACTGGGCACTGCTGGAAGAAGCAATGTGTGTTTCCCTGACACTGAGGCAAGCAGAGCTGGTAAGGCTCTGTAAGGTTACTTGAACACAAAGCTAGTTATGTATGACTCAAGAGGCTGTCCACAAGATACATAACTCCAGCACCTTGCTCTAGGCATGTCCGTGAACACATAACCTGTCGGGGGATGCAACGAGCCTACGGAATTCCTGACAGTTCGAGAACAGCGCGACCTTGAGCAGCTTGTAGTGTATCCTTGAGAGTCTGGAAAGATCCGAGAAGACCAGTACAAAAACAAGATAGTGATAAGAAGAACCGTCCTAACGAACTCACCAATCATGAATTGTTAGTTACTAACCAAACCAATCATATACTAACACATACTCAAAAGAACGGTATAAAAAGGTGTGTTAGAACAATAAAGTAGCCATTTTGCATGATCTATTACTTGTCGTGTCCGTCTCTACTGCGACAAATGGTGACCCCGATGCGTCTGAGCGAACAGATCATTTAAAGGCAATAAATCCAGCACTAGCAAGAAGTATACCGGCGGCGACGAGCGCTGCGAAAGAGTATACGGGCAGCGAGACAAGCTGCGGAGACGGAGCCCGGTGAAGCTGAGAGCAGTGGAATCTGCCTGGTCCGGACCTGAGCCTAGACACCTAATAAGGTGAGCCACCGGGGACAAAACTGTTAGAATGGGGCAGCAATTAACACAAGAAAAGGAGACGATTTTGTCTACCTGGAGAGCCCTATTAAAAAGAAAAGGGGTTAAGACCCCAGAACAAAGCTTGAAAAGGATTTTAATATGGTGTAAGATGCAAGGCTTTCAAGCCACAACAGTTACTGCATTCAGTGTGGGTGTGTGGCAAGCAGTGGGATGTAAAATGTTTGGTGAAATCTCTAAAGGACAGAAAGAGCTGTGTATGTTGGCGATCGTATGGTGTCTATTACGCGAGACCCTGAAGGAATGGACAGCAGAATGTGATGCGAAAGATCAGCAAAAGAAAGCTGAGGACTCTGACAATGTTAGCAATGAAAAAGTTTCTGCTCAAGTAACAGCTGCAGCCAATGCTGCAATCTCAGCAGTTGCGGGCAGAAAACCCCTCACGGGCAAAATCAGATCATACCCTTATTCACCTCCTCCTCCTCCTACGCCATTAATTACTCTACCGGGCGATGAGGGGCCCTCCTCACCTACTGGTGCGGCGGCAGAAGGGGTGACTCCATCAGCCCCCGCCGAGGAGAATGATGTGGCGATTAACACCGAGCCGGACAGTGTGGGCCGTACTGAAATTGAGGGCCGAAAGGACGGTGAGAGTCAAACTGAGTGTGAGGGCCGAACGGAAAGTGAGAGCCGAAATGAAACTGAGGCAGAAAAATCTCTAACTGACACTATGCGATCTCTGCAGCTCACAGATAAAACCATACCGAAGGAACCCCTGCTGGGGGCTCTCCCTCCATCCACAATAACTGTGGTCCTGAGATCCCCTGATCAGTTCTGGGAGGGAGTTAGAAAATATGCTGCCGACTCTGGCAACTGGGATCTAGTAGAACGCCTCAGCCCGTGCTCTCTAACACCGACGTTTCTAAAGCCTCTAGATAAAGCAGCAGAGGCTCCTGTTACATTTCCTGTTTTCAGAGCTGCTCCAGGCACAAACCGGCACGATGAGCACAATCCAATCAGCTGGAGAGTAGTGCAGGATTTGCAGAATAGAGTACAAAAATACAGAATCAATTCTCCTGAGGTGATGCAACTTATTCGTGTAATCAGCACAGATCTGCTGTGTCCATATGACATTACGCATCTAGCACAGGTGCTGTTTCAGCCCATACAATTGCACATATTTCAATCTACTTGGAGGCAGATGGCATGCACAGCAGCACAGCATAATTTACGACTGCTACAGGGTGACCTGAGATTAGGCCTTGGAGAGGATGCTTTGCTTGGTGAAGGGCAGTATAGTAGCCCTCAGCTGCAGGCTACATGGCCTCCGATGGCTCTCGAACAAGCACAAAATATAGGCCTTATGGCAATGAAGCGAACCATGGACATGGCAGCTCCGAAGCAAAAATATGCCACTATCTGCCAAGGCCCCACAGAACCCTTTTTACAATTTGTAGAAAAAATATCTGCCGCCCTGGAAAAACAGGTAGAAGATGAGGTCTTAAGGCAGATTCTATGCAAACAGTTGGCAAGAGATAATGCTGATGAGGACTGTCAAAAGATCATACAGGCTTTACCAGGAGACCCTTCTGTCCCTGACATGGTCGCTGCATGTTCTAACGCTGGGACACTGGAACACACGGTGACCACCATAGCCAATGCTATGAGAAATTCTGGACAGTGCTGTGGGTGTGGCAGTGAAGGGCATATCAATGTAACTTCTCCACACAAAACATCACCAGGTCACATTTGTGCGATGGTTTCGACCCCCTACCCACCAGTGACAATCCCTAAAGGTACTCGTATTGCTCAATTTGTTCCTTTTTCGAGTTCTATTTCAAGAGCAGGACAGCAACTGCGATGCGATGGAGGCTTCGGCTCTACGGGACCCCCTCAGTTCTGCTGGTCTCAGACTGTCTCGTCATCCCGACCATGTATGACGTGCACGCTGTCGAATCACGGAAGATCGCCGACTACAGTAAGGCTTGCAGGGCTCCTGGACACCGGAGCCAATGTGACTATTACTGCCGATTGTCTGTGGCTGTCCACCTGGCCCACAGAGGAGGCTGGTATGGGAGTAGTGGGGCTGGGAGGCTCTGCGCAAGCAAAGACGGCAGACACACCAGTTCTGATTACCGATCCTGAGGGCCAACAAGCAGTTATTAAACCATATGTGACGGCAGCTCCCCGCAATTTATGGGGGAGGGATTGCTTGTCGCAGTGGGGGGTGAGAATTACCACGGATTTTTAACGGGGGCCACTGTGCTGCAGGGTGTTAGACAACCCATGCTTGTTTTAACCTGGTTAACAAATAACCCTGTGTGGGTGGATCAGTGGCCCCTACCAATTGAAGAATTAAAGGCCCTGCAAGAATTGGTAGCAGAACAACTAGCTGCCAGACACATTGAACCATCTCACAGCCCATGGAATACTCCAGTGTTTGTGATAAAACAGAAATCAGGTAAATGGTGATTTTTGCATGACCTGCGGTAAGTCAATGCTGTCATGGCCATGATGGGGACTCTGCAACCAGGCATGCCTTCACCTGCCATGATCCCTCAAGATTGGGAAATCATTGTCATGAACCTTAAGGATTGTTTTTTTACAATTCCATTAGCTTCTCAAGATGAAGAAAAATTTGCATTTTCTGTGCCTTCTATCAATCATGCGGAACAAGCAAAAAGATATCAATGGAGAGTTCTGCCGCAGGGCATGAAAAATTCACCAACCATTTGTCAATGGTTTGTTGCACAAGCTCTGTCACCTGTAAGGGAAAAATTCCCCACTAGTTATTGTTATCACTATATGGATGACATTCTGTTAGCATCAGACAACAAGGAGCAGTTGAATGACATGAAAAATTTGGCCACAAATTCGCTACGACAATATGGGTTGGTTATTGCCCCTGGAAAAGTGCAAGAAATAGCACCCTGGAAATATTTGGGAATGGCAATTACAAACATGCAGGTTGTGCCCCAACCTGTGAAACTTAATCTTGCGGTTAAGACACTCAATGATGTACAGAAATTAATGGGATCCTTGAACTGGATCAGGCCCTATCTTGGACTGACCAGTTCGCAGTTACAACCTCTCTTGGACTTATTAAAACATTCCAATGATCCAACAGAACCCAGAATATTGAATACGGAAACGTTAAATGTAATTCACATGGTGGAACAATGTATATACTAGAAATTTGTTTCTCGAATTGATCTGTCTCGATTGGTACAATTCTTTGTGCTAATTGCCAAAACTGTGCCATTTGGTGCTTTGGTGCAGTGGAATTCTGAGTGGGATGACCCATTACGTAATTTAGAATGGATGTTTTTGTCATTCCAGCCATGAAATACTGCTCCTGGCTTGTTTGAACTTATTGCTGATGTAATCATAAAAGCCAGAAAACGCTGTGTAGAACTAATAGGACGTGATCCAGCTACGATTGTTTTACCTGTTCAAAATTGGTACTTTGAATGGTGTCTGGCAAACAATTATGAGCTGCAAGCAGCTATGGCGGGTTTTCAAGGACAGATTTCGTATCATCTACCGTCGCGCCCGCTCCTGAAACTTGCTCGAGAAATACCATTTGGTCAGAAAAACTTAAGCCAGCCGGAACCTGTGAAAGGCCCTACTGTCTTCACAGATGGTTCTGGAATACCGGGTAAAGCAGCAGTAGTATGGTATGAAAACAACAACTGGAACGGCAAAGTAGTACATCAAAATGGTTCTCCACAAGTGGTAGAGCTGCGTGCAATGGCTGTTGCTTTTTCTATTTTTTCTACTCCTGTAAATATTGTAACTGACTCAGCATATGTAGCTAATTTAGTTTCTCGACTAGACAAAGTGGCTTTGACCATGTCAGACAATCAATTATTATTTGATGTGCTTTTAGAACTCTGGAAAAGTATTCACCTACGAATAGAACCTTATTTAATCATGCATATCCGGAGTCATACCACTTCACCAGGTTTTTATACGGAAGGTAATGCTAGAAAAAAAAAAACAAAACCAAAAAAACCAAAAATAAAACAAAAAGGGGGAATGGTTGGGGAACCACCATAGGCATGCCTAGATAAAGCAGTTTATGTTCTTACCTTTCTCCGTTACTGGGACAATTCTTCCCTACCTCCTCTTTCTCAACACTTCTCTCTTTTCAACACAGAATTTACAAAAGGGTATCAAAGTACATGTTAAAGATTTAGTTACTGGTCAGTGGAATGGACCATGTGAGCTATTAACCTGGGGGCGAGGTTATGCTTGTGTTTCCACAGATGCAGGCCCACAATGGACTCCCGCTCGATTTGTGCGACCGTCATCATCTGGAACATCCCAGAGGGTGCGGCAATATAAATACCACCTCAACCAAAAAACTAAGTGTAGGTCACCTTGGCCAATATAACAGGTCAAGATTCTCTGTGTATTGCAACCGCACCACAAAGCCCATGAACCAATAGACAGGATGGCTATGACTCGTGCAGCGCGCCTGGCCAGCGAGCGCATGCGTCATAGGTTGCAACTGAGGCGGATTTTGGCACCCGCTGGCCACGTGTGTTGAAATCCGTTCCTCTGCAAATGTATAAATACCGGGATTTTCTGAAGAGCATCAGGCTGGTGTACAGCAAGGCCATCGTTGCCTCCGTGGGGACGCCCACGCAAAGCCGGCACCTACCGATTGCTGGGCTGAGTTCGCAGAGCAAGACAGCACAAGAATGTACAGATGGTTCATCTACCTCACAGTCCTCAGATGGACGTAGTCATGGATACCGCCGCAAACCAAAGAAAACATCTGGATGACCCTGGCTGATGTGACCGGACAAGATTGCTTATACCTTAGTACAGTAACACCAAGCAATCCTTTTTTTGCAGGTTTAATAGGGGGTTACACTGACATCAACAGAGTTTAAGAACTTATTGATGGAGACCCCTGTGCAGCAGGTCATGGACTCAATGGATGGGAATGCCTGGTTTCCACGAATTGGGCATTCACCCTCATTGCCACCCCAGGAATCACAAATTCTGGGGTCCCTGAATACAGACTGGTGTAGTATTATCTGATTTACTGCTAGCCTTTGATAGTGTCAGACATGCTACGCTACAAAATAGAGCTGCAATTGATTTCTTGCTTTTAGCACAAGGACATGGTTGTGATGAGTTTGAAGGGATGTGTTGTATGAATTTACCCGATCACTCAGAATCCATTTTCAGTAGTATTCAACAATTAAAGAAGGGAGTCAGGAAGCTGACAGAAAGCGATGAATTAGATTGGCTGACGAAGATGTTCGAGGGTTGGGGATTGTCTGGATGGTTGATATCTCTGCTCAAGACTGTGGGGGTAGTGATCTTGGTTGTGATAACTATGCTCCTGATGTTACCCTGTCTTTTCAGCCTTCTGCAAAGGGCCCTGCAGAGGGCAGCCAGGACAATATCTTTAGCACAAATACAAAAAGGGGGAATTGTCGGGGGATGCAACGAGCCTACGGAATTCCTGACAGTTCGAGAACAGCGCGACCTTGAGCAGCTTGTAGTGTATCCTTGAGAGTCTGGAAAGATCCGAGAAGACCAGTACAAAAACAAGATAGTGATAAGAAGAACCGTCCTAACGAACTCACCAATCATGAATTGTTAGTTACTAACCAAACCAATCATATACTAACACATACTCAAAAGAACGGTATAAAAAGGTGTGTTAGAACAATAAAGTAGCCATTTTGCATGATCTATTACTTGTCGTGTCCGTCTCTACTGCGACAATAACCCACAGGGAGTTGGATGGCACAGAAGCTCTGTGGCAGCTGGATCCAGCGTGTGAAGATCCAGCTGCTCTTCTACCCCTTTGTGTGGCTGGACTGAAGTTTAGAATTGATCCCTTGCTTGGTCAAATGGTTTGAACTACAGCTATGCATCCTTTCAGTCTGAAGAAAAATGGGTTCACACCCCACTTCCAACATGTTTGTTTACTTTAATTAGTTGCGGCCAGTTGAATACTTTGCGCTAGAAAGGACGGTTTAAAATGCATATGCTCACTGTAGGTTCTGAGTTAGCTGCAATTTGAAAAAAGCCAATCATTTAAGCCATCGTTGTGAACAGCTTATGACAGAACAATCAAGAAGAGGCCGACCGATGTATTTGAAGAAGATAGAGAATAATGCTGAAAACATTCTAATGTCATTACATACCGTCTCATCTCAAAAAAAAAAAAAAAGAAAAAGAAAAAAGAAAAAAGAAAGCATAGAGTAGACCTGAAGAATTTTCAGGAAAACAAAAAAAGGATACCAAGAACAGCAATTAGTGATTGATTTTATCATAATCTCCACATACAGAAACAATAAAAAGATGATGATGACGTAAACTTCAGAAAGAAGAAAGGCAAGAAGACCTATGACTGTGTAAATCAATCATGTAAGATGATGAATTATGCAGGGCTTTGTAATACAACAAGAGTGACTCAAAACAGGAAATCCCACTTCGTGCAACATTTCGTCTTTGGAATGCCTGGCTGCTTGATGTTATCAAATCTTCATTAGGAAACCATATAAGATTTAGTCAGACAAGTAAAGCACTAGTTGTTCACAAATAATTATCTGTTTATGTGTAGGGTAAACCACCAGGACTGTCAATTCTTATGTACTTCGTAGGGCATGCTGATAATCAGCTGGGGTGAAAGAATTTCCCTCCGTATTGCACTACTAGAAAATTAGATGCGTTCGTGAAGTTTACAACTTCCTCTAAAACACCTGCAGGAAACGGGAAGCAGAAGATGGAGCGACCATTAACCTAGTCTGGTCTAGCAATTCCCGCATCTCTACGTTAACTAAAATGTATATCATTTATATATAACTTGTTATACTTGATTCATTTCCCAAATTAGATTTTTATCACTCTTTTTCATCCAGAAAGGTATACAGAAACAATTTGACTTGGCATCTGATGGTAAGCATCTTTCCTTAGTGTTACTACTATGACTTTTCTAGTCTAGAAGTTGAAATTGCCTAAAATGATGCCACTGGAATCCCCTGAGACACCAACCGTATCCACTCATTTATCTCCTGTCACCTATCAGATATTCATGCCTGCATGTCCTATCACATTTTTCTCCAGGTTCATCCATGTTCCTGTTCTGTCCAAATAGCTTTTGCTGTAAGAACAGTATTTCTGTTCTGCTAAGCCAAAGTTTTCCTGGTCTCATATGAACACTTCTCTTTCTCCCCAAGAGTCCTTTGCCAGCAATCAGCTTACTAATAGACCCTCTCATTTATCTCATCTGTCTTTCCATAAACACACAACACATTCTTCACCCTACTAATGAACACTGTGTTGTTATTTGACCCTACCTCTGCTAGGCAGGCTCAATCTCAGTGACACCTCCCTCTGACCACACTTCCCAGTGCTACCCAATGGCACCGATCTCCTGGATGGAGGCCGAACAGAGCAAATTGCTAATCCACATGAGTCCCAGCCATTACAAACCTATAGAGAAACAGACAACACTGCCCTGTTTCTCTATGCTATATCATACGGCTACAATCTCTGGTCAGGCTTCTTTAGCAACGGGACCATTCCCATCTCTGGCTCCTAAAATATCCAAACGGACAGTGCTAATGAAGTCAGAGTTTTGGAACACGCTTTGCAGGCAGCATTTTGGCTTCATCCTGCTGGTGTCAATAGCAGAATCCCAACTGCAGAAGGATGAAGGGTTGATCTTTCAACTGAAAGAGCTGAAAACTGAGATTCAAACGTCTACTCTCCGCGTTGTGAGAGGAGGACAATTAGGTTACTCCATGACTCCTGGGGGTTTATTCTCTTCCAAGCAGTTTACATTCAGGTATGATCTTCCTGGGTTCCTGGTAAGGATCCATAAATCCTTTCTTTGGAGACTGTTTAAATGATGTTGCCTTTAAGACAGTGAGTATGTATGGTCACCTGGATGCTGTTAAATTCTGGACAATAATAGCCCAAAATGATAATTACAAAATCAAAGTCCTGCTTGAAGTATACTTTGAGCCTCAAATGGATATCAATTCTATTTTCCAGAATTATTTTTTAATGCAATATCCAAGTATTGTAAAATATATATATATATTTGTATTGCTAGGCTTAAGGTATGACACCCAGTTCTGGGTGAGAGCTACTTCTAGTTAATACCTTTCTGGAAGGGCTACTAATCCTTGAGCAATATTCCATTCACCTTAAGGTGCAACTTAGCCTGGGTAATGACTAGTTCATGCTGCTGTTCAATCCCGAGTAATCTTTGTAAGACACTCTATCTCCTCCCTCTTCAGTCCCAGTTTCTTGTCTATTGCGGGAAAAAAACGAGAGTCAAAATAATACTAGATCCTACAGAGTTTATGTGGCCACTGAAAATCCCATTTTCCTAACAACCACTGATGCCAGATACCTGTTTCAAGGATATTGTTTTTTTCTCTCCAGCACCTGCAGCTCTGTGAGTATGCACAGAAGTTGTTTTCCTGGAGAAAAATTGTCTTTCGCTATGTAAGAAACATCTACTTCAAGGCCAAGCTATGGGATTCCAAACCATTTGGCAGAACACTACAGGCAAACACTCCTTGACCTAGGGTGGGCCAAATGACACAGAACATTTCATTTTAAAATTCTCTGTCAGAGGCACAGTCTACTTAAGGAAACAGAAGGAGCTGGGCATAGCATTTTTTCATTCCTGCTGCTGGGTGCCTTCCAGTGAGACATCCCAAGATATCATTGTGTCAAGGTTAATGCAGCTGTTATGAGCTTAATAAACAGAGGGCTTTTTTTTCCTAATTTTTAAGCTACTCAGTAGTCTTTATGAAAAAAACAGCAACAGCTGCTTATCAAAAGTAGTGCAACTCAAGGTTCATGTTTATTCCTTTTTTATTATTTAATCGCCCATCCAAATAACTGCTTTCCTTTAATTCTTGAAACAGAACGAATATTTGCTGCTTAGAGCATTAAAAATATTCACTTCAGACAGTACTGAGAAAGTTTCACCAGCAGAAGAGACCCTAAGAAATGTGTGTCTATTTTGAAAGCTGGAATATAATAATCAAGTGTCAGGGACAGTTGAACCGAATTACAAATATGGCTTTTGTTGCTTCGATTTAAATTATTTTTTCCTTAGCTGGATGTCTTGCACAAGTACTGAAGCTTCCACATATGAGCCCTTTTTCCTGCACTGTCACTATGGCTATATCTCTGCTGACAACTGGGGAGAGTTGTACAGATTATGAAGTGTCTGAGCTGTACAGACCTGCACTGAAGCAGGTACTTCACCTGACACTTGTCGCTACCTCAATAGCATCTATTTCAGGACCTGTATCCCACCCCACACCCTGCTTGACAATTCCACCCAAGTTTTCCTTTTAAGATCTGCTGCCACAGTAAGGCTTTCCTGCATTCCTTAACGGCAGTGGAAGATGCCTAGCTCAGTAAGGATATCTGAGTTCAGCAGAACAACTCTGCCCTCACAGTTCACATCTCAAGGTCCTACCTTTGACACTTGAAGGGGTCTTTTCTGCTCTGAACCCCCTTGCAGCCGGAAGCCCCAGGGGGCACCTCCAGACAGAGTGATGAGCATTTCTTCTTCAGCTCCCATGATTTCTGGGCTTTGGATATTTTGTCTTCCCAACTTCAAAACAGACTCCAGTTATTAACAGGTGATATCTGCTACTCCCATCTTCACAATTCACACCACGACTCTGCAGTCCCCCAAAAGGCCCTCTGCTCACTTTCTCCTTCAAGTTCACACACACATAAGAGAAGAGTTGAGACTGTCAAGCCTAGCCTTCCCTGCTCTTCTGGACTCTCAGCTGCTGCTCTGCCTATGATTAGACATTTGATTCTGCTCTTGGTAATGGGCCAGAGTTGTCCTACACACATGTCATGTCAATCTCACCCTCTGTGCCCCCCCACATACACCATGGATCTCTCATCAGAGTGTGGCTGAAAATAGCACACCTCCTGTCTCTCCAGAGCTTTGTCCGACACTCTTAAAGCTGGACGCATTTCAGTAAAAATTTTATTTTCACTTCCCATTCCAAATGCAAATCCTAGTCACCCAGCACTCAGGATTCATTAGTATGAGTTTCAGGCAAGGACATGACACAGCCACAAACTTGTACAAGATCAAATGATAGCACCTGACCCTGAGAAACTGAACAAAACCAGCTTGCAAGTGATGTGTTCTCCACTTGTTTTCTCCGTGCAGCTAGTGTTACTACACAGTAGCACTATCTGTCTGCCCTGAAAACCACAGGCAGACTATAGATGTAATGTGCTCCCTCTGCAGCTTGCAGCTCCCTGGCAACCCCTACGGCCACTCCTAATATTAGACACTGGGACCAGAATAGCCAGGATTAGCTATACAGATGGGATTTAAACAGTTCTCTGCAGGGCACTGCATACAAAGACTCCCCAATGGCCAAGAGAACGGCTTTGCACCCAGGTCATAGAATCATAGAATAGTTTGGGTTGGAAGGGACCTTTAAAGGCCATCTAGTCCAACACTCCCTGCACTGAGCAGTGACATCTTCAACTAGGTCAGGCTGCTCAGAGCCCCGTCCAATGTGACCTTGAATATTTCCAGGGATGGGGCATCTACCACCTCTCTGGGCAACCTGTTCCAGTGTTTCATCACCCTCACTGTAAAAAATGTCTTCCTTATATCTCGTCTAAACCTAGCCTCTTTTAGTTTAAAACCATTACCCCTTGTCCTATCGCTACAAGCCCTACTAAAAAGCCTGACCCCACCTTTCTTAGAAGCCCCCTTTAAGTATTGAAAGGCTGCAGTAAGGTGTCCCTGGAGCCTTCTCTTCTCCAGGCGGAACAACCCCAACTCTCTCAGCCTTTCTTCATAGGAGAGGTGTTCCATCCCTCTGATCATTTTCGTGGCCCTCCTCTGGACCTGCTCAAATAGATCCGTGTCTTCCCTGAACTGAGGAGTCCAGAGCTGGATGCAGTATTCCAGGTGGGGTCTCACCAGGACGGAGTAGAGTCCTTCACTGTCTTCTCTTTAGGACCACGACAGACAAGACCTCTGGGCTATCCCAAGCCACCTTGATCCCTTGGAGTTGCAGGAGAAATAAAATCTATGTTCCCCCTTTGCTACAGGGCTTAAAATGTAATTTTCTGTTCAGATCCCAAGGACAAACTTCTCTCTTCCTTATTCTGCACGCGCGTAGCTCTAGTGACTAACAAGCATCTTGCCAATCCCTGCGATACCCTTGTAACATTCAAAGGACTCAGTTTTGCTGTGACACCATCACTCAGTTGACTCCTCCACTGCCAGTGTTGTAACACCACTCATCCAGCGCTGCTGCATGGAGCTGCTGGCCCCACACCAACAACACGTTACTAGGTAGCAAACAGCTCCTGCACCACCACTGTATTTCGGCGCAAAACTGGCCCTGGGTGCTCCCGTGCCGCAGTCCTTCGCAGGCCGCTGGCGGGACACCCGGCGAGGGGCACCCCGACCAGCGCGGGCTGCGGCTCAGCAGCATTGGGCTGCGGTTGTGCTGCACCGCAGCCATGCCCTCAGCCCGCGACTCAGACGGTTCTCGGACCGGGCAAGCAACCCGAGAAAACGGGCCCCGCGGCTCTGTCTCCCCCCCCCGCGGGCCACAGCCGCCCCGCACCAGCCCTCCCGCTCCACTCGGGGCTCGGGGCCGCCCTGGGCCCACGGGAAGTGCGCGGCGCCCATCGGGCAAGCGCGGCTCTGGCCTCGGGCCGCCCCGCCGACGGCCGCTGCCGCGGCCGCAGCGGCGGCCGGTCCCCGGCCGGCCCGGGGCTGGGCCAGGGTCCGCGGGCGCCGCGGCCCGGCACTTCCGGACGATCGCCCAGCGACACCGCGGAGCGCGAGCACGCCCATCACGCGGCCGCACGGCCGAGGAGCGCGGCGGCAGACGTGCGCCCCCGGAGTGACGTCAGCGCCCGCGGAGCGGAGGCGGTGCGCGAGCTCCCCGCCTCACGGCGCCTGCGCCGCATCCGGGCCCAGCCGGGTGGGGCGCGGTGGCGGCCGGGGGTTGGCGGGCAGTGCGGACGTGGCAGGCAGAGGGCGGGGGAGCGGCGCTTCCGGGGGAGCGGCAGGTCCGGGAACCGGAAGCGGGCCCGGCAGCAGCGCCGGGAGCGGTAGGCAGCGACGGTGAGTGAGGTCGCAGGAGCGGCTCGGGGGTGAGGGCGGGGGACGCTGGGCCTTGCCGGCAGTGGCCGTCCACCGGCGCCCGGGGCGGGCGGCTGGTACCGTGCCTGGCGGCCCGGCTGGGGCCCGCGCCCGAGGCGCCGCTGCCGCCGCTTCCTTCCTCGCCAAGGAGCTGAGGCCTGGCGGCGCCCAGCCGGGTGGCCTGTCGGGCCCGCCGTGCCTGCGCGCCACGCCCGGCCTCTGTAGGGGCTCGGGTGTTCCCCGGTAACGTGTCCGGGCGGGAGCGGCCCGGCCCGGCCCGGCCCGGCCCGGCCCGGCCCCGCGGGTGCCGGCCTTCGGGGCCGGGGCCTTCTCTACCAGGGTATGGGCTGCTCCTAGGGGAGCCGCCGGCATCCCGGTGTGGTGCGGCGAGTCCCGGGGACTACGGGTCGGGCCGTCGCGCCCTGCCGGAGAGGCGAGCGGTTTTTTTTCTGCTCGGGTGCGCTGTGAGGCAGATACCCCCTGTGCAACGTCCCTAATCTCTTATAATCCGCGGATCCTTCCCCCAGTGTTTGTGTTGTGCTGTTCGGATTTCCATTCATTCGAGGCTTGTAAAGGATGGTTGTCCCGTGCGGAGACTTGGTGACCGAGTTTGGCTGCATTTGGTAGTAAAACTGAGCGATTGTGTGTCTGGCGTTGAAGAAGGAAGGAGGAAGGGAATGGAGATGGCATGACAAAAATACAAGCGCAGTCTTGAAAAAGTAGTTCTGTGAGATAGACTCTTGCCTTCCATGTAGATGGTGCTTTAAACGTGTTTGTTTTGTATGGCTGGAGTTCGCTTCACCCTTTCTGAGCAATGCTCTTTGGAGTAGAATGAAGGTAAGTGTAATTTCTTTTTATTCTTGCAATGTACTTGAGTATTTTTCAGTATTTGTGCCTGTTGTCTTACCTCTGAAATCTTTATCAGAGAGACTTTGCAAAACCATCCAGACTGGGCCTCCTCGGTAACTGTCATACCGTAGTTGAAGTTCTGTTTAAACTTACTGGCTGATGGAAGTGGTTGCTGAAACATAGATGAATTGCTTACACCAACATCAGAAGTTATGCATCAGAGTTAATATTTGTACTGTCATGTTAAAATGCAGATTTTTCAGTTTGGTACTCAGTGTTGATTTTTAGCCATTAATGTGATAATTCCATAAAAATGTGTCTAGATCCTTTTCTGTTACAGGGTTCCTTAGTTAACTTCACTAAATGTTGGGGGGGGATGTTAGGGGGAGAGAAATTGCCATACAATACAATGAGACATAACATGCGATGTCTTTTTTTGTTGTTGTTTACAAGCAGTGTAAAATCACACCACTAGAAAGGGAGGTGACTCATTGCTGATTTTGTCCTAAAGTCCTTACTGTTTATGAATATGATGAATATGAAGTTGTCCTGAGTAGGTTTAGGGGACTTTGGCTTTAACCTCCCTGCCCCCCCACCGCCTTCTCATAGAGTAGGTGTTCAGGTTATGGGGTGGATAGGAATATATGTGGCCTAAAACTCCAGAGCCTCTCTCTTCAGAGGAGACTTACCTTCAATCACATATATACACTGTCTGTGGAAGCGTAAGCGTTTATATCCATTTTGTGTGGAAAAGGATCTTCCTTCTGGAACTACCCTTTTCTGCTTGAAGCTGTACCACTCAGGATTGTTTATTGCTATAGACAGACTGTGAAGTGGACATCAATATAAGGAAAATTTCTTCTTAATATGCTGTGACATTCACTCCAAGTTCTAATTTAATGGCTGAAAGCTGAGTTATAGCAGTGAACAGATGTCTAAAGGATTATTTCTTTAATGAGTTTTTTGATGCTTGTACTTCTTTGAATGTTTTCTGCTACTGTAGGACTATATTTTCTTCCTGTAACACTTATTATCAGAAGGAGGGTCAAAAATCCAAGGAAAAATTGATGGTTGGCTAAGGAAGGGCAAGGTACAAAGAGTCACTGAAAGTGATCGACAGCAAGGTCTCCACAGAAACGAGAAGGTGGATGTTTCTTGTTCTTTAGGTTTGAAAAGCTGTGTTAGTGATGAATTGTGAAGATAGAGCTTGTTCTTATATGTTCAGCAAGATTCATTGTTAACATAGAAAGCACTAAAAGGCAGTATAAACTGGGCAGTATGCGTCAGGAAAAGCTAATTCTGAGCTTTTTTGTTTCTTGCAAGTGATGGGAATTGCATAATGCATATTTGTGTAGAGGAAGTCAGAGTACAGAAATTTTGGATGAAGATGGTCAGTGTTACAATGCATGTGAAGAAAACTTGTTTAGTATTATAACATGTTTTTTAGTCTTATTCTGTATATTCCTATTCATCCATTTTTCCTTCTGGCCTCTTCTCTAAACTTTAAACTACTCTTGTACCTTTTCCTAATCAATTATACTTGTGCAAAGTTCACAGAAATGAGTCAGATGACTTCACATGTTGTAACGTGTATGTGGAGGTAGCTAAGGAAGAGAGAAATCTTTCACTGTGATTTTGTTGATGTCATGTTTTCAATGACTCTTGCCTCCACAGGGTTGCTCTCCAGAAGCAACACTCAGTGAGCATTTTTTGAAATCTTTTCTTAAATCTTTATTACAGAGGTAGTGATGTAAATCAGTCCCACCAGGAGACTTAAGTCAACAAGCAGTATAAAATGTTATTGAAGTAAAAATCTGGTGGTGGTGGTGGCAGGGGTTGGAAATAGTGGTAGGTTGAAGGTAAGGTCAAGACTAAGCTTGTTTTTAATTCAGTTTTTAATCTCTTTCACTCTCATGACTTGTATGTTATATGGGACCTTGCCCAAGATGATGAATCAGCATAACAAAACAGGGTTTAATGTGGCCCTTCTTTAGAAGAACATAGAAGTGATTACACCTTAGATGTGAAATGTGATTTTTATGTCCTGAAGCCTGAAAGACCTCTTTGAATCAGCCCAGGAAAGACTGGGCTACAAAAATCTGCTCCAGTACCTGTTGTGTCATGAAGTTCTAGCAGCTAATCTATCTTTTCTTCTCCTGAAAGTGTCTTCAGTGAAAATGTGGTGGCTTCTGGATTTTCACTGATAAACTCAGTTGTCATTTTGAAAAGTTTCATTTGTTTCATTTTGAAAACTATGTGTCTTACACCTCTCATGAACTGTTAAAAAAGATGTTTCTGTCAGTGACTCAAAATGCATAGATGAAGAGAATATTACCTATGGTGTGACAAGTTGAGAATGTGCCCAGGTGCAAAGACAAGACCACCACAAAAACCCAACTGAATTGGAGGGTCAGTTCCAGTAGCTTCGTTTGAATTGATTTGGACAAATGTACCGGAGGCATTTATTATAATGGCCTGAGTGCTTCCAGATCAATTGCCAGTCTCTGACTTCCAGGATGTGAGCTTCTCTTCCAGGATTTTCTGTAAAAAAACAAAACAGGAGTTTCTTGTATCTGAAAAGAACCAAGTGTTCCATGAGTGCTTGTAGAGGAAACAAAAGCAAGGACAACTGCATTTCAGAAGAGTGTTCTTAGCTCCAGAGTCTAGGTCTTTATAAGGGTAGCATAACTTTTGCTACTGCTCCAGAAAGTTGCAGAATGGAACCATTAAAAGCATTGTAAGTAATATCTGAATTGGTCTCTGAGGATGCTGATTGTCCCCTTCTGTCACATCTTTTGGAAATGGTTTTGATTTCTGTGTTCAGAAATTAAGTACAAATATTTCCTTCATTTTCAGCATAATATAGGAGGCCATGTTGTTGGTGGTTTTTTTTTGTTTTGGTTTTTTTAAGGATCAGTCTCCCCAGAAGTTGAAACAAACAAGCCTTTTATTTCCCTGGGACCAGTAAAAAAGGCACTAGCATCTTTCTGAAGGAAAGTAATTTTGCTGTATGCATTTCCTTTAGAAAGCAGTCAAGAACTGATGAGATCAAGCTTTTTGGTTTCAAAAGGGAATTAACAGTGAATCCAGACCATAAAAAATGATGAATATGCAGTTTTCAGTGATTTGGGATATTTGCTGATTGAAACAAGCTCATATGAATCACTAGTTTTTTAAAAAAAAAAAACAGGTCATAAAAACTGCATTGTAGTCTGCTTTGTTTGGATACTAAGAAATCTGGAAACTACTGTAATAGTTAATAGATTTCCACCCACCCCACCCCCAATATTACTGTGTATTTTTCTCCTATCAGTTTGTTGCTGATCAGCACTGTTTTCTGTCTTGTATAACAGCTTTCCAGTATGAATTTTAGCTGTGCAACTATTTTGACCAAAACTTCCATGGTAAACTGCCTTTATACAGAGGAATAGAAAACAGCATAGAGTGACTGCTTCGTGCCTTGCAAGGAAATTTTTTGTTATTTATAGCAATGACCACTTGTCATATTATTTTCCCAATAGCATGAGTCCTTCTTATTTGAGCTTTGTGTATTGTAACTGCTGAGCAGTAATATGATGTTCAACAGCATGTTTTAATATTATGTTTGGCTTAGTTTTGGTAATGTGTTACTACACGCAAAGGAATATCCTCAGTATTTTTATCGAGTCAAACAGCCTGTTTTCTCTGTTTCTCCCTGCCTGGTGTATGTGTTTCATTCCTTCTGTGATTTTTTTTTCCTTCACGTCATAAGACAGCATAAAATTCTCCCTTTCCCCATATCTCTTCAAGTGATTAGGTTTTAATTTATGTATGTATTTTTTGACTGGAGACAAAATGAATGATGTTTCATACAAATAACTTGTACTGGGGGAGAAGGAAAATGGACACTGTCTTCTGCCTTCTTAGAGGTAGATACTCTTGGCCCTGTCCTGTATGGTATTCCACATCAGTGATGAGCAAGCATACCACTAGCCTTACGTTTAGAGGAAGCTGAGCAACCAAAATAATGAAGCAGCCTTGTCCCGAGCTTCAACACCGGGCTTGTTCTTGATTCTTTCTCCTCCTTTCCAGCTCCCTCCTTGATCCTCTGCCAGTATAGAACAAGCACCAGCTAGTGCTATCGTGGAGATTAGCCTGTGCTGGCTGCCACATTGGCTAGCTAAAGCTCTGAGGGATATCTACCTTTCTCTCAGTTCGGACATTGAGTTAGAACCATCTCCTTTGTGTAGCTACTTTTTCCATAGAAAGTGTAGGAAATTATCTCAAAACTCTTTTCGTTTCTAAGACTTGCATTAAATGAGCTTACCTCTTGGTTTCAGTATTATCGTGGAGAGAGAAACAAGCCAACAGATATCGCCCGCTCAAGCGGGAAATACTGATATTCATGTGAGGGAGGGGAGGGAAGGCTGATAAGCCAATAGTGAAAGATCATCAGGTAAGGTCACTTACTGAGTATACACTCAAAACAGTATGTCAGAAGTGGTTTCCAGGGGACATGCTTGAGTTCTTGCCCCATCATGCTTTTTAAAAAAAACAAAACAAAAACAAAAAACAAGAATTAAAAAAGCATGAAAGATTGATCTCCTGCCCTGTAGTAATTCCTTGTTCAAACATTAGATCTGTTTGGGGATTTCTGTAGGTGTAACTTGTGAAGAGTGTCTTGATGATTATAGCTCGGGAGGTATCCTGCAGGATGCTGCTACTTTGCCTGCAGCTCCTCCTGGAGGAAGGACCTGTTTGTAGGAGCAGTGACTAGAAGCCAACTTCCTCATGCACAATCCAATAAGCAATAGTCAGGGGCAGGAAGAAGAGAAAGCAGTCCTCCTTCCTTGGCAGGAAGTCCTGCCCGGATGTTCCAAAGTGTGTGGGTAGAGCAGTCGTGTCGCCACATCCTCCCTTCCCTTTACCCCACCTTTGCAGGAGGAAGTCTACTGCTTTACTGCTTCCACTGAACAGGAGGTGGTCGGGGGTAGGGCTGTGATTGCAATATGGTGACACTGGTTGCCTACCTGGGGAGGAAGAGGTTAACCTGCAGGGGAACTTGGGAAGGGAGCAGGTCCCAAAGTCCAGATTTCCTGGCCCCATAGCTGCTCAGGTTAGATTGTTCTGCAGAACTAAGTCAAAGGTGATGTGGGGAAACCAGAATGTTTAGAAATTACTCTCTTGCTGTCATGTTTATCATGTGTAATCATGTTTAAAAGCACTGTAGGCGGAACAAAAATTCTGTTATACTGTTGTAAGCTGTTGCAAATGATATTATGTTACTTTCAAGAGCAAATTACCTTTAAATATTTAAGATAAGTTCTTTTTCTAAACAAAAGCCCTATCATTACCTTTATACAGCTTGAAGAATAAAAATATAAAACTATTTTTTCCATATAAAGTTTAATATCTAATTTCAGAGTAAGCATTAGAATTCTTAATATTGATGTTTGTCATGTTTACTAGCTACAGGAGGTTAAATATAGTACGTATGTATTATGCTAGCTTTCTTCTCTAAATAATTAGATTGCTCTGTTGTGATATATGTATTTTCCTATTATTCTATATATGGATCTGAAAGAATTTCTGTGTTAATGGTTCTTACAGAGCTGTAGTTATTTTAGTACCTTTGCTGTACAGCTGTGGTGTCAGCTTTTGAAATAATGCTTTGACATCATATTTTTGGTAATGTGATGAACCAACCTGAGCAATGTTTGGCATACTCTAATCAACGTATAGGTAAAACAGCTCAGGTGTTTGCTACCCGCTTGAGTTAAGCTGTGGATTCCTCATTGGGATTTGCCTCAACTGGCTGGTGGCTGTTGCAGCTGTATGTCTCCTCTGTGTTAAGATTTACTGTGTATCTTTAACGCACAGTTCATCATAGAGTTTGGAGCAAAATATGAGGGCAACATTCGTTATTTGCTTTACCGTACCTTTGCATTTTTATATAAATTGGAAGTTTTTAGTAAAAATTAAGTTGTTCTAAGCACACATTTCTTTACAGTGTTAGTGTAGATAGTCTTAGCTGAAGAGGGTAACAGTGACATATGGAGTGTCCAAAAGAGTACAGGGGATGCAAAATATCCCTGAGAAATAGGCCGGGAGGGAATCTCCTGCCCATGAAGTCATCTCCTTGGTTTTCCACAACTCAGGGGTTCTGTGGTTTATCTGCTTGCTTGGTACTGTGGTTTTGTAAGAATTGCCTGCTTGGTTTGGGGTCTCCCAATGCTGTTTCTGTTTTTCTCTTGATAAAGTTAGTCAATCTCTTTAGACAGTTAATTAGCAGAATTGGGAATCTGCCTGTTAGGCAAGATTTCTTGCATAACTTTGCTAAGAAACATCTTTCCTGTCTCTGATGCTTTGTTTCAGATATTACACTTTTGTATAACTCCTTTAGTGACATCTTTGCCTGTGATGCTTTTCCATTTTGAACATCTTTCTTAGGAGAACATGCTGCTTTTGCAATATCTTAGTTTTCTGAAATCTATGTACATAACAAGGACTTTAAATCATCTATTTAAAAAAAAAAAAAAAAAGGCCAAAACCCCCTATATAGGTCCTGTTCTGGATTCTATCAAACACTTCAAGAAGCAGCCTTTGCAGATGGTGAAGTGTGTGTTGCCCGTACCAAGGAAACATGATCAAGTAGACTAACATAGAGATGAAAGCTGAACTTGTTCAGTGTTATTGAAGTGTTGTGTTAAGGAATCTCTCATCTATGTCGTGAAATCTGTTTTCTGTTGGTCTGCTGTTCTGTGAGGTTGAAGTAGTTCGTAAGGTGTCTCAGCAAGTTTGGTAATCATCTGCTATGAAATGGCAAATTATGGTATCTTTTTCTAAGATGATCATCACAAGTCTAACCAGGATGAAGCAGTGAATAAGTTGATTAGAAAACATAGTTTCTGAAAATATTGCTTTCTAACTAGCTGTTGTAAAGATTTTATCTTAGTTGAAAAAATTGCTGTGCAAGAGTAAATTACCATTAATGTCTTACCTTCCCTAGTATCTCAGGAGCTTTCATTTCTGTGAAAACAGTTGGGAAGTTGGCCAGTTTCGTTTTATGTCTGCTAAAAGCCACTTTTCCCCCCACTTTTTGCAGGTGAGATTAGTTTGGGGATGTGAATACAATGAGTGTAAACCAGCAAGCTCACACAGGGCCTCCTTACGGGCAACCTCAGCCTGGATATCAGGGATACCAGCAGCCTGCCTACGGAGGACAGCCATTGCCAGGGGTTCCTCAATCGCAATATGGAGCTTATAATGGTCCGATGCCAGGATATCAACAGCCAGTCCCTCCACAAGGTACTTCTCAGTCAAAACTTAATGATTGATAACCTGTGAATTGTTGCGTGCATGGAATTTTTTTCTGTATGCTTCCTACTGTTAGTCTTTATTTTGTGGTAGCAATTATCTTTTCTTCTGTATGTAGCTTACATGATGTTAAAAATCATGTTCTTCCTGTACATTCTGAGGTTATTGTTCTGTTATTTGTCCATTTTAGTAGGGCTTACTCTTAATAGCTCATAAAACTAACATGTTGAGAAGTACAGCCTGCTTTTTTTCTGTATGTCTCTGCTCCCATGGTACTGAAGCACCTGACTAGGACACTCTTCCTGATGAGGTTATGCTGAGCGGCAGCAGTTAGGGACTGTAACAATTTATAACTGAGACTGCCTTTTGTTATTGTGTGGAAAGCTCTGCACTCCATCCTGAAAGATTATACATACAACTTTAGGCAGAAAGCGTATTTGGAGCTACTTTCTCTAAAGCCTTTAAAATCAATAGAAAGTTTTTGGACATGTGGCAAGCTAATGTGTTCCAGAATTTCCCTGGTTCTGCAGGATCATATCACTTGTTGGTTTTGTATAAAAAAAAAAAAGGAAAGAAAGAAAGAAACAAAGTAGTTCAGCTTTTCTTTCCTGTTTTCAAAAGAAAGGATAATTTAAAATAATGAAAGAACTTTAGGAGTCTTTGTTTCCAAGTACCTGAATTGCTTTGGGAGATCAGTAGTGACTTTAACATCTGAAATGTAGAAGAGAAAATACTATTGCATTGAGTAGAAGTGGTTTTTGCCTTTCAAAATCATGTGGATGGATTCAGATAAGCACAACATGAACTTCCACTCTGAAATGTTTGTTTAGATTTCAGATTGGTATTCTAAGGAAAAGAGGAATATGCTAATCATGCTAATGGTGTCTCTCTTATTCTCCCCTCCAAGTACATCTTGAATTTTTTGCAGCTTCTTGAATTTTAAACCAAACTCAATGAGAAGGATAGAACAATCGAAGTGCCTATAGTTGTCCTGAAACTAACAGAAGTGGGAGACTTAAATTTGGGAGCTGAATAATTACCCTGTTGGGCTTTTCGTCTGGAGTTAGCAGGGTAGTGGAGCAGAAGAAGAGTTAGTGTGGTGTGCTAAAGAATGGGTTATTCAATTGCTGCATCTTCCTTTTCTTTCCTTAATCCTCTTCTTCCTCTCCTCTCAATAAATCTCTTCCAACAGCACTTTTAATCTGTGAATTTTGAACTAATTTCACAGAAGGCTTAAATTCCTATAAAAGTAATGAAGATCAGCACTGGGCAGAGGAAAGAAACCCTGCTTCCTGGGAAGACCGATGCAGAGCTCAGCCATTGAGTGCTGTGTCACTGCTCAATGTAGCCATTGACTAACTAGTGTTTCCTGTCCCATGGAAGGAATGTGGAGAAATTGGACTTGCTTCAGTGAGGGAGAGAAGGAGATTCAAGAAGGACAAAGATTACTACAGATTTGTTGGAAAAGTTTCATCAGTGCAGCTATTAACAGAAAACAGGTTTTGGTTGTTGGCAGTGTGAAGAATCTTAAGGATGTTTGTGAAAAGAAACTGATAAGCATCTTCCATCAGATACTTCAAGAACTTTTTAGACTTTACAAGTCTGAAAAGCATTTCTTTTAAGGGAGCAAACTCTTTTCCTTCTGAATTATTTCTGGTTTGCCTTTTTTAATTTTAGAACAACAGAAATGTGGTTCATGACACTCAGTAAGGACATACCTAGAAAGCTTGATAACATGCATATAAACTTGTGCAGATTAAAAATGCAGATTTTTGTTTGTGCCAGTAATGATTAAAAGGTAGTGTGACACTGAGGGCAACAAGGTGGTCTTGTTTGGACAACAAAAATTTATTGCACTACTCTTTAGTATCTCATGTACTTTATTGATATATCAGGCAAAGACCATCCATGGTTTGTGGACATTTCTCTTCCAACTTTTCTTCTGAGACCATCCTTCCTAGACTTAGCAGACTGTATTAAGGAAATGACAGTTGTCAAGTTGTGCATTCTGGACCTGATTCCTATCTTTAGAGGGAAGGAATGTAAAATTCAGAGCACTAGCACAACAGCCAGAAGTTGACCAGTTGATAGCTGCTGAATATGACATCCAGTTGGAAGAGAGTGGCAAACAATGCATTATCAAAGAGAGCAGACAGGTGATAGTGAAGATGGTGACAGTTATCCTTTCTATTCCCATTATGTTTATTGCAGGTCTTTGTAGCAAGACCTGTTGCAGCTGCATAATGTAGAGGAGAGAGAATTAATTTCAGAGGCACTAGAGTGACAGGAATTTAGTGAACACTGAGGAGTAAAAGGAAAACTGCCAATGTTATTCTGTGATCTCAAAGCAGATGTCTTAGGGATTTATTTTAAAAATAACAATAAAATTGCTTGGAGGACTGAGTGGAGAAGTGTTGGGAGCAGATGCCATCCTCAGTCAGGGAGTCTTTAGCATCTGATCTGTGACAAACCCCAGCTCTAACTAATGGAAACGTGGGAATGCTGTGCCAGTGATGCTAGTCTTACTTGGGACCAGAAGCGGAGTACTGTGCTGCTAGCTGAAAATAGCTGCTTCTTGCTATGAGTATGTTGAAAGAGCCAAGACAACTTTTTACCAGTCTTTCAGTCAGTCTGTTGGTTTCCTTCTGATGAGGTTGTGCAGTTGAAAGTGCAAATGCAATTATCTGAATACCAGTAACAATTAGGCTGCCACTGGATTGTTTTACATAGACTCAGTTTACGATAGTATTAACACTTGTATTAATGTTGATATATGAACTGTGTTGGTGATTGATGTTATGCGTTGTAGAAAAGTGAGATTTTATGTATATGATATTTTCTGCACTGCAGACTGTCCTCAGCATTGGAAATACTCTCTCTTGGTTCTTTCTCTCAAGCTTGATTTACTGGTGTATTCTGTCTTTCCAGGTTATTTTCCTTCCTTGGGGTTCCCTTCGAAGGGCTCTCCTGTATCTCTCAACTCTGACACTTCTTCTCTTGCACCTAATTTCATAGGTAAATGGTGTCCTTTCTGTGGGAGTATTTGTGCTGTGCCACTTCTTCTGTGCCAAGTTCCCATTTAATATGGATATTTATCTCAAAGGTGTGGGTACCTGGTTATTCAGGCAGAGGTGGGTAGGACACTTCCCAATCTATTTGTAGGCAGCACTCCAGAAACATAAATAGGATATGAAGAAATAGTCCTAGTAGAAATCTCTTATGCAGATTCATAGGTAAAACCTGACTTGTGACTAATGTTTTCTGAAGAATTGTTCCAAAACCTGAATTGGCCCATTCAGGTTTTGTCAGGGGGAATCCTTAGTTTAAAAGAGTGCAGTCTCCCACTTGAGAGAGAACTAAAACGTGAGGTTTGAAATTATAGCATTGCAAGGAAGAAACAAAAAATCTCCCCAAGCACCAGGAGGTTATTGGAAGTCATGAGATTTTTGTAACTTGGGCCTTCATTTAAGGGGAAAAAAAGGTTTTTAGCTTCTTTGGCTATAGCATAGAAACCAAATATATGTTAGGAGTAATTATGATTCCAAAAGCTGTGGCTTGAAGAAGGAAATACTTTTGCAAAGCTAGCAATCAAGATGTAAGAATTAAAAACACTGCAAGAAATCATACTGTATTTTTCCTTCTTTCCAACTAGTGGTATTTTGAAAGAGCTATTTCCAGCAGCATCAATTTGCTTAGAAGAGTAGGGTGTCAGAACTGGGCCAAGACCGTATAGTCTCGGGGCTTTGAGTAAAATCACAGGCATTTCCCATTTTGCTGTAATCTACCTCCATTTTGAGGTCTGTGATGAGTAAGAGCAATATCTCAAAGGTGTTGAAGGGGACCTTCAGGATTCTTCAAGACTAATGAATCTTAAGCTAATAAACCACTAGATATTCATACCTGTTCAAGTGAATTTTTTTCAGTGGCTATTTGAGCAGTCTGTGGTAATAGTTACAGAAATATATTTGTGACAAGAACTAGAAAAAGAAGACTTCAGAAGCTTTTTCTGAAGTAAGGATGTATTTGTCAAATTGTATGCCTGTTAAAGTTGAGGGGGAAAAAGTTAACTTAATGTAAAAAAAAATAAAATGTAGGATCCCTCCAGGAATTGCATTAAATATGCTTTCAGAGACAAATGATAACAATGCCAAACAGTTTACATGTACTATCAAAAGAAAGAGATTCCAATATAGATGAAAGTATATCAAATTAAGTGAAAAGGTATCACAAAAGACATTCAGAAATAGAAATGCCACACAACATACAAATAGAGAACAGGAAATGCTTAGCCAGAGGAACAGTAAGATCAAGGTGCTGTAACAGTGGTTTAGAAAAGACAAGATTTAAGGAGATGAAGGTATATAAAATAATAAATGTCTCTGGAAATAATTAAGTCCTAAGTCTCAAAATGAAGAACAGGAAGAGGTTTAGTAATAAAGAAAAAAGCCCCAAGAAGTTACCGATTATTCATACAAGGTCTAGTTAATTTCTTCCTTGAATTTACATCCACAAGCTTACTAAGAATTACATGTAGCAGATAAGGTAAAAATATATATGAGTTGAAACCTCATGCTCTGGTGTATAAATTTATACTGTAGAATTGAGAAATGGCTTCTCTTATTTCCTATTTCATAATGGTTCCTCACAAGAAGGTTTCAGAGTCCCTTTTAAACTTGTCACGCCAGTCACTGTCAGAGAGATATAACAGTGTGTATGTGCTGCCCTGGTCTCATGGGGCAGTTTAGTAATCTGTATTTAACGATACCCCATATGTGAAATATGTTCCCTTGTGGTTAGCAGGCAGGGTCATATGGTTGTTCTGATTGTCAGCATTTTTAACATGATATCATTACAATAGAAGTTTATATTATCTTTTTTGGAAGTAGTCACTGCAGTTGGTCTGCTGGTATTGAATCCAGCATTGTGTGGTCTGTGGAAAGTGCGAATACTTGTTTCTGAGGCAAATATGTTTGGGCTGTGCCTGAAGCAGTTCAGTCTCAAAGATGAGGAAATATTTGCATTAGCCTCCAACCTTGAGAGGCTGGGAAGAACAGTCTGTGGTGGCCGCCATTATGTTATATTTAAAGCAGTTAGATGTAATTTTTGAAAACTGAATCTTCTCACGTAACCTGCTTACCTTTCAAGTAGGGAAAATTGACCTGTAAGGAACACTAGGTTCCATGTGAATACTCTCCTTGGTCTGGATAAAAATAATTGGACTTGGAGGGAGAAGAATGTAATACCTTACTCGTAAGATAATGATTTTTTCTTTATCAAAAGATTAAATTGTCTTTTGAAGACCCTCCACAGTACATATTTTCTACTTGGTCTGTGTGGAGATGGTGACTAGTGACACTGGCTAAAAATATTTGTGCTTTCAGTTTAGCTACTTCTAATATAGTTGTATAAATTATTTGTTGCTCATGGAGTATTGATAAATCACTTTGGCCACCACTAAACTGTTTTCTGCACTTTTTTTATTTCCCAGATTTTTCCTGGTAATTGGTTCAAGGCCTTGTTTCTGTGAGTAATTTGTGGTTGGTTTTTTTTTGGTTGTTTTTTTTTTTTTTTTTCCTTATGTCTGTAGGTTCATTAAGAGCCCCTCCAACATCTGGAGCTCCCCCTCCAGCCTCTGGGGCATCTCTTTCTTCTGGCCACCTGGCATACAGTCAGTTTGGACACGGAGATGTGCAGAATGGGATTCCAGCCTCGGCAGTCCCGATGCAGAGGTACATACAAGAGCAAATCATAACAAAGGCCTGCCTTAGTAGACCTATGCTAGCTGTAGACCTTTTAGGGGCCAAAACAAATGAAATGCTTTGTTTTTCCTGTGGTGGACATTGACTTTCTTTATTGCTTCCTTATTGTTCTGGAACAACATTTTGCCATAGGGGTATTTGTTAGACAATAAGAATCTTGGAGGATGAAAAACTTCTGGAAGGATGTGAGCTGATGCCAGTGACAGATCAAAATCACTTCTCCAAAGGTTTTCTTTGTGGTGGTCATTTTCCCATAAGGAATTTTCAGGTTCCCATAATCTGTCTTGTTTTAATACAGTTGCATCCACACAGCCGTAGTATTTGATTCCTTGGCAGTGTGAACTGATCTCTGGAGCATGTTGCTGTCTGTCATTACTGAGTAATTCCTTAGTATTGATTCTGGGTCCTTTTCTGTCCATTATGGATCCCTGAGTTATCTTCATCTAAAGCTCTTGGGCATCATCTCTGGAAAGATACTGCCATTACCTCTGTGGTGAAAGTAGCAACAGTCCTCACTGCTTCATTCTGATTACTGGTTGTGGGGAAAGGTAGTTGTTTTTGTTTTCCTTTTGGTTAAGCTCAGCACTGTCAGCTGGAGAGTCCAAATCCTTTGAGCGACAGAGCATTCTTACATAGCTGTGCAGGCCTTAGTGTTGCTCACCCTGTAGATTCTGTTGCAGTATTTCTGATTTGTTGCAATAACTAAAATGGAATTAACAAAAACAATGCTATAAACACAGAATTTCTATTTAAGAACTAATAGATTTTTTTTTTTTATGAAAGGGATTCAGAGCCATGCAGGATATGTAACTATTTTTCCAAAACTGAGCTACAGTGCTTCATGTAAATAATTGAGATCCAGCTAGTGTTTATGTGGTAGAACAGTTTCAAAAGGCACAGAGAATTGTAACTGCTTGTATAATGGGGAATCCAGTGAAGTTTCTTATCTTCTTTCTCAGGCCACCTGCTTCTCAGCCGTTTCTGCCAGGCTCAGCACCCACACCTGTCAGCCAGACAGCTACGTTCCAGCAATATGGTCCACCCCCAGCAAGTGTACAGCAGCTCAGCAATCACATGGCAGGGATGACAATTGGCAGTACTACAGCCTCTGCTCCTTCCCCAGTTGGACTGGGCTATGGTGAGGTTTCCTGGCTACAGAAATATGCTATTGCTTTTCATTTATGCTAATAATTTCATAAAAGATTTGCTCTTATCAATGATTCATTACCATATGGTGATGGGAATTCTCTGGGTCTTGACATCTGCCATAGTAAACGGTAGTTTCCTTGACTGATAAGGTCATTATCGGGGAAAAGAAGAACTGAGACTATTGTTGGGGACGGTGCAGGAAGTACTGCAGGACGTGAGTAACAAAAGAAAGCAATAATATTTCTCCTCAACTAGGTGAATCTTGGTGTGAAACACAAAACCAGTCTATTCCTAAGTAAGCTGTTGGAGTCTACATGTCTTGCCACTGTTATGCAGTAGTCCAGTCAAAAAAAAAAAAAAAAAAAGAAGGGAAAAGAACTTGGTAAATCACAAAGGGCTGAAATTACTCTGACTGATTGTGTGAAGGGGTTTACTGGAAGTTGAGAAGAAACTTACTTAAAAAGTATAAACTGAATTTAGATATCGTGTTTTATTGTATTAGATCTACAGTCCCACCGCTGTAGATTACAGGATTTTATTTTATTTTTTTTAATTGAAGACTAGAGATTTGTCTTTAGTATGTATAAGCTGGTCTCCATGAAGCTCAAAACCATTCTTGAACTACAGGCTCCAACTTAGTGTGGAGTTCAAGATATAAACTTATTTCAGTTCAAGAAATCAGTAGACAGGCTTTTCATGGTTCTTGTTTGGCATACTCCTGGCTTTGCTTCTTTTTTCTGGCCATGAATCCTGAAGTGTATTCTGATTATGTAAAATAAGAAGCTCAGACTTTGAGAGAGAGAGAGGACAATGAAGGAACTATCAAGTTTCAGATCCCTTGGAGAAGTTTCAGCGCTCCGATCAATTTAGGAGGGTGTTCACTTAAGGTTTGTCTCTTAGTAGTGCCAAGTCCATCTAAAGACAAGGAAGTGGTAGACCTATTTAGATGATCCTAGAGCAAATGGCTTTTGCTTGCATCTTAATTGTCTTGAGGATAGAAGAAAATGGTGTTATATCTTCTTCTTATCAGGTCCCCCAACATCGGTTCCCCCAGTCTCAGGAAGCTTTAGTGCAACAGGATCTGGTCTCTACACACCTTACACTGCGAGCCAAGGACCCTCTCCTACCAGTGTGTCTCAGGGTCTTCCTTTGGCACAGCCTCTGTTTCCTGGTCAACTGATGTCAACTCAACGCCTACCTACTCAAGTCCCTGGTTTTGCCCCACCTCCCTCTTCTGCAGGGATTGGACCTTCCTCTTACCCTCCTAGCACAGGTGCCCCAAGGCCACCTACCATGCCAGGCCCACCACTGCCTGGGCAGACAGTTGCTGGACCACCAACGTCCCAGCCTAATCATGTATCCTCACCACCACCTCCATCAACTATGTCAGGGCTGCACCCTGGGCCTCCCATGAGTGGCCTCCATGGACCACCTCCTCCCACTCATCCTCCTCAGCCAGGATACCAAATGCAGCAGAACGGTGAGTATTCCTAGTATAGGAATTGTGAGTCATGTGTGTTCTCTGTGTGCTGCAAACTGAGAACTGGATTTCAGGTTTGTTACTTGTGCGCTTCTGGCTGCACTTCAAAGCTTTCTTCTTGTTTCCTTGTGGTCCTGTCTGAAGGACAAATCCAAGCTAAACAATAGGATGTGTCATTCTAAGATACTTGTCATACAGATTTTAATCAGATTAATGTAACTAAAGGAATCCTAGCTTACTTGGCCAAAAAGTTGTTTAGTAATTAGTACCATAATACTACAAGAATTTGTGATCAAAATTTTATGATCTTTAAATTGATGTCTGCACCCTCATCTGTTCGAAAGTAGAGATTTGAAATTCTGCAAAGCCTTATCTTTTTTTTTTTAAGATTTGTGGCAAGTGTGCATATACAACCTGTATGAGAGGAAGTTGTTAAACATTGAAAAGGAGTTGCTACTTCTTCTTCTTTAATTAGCAAAACTGTGTATTTTTATCCTTTTAGAACCTTTTACATTTTGTGTGTGCTTAGAAGTATTATCAGTTAAGCTTTCTGAATTACAAACAGTTTTGGTTGATTTTTAATCAGTAACATTTACAGATAGCTAGGATAAAGTAATCAGGTGCAAGTGTCAGGATTGAGAATCCCATCCCCCATGCAGCTTTACACGACTGGCCAGGTAAATTACTTAAAAATATCTGTCCAAATTGCTGTGAACTCTAAAAACACTAATGGGGTAAATCATGCTGTTATTCCATAACTGACTGAAATTGTCTAAAGTAATATGAAATAACTTCATGTAGTTACAAAACAAAAGAGATAATCACACATTAACTTATTACTGTAATTTCAGACAAGCCAAAACTGCCTGAAAGAACTCCTTGCATACCTTTAGTTTGAGGAATTATGAGTCATCCACTAGCTTATTTGGCTGTTCTGTGTGCGCTTTCTATTAGGCAGTTCTGCAATTTAACTTAAATGTTCATAGTGCCTGATCTTAATGTGTATTGTAATCGTATTATTCTAAAAATAGTTATGTTAGTCTAAAAATCTGTTTCCTTAAGTCTGGTTTTAAGGAGGACTGTATCCATCAATTTATTGGATTATTGATAGAGATGTACGGTCTAAACTGAAACACTGTGATAAATATGTTTAATCCTAATTAACTGAAAAGCACATGACTTTCTTTTTCTTTTTTTTTTTTTTTGACGATGACAGGAAAAGTGGCAAGTACCTAATAAGGAAACACCTAGTATTAGCCATTGTTTGATTTTGCTGTCCCTTTCTTGTAAGGTTCCTTTGGGCAGGTGAGGGGTCCCCAACCAAACTATGGAGGAGCCTATCCAGGAACACCAAATTATGGAAGTCAACCTGGACCACCACCTCCACCAAAACGCTTGGATCCAGATTCCATTCCTAGCCCTGTAAGCTTACTTTGTTCTTACCAGTGTGAGTTCTTCCATAGTGTCTTTACATAAAACAGAACTGACAAAGACCAAAGCTGAAAACAGGTTTCTCATTCCAAAGAACATCAGTCTGTTTTCCTGCTTACTTTTCTGTCATATATCCAGCTTCAGTCTTATCTTATGAATAAGCCCAGAAGCAGTATTTTTCTTCGTGACTACAGAAAGGCACTGCACATGCAAATCAATGCTCTAATTCCTCAGGTCTTTTTCTGTACTATGTTATATTTTGAGAATCCTTGACGGCTTTGATTAAACTTGTTTCTCCATTTCTGGATTCCTTCTTAATGACTTTCCAAGGTGAACTAACTTCAGGTTTTGAGGTGACAGTCTATGAACCGTATGATCCACGTTTAAAATATGGTTAATAGATAATTGTAGTGCTTTTTCTTTCCTTTTTGCTATAATCTGTCAAAAAGCTGGTTAGCGTTTTTGGGGGTCATTAAGTCATGACACTACTTCAGTCAAATATGGACAACTTCTCAAATTGGGATTATCTTTCAGAATGGAGATTCTGAGAAAGGACGAGCAGTGATGTGTAATGGTTAGCAATGATGAGTAATATTAAGCCTGGTGGTATTATGGCCACTAGTCTACTGTGCTGTTCTTTCTACTGCTGCTGATGCTGTTCTGTTACTGTCTCAGAAGGCCACAGTCATTTGATAATAGGAAACCTTTCCAGTGCAGTGCTGGCGATCGCTTTACTTCAAAACTATAAAAATAATGTAGAGTTACATCTTAGGTCTGGACTGGTGCTGTTCAGAAGTTATTGCTATTCAAAAAAGATTATCTGTTTAGACTCCAAAGTTTATGACCGTATTTTTTTGTAGAATATAAGAAGCCTTTAGTTGCTTGTCTGCTTCTCTTCTCTTACACTAAATGAGATCTCAAATGGCTTGTATCAGTTGCCTTCATTTTAGCATGTTCTTAAAGCATAAATCCCCAATTTCTAACCAAAATGAGCACATGAGCCACTACCTCTGTTAGCAATGTGTTCAGAGCCCAAGCCCAATATACTGGCGAGGCTGGTTTTGGGATCCATGTATGCTGCAGAAGCTGATGTTTCCTGTTGCATGAACCAATGTCTAAATGTATCTAATTCCAGTGCTACAGGTTTGGGTAGAGAGAAGTAACACTGTTACTTTTTGGTTTATTCTCTTTTTCTTTTTTCTTTTTCTTTTCTTTTTTTTTTTTTTGTGGCACTCTTTTTATTTTTTTTAAAAAAAGCAACTTAATGAGCTGCCACCTCAGCAGAAACCCAGGCACAGAATAGACCCAGATGCAATTCCTAGTCCAGTAAGTGTTGTATATGTCAATTGTAGTCTGTGTGTTGGTGACCATCTGTGCATGCCTGAAACCTGAACTTCACCTCACTAACCCACCATCATTAATCCTTTACCCTTTCCTTGCTGTCTTCTGCTTGCCTTATCAAAATGAGTAACATTACACCACAAGAGGTTGTTAAAATCTTCTCTTCTTTGATGAATGGTGAGGCAATAGAAAGCAGACTGTTTCAGAAACAGATCATGAAGAATGTCTCCCCTCACTTCGTCTGATCTTTAGAATATCTCCTTCATCAGATTCCAACTGGCATTTTCAGTGTAAGCCATCAGTATAATTGTCCATAGAATGTGTGTCTCATGTTAATGTACACACAGCATGAGCCTTTGTAGGCATGTTTTCTACCAGTTTTGAACAGAATTTGATTACTGTTCTTGTTGATATACCAGTACCAGGCTAATGCTTTGAAGGTCTAAAATTGCAGATGAACTGTTTTGTTTTGATGTTAATTACTGATCTAAATCTTCTAGTAGATTAATATGAGGCATGGGGAGCTATAAACATTCTATCATTATCTGTGCTCATACATAACCATTAAATTTTGAATTTGAAAATTTAATGTTTATGTGTAGAGAATCTTACCTAAAAGAAAGAAAAAAGCAGCTACCTTTTGGATTTGAAGAAAATAAAAAACCACGTTTGACTTTGGATTACCCTTGTATCACTTCTTCCTCGTTTAGTCAATGTTGGTCGTATAGTCATATAACAGGTACCTGCGGGTGAGATCACCAATATCAGTCTGTAGACTTTTGAAATGGGATGACATTTATCCTGGAGTAGTCACTGTCTGATGCTATGGGAGGCTTTTTGCTGGCAACTTAGAATCCTTAGTGAAAGGGTAGAAGTTCTGCCAAGCAAACTTAGGCATTTCACAATTTACTCTAAGCAAAGGCATGTGTATTTGGTGGCAAAGTAAAATCAGAAGAATGATTGCTAGTTTTAATGCTTTCATTCAGGCAGCAGTATGGAAATGTAGTTAAAACTGTGTGTAACTACAATTTGCTGTTCTTATCCAAAGGTCAGTGGATATTTTAGTCAAGTAAAACTGTTCATTGCATTTCCATTATCTTAAACATATTTGCATTAGTGAAGAATTTGAAATACTAAGAAATTTAAGATTTCTGCTGGCTTTGATATTTAAGCTTGATCCATTGACAAGTCCATTGAAACTTCACTATCCACATCCCCAGAATTCAAATCACAAACTCTTGAGCACCGTGGAGTAATGAAGACTTCCACTGGAGCTTGCAAGCATCTGTCTTTAGGTCAGAGTTACAGTGGTTAGAAATAAATGCATACTATGACAACAGTGGAAACGTAACAGAAAGGAAAAGCCAGGTTATCTATGGAACTTCAGCCTGAGGCTTACAGAAGCTTCTAATTTTAATTTGGCTAGGACCAGTATACAGGGGAATACTACCAAAAATTCCTTTCTTGATCTGTGTTTGGCTTTTATGAGTTCAGATCAGGCCTTAAAACACAAAATATGCTGCTACTCAGAATACTTGGGGAAAAATACTATTTGCAATGTGTAATTTATTGTTAGTCATTAAGTACTATTTGAGATCAAACTGAGAGGTGACTGCTTGACAAAACTTATTTGCTTTAGACTTCTTATTTTTAGAGATAGTAATGTTTGCCTCGGGTCCCCTTTTCACTGCCTTACAGATATAAATTTTGTATTTTACAGTACTTTGAAACCAAGCCTCCAGATATTAATGTGGTGTTTTTCATCATAGATTCAAGTGATTGAAGATGACAGAAGTAACCGTGGGTCAGAACCATTTGTCACTGGAGTGAGAGGGCAGGTCCCACCTCTTGTTACTACGAATTTCTTGGTCAAGGATCAAGGTGAAATATTTTTCTTTTCCTAAACAAACAAACAAAACAGAAACCCCAAAGAGTCAATGACAGAACTGTCGATGTCTTTCAAGGAAAAGTCTGAGGAATTCCGTGGCTGGGGATACGTGTTTTACCAACAGAAGCTTAGCTTCAAGTCCTGTGTTGATTTGATCTCAATTTAGATTCTCCTCATTGCTTGGTAGCTAATAAGCAATTCGCAAGTGAAAAAAAAATGTTTTCCAGGGCAGGTACCTGGGATCAGCATTACCAGGGATATCAGAAAGCAGCAAATGAAGCCTCTTCTGAAGAGCTATATCAACAACAGTTAAGAACTGAAATTTACTAGCAATATCATTTGAATTGGACTGGGAACTGTATTTTTTTTAATTGAGTGGAATGTCAGTTGGTCCATGGACTTCAGAGAGAAAGGATATTTAATCTTTTAATTTCCCATGCTTTTTTTGAGACTTAAAGCTCCCTTAAAACTTCAGAATCTGATTCTACAATCAAGTGCTTTACTCTTCAGCCAAAATTACAAAATCAAACAATAGAAATGTTTGAGTTGTTTTCTGCCCATAGTATATTTTAGTCTGCAAAAGACTGAAACAGGAATACCTTTTTAGAGGTTTAAGTTGATGTGGAGTCAAGTTCATTTGTTTTGACTTAAGGGCTTTTATTATACGTAGTTAGTCCTAAAGAGGCACTTTGTTTGGAATTCAAGTTTTGCATAGATTGAATTTAATTGATTGTTTAGGTAAGCTCTTAGTCTCTGGGGCTTAACAACACAACTGAAGGTATCTGTTTCTGTTCTTGAATATAAATCTAACTTGTACTGAAATTTGTGGGAATTTTTTCTTTGTTCCCCAGGTAACGCAAGCCCCCGCTACATAAGATGCACATCTTACAATATTCCCTGCACCTCAGATATGGCCAAACAGTCCCAAGTTCCCCTAGCTGCTGTCATAAAACCACTGGCTACTCTACCCCCAGAAGAGGTGAGAATCATATGCAAAGTTACATAGGCACTGTATGCACTCTAAACTTGCCAGGAGAATGCTATTAAATGTCAACATTTAACAGATACGTTGAGAAGGACTGTTCAGGTAATGAAGACTAGGTAAACATTGATTCTCCCACAAGTGTGTGGCAGAGATCTGTAAGGCGGAAGAACATTGTGTTCAAAACATTTAATATTTTGATCACGGTGATAATTTCAGCTTTTTTGCAGTAACTGTCAAGCACTGTGACTGAATGACCAAAATATTAGGATGGTCACAAATGCATACACTTCCAGTTGATCTCAATTTCTTTCTTGGCCTAAAGTATTTAAACGGTTACTAATCATTGATGTTAAGTCTTTCCTAGGATATCAAGTTGTGCAATTGCACACTGGTTAAGCTGTCCAACATACATGCACAGCACTGTGTGCGATGACAGCACAAGCCTGAGTACTGGGCACTGCGGAGCTGCACTTGTATTTCTGCCCTTGCTCTGTGCACTAACTTACTTCTAGGTGTAATGTGTGGCTAGCTAGCCTTTTACCCACTTTGCTTGCTGAGAACATGAAAGCTTCAAGACTATCACAGAGCTAGAAATTTTATAAAATATTCTAAATACTCTGGCTACTGTGTAGTGTTAGCCTGCTTGGAGCAGTGACATAAAGAAGAATATGCTTGTTAAATTTGAATACATATGTTTGCAGTATTCCGTGCCCTGTTAAACTTTAGCATCTACTAAGGAAAGGAATATTCTCTGGGTTTTAAGGGTGTTTTTTCCTGTTGCATTTCATTGATGTTCCTGAACTATGGTTTTGATTTTGAAAACTGGTTTGTGATAAAACTGAGTAGTGAAGTTAACTTCTATATTGCTGTATTGTGGTTGGAGTTTAAAAGGAGCACAGTATGAGAATGTGGTCTTATTTGAGAAACCCGGAGGCTTGTGGAGCTGCACACTTTTAGAGAAGCTTTACAAACAACTAGTTGTTAGGTCTCCTGGTGTGTTTATGCTTTGAACAAACATTTGTGATATCCAGAAAAAACATGGCTAGGATTGGAAAATTGCCCTGGAGACCGGTCAGTTTCTAGCATTGGGAAGTTCTTTATGGCAAGGGCAAACTCCCTGTGGAGGGCCCCTTCCAACAGATGAAGGCTCAGCTGTTCAGAGCAATAAGACTGTAAATAGAGCTGAAGCTTAACATATCACTAATGAGAGGATAAATGTCTCATGAAAATAAAGCATTCAAATAAATCTGGAATATACAAAAATTCAGCACCTGGTTGCCAGATACAGGACCTTTGCCCTATGTTAATGCACAGTTCAGAAAGCAAAGCTTGAGGCTTCAGAAAGAAGTATCTCTGTGCTTTCTGGGAGTAAGTGGTTACAGGAAGATCATGCATAGCACTGCATGTTTACAGCACCCTTGTAGTTTGCATGCATGTTACTGAGGGAGAGGCTGAGGAAAAAAGCTTATTGTGTGGAAGTACAATACCAACATTGCCTGGCAGTTAGAAAACTTGAAATTTTGTTTCCCCTGAGGAGGTCAGCCTTGGGGATAAGGAGCTGAGAAATGCTGGCAGCAAAACCATTGTATTGTCAATAAATGATTAATGGGGTTAAATGAGAGATGGGACACATCTGTGGCATG
Source organism: Buteo buteo (assembly GCF_964188355.1). Taxonomy (NCBI): domain Eukaryota; kingdom Metazoa; phylum Chordata; class Aves; order Accipitriformes; family Accipitridae; genus Buteo; species Buteo buteo. Next base: position 45,423,243 of record NC_134174.1, on the reverse strand, counting down.
AAGAGGAAGAAAGTGACTAGAACATTTGCTCAGTTCCTGCTCAATGAATATGTTGTCTCTTAAACATCATCAGAGGTTTAGGGTGACTGAGAGAATTAAGACTGGACACCTTTAGTGTCAGAAAATTTAGAAGTAAGTAGTTAAACTTTCTTTTGAGATAGATTCTTAGTTATGAAAGATGCTTTGAACTATGAATGCAGCTTGTAGCTTGCACAAGTTCTGTCTTAACCATTTTAATGTGCTTCCTGCTCATTCTGAGGTTGGGAAGCTGCAGAAGTTGCTAAGCATCTTATGCTGGTTTGGCTGCAAAAAGAATATATTATCAGTAGTAGTTCAAAAATGGTATTGCTACGTAACAGTTTTGAGGACTTGCTGTACAATGGGGTCAAGACAAGCAGAACTTATGGATATACTGTATTTCATGGTGGACTTCAAAAATAAGTATTGGCTGTAACTTTTTTAAATGGTCTGGATGCTCTATGTTCTTGAGTATATGGAATGCAATGAGTGGCTTCTATTTTGTCAGAAAGCTTGCTTTTTACAAGGGAAAAATATAAGAGGTGAAGAGTTACTTTTAAAAAAACCCAAGCTGTGATGAAATGTAAAATTGTATGCTCGCTCCCATGAGGTTATTGCAGCCATTCTTTGCATGGCTTCAATCTTTCATGTTCACTTGGGATACATCTGTGCTTTGTGGTGTGGTACTCCTGCTAAAGCTTATGCTCCTCAAGCAGGCTACTATATAAGGTAGTGCAGCAAAGTACCTGTTTGTGTCTAAGTGGGATAGCCCATTAATTACTGCAGCCCACAAAGAACTGCTGTGCTAGAGCTTGAGTTAAAAAGTATTCATGAAATACTTGTTCAGGCTTCCCTCACCCCCTGCGCTCTCTTCCATAGCTGCCAAAGTGCTAAATCCTATGCAATGTACAGGGAGATGGTTTTAAGCTCTGCAATATGTGTGGTCACTTCTTTCTCATCATCATGTGACCTTTCTTTTCATTTTTCTCCCCTGCTTCCACAGACCCTTCCTTATTTGGTAGACCATGGAGAATCTGGTCCTGTCCGATGTAATAGGTGCAAGGCTTATATGTGCCCTTTTATGCAATTCATTGAGGGTGGAAGGAGGTTCCAGTGTTGTTTCTGCAGCTGTGTCACTGAGGGTAAGGTTTCTTCTGGAAATCGGTCTCTAGGCTCTATTGGAGTGATCTTTGAACAAGATGCAAGCAAATAAATCTTTATCATGTTATGATCATTTATAATATATACTATGCTTTAACGTGTGTTTAGTCTTGTAAAAAAATCCGTTATAAAACATGTTCAGCGCTCAGTTCTGAAATTATGTTCAAGTTAAGCAGGTGCTTATGCATTGCAGTATTATTGTACCAAATTTTTAACATGAGGTACTTGTAGCATAATGTATGATGTCTGAAAAATTATTTATGCTATTTTCTTAGGGTATTTCAAATTTACATTTTTCTGTGACAGACTGAGATGTACATCTAGTCAGTAGCATGAGTTAGGATTTTTTTTCTCAATTTTTTTTCTCACAAAGCCTCTTTAAACACTGCTTAGAGATGAGATTGCAGCTAAATCTGCTGCAGCTGAATAGCAGTGTCCAATATATGCCAATTAATCTTGGTTGCTCTTCTAAATTAATATAAAACATGCTTCATTTTAAGCAGAAGTCACTATGTGCTGCTCATAGCATGACATCTGTAGATTTGTTTTGAAGGCACAGTGGAATGTAAGGTACAACAAACCTTATGGTGATATTTTGAGTGTTTCATTTGGTAGCACTGATGGCTTTTAATGGACTGTTTGTTCTTATCACCTTGGTTATGCTGTACAACTGTTTGTACAAACCAAAATGGGAAGCTGATGGGGGTTAGAAATGGCCAACTTCAAAAAAACTTTTTTGTCTGGTGATTTTCAGCCTGCATGCATTCCCTGTCCCTGCCCACTCAGCAGCTGTATGAATGGCTGTACCTGTAAAAACTGAGCAGGGGCAGAAAAGAGAGGGATGCTCAGAGACTGCTGATGAAAGCAATGCTGCAAAGCCCAATGTAGTTGTACCTAATACTTGAAAACAATTTCTGCTTTCTCTGCAAAAAACAATCAGGTAATTAGCTTGTACTGGATGTGTACTTAGAGAGAAGAATGATAGGTGCTTAGAGATATATATATAGTCGTAATGATATCACTTTGTTTTCTTTTGAACTGTTGAAACTTTGAATGTTTAGAATAATTGAAACATGGTGAATACTATCATTACAGATAATCTCATTTTAGTCTCCCCTGGAGCTATATAAGCAGCTATAACTGAAATACATTTTGTTACCCTAGCAATTCTGCAGGAGGGACTCTCTGTCGTGGTAGTTCATGGGGCACAAGGCAAATGCTTTCTTTGTTTCTGCAGCTGACTTTTGTAGGTGAAAACTTAGCTTAACTCCCATTTTACTTTCTGATGCCTGGTACCAGCACAAAAGTACTGGGTGCTGATCACGTGGTTACACTTCCAGTTCCTCCTCCTTAATGCTTTACAATCCACTGTAAGAAGTACCCTGTCTATTGTGACAAAAGGATTATGGCAGAGTGCCTAGAATGCTTTACTCTTGTGCAGCATGGGAAGGGAAGGAAAAAGCTAACTCAGCAAAATAAGGAGCTCAATCTTTTAGTAAGCCTGAATTAAGTCAGTAATGTTGTAGCCTGTAGTTTGCCTCAAACTCTATTGTAAGTCATTTGTTACTACTTATACAAGATTTTTGTATTTTTCCTTTGGACTAAATCCTTCAGAAGAATCCTAAGAGCATGTTGTAGTGACATTTCTGATATGAAACAGTGTGCCACCTGGTGCATAAGACAAACTGGGAGCAGTTTGCCTGTATTTCTTGACTTTATTGATGCTCTTAAATTGCATTAATATTTTTAGTAATACTTGCATGCTAGCACAGAGTGCTAGCTAGCTTTCCTGGCGTTTTATTTGAAACAGCTGTTGTCATGTTAGCTCTCTAGTCACAGTGTTTATCATGGGTGTGTCACTGAACTTAATGATTTTTCCTTTCCCAGTGCCACCTCACTACTTCCAGCATTTGGATCATACTGGAAAACGAGTAGACTTCTATGACCGACCTGAGTTATCGCTGGGGTCTTATGAGTTTCTAGCAACAGTAGACTATTGCAAGGTACAGTAGTATGTGTTTATTAATGTATTTTGTTTTGTTTTTAAATAAAAAGCCTATTTTCCTAAAAGTAAGAATGACATGAATTGTCTGGGTCTGCTTTCTAGCTGGCAGACATAATTAACAGCATTAATCCAACCCACTTCATTGTGTAAAATAATGTGCTTGTCTGCTTACTTCTCAAAGTAGAGGAAGTCTTGATCACACATGGCATAATATAATTTTATTATAGGTGCCTCTGTCATTCTCTTCTGGAGCTATATAAGCAGCTATAGCTGCTGTTACTTTAGCAGGAGGGACTCTCTTGCAGTAGTCCTTGGGGCAGAAGGAGAATGTAGGAGAGATTCAAGAAAGTACTATAGTAACTATGCAATGTGCCACCTGTTGCCCAAGACAGACTTTACCTATTGAAGTTCAAATACAGCCATACTAGTTAAAAACCACAAGAGTAGTGTGGAAATATATATTGTCAGAGCTGGTTTACTTTTAAATTAAAGATTTAAATAATAATTAACTTCTAAGGAATAGGAAAAATATGTGCAAGGTGCTTATTAAATCAACTTACATCACTGCTGAAATAAATGCTGGGAAAATAGGTGTCTAAATATTGCAACTTTATACTGGTTGCCTTCTGATGCCTCAGCTTTACTTTGAGTTAAGGGAAAAACCAATTCTCTTGCTTCTAACAGTGTAAGAAGCATTTTTACTTCAAACAAGATGCAATCTTCCCAGCTTTTTTGAAAGTTCTTCTGTTTTGTTTTTGCTCTGTGTGCTCCTTCCAGTATGACCTATAGACTTCAGAAAACTGTTGACTGAAACAATTTTTTTCCTTCCCAAAGCAAACCTGATATTTAAGTAGAAGGGAAAGGTTGCAGTTCTCAGAGAGGAAAATCTTTTGTTTTATATTGATGAAATCACCTATAACAAGTCTTCCAAAGTCTTGAGAACTGGCAGGAAACTTCCCTGTCTACTTTCCCTATCTGGCCTAGTCATGTAAATGGATGATTTGGTTATAACTAGCCTCTTCTTCACTGAGCAATGGTAAAATCAGTCTAGGGCATGCAATGCCAGTCCATTTCAAGCAGAGTATGCTTACATGACTGTTAGTTGGGCAGGGATGGGAGAATGATCTGAAGAAAAGATTACTGCTCATGAGTAGAAAAGTACATGAAAGCTATTAGAGTTTTGACCAGCATTCATTTGTCCGTGTTACAGAGCTGTTACATGGGCTGTATTACATGGCCATAATGTGACTTCTTCCCTTTCTTCCACAGAATAACAAGTTTCCCAGTCCACCTGCTTTCATTTTCATGATTGATGTGTCTTACAATGCTGTGAAGAGTGGCTTAGTGAGGCTAATATGTGAAGAATTAAAGTCACTCCTAGATTACCTGCCCAGGTAGGTATATTGTGTACTACTGTAACCAGTCAAAATGGGGAAAATTGACACTTTTTCCCTTTAAAAGAAGTTAAAAATTAGAAAATTATTTGATAATCCTATCAAGCTTTTCTTTAGAAAAAGGCCAAGCAGAACATCTTTCTGAATACCTTTCTAGGTGAAGATAAATTTTCCTTCATTTTTCCCTTATCCCTGTTGTGTTGGGTTCTGTGTAATGATTTCACTACCTACTTAGATGTGAAGGCAAGTATGTCTCTTGCAGGGAAGGCAACATGGAAGAATCAGCCATTCGAGTAGGCTTTGTCACCTACAACAAAGTGTTACACTTCTATAATGTGAAGAGCTCATTGGCACAGCCACAAATGATGGTTGTCTCAGATGTGGCAGATATGTTTGTGCCACTCCTTGATGGTTTTCTGGTGAATGTGAACGAGTCCAGGACAGTTATTGCCAGGTAATGGGAATTGATTTACAATGTGTGTAGTAAACTTCTTGTTTGGTAGATTCAAGTGTTGCATGCCTATTTGTCAAGTTGTTCACCTAGAAGTCACTCCACGTATTTTAACTTCCTATACTCTGAGATTAAGCTGGCAAAGTAGGTTGGGAAAAGTCATGGGGTAAGGGTGTATTTGGCTTGTAGTGCAGCCTGGCAGAAGGTATATATAAGGAAATTTAGTACAGAAGGGCATTTCTGGGGAAAAAAAAACCGAAACAAAACACAACTAGAATGATGCAGAGCGAAAGTTGTAAGAATACTGAATCACTATCTTTAAGGCAACTGCCTAAATAACTGAAAACTGAGGCAACAGTGGTGTCTAATTTTGGTTCTGTGGAGAAAATTGAATGAGTGGGATAGAGAAGATAAAATCTAGAAGGAAAGATAGAGAAATTAGCAAAGTTTTGGCAAACTATTTAACATGATACTTGAACTGTAATTAAATTATGCTGTGTTGGTTGCTAACTATGTTTTGGGAACTAGACGTGGCACTGCTTGTTTTTAAAGAAAACTTCTAGCCTATTCTGTAGTGCATTAACAAACATAAATACAAAACTCTGGATTAAACCTATTAATCTTTGAATAGTACACAGGATGCTTGGCAAACAGAGGCCAAGCATCACTAGTCTTTCCTAAGAGTTTACTTACCAATATATATTGGAATATGTTAAAAGAGCAAGAATGCAGAAGAGCTATTGGAGTAGGCATCAGCTGAGGCTATGCAGCAAGCACTGAGGATATGGATGAGAAAAGCCAATGAAGAATGACAAGACATCATTTTTTTCACAGACAAATGATGAGATGCCAAATACCGTAAAAATTATAAAAATTTACAGACATGTTAGGGACTTCTGTTTAAACCACCTCTGTCTCCTAGGTCATCAACTGCAACTGTGGCTTTTCCAATTAAATGGAATATTGAATTCCTCTTTTTTCTTGTTCTTTGCTAGTTTGTTGGATCAGATTCCAGAAATGTTTGCAGACACAAGAGAAACAGAAACTGTTTTTGCACCTGTGATTCAAGCAGGGCTGGAGGCGCTGAAGGTTAGTAAATGCATTGTCACAGCAAGTTGTTTTCAGTCTGAGTACTCTGAAGTTCATATTCTGCTAACACACGCTAATAAGACAATTTGTAAGTTTTTCATAGTCGTCTTGTGGTAGGTGCAGTACATGTAGGGAGTACTTGGCTCATTCTTCAAGTATATGTACCCCTGGTTCTATGTAGCTATCTATCTGTTCTCTACCCTTTTTTTTTTTTTTTTTAGTGATTTTTGCTCACAGTACAAGACATCTGGCTTACTCTCAGTTACCTGGCTGCATTTGGCTTTGAACAGTTTACAGAACCTACACAAAAAAAAAAAAAAAAAAAAAAAAAAAAAAAAAACAACAAAACTTCCAACATTAAAACCAAGTGCTGAAGTCCATCATGTCTCATTGAGGAGTTCTGTAACATGGTGTCTTTCTAATCCTGTGCTTGAAGCTCTGGTATAATCTTAAATAAAAGGAGAGAATACAATCTGTTGAAGTTGCCCGCAACAATGTGCTAACCAAGTAAACCTTTCCTAAAGTTCTTCCATTCCAGTACTTCATCCAGATAATTACATGCATGATCTAACTCTGACTTGTATATACTGATAGAATTGACTGCCTGTATGATTCCATCCAAAACTGTTCATATAGCTCTATTTGTCTGTCATGTAAGTCCTTAGAAGTCTCTCTTAAACTCAGTTTTCATGACAATTGCTCAGTCAAGAAATAATATACATTACTAATTGATTGTTTACATACTGCTTGTGTCAGAGAAAATAACCTACTAAACATTGGCTAGTGGTGACATAGGTTATTGATTTAAAATTAATGTTCTGTTGAAGCTCAGATTACAAAATCCTTTGCCATTTCTGTGACTCTTTTACACAAATTCAGTAGCTGCAAATCAGAGAAGAAAACAGTCTAACACCTTTGCGCAAAACCTTTTGTAGCTGAGTCCTGCTTACTGTTCTATGTCTCCTTGGAGCCAGTCCTTTTCTTCCTGCCATGGAACTAGCGCAGGTCCAGTAGAACTGAAGCTTGCTTTTCTGTAACTGACAAGTAAGCTGTGCTCCCTGTATTGGATACCACTGAAGTAACCAAGTGGTCACTGAGCCTGTGTATCTGATAGAGAGCCTTCCTGACATAAAGAAGTGAAGTAATGAGGATGCTTGAATGCTTGTACTTGAATCACAGTTTCCCTTACAGTTTTCGAAATCGTTCTAACCTGTGCTATTGCACTCGCTTTCCTGCAGGCAGCTGAGTGTTCTGGCAAGCTCTTCATTTTCCATACCTCTCTGCCCATTGCAGAGGCCCCAGGGAAGTTAAAGAACAGGGATGACAAGAAACTGATCAACACAGATAAGGAGAAGGTAATAATGACTTGCATGATGCTTACATAACAGGTCTATATTATACTCTTTATGGGATAAAATAACTCTGAAACAACATTAAAAAAATTACAAGGGTAGCACGTAATGTAACCATCCCAGCTAATATCTTTTAACATTGCACTTTTATCTTCTGTTCTCAAGCAGAGTTGTGTAGACTTGACATCATAAGGACAGCGCTGGTATGAGAACAAGAAGAGAGAGGTCTAGATCCTTACACAGGATAAAATACCATAGCTGGGTTAAAGTAAATGTGCTGAGCTTACAATTAAAGCAGGATGTGTAGTAATTTCATAATATTCAACAGTTCTTCAAAGGCAGGGTCAGGAAGAATTTATATGATCCTAATTTCCCTGAAGAGAGACTTAAAGTATAAAAGTGTATTGACTGAGATTATAAATGCGATCTCACTTTCCTTTTCATACCACAAACTTCTGATGTCATCTCTGACTTCCTTCCCTAGACTTTGTTTCAACCACAGACAAGCTTTTACAACAACTTGGCCAAGGACTGTGTGGCCCAGGGCTGCTGTGTGGATTTGTTCCTGTTTCCAAACCAGTATTTGGATGTGGCGACTCTAGGTGTAGTAACTTACCAGACAGGAGGATCTATTTATAAGTATGCTTATTTCCAGGTGAGAGTGACATTGACTCAGACTGGTATTTGATGTAAATAAGGATTATTGTTTAGTTAAGAGTTCTTTTTCACAGTGTGAACCATAGTGAACAAGTACTTCTTTGGAAATAAATTGCTACTTAAATTTCAAGATTTTCACCAAAATGATTTAGTTAGCTTTATGTCTTTACACAAAATATATCTATTAATAACAAAAACAACAACAAGAAAAGCTATGCTGTTACCTTTTAGCACAATATTTTATTAGCAGGGCACTGAGCCCTCTATGATGCCTGATTTTTAGACTGAGACTGCAGGAGATAGTACCTGTTTTTAAATTACTTTATGATTTATGGAGCAGCTCTGATTTATGGGAGTATTGCTTGTGTTCTAGCTGGAGACAGACCAGGATAGGTTCCTGAATGACTTGAGGAGAGATGTCCAGAAAGAAGTGGGATTTGATGCTGTAATGAGAGTTCGCACAAGCACAGGTGGGTGTTAGTATGAATGAGTCTTAATAAATGGATCACTTCAAGCATGTTATATGGGAAGCAATAGATTTTTCCCTAATTTAAAACATCTTGAGATTAGGCTATGCAAAAAGCTCTGCTAAAGCTTTGAAATTCTGAGACTTTTTTAGAGACTGAGCAAAGATACCTGCTGAAATCTATCAAGATAACTTAGTGTCGTCAAGATAACTTAGCATCACCGATGACAGGATTTTCAGGGCTCCAAAGGCTGGCTGTCTTGTTATTCTGTTGAAAATTGTGGTTCACGTTGGGGTTTTTTCTTTTTTAGGTATTCGAGCAACTGACTTTTTTGGAGCTTTCTATATGAGCAACACAACTGATGTAGAGATGGCAGGTTTGGACTGTGATAAAACAATCACAGTGGAATTCAAGCACGATGACAAACTGAGTGAAGATAGTGGTGCACTCCTTCAGGTGAGGGGGGAGGCTTTCTAGGAGAAAGAACTGAGTTGACAATTTAGAATTGTCAACAAAACCGTGTCAAGGCAGAACCAAATCTCAGCTGGGGGCAGTGCCAGTTGCAGGAGAGGATGAGGTTGCTCTGAACTGAAGTATTAGACACTCCTTCAAGGAACTGTTCATTCTTTTCTTCTGCCCCTTACTATACCCTTAACCTTTGGCATCCTTGTTCTCAGGGTGACCTAGATTGCTTCAAACTACAATCTATTTTCCAAGACCAGTTGCCTTAATATAAACTGCTAACATTGCTGCTTGTTCTTTCATTGACCCTGATTCTTAGCATATGCTTTTAGCTTATTGTGCAAGTCTTTTACATAATTATCTTATTTGTTTAGGTATCTGAGTCCTAGTTTTTATTGAATTATATTCAGACCCTGCCTTTCTTGTTGTAGCTGGACCTAATTTTTCTATATTCTGGCATTTTTGTCTTCTACAGTGTGCTCTGTTATACACAAGTTGCGCAGGACAGCGACGACTCCGCATTCACAACCTCTCCTTAAACTGTTGCACACAGCTTGCTGACCTCTACCGAAACTGTGAGACAGACACTCTCATCAATTACTTGGCTAAATATGGTAAGGGTAAATATGGTAACAAGAACTGCAACCTTTAACTGCTGTTAAAATGCCTGTTATTACCCAACACCACCTGTTAATTCTCTTTGCATCAAATATCAGGTAGCAATCCTGATACTTCAGTCATTTATGGAAAAGAGCATAAAGTTGTCATGATAGTATTGTTGCTTAGGATGAGAGGTATGGATAGAGGGTGTAGGCTTATCCTTTATACAAATTCTTGTCTAAATTTTATTAATAGAGGTTTGTGTTGACAGCTATCTGAATTCATCCTTGTATTTATTTTTGCACTGTTTTAGTTCGTTCTCTGACTGTTCCAGAATTTTGCTCTGGGAATAGGAAATGGTGGCCTTTGCTCATAGATCCGGGTTAAATGTCATACTTCTATGCGTTGTGCCCTATTTACCCTTTCTAGTTAGCAGTAAAAGCCTACAAATCCAGCAGAGATTTAGAGTTGTGTATGTTTATTGCTATTAAAATGTAAGAAACGGTCCATTTTCAGTCCATTAAAGAAAGATGGCCAGGCTATAAAAGGAGTTTTTATAGTACCTCATGCTTTCAAGTATGACTAAGTGTATTTTAAAGTACACGGGAGATAGAGAGTTGAAGAATATGTAATAAAACCAAGTAAATGAGCTTCTTCAGATCTTTAGCAGGAATGTGTCATCTCTTTCCCACAAGTTTGAAGGGGAGGGAAAAAAGACTTTCATAAACAGTAGTTGTTTAAATTTACTTTGTGGAAGTAGCGTTGGTTTTTTTTTTACTTTTCATGAGTAATGACTTGATAGCTGTCCATCTCTTTCCTCTTTCTGTGCAGCATATCGTGGCGTTCTGAATAGTCCAGTTAAGACTGTACGAGATGCACTGATCAACCAGTGTGCTCAGATCCTAGCTTGCTATCGAAAGAACTGTGCTAGTCCCTCTTCTGCTGGCCAGGTAAACTCTGGATGCTTTCACTTGAAGCATAGGCTTGTGTATTAAAAGGTGATGAGAGCTTTTTCCTACTTAATCTGCTCAATCAAAAAAAGTCAATTGCTTTGCTAGCAGAAATTTGCAAAGAGAAGACTCAGGGAAGTAGAGAGACTGCAAGTAAAACTGTAGTTGAGAATGGCTTCTTGGGCATCTGTCTGGAGCCCAGGATTAGACTATCAGCTTTCACTCCTCACACTTTGTTGGTTCATGCAAGCCTTGTTTTGTCAGGCATAAGCTTATTCAGCAATACAGCTGACCAACTTCTGTCTGCTTGTGACTTGTAGCTGATCCTCCCTGAATGCATGAAGCTGCTTCCTGTGTACTTGAATTGTGTGTTGAAGAGTGATGTCCTTCAGCCTGGTCCGGAGGTCACAACAGATGACCGTGCCTACATTCGTCAGTTAGTCACATCCATGGATGTGGCAGAAACAAATGTTTTCTTTTATCCCAGGCTTTTGCCCCTGGTGAGTAATTCAGGATATTCTTGAGACTTATTGTTGTCTTGACTCATCGTAAGGACTGGCATTTATATTTTAGCAAGGGAAAGCAATTTGAGAAGGATTTGGGATCTGCTGTCTGTTGGGATACTTCAATTTATTCCACTCAGTGATAGATGCATTACTGCATCTTGTGAATTTACTGGGGGATTTTTTTCCTGAGCTATGAGCATAGGACTAGTGGCAAAAACAACACTTTTGACCCTTTCATGGTCTTTTAAAAGTCATGAAGCTTCTTGTAATTTTTTGTAGTAATTTTCATCATTGCAGGGCAACTCCATGTACTATTCTGACTTTTCAGTACCATAGTTACTGGAATAACATCAACAACTAATTACATTCCTACTCCAGGAGGCAATATTGGAACTACAGAGTAATTTCACAGAAGTCTTATGTTCTCTTTTGCTGACAAAGAGTCTCTGATCTGCTTGTGTATCATGTTCAGTAATAAAAATAAGCTAAGGAGATGATACTTCAGTCACAGCTATTGCAGTCTTATGAGTCCTAGAAATGAGAAAACCCTTGGGGTCTTAGTAGCAGAAGTCTTCAGGATTTCATAAGATGTTCTTAGTTTATAACCTTTATTTTATTTTATTTTATTTTATTTTGGTTTTTATTTCACTTTAAAACAGACCAAAGCAGATGTCGACAGTGACTCCTTGCCAGCAGCAATCCGGAACTCAGAGGAACGTCTGTCCAAGGGTGACATATACCTGCTGGAGAATGGGCTAAACATCTTTGTGTGGGTGGGAGTCAACGTGCAGCAAGGCCTGATCCAGAACCTCTTTGGAGTGTCATCCTTCAGTCAGATTAGCAGCGACTTGGTGAGCTGGATGGCAGTGCGGGAGCTAGTGTATGTGATAGTCAACCAAAATTTAGAACAATGAGAAAGAAAGTTGAGAAAATAGTGTTAAATTTTTCATACTGGGAACAAGAGAAGCACAGATGTGAAACTAGTGGAAATGTCCCTAGTCTGGGCATGTCAGGCATGTTTTTATCTAGCTTTATTTGACATTCCACATCTCCACTGACAGTGAGGAAAACAGTCAATACATAAATGGAATGAATAATTGACCTTTAATTCTGATATCATGTTACATTCTCTTTTAACTAGTTGAGATCAAAGAGATTATATGTCAGTAGGGGTAGATGCATCTCTACCCTTATGTAAGATGACAAAACTGCTGAGTTTTGTTTAATCTTGCTCTACTTCGTGTGACTAATGGGGATTGGATATCTTTCACTCCAGAGTACCCTGCCTGTCTTGGAAAACCCCTTTTCAAAGAAAGTACGATCTATTGTTGACATGCTTCAAGTGCAGAGATCCCGCTACATGAAGGTAAAAATGTTGTCCCCCATTCATAGCTTTAAATCCCCTTCCCTTTTAGTAGAGCAGGTGATGCCTGGTAATGCTGCAATGCTGAACTTATTCTTCCTGATTTCATAAATGTAATTCAAACAAAGTTTTCAAGGATCTGAAAGAAAATTTGTTACTAGTTTTGGAGTTCTGTGCTTACCATAGTTCTAAACCTAATTTTTTTCAGACCTATTATAATATACTACTGCACAAACCATGTACATGGTATTTTCCTTCTGTTTAGAAAGGATTGAGACTTAACCCAGCTTAGTTACAGAAGTCAAAGCACATAAGCCATATATGCTGTGATTCTGGTTATCTCTTTTTGGATTTTTGAGCTATTTACCTTTTTGCTCCTTTTTCCAAGAACATAAATTCTGCTAACTACTCACTGTTGGTTTTGTTCTTGTTTTGTTTTTTGTAGTTAATAATTGTGAAGCAAGAAGATAAGCTGGAAATGCTGTTCAAACACTTTCTGGTGGAGGACAAGAGCCTAAGTGGGGGAGCTTCATATGTGGACTTCCTGTGTCACATGCACAAGGAGATTCGGCAGCTACTGAGCTAGAGGAGGGAGTGATGCTGGAACTCAGCAGTGACATTTCAGTCTCCACTAATGACCTGATCAGAAGGCCCAGCGCCCTCCAAAAGGACAACATAGAAATCTGTACAATTCCATAATTTTTAATACACATTGCATAAGCAGAAATCCTTTTAACCTCTCCCAGTCCCATATGAGAGATGAAAAATTTTCCTGGTGAGGGCTAAAAAAAAAAAAAAAAAAAAAAGGGCCTTTGATACCAGGTCTTCTACTTGCATCTAAATTGTTTCCTGTGCTTGGCAGGAGTTCACACACCCCACCCCCACCCCCCCACCCCCATGCTCGCTAATCCTGTCGTAATGAATGTAGTTTTTTTGGTTCACTGTACATGATTCAACATTGGGTGAAAAAGCGATAACTCTTCAAAATTTCTGGTAGTTGCTGTGTGTTTGTATGGGCGCGTGTGCATGCTCCAAGTGTGAAGAGGATGTGCAGGTGGGGAGGACAAGAGGCAGGTCAGGTGATGCGAGCTGGAGCAGCCAAACATTTTCTGTCTCCTCTTAAGAAGGAATCATGACGTTGCAGAGCACAAATGTATCATGTGGCTGCCTGAATCAGAAATCCATGAAAAAGGAAAAGAGTGGTAAGCCAGGAGGCAACAGGGCAAATTTCTTTCCACAATCTTCCCTGTACTATAAGTTGCTGTGCAGATCTGTAATGGAGTAAGTAGTAGTTCAGTGAGCAACAATCAACAGCTTCTGAACAGCGTAGGGGTAGAGACAGTGCTTCCCGTTGGCGTGTGTGGTGACTCCTTTCCTTCTCATTGCACAGCTCTGTAATGTCCTACTCAATCCACATTCCATGGCCTCTCCTGCAGAGCTTACCTGTCTATCCAGATGGTGGTGGCAACAAAAGCCTCTTAACTTTAAGCAGAAAATACTTTTAACAAGGTGATGTGGGGCTGTCTAGGAACTGGATGATAAGGAAGTGGCTGTTTTCAACAATATTATTGTGAATCATAGCAAACAAACAGGAATTTGATTTATACTGATGCAAATTTGAGACTGCTTTGTATCCTGGAATACAAGGAAGGGGATACAAATACTAAGATTTAGACTGTACTGTAGTAGGTATTGCAAGTACCTGATTTCGCTTATTGAAAGCATCTGGGCCATAGTGAAGAGTTTCATTACTGGATGTTTATACCCTCCCCCATTCTACCTACTGATCAGCTTGCACAAAACCTTTTTATAAGCCTGTTTGTTAAACTAAAATACCTCAGACAGATTAATCCATCCACTTCGGCCACTCTGCTGCTCTATTCTGCAAGGGTGGATGAGAATACTCCTGTGAAGAGGGAGCGAGTGTAAATCAAATTCAGAATTCTAAGGGCTTCGTTTATTCACTTTTGAAAGGGGGCTTGTATATTTTAGCTTGAACGCTTAACAAGTGTTCTTACAATACCCAGGAGTTTAAGCTACCAGTAGCACTAAAAGTGGAAGGAAGAATGTGGGTGGATTAGAGAACATATTATCTGGGCTTGATATTTCAGAGGAAAGTCCTTGTTAAGATCAGAAAAATATCTGGCTGTGGTTTTAGTTCCATATCCTGTAGCATGTATATAAATTCATTTTTCGTCTAATGCTGCTAGTTTGTCTTCCCTCCCATCACTACACAGAAAGGGGAGTATGAAAATTATAATGGAGAAACTCTTTCAAGATGTAGCTGACAGAACCTTCAGCTTTTTTGTATGAATGTGGCCAACTTTTTACTCCACGTACTGCCTCCAACCAAAAAATCTAGAGGAATTTTAACCAGAGGAGAAAAAGAACTTCCCAGGAATATAAGGCGTAGCAACCACAGACTTCCACAAATACTAATTTCTAGTATTAATATTGGGGGGTGTGGGGGTGGAAATGAAATCATAAATGAACCTTTCATTTTCTTCACTTGTTTTTCCAATGCATCTTTTAATTTGTAAAGAAATAAAAATATATTAAGATGTATTTTATGTCATTGTTAGTAAATAAACACTGCTTATTTTTCCAAACCCTGTATTTTGCGGGAGGGAGGCAATGGGAAGGGCTGAAGTCTAGCTCACTGATCCTTTATAATCCAATCTTCTGCTGACCAAGTTCAGGCTTTTTTTTTTTTTTTTCTTCACACTGAATGATGATAAGAAATTCAACAAGTCAACAGAAAAAGGTGCTGTTTAATCTCAGTGTTACTTTGATTAGATGATTGCTTTTTTAACTTTCTGCCCCTTCTGAACTTTCATTTTGCAAAGAGATTTCCCTTTAATGCAACTTGAGTCAGATTGATTGGGGGTTTTTTGTTCTACTTTGGAAAGTATTACACTTACCTTGTGACAATGTTAACTTAAAGACTTCTGCAGTCTTAAATTTTTCAGAGAAATAGAGCTCCTCTTTCAGAGTTAAGATAGCAGGGAAGCTGGGTGGGTTGGTTTGTGGGGTTTTTGGGGGGGGGGGGGTGTCCTAACTGCAACAATAAAGTTCAGAGTAAACTGGCAGTGTAACTTAACTGTAGCCTAGAACATCGATATTGTACAATTTGCTGGTAACGTTACAACAATCTGTATGAAAGCACAAGACAATAATTGCTAAATATCCAATGCTACTTGGTTTGCTGTAGAATATTTTTGAGATTACTCTCCTACAGAATGTACATTATGTCCAGAATCTGCTACTTAACTGTTATATTGCAATAATGATGGGCCTTGTGGATCTTGTACATTAATCGTGTGGAGTAAATGCGCTTGTGGGCATTTTTGTGGCAGCACCCCTTCTGATGCATGTGGAAGTTGCCTTGCAGAGCCCATGTCTGTTAGCGTGCTGTGGCAATGTAAGTGGAGGAGCTGGTGGGGGTGGTAGTCTTTCTGCACTGGCTGTGGTGTTTCTGGATCCTGACTGCACAGTGTCAAGACCTAACTTTTCAAAGGAAAGTGAAACAATTCATGTGTCTTAACCTGTTCCTTATACAGACAGAGCATACTTCTTTGCTGCTGTCCGTAGTAATAGAATTATGAGTGGTAAGTATTGTGATTGGGATTAAGTTCTCTCTTCAGGAATGAGTTTGAAGCTTTTAGTGACTCCATAACCGAGTGGTAATTCTAGCATACTTCTGTTGGATTTTTATAATGTAGCCCAAGCTCAGTATCTGCAAAGCTAATCTACCCCTTACAGAGTATTTTAACACCAAAGAAGTTAGTTAAGGTTGGTACAGAAAAGGAGCTTCAAGGGAGCGTTAAACCAGCCTCTAGATGTGAAGAACCCCAACGTTTCTGTTAGTAGAAGGCGTTTTCTGCTCCCTCCCCCTATGGTTTTCAGCAGGAGCTAATCGGGGTGTACTTTCTTGCACCACCTAAACACCCCCCCCCCCCCGGTACCGCCCCTCCGCAGGCGTGTTTGCTCTCGGCATGCTGTGCCTCAGAGAAATAGCTCGCGTTCTGCCCTGTCAGCTGGAGGGGCTGCGGGCGCAGGTGCGTTAGAGGCAGAGAGGATTTACATCCCCTTGAACTAAGGCTGCGCCGCTACGGAAGCGCTGCGGTTGTCGTGACAGAGCCGTGTCACGTTTCGCGGCCCCCGCTGGCCACTTGTAATTTACGTTGAGGATACGAAGTGACGGGAGGGGGAGAAAGGCGGTGCGGCGGCGGAGCCCGCCTCCGCCCGGCCCCGGCCCTCCGCCCGCCGTTGCGGCCCTTGCGGCCTTTGGGCGCGCGCGCCCCGTGACGGAACACCGCCCCGGGGCGGGACCCTTGCGGCCGTTTCCTGGGGCGGGGCTGGCCCGGGCCCGGGGCGGCGGGGATGGGCCGCGGCAGCAGGCTGGGTCGCGTGCTGCGACGAGCGCCCGCCTGCTTCTGGGTGGTGCTGGCGCTGGCCTGGGCGGCGGGGGCAGCGCTGGCCACAGAGGGCCCAGCGGAGGAGGAGGGGGCGGCGGCTGGGCTGGCGGACGCCGAGGGGCTGTGCGGGGCGGAGGGGTGGGCGCAGGATGCCGTCTCGCCGGGCGCGGCCTTCGTCGCCTCCGCGTCGTACCGCGGCCCCGGCAACAACGACTCGCGGAGCAACAAGGCGCTGCCCATCCTGCTGTGGTGGAGCGGGAGCCTCTTCCCCCACTTCCCCGGCGAGACGGAGCGGATCGACTGCCCGCGCGGCTCCTGCCTCGTCACCCGGAGCCGGCGGGTGGCCCAGCACCGCCGCACCAAGGCCCTCATCTTTTACGGCACCGACTTCAGGGCGTACGAGGCGCCGCTGCCCCGCCTGTCCCACCAGACCTGGGCGCTCTTCCACGAGGAGTCCCCCATGAACAACTACGTCCTCTCGCACTCGCCCGGCATCCAGCTCTTCAACTACACGGCTACCTTCCGCCGGGAGTCCGACTACCCCCTCACGCTGCAGTGGCTGCCCGGCGTGAGCTACCTGCGGGGCCCGGCGGTGCCCCTGGCCGAGAAGGACGCGTGGCGGTGGAGAGGCTATGCCCCGGTGCTCTACATGCAGTCCCACTGCGATGTCCCTTCGGACAGGGACCGCTACGTGCGGGAGCTCATGAAGTACATCCAGGTGGGTGGGAAGCTGTGACACGGTATTGCTATAGGAGCTGGGTCCGCCCGGCTGCCCCCCCACCCCATCCACCTCCTCTTGTTAACGGGGTTTGTTCTTGTTTTTAGCCGAGACACGAATCGTAACGGGATGCATGCCACCCACGAGCTGGACAGAAAAACTAGTTGTGTTCCTTCCCAAAGCGTGGTCTAGACTACACCACGTGTCAGTAGGTAGGCCTGATGGTAGCTGTTGGCTGTGGAGTTGGCCAGACTGGGGGTCAGTCACAAGCTGGGCCAAGCCTGAGCAAGCTTGCTCTCGTGGACCAAGTGCTAGAAGTTGCTGAAATCTCCAGACCTTTACATTGGCATACAGGAAGGCTGTTTGTTTACAGGCCTTGTTCCCGTTTGAAAGTATGGGCGTGCAATAAAAAGACAGGTTGCTGTGTTTTGAGAACCTGCTCCTTCTCTGTGTTATGCTAGGACCGTGTTATTTCTGTGGTGGTTTGTGCTGCTGTGGCACAGCTGATAGAGAGTAGCTTCATAAACTGAAATAATGTAGTTTCTTTCAAGCAGAAAAAAAGTTCAGTGCTTTTTTTCTTAAAATTCTGAAGGATAGTAGATTAGGGGGAAAAAAGCATCTGTTTTTAGTCTTTGTCTGAAACATCTTTTTCCTTGTCATTTCTGCTGTTTCTATTGGTTGCAGTTAATTTATTGTGCAAGTTTGTCATGTACTCAGTAGTGAAGCAAAGACAAAAGGATTTTTAAGATATGACTGTATATTGTCAAAGTATGAAGCAGATTCCAGATCAAGTGTATTGTCTTTCATTTTTAGACAGTATTCTTTTAGTTCCCTGCATCAATTTTTCTCAGTCTAACAAATGGCAAATTTTTGCCAGCTTGCTGAGACTGGCAGGGACTGTGTATAATAACTGTTTGGAAAAGTACTGGGTCTCTGTTAAGTAGAAAGATGACTTTTAAATTAACATAGAGTTGAATGCTCTTCCTTGTCTCTCTGCTTCTGATTTACCTGGTAATAAATACATTTTTGAGTGATACCTTCTTTTCTGTGCCTTCCCCCCACCCCTCAATCTGTAGCATAGTTTATGCTGCTTTTAAAACTGAACACTCTGTTTTCTCTAAAGCTGTTAGAACTGGGACTCTAGGAATAGTCACAAGGGAAAGAACTCAGGAGTGAAAGTGAAGCTAAACTAAAGTAGCTAGGAACTGATCAAAGTTAGGAATTTTACAAGAAGTATAAGCTCTGAAAACAAGCTTCAGGCAAACAAATCACTTTGTAAAGATGCCGGTTGTTATTTTAGGTTGACTCCTATGGGAAATGCCTGCATAACCGTGAGTTTCCCAGTGAGCGACTGAGAGACACGTCTACAGCGACTACAGAAGATGCTGAATTTATGACTTTTATTGCCAGGTACAAGTTTCATCTGGCCTTGGAGAATGCCATATGTGACGACTACATGACAGAGAAGCTGTGGCGTCCAATGCACTTGGGTGCTGTCCCAGTATACCGAGGCTCCCCAGCTGTGCGGGACTGGATGCCAAACAACCTCTCCATCATTCTTATAGATGACTTTGACAGCCCCCAAGAGCTGGCAAAGTATCTTGATTTCCTGGACAAGAATGGAGAGGAGTATATGAAGTATCTAGAGTATAAAAACCTTGGTGGAATCAAAAACCAGTTCTTGCTAGAGAGCTTGGAGAGACGGGAGTGGGGTGTGAATGACATGACTCTGCCTAATTACCTGAATGGGTTCGAGTGTTTCGTCTGTGACAGGGAGAACACCCGGGTCAAAGAGGAGCAGGAACACAAAAAGTCTCGTGGGAAAATTCCAGCTCCCAGACCTCGCATAGCTCAGTACAAGCACATGGGATGTCCTGTGCCAACGCCTGGGTTTGGAAGTGTTGAAGACCTCTCTGGAGGAGACAGGTAATGTACCAATACTATGCTTTTTGAAGGAAAAAAAGCTTCAAATAATAGTAGCTGTAACTTTTAGTAATGCTTTGTACTTAAAGGATCTCTTAATACATTTCCAGTTACACTTTATATTATGTCTCGTCGGTGGTATGGTAGTTCTGTTAATCTTATGTGACACTGAGGCCAAAAAAGAGGCTTGGATGGTGGTATCTGTTAGTGGTTGAATGAGGAGCATGAGACACCCATAATATTCTGTTAAAATGCTCTGTAACATTGGGCAATGTAGTTATCCTATGTCTATCTTAGCCTCTTTGTTTGGAGGACGGGTGTTTTTCGGTACAGTGATGGTAAAGCACTTGGTAGCCCTCGGGTGAAAGAAGCTCTATACCTCATTACAAAGTACTGTGTTAAGAATGGGGCTGCCACTGTTCAGTGCAGGCCTAGTTAACTCCTATTGACTTCAGAGCAGAAGTTAGGCTCACCCAGAATACTTTGTAAGACTTTTTGTTGTTTTTTGTGACAAAATTCTGGCTTGTGTTGAAGGATGCCATCCCATTTATTTAGGAGAGGGACCATGCAGGACAGAGAATAGGTTGAGTAGCTTCTTGTCCCCTTTGTGCACAGGGATTGGTAGTGTTGCTGGAATCTCCAGGCCTATAGCCCAGTGTTAGCCATCTCCAGTGCAAGCTGCGCTGAAGTCTGTCAGCAGGGAACTAACCATGCCAACCCTCAGGCAGCTACTTTTGACAGGCAGAATAGAGTTTTATTTGCATGGCCTACTTCGTATTTATACGTGTGTTGGTACACAACAAGTCAGTGCTTGGGTTCCCAAACCTTGAGTTGTTCCATTGACAGTATTTGAAGTTGCAGTTGCTAGAAGGAAAGGTTCTTGCAGTTCATAAACCACATGTGCACTTTTTGTAGTGTGTATTACTAGTGTAACATGTTTGGATCCCCCAGCTTTGTCATTGTGGTGGGTTGACCCTGGCTGGATGCCAGGTGCCCACCAAAGCTGTTCTATTGCTTCCCCCCACACAGCTGGAGAGGGGAGAGAAAATATAATAAAGGGCTTGTGAGTTGAGATAAGGACAGGGAGAGATCGCTCACCAATTACCATCATGGGCAAAACAGACTCAGCCTGGAGAGAATTAACTTAATTACCAATCAACCAGAGTAGGGTAAGGAGAAATAAAACCAAATCTCAAAACACCTTCCCTCCACCCCTCCCTTCTTCCTGGGCACAGCTTCACTCCCAGATTCTCTACCTACCTGCCCCCCCCCCAGCGGCACAGGGGGACGGGGAATGGGAGTTACGGTCAGTTCATCACACATTGTCTCTGCTGCTTCATCCTCTTAAGGGGCAGGATTCCTCACACTCTTCCCCTGCTCCAGCATGGGGTCCCTCCCATGGGAGACAGTCCTCCACGAACTTCTCCAGTGTGGGTCCTTCCCACGGGCTGCAGTTCTTCACGAACTGCTCCAGCATGGGTCCCTTCCACGGGGTGCAGTCCTTCAGGAGCACACTGCTCCAGCGTGGGTCCCCCACGGGGTCACGAGTCCTGCCAGAACACCTGCTCCAGCATGGGCTCCTCTCTCCACAGATCCACAGGTCCTGCCAGGAGCCTGCTCCAGTCACTTTTCTTTGTGTTACATGCAACAATTTCTGCCTTTTTAGGCAATTACTCAAGTGCATGCAAGTCACTTTCTATAAGCCATCAGACAGCCATCATAAAGATAAACCCTCAGCTGTAGCAGATCTTGCCTATGCTCATACATATCACCAAAGATTTCAATGTTCTGATGTCAGTCCTGCTGTAGTATTAAATTAATGACCTTTTGAAAATATTGGGAAGATGTCATGCACTGTCCAGAAGGAAGTTGTCAATATATTCTATCCCAGTTTATATCAGTTTACAGCTTTGTTAATAATTGAATTGAATGCTTAGGAGTGTTAAAGGTTAGAAGAAACAGTGTGTTGAAAATGTAGAATCCATCATTTCAAGTACGCTAACCCAGAACGACGTTCTATGTGGATATGAAGCTCTCAAAGTTTTTATTACGTTATCATCCACAAAAAAATATGAAGAACTTTAAGTGTGGGGAACTACTTCAATGTTTGGATGCTTTGAAAAATGGCCAACTGAAATTGAAAAAGGGAAATAAGCCTGAGGTCATTCAGGTTGTTTAGGAAATGCCTATTTCACAAAACTTCTGATGTTTGTCATTAGAAAGCATTTTTCACAGTACAATTAAATCTCATATTGACAATTGAAAAGTTATGCTTGTAAGTAAAAGGGGTCCATAATCCTTTGTTTTCTGTTGGTTGATTGATTTGCTGGAGGTTTTTTATAGTAATACCTTTTCTCAGTCTCGGTAGCAAAGTGTGTTTTTTCCTTGTAGCACGCTCTGCAGCATGCTCCTCGAGTATTCTTTACTTTTTTGTAGATCTTCTTTTGCTTGAGCAGCAGATGGCAGTAGAGAAATACATTTGAAGGCCCAGCCTGGGTGCCTATGCCATTTACTTGCAAGCTCAGGTACTCCTGTCATTCTGTGCAGTGGTCATCAGTAAGGAGTTTTGAACAGTTGGTCCATAATCCAAGCTGCAGTTGCATCCCATGGAAGTTTCCATGTCTCATTGAACCGGAGTATGTATTCTTCTCCTGTTTGTAGATATGAGATGTGTCTGGAAAAATTGTACCAGGGAAGCTTCTACATTGTCTGCTATCTACTTTAGAAAGAGATGTATCTATACCTTCTGAGGCATTATCAGGGGGATCTCCAGTGAAATACAGTGGTTTCTATCTTGTAAGCATCTGAGTTTTCACTGTGTTTATCTCCAAAATGGAGCATGATTACTTAGAATTGTAAATGATGTGACAGTAACATAAAATTGCTGCCAAAGCATTAACTAAACAGATCATATTTTGTCAGAGTTTGACAGTAATATTATGTCAACAGTATGATCAATTTAGATGATTGTCTACTGAGTCAGTCAATTGTATATTTTGTTACTTAAAAAGCATTATTGTGGAAAAAGGATGCAGGCCTAGTGGGATTACAAATGATAGACTATATGCAACATACAAGGTCTGACTATAAACATACACTGTGACTTTTGAGTTCTGGAGGCTTCTGGAACTAAGAGAACAGCAAAGGCAATTGGAGTTTATATATTTTTAGAGCAAGTACCCAATTACAATAAGGTTACCCTGCGCATTTGCATGCTCTGTAACCCTTATTCCCAGATGTAATTTGTTTTTAGGGTTGACAAATGTGCTGAATTGACAGAACTGCTGCATCAGAATCTCTCTCTATGTAGGTATATGTAGCCGGAGTACGTTATTGTACCTTCACCTTGCTGTCCTTTAGCTCTAAGCATGGAGACATGGTTCCTAAATCCTTATGCTTGCAGCCTCACTTGTATTTGGACTTCTGGGCTTCACAGTCAAGTGAGCTTAAGAAGAAAAGGTGTAGAACAACTATTTGTATGTGTTAGGTTATGGGTCAGTCACTATAGTCTATTGAATTCTTGGCTGCTTTGTGCAGAACATAGTGAGTTACAGTGCTACTGATGAGTAGAATACCTGTTTAGTAGGAACCAGAATCTCCAATTATTCTTGGACTCCTAGCTTTGTGAAGAGAAACGTTTGGTTTGTTTCATTGATGATTCATTTTCCAAAAGTGGGGTGTTTGAGAGGATAACTATAAGAACACTAAGTGACAATACTTTTTCGGTTACCTAAAGTTTTCATCTGTGATAGCATGAGAAAAGAGAAGCCAGTGTGCCTTTAATACAGGAATATTTTGAAACCATCGTGGTTTTCCTAGTTCCATTTTTATGTCGATGTCACAGTTTATTTATGATGAGAATAAACAGCTTGAAAGTGTATCAGATTTGCCACGTGTACAGTGTAAGGTGTCTCTTGCAACAGAATCCAATAATCAGCCAGGATTAAAGATCTGTATCTCATGGTAATAACGATTCAGGTGTACGTAGTTGGTAGTTTCAGGGTATTTGTACAGTCCTGTTTGTGCTGGGGTACCAATTTTTTCCAAGTTACATAATCAGAATGAAATTATTTTCTTAAAAACCAATAACAGCAATGTAAAAAAAAAATACCAAAGGGTTCTTATTTAATGTTTTTGACAAAAGTTTTCACTTGGATACTGGAATTCCTTTCAGTGTTGGTTCCATAGAGTTCAGCTGGAAAACATTTTCTGTTACCTAGTGCCACTTAGTCTTGTGTCTAGTACTTAATGCAAGTATACCCATTTTCCTAACATGTGCCCTTATGCAGTGCTGTAAAAAAACAAGTAACTCATGTGGGCAGTCCTTGAACAAAGGTTAATGAATTTAGCTAGTAAGCAATGTGATCTCACAATAAGTCGAAGTGCTGCATTTTACAAGGGAACCTTTTGGCAGACTTTTTTTTTTAAGGTGGAAGTAAGCCTCTGTCCATGATCCTTCACATTGTAATCTATGTTAAAAGCTTTATTTTGAGGCTTCTGTTTGTGTACACTGCAGAAATGTCCCACCATAGATGATGCTGTTGACCACAGAAAACTAATTTCAATGGCATAAAAGTTGTATGCTGCTCCACAAAGAAAGCAACTATGACATGTTGTGTGTTTCTTTTGGTCTTCCTGGAGTAGTGGGTGAGATCTGCTTCTGGGCAGTGCAGCCATGTTTGATTTAATATATGGTGTATAGAGTGAATGCAAATGGCACTGTACTTATTTCTGTGATTGGGAGGGAGAAGAAGCAAAAAGCTTTGTATATGTTAACAAGTGTTGGGTAACTCATATGGACAGATTAAAAAGAGCATCATGTTTGGTCCTTATTCCCAAAATTTGTGATGGGCTTATGTGGCTAGGTAGCAGATACAATGGAGGAGAAATAAATAAATTATTACCATACCTTGATATAACACAGATGAGAGAAGTAGTCCACATGATCATGAATGGGAAGGGAATTGCTGAAAGTTGCAGTGATGTAGTCTGTGCTATGAAAACTTGGAGGTGTGCATTGAAAAAGAGAAAGCCTATACTTGACCATCTAGTCTGGAGATAAAGAATAGAGTCAGGGCTGAGGGATATAATGATTTTTTTGTCTCTGCCATGTATAACCTGAGTTAGTAATGAGTAGCCGTCATTCTCTAATTGTTAAATGGTTTATATGAAAAAAAAAAAATAAATTGATTCTTAGGCTGTTACACACATACTGGCCATAGAAGGCTACTCTCAAAATCGTGTAAGGACTCTGTGCTAGATTTTATTTCAGTAGAAGTTTTTATTCTCTCCAATTAATAATTTAGTCTCTTTGGTTAATACTATAGTCGCATGCTGATATTTCTAGAATGTTGTAAAGCTAATAGTTAACTTACATTTTCTGTAGAGAATTTTCAGAGCAAGTTTCTTTAAATTACTTGGAATGCAGTGGCACAGTAACAACATACTTTTTTATGACCATCTCTGGGCCTGTTTTCCTCTTAGGTGAAAGAAAAAAAAATGGTTTCAGTGCTATTACAGCTGCAGACTCATTTGGTTTTTTTTAATAATTTATGGTGATGTTTCTTTTTTGTTTCAGTTGGAAAGAGATGTGGCTGCAGGATTATTGGCAAAGCCTTGATCAGGGTGAGGCCCTCACTGCTATGATTCATCGCAATGAGTCACATCAGGGAAGATTTTGGGACTATATGCATGAGATTTTTCTCAAGAGGACAAAGCAACACTGACCCATCTTTGTAAGAGCTTGATCTGAAAATTGCATTGAAAGTTGAGACTGCAAATTCTTACCTCTCTCCAAATGTTTGCCTTGAAATAGAAGAAAAACTCTCACAGAGACTATTTTTTTCTGGTCATGAAGTGAGTAAGTCTCTGTTATGATTGGATTCCAGCAGTGGAGATCTTAGCAACTGCTTTGATCTGAATTTCAGCTCTGTGGCGTGAAGCCACTCCTAACTTGCAGGTGTCAACATGTGGGGCAAAAGAGGAATTTACTCTCCTTTTGCATTTGGTATAGTTTCCTTGTGGCTTACATGACTTCAGAGGAACACCTCTTCAGACTCTTGCTCAAATGCCCAAAGTTATTTCAGGGATTTTTTAATCTCCAAAATATTAATCATTTTTTATAAGTATTTTATCAGTCACTTATTCTCCTCACTAAGGTGTACTTTTAGCTGCTATTAACAAATAGCTTTTCCAGTGAAGGAATAACAAAAGACAAATGTCTGTGGAGAGCAATTGTGCCTTATGAAATTGCAGCAATAAAGTCTCTTCTCCCCAAGTAAGCATGCCTCAAATACTCCTACTTTTCAGGATAACTGAATAGCTATGGGCAGGTCACTTACTCTCTGCCTAGTTTCTCTTTTACTAATTTACCAGGTGATACGTACAATGGGATGAGAGACTAAATTATTTAATTCACAACTTCCAACAAAGTATTTCACACAGAAAATGTATTACCTGGTATTGTGCAGAACTAGAGTAAAATTAGTATGCTTTGGTTCTTTAAGTTTCCATCAGATCTGAAATCCCAGCTATAGTCTTGACTTCTTGTTATCTCCTTAATGCTAGCAATTCAGAGGCCTTTGATTTGTTCCTTTTGAGTATCTGCAGCTTTCTGCAAAGATAAATACATTTTAACGATGGTGCCTTTCCAGTGGTCTCTGCAGTTTGGATACAAACCTTGCAGCCTTTCTATGCTGAAGTGGGCGATCAGAATCAGGTGCACTGAAACAGTTTTGTATCTTTACCCAATCTTAACACTATATGATCCTGGTCTGTGACCATAGTTCCTAAAAGTAAGTGATCACATGTGGATAGCTCTTCCTTGTTGTGTAGCCTGTATCTCTTACAGATATAAATAAAGTTCTCTGTTCCCTGCCATGTTGGGTACCTTTCTGAAATAATTGATCTTGCATTGGAGGGAGACTAATTCACCTAGTGTCACTGGTTTAAAAGCACAGGCAAATACAGCCACACTGCTGTGATGTTTCTAATGGTATAATGGTATCTTATTTCTCCTCCCTCTTCAGAAGTAAATACTGACTAAATAGCCAGAGTTTATCTATGCCTAAGATAGGATGTTGGTAATGAAAGTCTAGAGTCTGTGGGGTAATTTCATTTTATAAGGCAGTTCATGCATTGCTATGGGAAGCCTGAAGCCTGTTAGTAAAAGTTAGGAACGGGAGTGAATCTACATTCTGTCCCTAATTAAGTCACTGTCTATTGCTTAGCTGTGGATGGATCACTTAATCTCTTTTTTTTTTTTCCTCAAATTCCCATTCATTATGTTATAGATATGATATCAGTATAGGCAATGATATGCATCTCAAAGTTTGCCTCTCAGGTGGTACAACAATATTACAATGTTAAAATCAGGGCACCTTGACAGAGGAGACTTCAGACCCATAACTGTCACTGGATTCTTGTAAATGTAGAAAATGCATACACTATACACTGATCTTTTTTTTTTTTTTGGAGAAAACTGCTTTTTTTTATATCTCTTCTGTAATAATAGTAACAAATGGTTCTTTAGCTAAAATGCATTCATCAGTTTACATTCTTTTTTTCACTTACTCAGGAGACATGAATATATCTGAATTAATTGTTATAAGTGGATTACTCAAATCAGATTAAGATTACACATATGTGTATTCAGAAATGAAGTGGCCACAATGTTCTTGAGAAGTAAATTAAGATAAAACAAATTAAGGCTGCTTTAGTTCTATTAACTTCTACTGAATAGTTTAATGATAATTAAATAAGTTGTTTGAATTAATGCCTTCAGTTTCTCTTAATTTCATGTTTCTGTATAGAAAATCATTCAGTCTTCTTTGCATGGTTCTCTTAATTAGCTATATCTCAAAACCCTTTCTTATTCAAGTGTTTGGTGGCATAGTCAGGAGGAGAAATTCTGATCCTGCTTTTTGTCCTAAACAAAAAATAAGAACCAGGTACTAGCACACTCTGCTTTTTCTATTTTGTCATGTAATTTAAGTAGATTTTTCTAGAAGTGAAGTATTTATAACCAAGTCCAGGTATTTGTTATATTTTATCTGCTGTTGCCAAAATTAGACATGCTACATTTAATATATTGTCCTTGCAGGAATAACAGGACGAAGTACCAATATAAGCATGTGTATCATAGCACCTGCTTAGTTCTTGATTAGCGATGTCCTAAAGACTCACTTCGTCTTCCCACTCAGCAAAATGAGCGTGTTTGTCAACTAACAATCGAATAGAAGATATGGTGGTACAAACTTAAGAGTAGCTAGCAAACCAGATAAAAACTTAGTGCTTTGGACCCTGATTCATTACTTTGCTAGTTCACAACCAAGTATTCCTTCACCCCTATTTATTATCTGTACTCAGTATATTACAGTCACCAGTCAACATGGTTTTTTTGTTACCCCTACAGGGGGTGTTTTTGTTGGTTTTTTTGCTGTATGTATGTACTACAGGAGGCTGTTGCTTTGAGCTTTGTGACTGTTGCCAAGCGTAAGTATTTCTTATTGCCACATTCCTTCCTAACATGGGTATGAAGGTAGCACAGATATGAAAGTAACTTTGTCACAGGTATTCTGTGTTTTTTGTCTGAGATTTTCAAAGTACAACTTTTGGTTTGTAGTTAAGAGTCACTAGCCAGTTTCAATAGCTTTGTCTTCTGAGTTCTTAGTGTCTTCCTAGGTTTAACTGGTTTTTTTACAGTGTTACAGGTGGTGAACTTCTCAAAAGGTAATGAGTATCAGCTACAACTCTTCATAGCTGTGATGTTCACCCAAGCCTTGTGTTTCTCTTGTACCTGTAGTAATAGATCATACTAGCTTTATTGTCTCCTGTATGTCACAATATGACCATGATTTATAAACAGGGTGTCTATTGGCTATATTAATATACTAAATTTGTTTCACTTACTGTACATGGTGCGCAAGAATTAAGGCTGAAATATTTCTTCCAGTGCGTAGTATGAATAACTTGCATACCTGCCAGGCAAACTCAGGGGCAGGAAAGATGGGAATCCTCCCCAGCTGGCTAAAGAGTTGTGGTTGCAGTTCGACCTTCACAACATCCACTTCTCTGCACAGCCAGGACTGCAAAATGTTGCATAAAGGTTGTTCTACCACCAGGTCTTTCCTTTCATCTCCCTCCTGTTATTTCAAGGAGGCAGGAGGAGAAGCTGGGTCTCATAACCTTGAAGAGTTTGCAATTAATTTACATAATAATGCATTTGAAAGGATTCCTATGTAATGTCCAGAGACTACTGCCAGTCTTAATCAAAGTGAATTCAATTTATGATCCTAGTTGTCATTCTACTAATGCAAGTATGTGAATGCAGACAAAGAGGAGGGTCACTGCAGCAGCTATTAATATTTTGCAAAAAGGTTTCTGATTTCTGTTCTTGACTGCTAACTGGATTTCTCACTTCACTGCTTTAAATCCAAACCAGCTAGGAGGTGGCTGAATGTAGTTGTGGCTACTGGAAGGCTTATATGATACTCAGACTGAACAGTGTATACAACATCTTTTTAATCAAGTTCTTACAGTGCAGGTGCCCATACTCATAAAAACACACAACTGAGACTAATCAGGAATTTTAGCAAAGATATCAAGTATTGAGGATGATAAAGAGATTACCTTTGTAAACCCTTTGGTAGGCTTCTACTAACTATGGTGAGTCACTTCACTGCTTTTCATGCATTTTGCCTGTTTACTGTGTGACTAGAGGGAGGATTTCAAAGCCATTGGGATAGCTTTATTCACTAGCATTGATGTTCTAAAAATAGGTATTTCCTCATTACTGCTTATATGAAACACTAGTAGATTCTATTGATGCTGTGTCTCAGAATTGACTCGACAAGCTAGGATAAGTTTATGCCCTCTTAGAGGTGAGAGAGGAGAAACAAATGTCTGACAGAAGGTTAAAAATCTAGCAATCCAGTTCATTGCATTGGACAAGCTAAAGTTCTTATTCTTCTGCCTGTGATCCCAGGTGCTGCCTATTTTTTCAGTAAGAAGCTGGGTATTTTATACACTGAACTAGTAGTCTGTGTTTTCTGTCCTTTAGCAAGGACTGCAATTTCCAGGAAGCATGTAACCTTAGTGAAGAATATTTATTTGATACCTAACATTGATAATTTCTAGAACTGAAAAAGAATTGCCTTTTCTTATTCTGTCACTGTAATTTTCAAACTGAAGGATCTCTGGGTCCGCTGTGATGGTAAGTAGAATAACAGCCAGGCAACAGTGGATTGTATATGTTTGGAGGGAAAGAAGAATGAGATTCTTTCCCTGCAAATGGTCTGCAAAGTGCAGCAGCTGGAGAATCACAGCAGAAATGCCCCTTTTGTACCTTGGCAGAGGGTAGTTTTAAGTGGCGTGGAAGAACAAATAATTCCTAAAGGACTGGGAACAGGATAAATTGAATTGAAACACAGCCATCAGGGACATCACTGTTTAAACAGGCTTTGCTGTGTTAGACAAGGAGCCATCTGCCTCTTTTACCATCCTTGCATACACACTCTTCAGCCATTGTCCCAGGAGAGCCACTCCCTTAATGATAAGCTGTCATCCATTTGGTTGGATTTAATTAAGATTGTTGATGGATCTCCAGGCACCTTCTCGGAAGTTGTATTAATCAGAAACATACAGGGTGGCAGGTTCCTTCATTCTGCCCCGAGACCTCTACTGACAGGTTGAAATTAATCAGAGACAAAATCCTTTTAGTGATATGACCAACTGAGCCAAAGCTTGTGTCAGGCTTTAACAAACTGCACTTCTTTTATGATTCAGTGTCTTGGAACTGGCAGTGAGAGATACATGGCCCTGCAGAGGGATTAGGAAGGGTGGAAAAGAATGGAGCTGCAGGATATGTTCCAGAGCTCTGACATGATTGGCATCTTAATTTGTATGCTGTTATATACATTCCTGCAGAAAAGACCCATCTAACGCTGAAGTGTCTCAGCAAGAGATGGTTCGGGGGATCTTGGAATGGATCAGAGCAGATCATGATATTTGTGGCATCTCTGAGCAAATAAGGAGGCATCAGGTAATTTGCAGTGGAAATGAGCTGGATTTGAGTAGATCTGGGAGTTAGGGATGGCAGCTCAGAACTAGTCAGGTGGACAGAATAATGCAGGGCAGCTGATCTGATCGAGATAGCTCAGGATAAGGTATGCTAGCACTGGAGTTGGGGCAGGGAGGTGACAGGTCAGAAAAGAAATTGCATCTGTCATTGTGATAATGAATGCATTTGTGCTAATAAGTCCATTAAGTGCTAATATTGTCCAAACACAATAGCTCTGCAGACAGGAGTAAGTCTGAACTGACTGGAATCTTAGCAAGACTTTAACTACTAAAGTTAAAGTGGGGGTGCCTTAACTTTTAAGGCATCTCCAATTAAATTGGAGTTTAAGGAGGTCAGGGTGAGACAGCTGAGAATAAATTGTGGTAGGTGAGGGCATTATGAAGTTGTATGAGACAAATTGGGGCATTCAGGATAAACTTGGGTGAATATACTGGAATTTACCTGAAAGCTAGATCCAAGCAGTTCAAAAAGACATGGATATCAACTCTATTCATTTCTCCCAGTACAACTGATTTCTCAGCCTCATCCCCCAAATGTTTTTTAGGCAGTGCGTGGAGGTTTTACATAGTTACTCCAGAAAGCAAAGGATTCATGGTGTAATTTCTCGCCTCTTAAAGAGGTATTTAAGACAACAGTCTTGTTTTAAGGGTGTATTTTATGACAGCATTGTTAGCATTGTATTTAATTGTGGCATAGCTTTTACTGTAGCATCATAACTGTCCTTTATTCCAGTTGTGATATAGATACTTTTCAAATCTAATATTAATAGCTTAATCTCTCTGGTTTTGACAAGCTGAAATGTGGGCTAGGATTCAGCTTTAACTACGTTGGTCCAAGTAAAGTAGTTGTAAATGCAGTTAGAATTTTACATTTTCTTTATAGTTGTACATTCAGGATTCACAATGAAACATCTGTGGGGTTCACTTGTCAGTGTGTTGAGGGAATTGGGTTTCTGATTGTCCCTGTGAAGTCAGAACTTCTGTCCCATCCATCAGTGTCTCTGTGCTATCAGCAATACGCAGTACAGGCTGTAGAGAGACTTGACTACTGAGTAACACACTTCTGTTGTTCCACATTCTCCATTAAAAACAATGTTTGTATCTTGCTTCAGACATCTTTGCATGGTGTGTGCAGACACCATCACGTACGTTATTCTGTCTGCTCAGGAATTTCTTAGGCTGATGCTCCAGTCCCAGGCTGAATGCCAGAAAAAGAGATTATAATGCAGACAGCAGTAACTGACAGGAAGCTATTACAATTCTCCTTGTGTAGCTTGCCTTTCTCTTTCTCAGCCTCCCCCCACACACACACACACACATTTTTCTTGGAATTACTTGAGAGAGCAACTTTTGAAGGTGAATGTAGCTGAAGGTGCTGCCATCATTAGCTAATGTAATTTGGAAAAAGGGAGGTTGATTTACAGGGACTGCAGTTCAGCTTCTCTTATGTCCTAGTATTTGCATCTTTCCTTTTTATTGTTGTGCAAGTCTACTTAGTAATTGCAGCAGGCAAATGCAGCAGAGAAAAGTGGGTATCAGTAGGGGTAACTAGAAGAGGCAAAACCAAGAGTAGCTGAACCTCACATGAACTGGAATACTGAGAAATACTTCCCTGTCTTGAATTTGCAAGATTTCTAATGCTTAGAGTTGCAGGGTGCAAGCCTTCTAGCCTAATTTGAACGTGTCAGCTTGTTTTTCTTCTCCACTGGTAGCCAAGCTTGAATGATAGCTCATTTCCTGTCCCATCATAAAAAAATGGAAGCAGAGAAACATCCCTCTTACCAAAATGTTTCAGAACTTCCAGACAGCCCGTTTGGACCTAGAGAGATGGAAATTTGCTTCTAAAGAGGACCAAAAGACATCTTTTGTTTACCTGAAAATGTCTTCTCATATTCTTTAAATTGGACTCTTAAGAAAATACTATTTTAATGGTAACACAAAAATAATTATAGAATTGGACATACCAGAATATATATTAAATCTGCAGATGCAGTGAATTCTAGTATTGATACTGATGCAATAAATTAATGATACTGAGAATATTCTGGTATTGGTCTGGTGATGTTTAAATCAAGGTAACAAAATTTCCAATGTCTTGTTAACTTCCTTGACTGGGCAGAGGCAAGTGGCTTTTTTTTTTTTTTTTTTTTAATGTCGATAGCTAGGAGTTTGAATATATTCTTTTCATCCAAAGCAATGTACTATGCAAAAAATCCTTCCAGTGTTCCTGTGGAAGAATGATTCTTCCTGTGTCCTCCAGTGACAAGGGAGACTGGTGGTGCCTGAAGGAGCCCTGATACGGTGATAAGGTGGCTTATTCAGTGACCGCTACATGACAAGCATCTGAGTATTTTAGGTCCCCACTCCGATGTCTTAACTCCTCAGTTCTCTCCATCTACCTTGTACCCTCATGCTGTGCAGACATCTGTTTGTACCTCGGCCCTTGAAATGTTACTGTGCCTTCTGTATTACCTGTCATTTTCAGCTGGGGACATAAGGGCTCCAGAATCAGCCAGATGAGTTGAAGACTTTCAGGGATTTAAGTCCTACGCTAGGGAAGAAACTTCTGGGAACAGCGGGATTCTCTGCTCATACCGAGTATGTGAGAACACCAGCAGTGTTTCAGAAGCAGCAGTTTCAGTATCTTCTTGGAAGACAGGGTAGGAACATCAGTAAACAACGCAGGAGAGACCCAGCTGTTAGTATGTAATGGAGAGAGATGGTGGGCTGGGAGCGAAGTGGTGGTGAGTCTCAAGCACCAAGAAAAGTTTCCATACAGTTGCAAAAGACTTCCTTAAGTTCCATTTGTATCACTTGAAATGGTGATGATTTCTCCTGCTCTGGTTGAAGCGCGTATGCTCCTTCACGGGTTAGGTTTGCTGCAGAAGAAGTTTTGAGATGTGAATTGCTGCAGTTGTCACGGGGTGGTTCCCTATGGCACAGAAACCGTGAGAAGGCAGGCAGTTAATTTTCATGGCCTTTGCCCGGAGGAACGGGGCGGGGGAGGAAAAACGAGGTTACACCACAAACGGATCGATTTGCCCTTTAACGGGATGAGACGACGTTACCTGTCGTCCACCGGGCTCGGTCCCCCGGCCGACGCCGCCCCTCGCAGGACGTGGTAACGTGCCCGTGCCCCAGCCCAGGGACGGGGAGCGGGAGCAGCAGGCTGTTGCGGCGGCCCCTCCCGCCACAGAGGCCGCAAGCGCCGGGCCGCGCAGGCGCCCGCCGGGTGGGCGGGGCCGGCTCGCCGCGCGGCCTGTCGCAAAGAGGATGGTGGCGTCCGTCTACCCGGCCTGGGTCACCCGCTGGGTCTCCGGGCAGTGGCGGCAGAAGAGGCGGCCCCCGGCGATCCGCCCGACGCGGCCGCTGGTGCTGGCCAACAAGGTGGCGAACCGCAGGGAGCAGGCGGGAGGTGAGTTCCCGGCGCCAGGCCGTTAAACGCCCCCTCTCCGGGGAGAAACGGACGGGGGCGGGCGGGGCCCCCGCCCCTGCGGGGTAGACCTGCCGCCGTCGGGCCCTCAGCGTTGCTCCCGGGAGCCGTCCCACCACTGGCCGGCGGGAAGGGCTGCGGTGATGTCAGGGCTGGGTCGAGCTGGCGGTCGGAAGCTCCTTGCGCTCTGCAGGGCAGCGGAGGGGAAGGGGGTCTGGTTTGTGCCGTAGGGTTAGCACACGGGTTCTTTTGAAGAAGTTAATTCCTCATACAACAACCCTAAATTTGCATCTTGTGGTACTCTGTATGAACGCGAAGTACTTTGTTACATCTCAACATAGCATTTACCGTAAGAACTCAGCCAGCGGTTGGGTGGCTACAATGGTGCTAATCTTTGTGCTAGCAACATCTTCTCTATGCAAAACGAAAGATGAGATCTTTATTTTAGTGTTGGTTTTTCTCACCTGCCTCAACCCCATCTTAAACTTCTCTCTGGAGATTTATGCACTGTGGAGGCTGTTAGCATGACGTCCCCAACACCTGAGATTTTGGTTGTGTCTTTCCCTTCTAGAGGCAACATGCATTACGGAGATGTCAGTAATGATGGCCTGCTGGAAACAGAATGACTTCAGCGATACAGCTTGCGCCGAGGAGATCCGGATGTTCTATGACTGCGTGGCAAAGGCAGAAGTAATTAAGGCCTCTTTTGCGTTCTTAAAGGCTGGTAGTAGGAAAGCACAAAGCCCCCAGTCGTTTTTTGTGTGCCAACAGTAATAATGTTCTCTGAACAGTTTGATTGGTGTTGTAACCCATTTGAGCTGTAGGAGAGATGCAGGATGATATAGATCAAACATGCAGTCCTTCCTTTTTGAATGCAGAAGTTAAATTAAATTAGAATTAAAATGAAGGACTGTAGGAAGGGACTGGATGTTTGGTATGTTCTAACTAAGGATGAAACAATAGTCACATCCAGTCCTTTTTGGGTTGTCAAATTCTTGAAGTAGACTTCAGCCGCTGTCAACTGACCCTAACCTAGGCCATTTATTTTGATTTCTTCCAGTTTTTAATCTCTAAACTTTCAGCACTAATGAAGCAATAACACTCACTGCTCTTCTCCATAGTACATGATAGTTCTGAATGAGGGAGAGTACTATTTGGAGCTGTTAAGTAGAACAGTGATTTGTATGGTGCGAGATGTGGATTGCATTGTAAATGGGGAGATGTACAGTGTAGGTAAGTTTCCACAACTGCTGTGATTCATAAAATTAAGAAATAGCTGACTCGGGTACCAATTCAATACTTGCATTATCTAGACAGTGGGGGAGTGTCTAGATAAAGTCTGTCATAAATCTGTATATAGTTCTGTGCTTGCGGGGGTGAGAAATAACTAGTGGTTTCAGTAATCCTCATAAGGAACAGAATTTTCAGCATACATGAGATAGTTTACAGCTATTCTCCATTCTCTGAAAATTAGGAGTTCTTTTAGGCTGTTTCTGGCTTCAAAGGCTAGACGTTTCCATGAAAAATAAATTTCATATTGTCTGGAAATTAGAGGTTTCCAGCTATATGATAACTTTGAAATCAAGTCAGTTTCAAAAGCAGACTAAAGGTAAGTATATGTACTAAACTTGTCCTTAAACTGATTTCGGGTTTCAGTCTTTTTTCAGTAACAGTACCATCATTTAATGAATAGTTATTTACTGTTGCTCTTTGACAGCACAAGTGAAAAATGGTCCACAATTTATTTGGTAGATTACAAAGAATCAAATTGAATAACAGAAAGTAAAAAGAAAAAATCTGAGTTGTTACTATAAGTATGTAATATTGTTAACTAAGAATGTGGAAGAATGTCATCTTCACAAGATGTCAGTCAGTCATTAATTACATCATTTAAAGATCATCAGCTTTTGAAAGCCTTGTGATTATTGAGCCAAGTGTTCCTTAAAGAAATAGCATTGTTCTGAAAGAAACTTCCCAGTACAATTAGTAGTAGTCTTTGGGGGCGAGCGTCAGCTCTGCAAATAGACAGAGGTAATATTTTGAGGTTTCTTTTTCTCTTTCAGAAGGAGCGCAAGGATCAAAGTGCGGAGACCCTGTCACCCAGGGGAAGCTTAACTTCAAGCAAAGTGAATAAGCTCCTGAGGAGGTTTCCTCAGATCACACATTATGTATAATGTGCTTTACTAAAGGGACTGCGGACAAGCAATTAAAGTTGGAGTCTTTCGCAAAAAAGTGAAAAGTAGACTTGAGTGAGTTATTTGATGTCAAGTGTTACCCATCAGCACTGCTGTATGGATCTTGACTGCACCAGAGCGGAAAACACCCATCTTGACCATCAGCTGACTTTGTTCATGAGGTTCTTGGGTCTTAGGGTCCTAGGATTTCTGCGGTATGTTGTTCAACTGCTACAGTGTGGAGTCAGGTCCTGACTGTGAAATAAAATCTTATAGGAATGCATGTAAATGCCTTTTCTAACAGTTAGGGGGTGAGTTTTCCTCATGTATAAGCTTCTGCCTAACTTCTGAGCTGCTATCAAAAAGTGCTCAGGCCCAGACATTGAGCCAACTTAAAATTGATAGTAATCTCATGGCTCATACCCCTACATGTACATATACACAGTTTGGTTCCTCTTGAAATTTTTTTAATTACTGCTGCTGTACAAGAAGGCTGTAGAATGAGGAAGAAATCTCCAGCAAAATACCTTGTTAATACACAATACGTTGGTAAGGATCAAATACAACTTTAACATAGAAGCTTGTGAATTAAGCTCTCTGATTGCAGGTGGGGCAGGTATGGTGCCATGTCAGATTGATTATGTTGTCTGTACTATAATAAAATAATGCAAGACTGTTGTTTGGTGTGGGTGACTCATAATCTACAACAAAATATTCCATTGTTTTGGTAAAAAAACTAAAAGGGAGAGAAAATTTCAAGCATGGACTGATACTGAAATCATGTAATTAATTGCTGGGTTTGATTTGTTTGGGTTTTTTTTTCACTAGAGTACCACAAAACTGCAGGCAGATCCCTGTTGTTTTAGGACCAGTACCTAACCGGTAAGAAATATGCAGTACCTCAGAATGCTAAGGATAAAACCATTTATATCGCTAATTCTTTGGGCCGTAAAGAAAAAGCAGAGGAGCATCAGGCACATACACACTGTGTGATTACCCACACGTGACCGTGGAGTTTGCATGGAGCTGGAGCTGACTTCTCTGGAGCCCCAGGCCAATACCTGTTCATCACATAAATATTGATCAAGTGTATGCTTTCGATTTATTTAAGCAATTTTAATTTACCTGTTACTTAAAATGGCTCATTAGTGGGTAATCCCACGGGGTAGCTTATTCTGTTGTTGCTATTATGGCATAATTGGGTCTTTCAGAGGGCTTGGGGTCAGTAGGAATGTGATGTCCACATCTAAGTTTGAGGAAGCACTTTGGTTCTATGACATTTTGCATTTTCAGTCCAAAAGACGTTCTCTGAAAAGGAGCTACTTGCTGATTCTTTGTTTCTGAAGGAGACAAGCTAAGTTGGGGGTGAGGAACCGATGAATACTAAATTCACTTCTGTTGATGATGTTTTTTCTTTCTTTGTATTAAAACTTGTAAGTATAGTTTTGCGCATCTTAAGCTAGCAGCTGTGCTAAATGTACCAAATTCTAGTATCTGTGAAGAACTGTCTCATCAGAGAAACTAATACTTTTTTGTTGTAGTTTTACTTTTGAAATTTTGCGCAGCTCCCACTAATCTGGACAGCTATTTTTGGATATTACTGCTTCACAGTGAACTTCACAAGTTCAGTTTTGGGGGATTTTTTCTGAACTTTTACATGTCTTCTGTAAGCTTGAAATTACTATGCTAAGGTTTTCCAGTCCTTAAAGGAATGCATTTATTTGGAAGAAGAAGGAAGGAAAGAGAATGCTTTTCAGATGGATGCAGGTTTTACAGTGCTGCTTTTAACAGTACTCTAGCAGTTCTTTCGGCTCAGGATCCCATGCTGCAACCAGAAAACCTCCAGTTACTGATTGTCCTTGGCAATTTGAGCTGCTGCCATTTCCCTGTATCTCGCTGTTAAGCTTATATTGGGTGTTTAAACACGTTCTGTGACATGCTCATGTTGGTGATCATTCCATTAATAGTTCATGTGCGTAACTGCAGTGAATGACACTGTCCTCTCTGAGTTCAGGGCTTGTACCACCCCATGATGCTGTTGCTGGGGAATAAAAGAACACTGGGTTCTGGTGCTGAGCCCACTGTTTAAGAATATTGCTGCAGAAACCTGTATGTGATTGCGTGGTGGGGAAAGAATTAAACAAAAGCTGACTAGCTGTTCTACCCTCCTAAGTCGGATTTACAGGATTTAAGCAAATCTGCTGGAATTCCTTGATCTTATTCCTGTTCCTTACAGTTTGAGTATTTTACCAGCTCTGGGTATGATTGCTGTGAACTACCTCTCTTTTTAGGCTTTCACTGAAGATCTCTTGTGGAGGAAGCATTGATGTTTCAGCTGGTTTTGATGAATAGTAGTCCTGCCAGTTCAGGAGAAATAGGTTGAATTCCAGAGAGCCAAGAACATTTTAGAAGATGGTACTTCTTGTTCGGAAGCGTCAACACAGAATAATGTGGAAAAATCAAGACAGACTCTGTAGGGAATCATAGACTTACTGTTATAGAACTGTGCTTATATCAAGGTGAGAAGGTGATTTGTGTTAAATAGTGGACTTAGGTATTTACAACCATGTCAAACTTGCTCACACAGGAAAGTTCAAGATCTGTTTTACCTTATCTTTAGATACATTACCTATCTAAACTGCCATAGTTATATTGGTATAATTTCCTTCTTGGTCTTCCTCTCCACCTTGGAGAGGGCCATGTAGCCATGAGAAGCTTTTGAGAATCTGAGTTCCATCTCTCTCAAGAAAATGTCATTACCTGTGCCAGGAAACCAGGGGGAGTCTTGGCAAGAAGGAAACAGTTCCAAAAGAGGACCCACCACAGAGGAGACAAC
Source organism: Buteo buteo (assembly GCF_964188355.1). Taxonomy (NCBI): domain Eukaryota; kingdom Metazoa; phylum Chordata; class Aves; order Accipitriformes; family Accipitridae; genus Buteo; species Buteo buteo. The sequence goes on along the minus strand of NC_134174.1, from coordinate 45,384,187 downwards.
TGCAAAACCCACTACATCTTTGCATGGTTTGTCATTCCTCCAGAAACAATACCAAACTTGGACTTCTGTTGCTCTTGGTGCAGTAGTCTGTGTTTCCTTTAAAATCACTTTATCTAGGAAATCACTCTATCTAGGAAAGCCTTGCCTTGAGAGGGAAGCAACTTAGAAGCTACTGTGAGAGAAATCCAGTACAGGCTTTTACTAGAGGTTTTAAGCCCTATTAGTATGTGTCAGAGGGCTAAAATAGGTGAGTGTCTTATGGGAGTTCTGAAGGGGCATCAACGACCTCTCTACTCCTGACTAAGAAGCAAATTTCTCTGAATGCTAGTAGATTTTCTGTTCATGCCTCCAGTATATCCTTTCCTTGTGTTTTCACTGGAGTAAGTGGTTCTAAATTCCAACACATTCCCATACTTTCATTTTGTTTTGCTCTTTTTTTTGCCAGTGCTGCCTGAGAGTTGCAGCATGCTGTAGCATCTAAGCTATTTTCATCCTCTGTTGCTCTGATCATCTGCCTCCCTTGCTACGAGGATACAGGAGATTTGCTCCTAATTAACTGAGTGTAATTCTTGGCCAAATCCACTGTGTCCAGAATGCACTGTGGTACAAATCCACTCCAGAAAGGTCTCCCTCCTAGCACTCAGCGACTCCTCTAGAAGATCCAGCATGTAGTGGAATTTCCTTCCATTTGGTGAGTGACTGAGGATGAGGCAACACAAAACGGTCATGTGAAGTGAGTAATGGGGCAGTAAGTGAGGGAAGAAATAGAGGCTTTTTGTCAAGCCAATGGATTTTTATCAGCCCTTTCCTTGTTTCTATGCTGAAGGTGTCTTCAGAAATGCTGCTCAGCAGACTTGGCCAAAGGTGAGCTCATTTCTTAAGGTGACCTTCATGTTTCATGCCGCAGAACACCAGGAGTTAATCCCTCCAAAATCAGAATATAAATATGGGAAATGTCCATTAGACTGGGCTGAGGGAAAGTGTAAAAAAATTTTGAAAAAGTGTAAAAAAAGAGTGAACAGCTTTAAATGGACCCATTCCCTTCTTAGATTTAATAATGTTAGAAACTTATTGTAGCCTCTAAGCCTAATTCATATGAAGGGGCAGTAGGCTGAAAACACTAAAAAACCCCGTAGGATTGTTCATTGCAATACAATAATGAACAACCCTCTGGAAAGCATCTTAGCCAATCGAGAGAAAATAACTTTACAGCCCAAGGTCAAGGAGACGCTTGCTGGAAAAGATCTCTGGAGGCAATACCGGTGATGGCGAGATGCAGGGCTGAAAACTGGGAATGCACCCTGGAGAGGGCTGTGCCACCTGTGGGGAGATCTGGAAGCTGCTTTATGCGAAGTTTTCTGGGTCCCGTTTACCTGGGTTCAAATCTGCGGAGAGTTTGACCTAAGGAAGCTGCAGGCGGCTAATCGAGGAGGCAGCGGTGGGGGGATAAAGTCCAGATTCCTTCCAACAAGTCTAATCTCTGGCAAGTGTGCGCGCACAAGCCGTTTCCTTTCCCAGTTGTGTTGCTGGAGGTTTTGCGGTAGGATACGGCCCCGGCTCCCCGCCGTGGACGCAGCCTTTACGCCTCAGGGAGAGAAGGAAGAGGCGGCTGGAAGGGGGAAGGAGGCATTGCAGGAGAGGAGAGGAGGGGAGAGCGGCGAGCCCCGGCGCTGGGTAGGCAGGGGCGGAGAGGCGGAGGCTGGTCCCGGGGAGAAGCGCGTACCTGGAGCGGGCAGAGAGGCCGGGGGAGAGGGGGGGAGGGAGGGGACAGCGGGGTGCGGAGCGGGTTGAGGGCTGAGCCCCACACGCCTGCGCTGCCGCCTCCCGGTTTGAAGGGTGCTCGGGAAATTCTGGGGCATGTTCTCCGCCCTTCTCTCTCCTCTTTTTCGCCTTTCCGAGGAGAAGAAGCAAGAAGGCATGGCGAAAGGAAGGGGAAAGTGAAATTCTAAGATGCTGCCGGGAACTTTGATCCCTTACCTCACGTCCCTTTCCCCGCACAGAGATGGAAGAGGCATCCAGCTTCCTCCGGTGGGGAGCGGCTAGTGCCCTGCTCCCGGGGAAACCCAGCTGCAGAGCCCGGGCGGGAGGCAGCTGCTGAGCCCGGCAGCTGGACGAGCATGTGATGCTTGAAGAAGCTTCTGCCCACTTTGCGCACAGGGATGGAAATCCCCAAAGTGCTCGGGCTCCTGGTAGAGCTCTCGAACCTGTTCTCCTGTCTCAGATGTGCGGAGGTAAGAAATGGTTATTCTTCTATCTGCTTGTAAGAAGTCACATGGCTCTTTTAACAGCCTCACTGTGAGTGGATCTTGTTATTGCTTGAGTGTGTTTTCCAAAGCGTCTAGGCAGCTGTGATCTCTGGGAAGGGCTTGGGGAGGGATTTATTTCATTGTGCATATGAAATTCAGAAAAGGAAACAAAGCAGGAAAGCAGGATGCACAAGGGCTTGCAGATGCTTTGGCCCTGGTTTCCTATGTTTCTCAGGTGCTGCAGTGACCCTGGCAGGAGAGATCCTTTGTTTCTGTTCTTTGCTGATTGACTGATTACCCTGATTGCTGTTGTGGACAGATGATTTATAGCCACAGGGACCTGGGGCAGTGACTGCAGCACAGGCTGTTTACACTAAAATTTGGTGGTGGCGATGGTCAGCATTGGGGGATTTGGTAGCTGCTGTGGGAACTGGCAGCAACTAATTTTCATTAGAAGGGAAGCATATTACTTGGATTGCAGTTCTTTCATTTATGGTCCGTCTCCAAGAAGAGCAGGTTCAGGCTTTCATATATAGCCTGTTATTAGTCCAACCCATCCCTCTACCACCTGCAGGCTCACATGTGCATGCAGGTGCACACTAAAAGCTAGGAGTCGGGGGACTTGGATTGTGGCTCCATCACCTGTTTGGTGCAGTCACAAAAGTGTAGCTTAGCTCACTTTCCTCTCTTTGCAAAGAGCTTTGAGATCCTCAGATAAGTCCTTCAGCATTGTTGGTTCATAGACTATTACATGGGCTTGCAACGGCCTGATACATGCAGATAGATGGATTTTTGGCTGAAAAGGGTTTTTCGGTTAAATGCTGGTTTATCTGTGCATCCCCTTGTGCATACACACCTGAGATCTGATCTGCTGTTCTGAACCATGGCAGGAATTCATCTTCAATGCGCAGTGTCACATTTTGACTTCTAGAGGGTGATGCTCGAGCTTGACCGTGGTTGTCAACACCTGCTGGACCATAATCATAAGCTCGATTTGAAAATGGTATCTGCCATGAGTAGGTGTCATTCTTGTCAGGTATCTATGGGAACTATCTCTGCTTATTCCAGCAGTGGATTTGGTTTAATTCCAAATTTTACTCTTCTCCTTTTCCAGAGAGAGGTGAAGCTGAGAGAAGCAAAATTTTGAAGAAAAACAGAACCATTTCCAATAGCTAGTATTCTTTATATACATATCTCCTCTCTGTGAATTATAACTCCGTGTTCATATAAAAGTATTAGAAATGTAATTAAAAAGTATTTAGAAATGAGTTAAACTACAAGGAGCTAGCAGAAGCATGTATAGTTTCTTCTTTTCACTCTGGGTCTGTGAAAATCTGGTACCTACCTGCACACTATGTAATGGTGTTGAGGGGAGATCCCTATCTCTCAGCCAGCAGCCAAGTTACAACCACCAAAAACACTGCCTATAAGAGGAAATGCAGTTTTGGGGCTGGACAGGATACTGGAATTCTGAGGGCTTTGTTCCATGTTTTTTGTTCTTAGCTATTTAACTCGATTTGGATAATAATACCATAGGCCATATCATATTCTCACGTATTAAAACCAAAATCCTCAAAAAAACCTTGTTGTATTTTCTTCTTTAGGTGTTTCCCATGTTGTACATGGATGTTTATTACTATTTTAACAGGGATCCCTGGGGGTATCATCCCATCACGTAGATTTATCTGTTTGCTACTGTGGCCATAGATGACTTCCCTATAAACGGAGAGAGAATGAGTGGTTATTAATTATTTTTCTTACTGGTAACAATTATTTTCTTCTAGTTTTCTTTCCATAGGCATCTCACTCAGGCTTCCAATTCTATTGGAAAAGAACAAGCAGAACTGTAATGTAGTGCTTAGATCAAGGGTAAATCTCTACAGGCCACTAATTCTTAATTTTGCTGTTAGTAGGAAGACCTGTGATTGGATTTGAAGAGAAGCAATGGGGAAAGTGGGGAAGAGGCTGGTTACTAGGGTGTGTTTGCCTAAAGCAGCAAAAAGCTGAGCTGCTTTTAGGACATGCCCATGTTTATTTCATCGGATAATCATCTCTCTGCTTTTGCTCTGTTTCTCTTCCCAGGCTTTCCTGGGATCCCAGCCCAACCAAAACCATTTGCAGAGTGCAGGTAAGAACAAGAAGTTATTAATTCAGTCATCGGGCAGATTCTTTCCTGCAGTGGTGATCTGAGACCATAGGTACAATGAACCACTGCTACCTGGCGTTCTTCCTTTCTTTCCATCACTTCTTCCATCTTTTCTCCTGCCTCAGTGCCTGTTTATCTCCTTCCCAATATGGCCAGACCACTTTCTTTTCTTCATGTCTAATACTCTTGCAGTTCTCTACTCCTCCCACATGTTATTTTCCTTTCATCTCTTTCTCTACCTCAGTCTTTTTTGTATGCTCACCTTTCCTCTGCTCTAATAACTACTGAATTCTCATTCACCCCCCCTCTGAGGCTTCCAGCTGATGCAAAGCGCATGGTGTGTTTTCCAGACACCTACCTGTAACTGCTTCTCATTTTTATACCTTGCAGTTGACCTTCAGCTCTCACTAACACCCTCTGGGCTTGGCAGCAGCTAGAAGGCAAATGGCATGAGCAAAAGTTTCTTTGTACCCTTACTGTTTGCCCTAAGTGTCTGTATGGCAGAAGGGTTTTCTGAAACTGTCAGCTTCTTTTTGTTTATTCAGTGAACAGAACTATAACTTATCCCTTTCTGAGTCTCTCTTCCCATTTTATGGACTCTAAAAAGCTCACTCTCACGGAGTGTCTGGTTCTGGTTTCCCTCTCTGTTATTTCAGGGTCATGACCATATTAAATGAATTGTTGAGGTTTCTTTGCATGAGATACTTCACATGGGCACTGGCCTGGAACATTGGCATCTGCACCCCCCCCCCCCCAAATAGGTTCCCTTTCCCTTCCTATACATTGGTCATGTTCAGATAAGCCAGGTGATGTGCTAATGAGTATAGGGAACACACATACAATGAAATACAATGTCATTTCCCACCTTCCTGCTTTATAGAATGAAATTGTAGCTAATTTTAAACACTTCTCAGTTTTGATCAATTTAGACAGGCAATTAATCTTCTAAAGAGCCTAGGATCAAATGTAAGAGTATCTAATTCAGGTGCCAAAGCAGGTGAGGAAGGAAGTGGAGGAGTGTGTGCCACACTCAAGTGCTGCTCCAGAGTAAGTGAATACATCTATTGAAATAAACGGTAATGGGAACTGGTTCAAATTGTCTGTGTTTGGGCCCAGAGTTAACACATTTCAAAGGCCTGTCTGGGCAGTTCATGACGTTCAGATCAATTTCTTTTTTTACATAGTGTGTATTATAAACATTCTTTGAGCAGCTGCCTTGAAGAGTGGTAGAACTGAAATCAAGCAAGTAGCAATGAAGACTGCAGAGAGGGGAGGTGTTTCAGGAGATCAGCTGGTATCTCCCATATTGTCTGAGCCTCTGTGTGTGTTGCCTTAAGTGATGCTGACAGCTCCTTTCCTGTGCCCAGCATCCAGTGTGTGTGGTGTCGGACCTCTTGGGTATTACAATGGCTCGCTGGCCGTCACTGAGGCCGGAGCAGAGTGCCTCAACTGGGCAGAGTTCCCCGATTATGTTCAGCAGTACCCAGACCGTGGCTTGGGGGACCACAACCACTGCAGGAACCCAGATGGGGGAACTACACCCTGGTGCTTCTACCGGCTTGCGTCAGGGGCCATCGGCTGGGCTAACTGCGACTGTAATCAAGGTAAGGACTGCTGCGTGTCTCTGCCAGCACCCGGGGTGGGGCTCAGGCCAGAAACGCGTGCTGTGCAGACTTGCAAGCAGCAGGTGGGACACCCTGTGAAAGAAGCATAGTACAATAGCTGTCCCAAATTGTCGAAATAGTTAGGACTAGACTCTAGCCTGTGTGGGAGAAGAACGTCTGTATACAGTAGGGGGTGGATTTAAGCTGCTGTAGTCATAATGCCTTGTATAGATGTTTTTATTCTCATACAAGGAAACTTTTTTTTTTTGCTGTTAACTTACGCCACTTTGAAAACAGTTTAAGATATGTGGAAAACAACCCACTCCTGCTCCTTAAGTGTCCATATCAGAACTCTCCTCATGTAAGTGTAGCAGTTCAAATATAACAAGGAAAAATCTTCTGTGGCTAGCTTTGTAAATCTTCTGTGGCAAGGTAGGTCATAAGCTTGCTTTAAAATTCCTCGCAGTGCTGACAAAAGGACTGCTGCTTACTTTGAGGCATGCAAGGGAGCTGAGCTCTCTCAATACACTGACTCCAGTGCAACATTCTTGAAAACATTTGTTTGTCCTCCTGTTTTCTGACCTTCTTTGCTTTTCCTGCATTTTGCAGAACAGATGAAATGTAGGGTTCGGCGTTCAGAAGATCTCGCGATGTCACAGAAAGTTAGAGGGTTAGTCGCAGCCTTGTGATGTACCTGTAATCCCACCTCCCCTTGTTAGTATAAAAGGAATTAACTGCGCAATAAAAGGCAGAAGTTGGCGCTCACACTGTGTTATCTGCCTCTTTCCCTGGTCCAGGCCGACCAGTGATCTAAGCGTGGCACCTTGATATGTAGCGAACACTACAATGAAACACCAGTTTAATAAACAAAAGGAAAAAGTCTTTCCCCTTGCCAGTGGAAGTGCTTTCAAAGATGGCTTCATTAAAGTGAAGGATACAAGTGTAGCTGTGCTGTGTGCCTGCATTGAGGTACTAGAGACAGAAGGTGTAGCCTTCTCCCAATACATAAGTGAGTGAGGAGATGTGCTTTCTAAGCAGTGGTAGGTGTTTGTGGTGCAGTGGGAATTGAAAGGGCATTTACATGGCACTTGCTTTTCTTAGAGAAATTAAAGAGGATTCACCTGCTGTTACTGAACATCTAGCTGTAGAAACAGTGACTCTCATAGGTGAGGTGGCCAATCGAAACTAAATCAGTGGAGTGTTAGAAGGAATTAGAGAGCCTGCCATTTCCATACATCTTTTCAAGGCAGCATGTAAAATAATCCCCATTTCACAGAAGGAGAATCCAGGAGCTGTGGCAGAAGCCAAGTTTGCTGCCGATATTACCATGGATTTGAAAAGAACGTAGCACCAGCCATCCTCCTGAGCAGCCGCTGCTGGAACTGGGAAGGTGACATGTCCCATGCTTCTTCATTCAAGTCACTTCAGTGACAGCATCAGCAAAACAGGGGTGGGAGAAGCCAAGTGCAGTTCAGCTCAGCTACATGCAAGTTCAAGACTGGCTGACTTGCTAGTCTGAAACATCCATCAGAAGATAGCTTTTTTTTTCTCTCTCTCTCTCTTTTGGAAGGTGCTGTGCGGTTGGCTGAAGATAATAGTGTGGAGCTGTACTTCAATGGACTCTGGGGCACCATCTGTGCTGACCACTGGACTGATTGGGATGCCAGCGTTGTCTGCAGGCAACTAGGTCTCAGGTGGGAACCTCAATCTAACTGCAAGAGTTACATGCTCATGTGGCCTTTGAAAGAACAGCCCCTGTGGTTACAGTCCCTCTAGCATAGTGCTGGGGGAGAGGAGTTCATTTTGTGGGCTCATTTCCCACTTTCCAGGGTCCTTTTGTACTGTTTTCTTTACATGGCTATGCCCATCCCAAACAGCATTTGCAAGAGTTTTTTAAAACAGTAGTTTGTGCTTGGTGCTCCAGACTATGATGAGTGAGCTGTGAGATCGTATTCCCTTTTTAGTATTACCAGCTGGAGTTACTGTAGTAATCTAATAGAAATTTTGAGAGCATGAACCCTCCTTGGGAATCTGGGATTTGGACCTTCAAGATTCCAAACAGCAAGGAGATAAGGTCCACAGAGATATTTGGATGTTTGAGTCTGTTGATGGGTTTGTTCACCACTCTCAAACGAGGGTGCCGTTTCTGACCAGACCAACTCCTCTGCCGTAAGTAGGAAGACAAAATGGGTTAGATGGTAGGAATTGCTTTGTGTTTGCTTGTGCTTTCCCATTAGACTGTAAATGGACACCCCTCTATGCACTCCTAATCAACTGGGCTCACTGGGATGTGAAATGGCACAGTTGGACTGGAGAGTCACAAGAACTGAGGGGAACTCGTAAGTCAAGCAGTGCTATGGCATTTCCATTGCTCTGTTGTGTTCTCTGTTCCAGTGAGATCGGCACAGCTCGGAAGAAGAGTCATCTCAGACTGTGGCCTGTTCCCCTGCACCTGCAGTCAGCAAACTGCCATGGGGATGAGAAAGCCCTGCTGCAGTGTGGCTATCGGGAGGCTGTGTCAGGAGCTTGTAACCAGGGGAGTGCCATGGTAACCTGTGTCCCTCCAGAAGGTAAATCTCCAGAAGAGGTTTGCTCCCTGTTTCTTGCATCAGTGTTGCTGATAAGATGTAAAATCTAAGGTCATGAAGCTGTGGAGAGCAAATCATTGGAGCATGTTCTTTTTTCACCTGCTATACAGGTGGTTATCTTCCTTCCAGTGGAAAATTATCCATCCTTTCCCAATCCCAAATACTCAGAGTGGGCATACTTCTACAATCACTGAAAGATGGCTGTTGCTTATGACCGTATTCCCTTTTTATCAAACCAGGTTTTTGTCTGCAGGCAGCAAAGTCTTAGTCACCGTAGCAGCCAGTTAAAGAGCCATCCCTGGACCAGCAGTACCCCATACTGTGGGCTGCAATCACAGATGCTTCTGGGGGGTCTAGAGGGGAGGATGTGGTAGGGTGGGATGAAAGCATCCCAAGAGCTCCTCTGGCTGGTGAATGGTTCTACACCCTGAACTGCTGGATGTGCTTTGTCTCTTTCTTGTTCTGCTGTGCTCTCTTTCCCTTTCTTGAAGCACAGGTGTTGGTGCCCCACTGCGTTTAGTTGGGGGAAAGGAGAGCTTTGAAGGGCGAGTGGAGGTTTACCATGATGGCAAGTGGGGTACCATCTGTGATGACCAGTGGGATGACCGGGATGCTGAAGTGGTCTGCAGGCAGCTGGGACTCAGGTAATTTCCCTGTTGTATGTCACAGAGTGGTAATAGAAGTAGGCAGAACAAAGAACATGAAAACGTGTCCCTTCACTATAGTACCAGCCCTTTCTATAAGAGGTATACAGAAACCCTGGGAAAGATAATTCTGGACTGATCATCCTATAAAGGGATTTTGTACTTAATTCCTGTCAGTCTTATGGATTTATGCTGTGAAAAAAAGAGTTGGTGCATCCCTATCTAAGGTTTGTTTGTGTTTATCCCTGTTCATTATTTTTGCACACATGTCCTAATGCAAATCTTCTTGGCCTCAGTGATAACTTGTCATGGTGATTTTCATACATGAACTGCAGTTGCTTACTTGGTTAAGTTTAAACACCTCCAGTTTCACTGACTGCTCTTATCCTCTTCAAACAGGAAAGCAAGAGATCACCTCATTCTCCTGTGTGCCATTCAGTGCTCAACATGGGAGCTGTTGTATACTGAGCATTCTTGAAAAATCACAGCGGTACAGAATTGTTTAAAATAGATGATTCAAATTTGAGATCCCTCAAACTTTGGGAGTTTTGCCTGTTACTGAGATTGAAACATCATAGTCCTCAGAACTCACCAGGTGTCTGAACTGTTCATGTTGCAGGCACTTTTTTGTTATGTGTTGGAAGGTCTCATTACAAAACTTTCTAACAGATTTTGGTTAACAGTTGGCAACACCACTGTGTCAGAAATACAGATTATCTATGGGAGGACACTGACCTAGCATAGGAGAGTGCCTGTGCAGTGCAAGGCAGAATCTGAGGGCACAAGACTGTGACCTTCCTTATTGAGCATATGTATCTGTAATGTTTGCAGTGGGAACCCAAAAGCGTTGTCATGGGCTCACTATGGGCAGGGATCTGGCCCAATCCTGCTGGATGAGGTGGAGTGCTCAGGCAATGAACTCTCACTTGACCAGTGCAAGAAGAGTGACTGGGGACAGCAAAACTGTGACCACATTGAAGATGCTGGCGTCTCCTGTGACCCTTTCACAGGTACAGATCTACAGCTCTATGCCAGTCAGATGTGGCCGGTCGTACTCCCATATTACATGGCTTGCTCAGCAGATAACCCCCCTGCTTCAGGATCCTGCAGGTCTTCTATGTATGGCTCCCACAAGGGCTGCCATAAATGGAGGCAGAGAACAAGCAGCAGGTGGGAGTGGATCAGAGCCAGGCTTGGTGGTGTTCCCATGGCTTTCCACAGGTGGCATGGAAAGGCTGAGGTGAATCCTCCCCTGACAGATGGGCATGTTTGAGAGCAATGAATGTTTGTTTTTTTGAGTACCTACAGATATCTGTGTCATTGGTTTCTTTCACTCATGGGCTGTACAGAGACTTCAGCAGTGGGCTCAGGCTGTTTCTTTTCTCCCCTGCTGAGTGCTGACCTTTCCTTCTCCCACCCCTTGCAGAGGGCACTGTCAGGCTGGCTGGTGGCCGCAGCCCCAGTGAAGGCAGGGTAGAAGTTTATTACAACGGAGACTGGGGCACAGTATGTGATGATGGCTGGACACGCCTTGGTGCCCAGGTGGTCTGCAGGCAGCTGGGCTTCAGGTAGGACTGAGAGTGTGTGTAGTGTCTGTGCTTCCTAATTTCAAGGATTAGATTCCATCACCCTTCACTGGGATAGGCTGGACCTTAATCCTTCAATGCTTTCTTTGTTAGAAGGGTTATTACCATTATACAGCTTTATTCACGAAAGATTAATAGGTACCCACATCCTTTCCAATGGGGGGAGTGGGGGATCTGTATTATCTCTTGCCTCAGCCTGTTTTGAAAGCTTGATACTGTCTTTATGAACCCCTCACCAGAAAGTTCTCTTAACACTCCTTAAATTTGCATGTGTTGCTCAGCACTGCCACTCCCTCTGCTCTGCCAGCTAAACGGTATCACCCATCTGCTCTCTCAGCTAAATGTATCACCTGCTTCAGCAGTTGAAGGAAGACCATCAGGGCAAAAAAGAGTAGTAGTAGGGATTTTTGTAATGCTTTTCTTTCAGCCTGTTGCTGAACTGTCGTCCCTCCAGGTATGAGTTTGAGGAAGATTTAAAATCAGGATACTGTAGTCTTGGAGCCAGTAAAGTGTTTTTTGTGTGTGGATTTTTTAATATGATTAGGGTATCTTTGTAAAATTTTAGCTTTATAGACTGAAAAAGACTGAGCTAAATTCTTGTCTTCGAGTTCAGCTGCATACTGTGTTTGTCATCTCTTGCAGTGCCTAAATGTTTGCAGCTTTCTGCATTTCAATTCCAGGTAGACGCTTCCTATAAAAAGAAGTAGAATTACTTAAATGCTGATATTTTTGATGCCTCCTCTGCTAGCCCATCCCCAGATTGATGTACCTGGTGTCATGTCTGCTAAGCAGCCTCTGTGGTATATCTGTCCCTTTGTGCTACACTGACTGTGCCTTTGACCAGACACTAGAAAATGGACTGGTCTGAGCTGGCCACCCTAAAAACTGAAGCTGGCAAGATGTGCAAGCTGCTTGATTGCCATCCTGTGTGTCACTGAGTGGTTTAGGTCAGGAGGCCACCGATATCACAGCTGGGCTCTGCAGGGGAGTTTTCCTTTGAGTCTGAGCTTGGGTCCCTCTGTGGGATTAATGAGCTTAATGAATCTGATGTTACATTCTGTTTCCTTCCGCTAGTGGTCCTGCTACCCTGGCCTCTGAAGGGGACTATGCTGCTGGCCAAGGCTTTATCTTACTGGATGATGTGGCTTGTGCGGGGACAGAGCTGTCCCTCCTGGACTGTCCCCACAGCAACTGGGGGCAGCATGACTGCTCACATGCCGAGGATGTGGGAGTCCGCTGTTCCCCAGAGAGCAACACAGTCATGGATGTCAGCCTGGGTAATTCACCTTGCCCCTTGCCCTGGACAGTGGGGAAGTGTCACCTGCTGATCTGTTCCTTTGGAAGCTCTGGCAGATGTGGGATTTTTCCCTGTGCTGTTCCAGTCAGGAGGCTGCTTTTTGAGAACTCCTAGAAATGAGCCCTGGCTCTCTTGGGGCAGAGCCACAGAGCTGTGGTTCCACCAAACATATGGCCAGAACTGCAGAGAAACTGAAACTGGAGAGAATTGTGTTGGCAGTCTCTAAAACAAACCTGAGGGGCTGAGGAACGGTGGCTGCCTTAGTGTGCCATTGCTCACCGACGAGATGCTTCAGCCCTGTGTCTGTGGGAACACAGGGCCCCTTTAACTAGACCCTTTAGGAAACTGGTGTAGTTACATTAGTGTCACACCTTGCCAAGATAAGAGGACTTCCGATGCAAGGGGCTGTTGTGTGGAAATTTACACTCTCCTGTGTGGATGGCACACTTTTAATTAAAATTGTGAATGTATTTCAAGTTAGCATAATTTCCTTATTTATATGAGGCCTGATACTCTCCCCTTTCCCTACTACAGGAGACTTTTTCCATTTTGTCAGACAATTTTTATTGAAATAGACGGCATCCAACTTTTTTTGTTTTTTTCCTGGATGTAGAACTCTTCTCTTGCTTGGAATAATGTAATAGGTTTATGATTTAATGGATCTCTTCCGCAGGCATATTTAAGCTTGTCCACTCTTGCCTCAGGAGTTAATAACTCTCCTTCTGTTCTTGTTCTCCTCTTTAATCAGCTTTCAGAATACGATCCACTAATGATTTCCAGTATGTATTAAATAAATTAATAGCTATGTAGTCTTCTGATTCAGCACAGAAGTGAAATGTCTTCATATAGAAACACTCCTTTTTTTCTTTTTTCTTTTTTTTTAGCTTATTGATATCTGGGATTCATCTTTTCCTATAGAACCCAAGTTCTGGGCACTTCACTCTCTGGTGGTTTTGCTTGCAGTGACCCACATGTTTTCTCCTGCAGGGCCTCCTGTGCGGCTGGTGGATGGAGAAAGCACCAAGGAGGGACGGGTTGAGGTATTCCTGAATGGGCAGTGGGGCAGTGTCTGTGATGATGGCTGGACAGACAGAGATGCTGCAGTGGTTTGCAGGCAACTGGGATTCAGGTAAGAGGTCTGGTACATGCATCTTACAGATCCAAACAGCTCTCGGGAATTGCTTCTTTCTGGACCTCTTTCTGGGGGCTTCATTTCTTAGTTTTGGCATACCCACATATGCATGAGGGAGTAGGGTCCTATTCTCACTGTACTACTGTCTGTGTGTGGAGTGACACATAAATACTATTTCTCTTAAAATGTGCTGGTCCATTAGGTTCACCTGCCTCCTGCTTATTGCAGATTAGCCACCCTCTCTCTACTTGCAGTGGTACAGCAAAAGCCAGGGCAATGGCTTATTTTGGTGAAGGCCATGGGCCCATCCATCTCGACAACATAGAATGCAGTGGCATGGAGCACACCCTGGGGCAATGTGTCAGGCCTGACACCGGGACTCACAGCTGCTGGCACAGTGAGGATGCTGGTGTGATTTGTGACTATGTGGAAGAGAAGGTCCAAGATATCAGGAGAACAGGTGACATGCCCATTTCTTCTATATAGAAAACTGGAGCTCCAATTGTAGGATCTCTACATGCTTTTATGCTTTTTCCCTGTAGTTCTTCTCTTTGGCTGAAACTTTACCTACAAAATAAGCATGTCCTGTCCTGCACCTCCTAGTTTTTCCTTGTTTTCATTGTCTCTTCTTAGGAGCACAGGGTGCTCCAGACTAGTCTGAGGAGCTCCACCCGTGTCAGGCCTTTGAGCCTGCAGAAATTCCCTGCAGCCAAGTCACCATACCTTTCTTTAGAGCAGTAACCATGAGCAAACTTTGGGTTTTAGAGTACTGAGGAAATAGCTGTAGAGGTCCCATTCCTGGCATAAGACTACACATACTGCAGGTAAGGACCTCCACCAAAACTGAGGAAATCTATGGGATCAAATCTTCTATGAATTCCATATGTACAACACAATGCAGTCAACTGCCATGAGGATTAATGCCCTCAGGGAAGGCGAATGGTATTTGGCTCTATGAAAGCAATTGTTGATACTTAAGCTGAAAGTATCTACCCAACTGCTCTAACTTTGCTGTGCAGATCCAGAGTCTGGTGTGTGTGGGATGCGTCTGCTTCACCGTCGCAAGAAAAGAATCATAGGTGGAAACAAGTCTCTGAGGTACTACCCTGTAATTGCTGGGAAAGCCAGAACTGGTTCCAGCTTTCCTACAGGCTCTGGAAATAGCCTGGCAAATGCTGAGTACATTAACACATTTTCACTGGTGATTTTTGAACTTGATTTGAACCAGTGGGCCTATCTAGGGAAGAATTCACACCAGCTGAGCCCGAATGGGACAGAGCAGATGGGAAAAGAGGAAAACAGCTCCCACATGTCCCCATGTGACACCTATTATTCCTGTTTCTTCTTCAGAGGTGGTTGGCCATGGCAGGCCTCACTACGGTTGAAGGGTTTTCGTCGAGATACTCGTTTGCTGTGTGGAGCAACACTGATCAGCAGCTGCTGGGTAGTGACTGCAGCCCACTGCTTCAAAAGGTGTGTTTGAATGAGGAGCCCTGAGGGACACTCAACGATGAACAAGATAACCTTATGCAAGGTTATCCTCCCAGCCCAGTGGAACCACATGAGCAAAGTTTCTAAACCAAGACCTTCAGGTTATGATGTGTGTGATCTTGGAGCACTTACAGGGATGAGACAATATAGGTTTGCTTTATCCTTCACTATTTACACCTGCCCTCTTAACTTTGAGGCTTTACAATTCAAAGGGAACCAGCATTTTGCCATTCTATAGTGCTTTAAGGAACTGTGAACAGATAAGGTCACAAGCCTGTTGCAACCATTGTAGCCCTTTTTATAGGAAAAAAAAGTCCTGTGCCTGCTAGTGATTTGGGAACACCCACTGGCTGCAACAGCTGGCATTATCACATCTGCTAAAGAGGTCCTGCAGTCCTGTAGCTGGCACTGTTTTATCAGTTTGTGAGGAGGTGGTTCAGTCTCACAGCAACTGAGACTTGTGTGAGTCTGTTTCCCCCTTAGTAGGAGTATCAAGATCTTGAGTCTCTTTTTTTCCAGGTTTGGTGTTGATGTGCGGCGCTACCTGCTGCGGGTGGGCGATTACCACACAGGCATGAAGGATGAGTTTGAGAGGGAGCTGCCCGTGGAGCGGATTGTCCTCCACAGGAACTACTGGGCTGGCAGCAATGATAATGACATTGCCCTGGTCCGGATGCAGGGCAGAGAGGGGCACTGTCTCTCCTTCAATCGCCACGTTCTGCCTGTCTGCCTGCCCAACAGGAAAGAGAAGTCTGACATCAACAGGCAAGCCTGCATCATCTCTGGCTGGGGAGACACAGGTGAGTGACAGGGCTTTGAGGAGCAAGAAAGGTGGGGGAGCCTGGGTTCAGAAGCCTACATGGGCCATTAATTTATATCTGCACAACTCAAGGCCATGTTCTTAATGCTCCTATTGTCTGTGCCGGTGCATGGTGTTAGGGAGCGGGGAGGTGAGGTGATTTTTGTGTCGTTGTGTTTTCTTCTGACATTGAGGCTTCTTCAGCCTGCCGATGGTGGAAGTTTTGGTTGCTATAGCATGCCTCTGAAGCTGTGGGAGAGAACAATGCTGCCATTTGACCATAGTCCCCTCTTTCTTCCCCTTTCTACACACGTTTGCCCACAGCAGACCCCTTAGGCAGCAGCCAGTGCAGAGCTGGTGTACAAAGCCTATGGGAGGGCGCCACGTTTCCATGACCTCCTGCCTTCTTCGTGATACTGTAGTAGTGAAGTGGGGGCTTAGAGGTGGAAGGAATCTCTCTCAGACTACCTTGCTCAATCTCCCTGGATATTGTTGCAGGGACAGCTGGGCTCTGAGGCTGGTTTCTGCACTAGGTTCGAGACAGCCTGTACCTGTCCTTTTGCAGCACATTGCTATGGAGCTTCCTAGGTAAAAGGGAGCAGGAAATATTCTAGAAAGTATTCATTATTAAATACTTAACTCTCTCAAGGTGATGTTTTAAAATGCTGGGCTTGGTGGAGTCCTGACATGGAGGCATTAGCAAGGTCTGGAGACAGCTATAAACTCTAAACAAAGCTTTATAACTGTCTGTCCAGTCCTCCCCCATTTGAGGATCAGAGATGCAATGCAGGGCTTGGGGCAGGGAGGCCTTTCTGGGGCTGCTGTGGCTGGAGCAAAGCCATGTGTTCAGAAAGACTTGCTGCCAAAAGGCAAATAGCCCTGGGAGCTTGTCTGTTGATTTTGGACTTACCCATCCTTCCCAGCTGTTCCCCTAGCCATTACCCCAAGTGTTTAACTGCAAGTACACATTTGCCTTTGGAGTCAGTTGCGCCACATGCACGTGTAACTTTGGGGTGTCTGGGGCGGATCAAGGAGGAACTTGGCCATGTAACTTCCTTAAGCTGTACTGGGGCTTAATGGCTAGAATCCCTTCCACCCCCCAAACCCGGCTTTCCCAGTGAGAGGGGCAGTTACCTACTACCTTGTGAACTTACCATAAACCTTGGGCACAGAAAGGTCGCACTCTAATATAGCATGTCAACCTTAAGTTCTGAGCAAGTCTGGGGTAATAAAGAGATTTGAGCAAATAAAGACAAATCTGGCTGGCCAAAGATGACATGAGCTCCCTTTGAATAATATTTGGATGCCTCTGAAACATCTTCCAAAACTTCTCTGAGGATTGAGCACTTTACAAATATTACTGCATTTATTCTCTTGAGAAAAAACACTGTCCTGTTTTACAGAGGAGGAAATGGAGGCTCAGAGAGGTGAAACAAATTGAACGAGATTCAAGTTACTTGTTGGCAGAACCAGGAGTAAGACTTGTCCTTTGATCTAACCTTTTTCTCCAACCTCTTCCCCATTTCTTTGATCTTACAGCTCTTTTTTGTGGGCTGGCTTGGCAGCACTGTTTTCTGAAGCTCTGGTGGCTCAGAGATGCTGAGCTTGGCCTATTTCTGTGCCGCAGTCTTGACATGAAATGTACAAATATCTGGGTTTGTGCGGAGTGCCATTGCTCTAGGTCACTGCAGTTGTCTGTACGTGAATTGGTCTGGCTGGTGTGTTCCAGGGAAGTCCTACTCGAGAACTCTGCTGCAGGGGGTGGTGCCTCTTCTTCCACGGGGAGACTGTGAGGTCCGTTATGGGCAGAAGTTCACTAACCGCATGATTTGTGCTGGGAACCTCTCGGAAGACAAACGGGTGGACAGCTGCCAAGGTGACAGCGGAGGGCCACTCATGTGTCAGAGGTCAAACGGACGCTGGATCATTTTGGGGATCACTTCCTGGGGTTACGGCTGTGGTCGGAAGGACTCCCCCGGTGTGTACACAAAGGTCAGCAAATATGTACCCTGGATCAAGAAAGTGACCAAGCTAAAATGAAAATGTCTGAGCTCTAGGAACTTCAGTATATGGTCCTTTTGCCCTGCAGCAGCAGAAGGCTGTGGCTTCTGGCCTGTGACTGATGGAGAATTATTTTGTTGTTGGACACTGGGAAAAGACTTTAATGTAGAACTGGGAGAAAAACAGCTATGGCTGATTTTTTAAAGTCTTTGGTTTCACTTTAGTCCATAATCTCTGAGAAGAGAAAGCGGGTGCACACTGTTAAGAATGATAAGTCTATGTTGTTCTGACTACCTGAGCCCTGTAATGGAATCACACTTGTTCCTTTGCCCTGGCACACAGAAATGGTAGAAGCGGAGAGATACCTGCCTCTGTAAATCTGTTCCTGTTTTTGTATGTTTGCACAGTTGAAAAACGCTGCAAGGAGAGGTAAGATGCTTGGAAGATGGCACCAGGCGCTGGCATAGTGGAAGTCTTCAGATATTTTTTCATAACAGCTCTCTTCAGTTCCAGGAATCAGAAGTTTTGAGCTGAGCTGAGGAACAGGCCAACAGTTGGGTTTTTTTCCTTCCCTGTTATGTCTCTAGGGGGAACCTTTTCTCTTCTGGATAGTAGGTCTGCTCCCTTATGATCCCTTTAAAGTGGCTGTCCCTGCTAAGAGATGCTTGCCCCTCCTGCTGTAACCCTCTATCACACATTTCCAGCTGTCAGATGCTATGGTTTTATTGCTGCTTTCTCACTATGGTGGTTCTTTTGTGTTTGGGTTTGTTTTTTTTTTTCCTTAAAGCAGCATCTCCTAGAATTGGTTGTTGGTGTTGAGAGTAAATCTTCATTTTTAAGAGACAATAGCTTTCTTGCCCTCATGATTACTATGAAAAACTTAAAATGTGACCTCAAAAGGCTGAATAGACATATTATTTTTCTTTAAATCCAAATGTGATGTTAATCTCAAACATTCAGGTGTCAAATCATGATTTAACAGCACTGCAGAGTCTTTCTCTTGATACCTTATTCAATATAGTTATTAGCTGCCCTTTATTTGTGATGTTAGTCTTTAATATCTCTGTGTTCACAGTTCTTCCATGAAACATGGAAATACTCCTGGGGTATAGATACACCTCAAGCAAATTACTCACTCCTTGTATAAAACAGTAAGTGTGCTGCAAAGCAGCTTCCCGCTTTCCTGAAGTGTGTCCTATTCTTGCAACCTCTGAGCTATGCTTCCTCTCTTCTCTTCTTTGCACTATTTATCTTTTCATTCCTCTCAGTGGGAGTAAACTGGCTTAACTCGAGGGTATGCAAGCACTGCCATCAATCTGTAGTTCTCAGCCTGAACAGAAATAATGCTGAGAGAAAGCAAGGGTTATTGAATACTTCAACTCCTTCCTTCCCTCTCATGCAAACAAATGAACAGTTTCCTCTTAGGCCTTAAGCACTCTTGTAAGTTAATTTATTATTCTTGAGTAGGTAGAAAAATATAAAAATAGGCAGAAGGGCTAAGTGCATTAACAGTTGTGCAGTGCACAGTGTCTTCTCACTGTGTATAGACAAGCCAGAGAGAAGACAGGTCTGCTCAGGAGCAGGGGCAGTAAGCTTTGATGTATAACCAAGGACCCGAACATGGAGTAATAATACAGGATGGGACACATGGAACTTGCACCAGATGTGCATGTTTTGGGTTCACTCATGCGCTGTAGGATATGCAATGACTGGGTCAGGCACTGGCCTGCTGTTTAGAAGGTCTGCACTCAAGGCACTAATGTGTTCGGTACCTAGGTATTACCAAGGCAAGGAGAGAAGGCAGAGCACAGCCTGTGGATTAGCATGTCATATTACAGGGCATGTGGTGACAAAGTCCTAGAAATTGCCTTGGATTCAATAAGTAGTGATTGCCTAAAGATTTAATTTGTCTTCTATAAAACAGCTTAATGTAAAAGTGCTGACCTGGCTAGGTGGCTGATTTTTGTGTTTGAAAGCTGAACTAAACAGTTCCATTATAGGGATTATAGGATAGTTGGGCTACCTTAAACAAAGGACTGTTTAAAGATCCTGCTTGGAAACTTTATTTTAAAAAAAGAATTGTAGGAATCTTTAAAACATGCAATGTCAGAACCCCTGCAAACTGGCCTTTGAGACAGATCTGATCTGTTTGTGCTTTTTCTCTAGGGGCTGAATGTCTGCAGTGCAGCTTGTGCTGATAACCCTATTTGAAGTGTGAGGCTTGATCCTTTGGCAGCACTGTGCTTGGCTCCATGCTGGCTGTATTGTCCTACAGCTGCTGGCAGAGTGTCCCTAAGACGCAAGCTGCAGGCTGCTCCTTATCTCCCAGGAATTAAAATGACAGGAGGACTGAGGGCAATTGTGTCACAGACCTCTGGTCCTGTGGGGGATTAAATGCCAAGTTCCACACTGGCAGCAACAGTACCTGTCTGGGAAACGTGGAGGGATTTGGCTTTTACCTTCAGCCTCCCCCAAGCCAGCATGCTACAGCAGCTCAAATGGAGTTTCAGTGCCTTGGGTGCTGTCACATCTCTAGTTTACCCTGGTTTGATCTTTCACTTTATAGTCATAACCCCAACAGGCATCAAAACACCCAAAGGATTGAAGCTATGAAGTTATTTCCCTAAGCCTGTTCAGCTGGTTGCCATTCAGAAGTTAGAATAAATTACCTTGTAACACAAGTGAGACGCAGGCCTGGCATTTTCTTCTGAAATTCCCATGTTATAGTTAAAAATATTTCTTTCTCCTAGATCTTGTCACCATGAAAGCTGTGAGAATCCTTGTAATTAACATCCTGTGAGTCCTGCATGAGTCAGGAGGAGGGAAGGAAGTATCCAATCTCCTTTGCCTACTTTTACACCTTACTGTACTGGTACTGTAGGCAAACCTGCCAATACTCTCCTGAATTGTCCTGGCCTGTTTCAGAGAACCACTATTGCTCTTTACTGTTTAAACTGGGACCATGGCCCAAGCCAAACTCATGTGCTTTGCCACCGAGTCTTACTGGAACTGCCTGGTTGGATGAGAGGCACTCAGCCGCCCTAGGACTGTATTTTGTACCTAATGTTGGCCAGCAGCAGATGTTTCGAAGGATAGTACGTGTGAGTTTGTAGTGAACAAGTTTTAACAACCTTTCCTTTGGGGTAATTTTGTTCTTGGCCCATTTAAATTAATTACTTGCATTAGCGTTATTATCATTAAAAATAGAAGTACAAGTACTTGGTCCTCTAGGTGTTGTACAAACACTATGCACTATCCTTCTGTGATTCTTTTTTTTCTAAAGCGTGAGAATTTATATCCCTGTCTTTTAAAAAACTCTTTAATGTAACCAGCCTTCGTCTTCCATATAAATGTTTAATTCCATATTTAATCCAACTAAG
Source organism: Buteo buteo (assembly GCF_964188355.1). Classification (NCBI taxonomy): domain Eukaryota; kingdom Metazoa; phylum Chordata; class Aves; order Accipitriformes; family Accipitridae; genus Buteo; species Buteo buteo. The sequence continues at coordinate 45,363,273 of NC_134174.1, read as the reverse complement.
CTCTCAGCCTCATTATTTTCTGACAATGAGAACCAAGATAATTTTATTCTCCATAGCACATAATTTCTTTTTATAGTTCCTGAATTAATTGCCTTGTGGTCTCACCTGTGAGAGGAAATAAGGGGCCTGTCTTTACATTCTCTGTTGTCCATTACTCTAGAGATAGTCCCTTTTCTAAAACTGTGGCATCTCCATCTCTCTTCAGCCCAAACTGGCTAGGTATCTGCTAACATGCTGACTGTCTCTCTGTGTCTTCTCTTTCTGCTGGTTGTTTAAGCTTTGGTAACCAGAACTGAATGCAGTTTGCCAGGGGAGGTTGTGCCATCTGCTGATTATTTTCAGTATTATTTTCTATAGTAGCCAATGCAGTAAGTGATTTCAGTGCTGTATGTGTATTATGTATGTATGCCGGAGCTAGCGTTAAACTTGCTAGTGTGGTCTTGGTGGCAGCCTAGCTACAACGGGATGGAGACCTGTCAAGGTTAATTCCACTCATGTCTCAGGCAGGTGCAGCAGCTCCTCTGAGCTCAGAGTAGCTGCTGTAGGTACGCCTGGGGAGCGTAACGCAGCTCTGGGCAGGGAGCACCTAAATAGCTCTGTAGAGATTTCCTTGGCTGACATACCTGTAGGGTTGATAGAGTCTGTCTTCACAGCACTAGTCTGTTGGATAAGGCTAATACACATACACTATTTCCAGGAGCTGACAGCTCAGTCACTGCTACTGGTGGCTGCGCTGTGCCACGTGGATGCTGTGAGACAACTTCCCATAGCAGTGTGGCACATGCTGGTTATGTGGGAAAGGGAACGTCACTGTGGCTGGCTGGGAGCATTGGAGGAGTAGGAACATGGCTATGGTAAGGGTCTAAAGAGCAGCTATTAGTGTTCCAGGTATCCTTCTTTGAGGGAATACCCCAGTGCTCTACAAAGGCTGACCCTGTGCCGGTGTCTTCCTGACCTGCAGTGTCTGGACTGGCACCCTTATCAGCTCTGTCTTGACACCAGTCCAGGCTTTGGCCAGCTGAAGCTGGATTAAAGATTTATCCCTTTTCTGTAGCTGAACACTGTTCTGATGATTTCTATGAATTAGGTTCTATGCTATAATTAATCAGGCAGCTGTTTATTAACCTGGACAGGATGTCGATTACCCTTGTAATCCTTGTATGCTTGTAGCAGAAAATAACAGATCAGTTTCTCAGAAGTGTTAGTGGAAGCATTGGTGAAGAACCAGGAACATGGATATTTGCTATCTCAGGGGTAAGAGAGGTGGGCGTGCCTTTTGTCTGTCTTCCTTCCTTTCTAAAGCCAATATCCCAAAGTCTCTTCATGCCCAAAAAAGCTGCAGTAATCCATCAACCAGTTGAAGACAGATTTTTATGTGTATATTCAGCAATCGGATTAAAGGTTTTGAGATATGAACTGCAACTGCACTGGTATTTAACACCATCTTGATAGACTTGCTGGGAGTTTCTTGCAGCTAAAGGGAACAGAATGGCCCCTGGTGGCAACCAGCTTGGGACCACTCCTTGTGGAATGAGGCACTGTGACCCGGACCCATGCACATCTCTTGGGCTGGATTTTTACTTGTTCAGAAAAATATTTAATTTCCCACATCAAAAATAAAAACTCACTTGTGTAGTAGCCCACTCAGTCCTATTAAAATCCCTTTCTACTAACCAGGGGCTGAGTATCTCTGAAATCAGTCAAGTGCCAAAACTGTCATGTCCCCTGGATCAACACCAATGGCTCACAAGGTATGCTAATAAATGGATTATACTGTGACTGTGTGGGGCTCTGTCTTATTTTTAATAAAGGAATCTGTTCCAAGGGCAGGGTTTAGGATTTTTTCAGCACTGAATTAAGCTAATTAAATTTCTGTATTAATGTCATTTTTAGAGGAGCTTTAACATGCTAAAGCGTGTTACAAAGTCAGCATCATGTTAGCTACCATTACAATGAAATGCAATAGTTCTTCAAATGCCACATTTTTGGCCATTTGGAACAGGTAAGGGGTATCTGCAGGTCAACTCATTGCACTTAAAACTTAACAGGATTTAATATATCAGCTTTGTAATTTGTTGTTATAGGTAATCTTTCTATACTACCTTTGAACAAACTTGTTCAGCATGATTTAGTCTCCTTTCAGTCTAGGATTCATATGTCACCACTCTAAGAATCAAAGCCAACCTCTGGAAAAGTGGAAGTGGGAGGAGGGAAATGCAGTTTGAATGAGCTACTGATGCAAGAGCATTGTTCTACTCTCCTCCACTGCTGAAATCTGCATTGCTGTATAAAAAGTGCTTTGAAAAATAGTCCAGCTCCTTGCAAAGGTCGCTGCTACTGACTTTCCCAAGTCATTAGCATTAGACTGGGGCTTGGTGTAGCTGATGCCTGCAGACTCCAAGTATTATTTACAGTGTATAATTTTGTGTGTGTACTGACTGCAGCCTGCTGTTGGGAACTGACATGCACTCACTGAAGAAAGAGCTGCTTGTGGTTAACACCTCCCTCACTTCATGTCTGCCTTTAGGGTTTTCTGCACCTACCTACATTTCCTCTCTTGCTTGTGCAAAACTGGGAAGCACAGTGCAGGCATTTTAGATGCCCATCCATGTGTCAGCAGGCACTGTTTCACCAAGTCAGTTCTGCAAAGAAACAAAAGTCGAAACTGTGGTTAAGGTTACAAGTCTGTCAAGTCTCGTGTTTTGTATTAAAGCACTTGACTGCTGACTTCATGTGGTGAAAAGGCTTGGGAGGAGTGTATGGCATGAGTTTACTCGTTTCAGTTTGCCAGCTGTAGGATAGCTGGCTTTGGATTTTGAATTTGAAATAGGAATCAGGAGGAAATTGGTCTTTACTTCATGCAGTTTTCTAACTAGGCTAGCTACCATATTCATTGGGAGAGAGGAAGGTGGCCATTCACATATCACCACTGACACTAAAAAAATTCTTACTTGGGCACAATTTCCTCTTTCTAATGGAGGAAGACAGTATACTGCTTGGACAACCTTGGGTTGCTGGGCTGGGTGCTGTGCCTCTCTTAAACTGGCATGTCTAGAGGGGTACCTAGCATTGGTAGGAGGTTTCTATAGAATTGTGTTTATGTGCAAAAGTGAAAAGAGGAAGTAGAGCCAGCAAAATGGATCTTTAAGTGCATGGATGATCCAGCCAGAGTCATTTATGCTTAGAAAAACCCTTGGATTTAAGACATGCTGATGGAGGACAGACAAATTCAAACAAATTGGTGAAATCCCAGTGTACCACTTGATCTTCCCCTCCCTGCTTTTAAAATCTGACACATTCTGCCAGAGATAAAAGGCATCTTTCTCTTCACAGATTTTCAAAACTAGCCTGTCTCTTGAAAGGAAGAAACAGCTGCTTTGAATCAGCTTTACCAAAAAGAAGCTGTGAAGCTGTGTTGCTCTGATGTCAGCTAAGCAAAAGGCCTTGTTTCTGCTATTTCTATCTGTGCTGGCCCTCATACAGACATCAGGGCAGCTGTGGCTTAAAGGGCTGGGCTGGAAACAGAGGTAACTCAGTTCTGGGCTCATGTTCAGTTGCTGCCCAATAGAAGAAACAAATGGGCAGGAATTAAAATTGCAGCACTTAATCCTACTGGGAAGCGTTTGCTGAGCATGTTGAGATTCCCAGCCCATGCCAGCCCTGGGGCTCAGAAGCCAGGTACCTGTCAAAGGTTTCCACGAGAAGAGGTCATGCAGCTGCGTGCTGTCGTATTTGCCTGACGTGCTAGCCTGCACAGTGGGCCCTCCTCAAGGCGGAGATAGGGAGTGTGGGAGAGATTTACCATGGCAATGTAACTGGACAACTCAGCTGAAACCACTGTAAAAGTTTATACTTCTCTGTTACTTTCTTAAAAGCAGAACAAAACCTCTTCAAAATACAACAACAAACCCCTCTTCTTTGCAGTTTAACTAATCTGCTCTGCTTGAAACTGAGCTGTATACAAAGAAGAAAATGTGCTTCTAAAGGTTAGTTCCTTCCTTACCCTTTTCCCTCTCCCCACTTGCATGTACAGGCTTGCTGGAGATAAAGTAGGATTACAACCTCCGATTGTGGAATAGAAACCTGTTTAAGAGGGGACAAGTGTTCTATTCAGAGTACTGAACACTCTGTCGTTTTTTTGAACCAGCAACCCAACACACTGGAGGAAAGCTCCTGTGCTTCAGGTTTACCATTTCATTATCTCTAGCAAGACAAAGAAGGAGATCTTCTGATTCAGCACAACTATACCGAGGTCTCAACAGAAACCCTTTTAACTCCCCAAATATATATAAATATATAAATATTTTAATAAATATATTAATATAAATATTAATAATATTAATAATATAATATTTTAATATAACTATTTAAACCACAGCTAGGCTGATTAAGACTTGAGACATCTTTATAGTCCTACAAGGCTTGTCTTTGTAGTTACACAGGTTTAACAATTTGCTTAAACAAACTTTGTTGTTGGCACTTGGGGGTGATGCATTGTCTGAATCAGCTGCCTTTGTGCAGATGAGGCAGGAGTGTCCACACACAAGATGCCTGAAGAAATAAGCAAAGAATGTGCCACCACTCACTAAATTCCTACTACTGTTATATTTAACCATCCTGAATAAATATAGGTTGCTAGATTCAACACTAAATGTGATGCTAGAATTACACAAATCTGCTTTTCATCCCCCAAGAAGACATGGGAAATTACCTTGGGAAATGTATTAAAGTTTTGGATCGTAAGTTTTACAAGAGTTTGTCACAGCATTTTGCAGGCACACGGCTGAAAATGAAGATCTGCCTAAAAAAACTTAGTAGCTTTTGAGTCAGCTCATAAAACCACCAGCTGTCAGTACCTGCTAAGGGCTGGTCACCTACCTAGAGAGGAGAGGTGGAAAGAGAAGCAGCTGATTTACTGTGGGAATCCTAAGTCTCCTAAAGGAGGAGGATCCTGTTCAAAGAGCTTGCCTCCTGAGTACATCAGGTATATGAGATCTGCAGGTAAAATAGAATGAGATGAAAACTTTTTTACCAATAAGCATCCAGATAATTTTAAGGATTGACTGATTTGTTTTACAGAGCACCCTGCAATAGGTCCTACTTGCTCAAGTAAGTAGGTCTAGGAAAAAAAAGATAAAATCTTTTCTCCCTCTCTTCTTACAGAAACAGAGAAGTGACTGAGAGGTGTTACCTCTATATCTAGCAGCCCAAGTAATTTTTAGTCATCATGACATGCATAATATTTTTGTTAGTGTCTCCTCTTTCTTACACAAGAGGCCAGTTAAACATACATAACTTGGAAAGCGCTGACCGTTACCCACACTCATGAGCACAAAACTTGTCAAGGTGTGTTTTCTTAAATGGAGTACTGCCGTGTGGTTGTAGCAACCTCACTTTTTGTAAGAGAGAACCTTATGTTGAGTTGATAATTCGGTTGACAATTGAACCTCCCACTGAATTCTGATGGGAGGTAGCATTAATTAATTTTTTAAAATAAAAAGCTTCACATCCCTAACTCTAGATTATTTTTCTGACAAAAGGCTGTACAGAATACATTGACTATTTTACCATCCATGTAATATTGTACAGTGGTGTTCTTGCACTTCAGAATCACCTTTTCTTAGCAATCTTTTATTCCTATATTTAAGTGCTAAAGTGCCTAATCTTTTTATTTTGAAAGATTTAAGTGCTGAGAGGCAGCTACAGTGCAAATTTTGCTATGGCCAGTTTCATCTGAAGGAACAGGTTTCATAGCATGTAGAAAGTTTCCGCACCTAAAGATGCGAGAATCATGTAAATACAGCAGAGTAAGGTACCTCTAAGTTTGAAGGATTACTTCCGTTAGCCAGGATCTGCTTACATATTTGCAGAATAGTGTATGTTGACCTTGAGATGAATGAACGGACTTCCTATGTCTCCCAACAGTGATTCTTTACTTACTGACTGTACCCTCAACAGCAAATACAGAAACCTGGCTTCTACAGCAAAGGTGTGCTGAGAGTCAGCTACTGCAGCACTTCCATCTTCTTTTCTGTGATTATCATTTTTGATTTCTAAAACTGCAGATTGATAGAGAAGGAATGTCACATTTAGAAACTTTCCTTGATTATTTTTTGACAGACTGAAAATAAGTCAAGGAACCTATGTTTTTGTTAACGCCTGCAACAAAAGAGGTTTCTCAGAGTATTTAGGAAGCTTTCAAGTATGTAACATTGCTAGTTAGGGTAATATGCTCTCTAGACAAACTGAGTTATCAATTGCTGGATTTCCATAAATGGGGTATCTGACCTGCTCTCTAGACAGAGGAGAGAGGTATTACTGCTTTCACTATCTTTTCATCTTAGCTGAGGAAATGTCTAAATGTGATATCAACTGAAAAAAAAGAGAACTTGCAGTGTAACAGTTGTTTTCTTTCCCCTTGGAGAAATGGAGAACATCTCTTTCCAATTCCTTTTAGCTTGATGCTACTCCTTTAATTTATCTGTGAACTTATAGTGCATATTAAAGCCTGCCAGACTGTCAGCTTTGGTAATGGCAGAAGAAAGAACAAAGTGTGAAAAAGAAAACAAATGTTTCTGCAGGTTACTGTGAAAGGAAGAGGAAAATATACTTGTAACCTGTGAAATACAAGACACCAGACAAAATATGCTCAGTAATCCTTGCAGGCAATATTATCTATAAATGTCATCTTATGCGTTCTGAAGAGCAGTAGTTATGTTCATACATGAGGTTTTAGCTGAAATTGTTGTCTTCTGCTTTATAACAACAATTTTAATAGCTGTTGCAAAGTGGTCTCCTACTGACTCCGTTTTCCATGTATGTATGTACATACCAGTCATTTATCTCACAAATAGCGAATTCACTTTTGAATAAGGCTTTAATATCAGGCATATGTTCATATTCTATAAGATTCCAAAGAAAGAACCTTGGACACCATCAGTTCAAAGTCTCCTGTGGAAAGGATTAGCCAAAGATTGGAAACTGCTCAATCCAAAGGAAGGAAATTTGTTTCCAGAGCTTGTGATTCCTCAGGGCTGCTTTGCTTTCAGCTTCCCAGTGTGCAGTATCTGGGAAAGCTCCATGCATATTGCACAGCCAGTTGTCTAGTTAGAAGCAGAGCAAGGGGAAACAAGCTGTGTGCTGTCCCTTCTTTTGTGCTAAAGCAGTATTTGCTCCATCTGTTCTACAGGCCCAGTGTTTTGAAATAAATAACAATGGTAGTTGGTTGTAATGTCTCTGGAGATGTTTAATATCTGTTATTAACAGTGATCAGTATATATCAGTGATATTGAACCAGTGATCTTCTAGGAGGAACAAGAACTTAAGATACGAGAATTATCTGTCATAATGTCATAGTGCCAGAGCATGAGAAACTATTCCTCTGCATATTCAATGTATTACTTAGACACGAAGCCATATGTATGCTTTAAAAATTTGCCTTTGCTTGTCATTTCTGAGTGCATTATCACATGTGAAAGACAATGAAATCTTTGCCGAGTCAGAATGTAGCTGAACAGCTGGGTCCCACTGCATCAGCAGTGATAAAATCTCTAGAGTGCTTTATTTTGTTACTGAGTCTGTGTTAGATTCAAGCCGTAGCAAGGATGTGTTTTACTTTCCATGTGATCAGAAATAAAACCATGCTGGATATGACTTGTAGAATACCACATGACTCACCAGTGAAAAGCAGACAATTCTGGGGTGCAATGCAGACTCTCTTTGATTTTTAGTCCCCAGTGAGAGCTTAAGACAGGAAACAAATGTAAATGTTGCAATTCTGCTTCAGGGTATGTGTGAGCGCTCAGATGTGTCTCTCTCATATGAAATGCTGCATTTTGAAAATCATGTATAACAGAGGCAGAGGAATTCTGAACAGCAATTTCCTTCCTCTAAAATATGAGAAAAAGGAAAGGAAAAGAAAAAAAAAAGTAGTACATCCCTGTAAGGGAGAAATCATTCTAAGTGGCAACCTTGTCATCTCTGCAGGATTTCTTATTGAATTTCTTTCTTCCTAGCAGAGGACTGCTGAAATTGTCAGATCCTATTTTTCATGGTCTCCTCAACAGTGACTATAGTTTTTGTCTGTTGGGAGATCCACAAGGGAAAATATATGCCTGCCTCATGCAATAAGTTGGCTGGAAAAAAAATGGATGAGTGTTAATGAACTCCTGTGCCTTTCCAAGCCATAGCCCTGAAGACATTGGAGAAGTGAGTAATCACACCTGCACTCCCTCACGTTAGCCAGGGGAACAACACACCCAAGTCTGGTCTGCACAAGCCAGAAGACACATTTTTTCAGTCTCTTGAAATGCATTTTAAGATAGCAGTGCAAATGTTCACCCTGCTTTACTTGCCTCATTCTTCCATCAGGTTTTCCATGCTTTCAGCCTGTGGTGTTTGAGAAAGTGAAAGCAAGATTTCTTTGGAAATTTCTGCACCTTGTGGTGTCCCAAAGCTGGAAGAAGAAGGAATGGGAATGAGGATTGCTCCCATTTAATGCAGTTAAACATAATGTGCTGAAGCCCCCTTATAATTTGAAGCATGTCAAACTAGTATTGAGTGTCACTCTCTAGTATTCCTCCTCTCCTCTGCCCTTTCTTGATGTAATGTGTATTCTCTCCTGGATTCTGGTAAAAGCTAACAGTGCTGTGTTGTACCTAATATTGACAAAAGATATTAGGGAGTAGCACCAGGCTTATGCTATCACCGTATCTCCCTGCCCATTTATGCTGTTCCAAATACCACAACATCTAGGTCAGGGTGCTGAATCTCACCTGTAGTTACCACATCAGTCCTTGGATGCAATGTGTTTAGTTCCTTATTTTGCTCTTCTTTCATCTCCTTTTCCCCTGTCAAAATACACTTTAAAATTTAAGCTGTATTTTTTTTTATTCTTTTAGACTCCTACAATCTTCTAAATAATTTTTCCTCACCAGGGAAACACTTTTCCTGCAGGTGAAACCCTTCTTTCATGCAACACTCCACAAAGTACTGTGATACCTTCATGTAGCTCTGCTTTCTCATGTGGCATTGATTCCCTGCAATGCCCTTGACCCAGACTGCTATTGATGTAACCTGCCAGAATTCCCTTTATCAGGCAGGTGTGTCTCTCTGGAATTACTGCTGGGCACGAGCAGGTCATTGGGCAGTACAAATTTGATCCAGTCGGGCATCAACGCAGGACAACTTTTCTGTTGGATTAGCCAGAACACAAGAGACAGAACACATACCTGGCTCTCATGGTGTCCTGCCTCTGCTCGCCTGCCTAGTGCACCTGTGGGATGTTGACCTTGCTGCATTGTGGGGACCTGTGTGGTAGATTGATTGCTTGGAAGAACCACCTGTTACCAGCCTTAGCCAACACCTGGGAAAAAGTCTTGGGAGATGCACCAAGCCCATGTCAGGATGTCATCTGCAGCCTAGCATTAACCAATCATTAACATGGTGAAAAACATGAAAAGCCATTTTCATCAATTTGTTTTCTTTCAATATTCAGCACTGAGGAAGAGGCAACAACCTTGTGGCAAACGGGACTCACTTTATTATATGAAATTTTGTGCACACTGTAGAAATTTGTCTTCATTGTCTTTTCTGTGCATGTGTCTGTTCATTTGCTTCAAAGTTGTTGCCAGCTGCATCAGACATAGGGAGTTCAGGAGAAGGTGTAGGAAGGGACAAAATACCTAGAGTAGGGTAGTGCTGTGCCTCCCCAGACCAAGGGTGGGGAGACAGCGTGGTGGGTATACCCTGCCGAGATGGACAGATTGGGGAGTTGTGGCTGTGATACCAGCCTGGGAGCATGGCATGCAGTAGAAGTATGCACTCGGACAGAAATGGTGGGAGCAGAGAGCCTGAGAGCTGCTTCTTGGCAAAGAGCCCAGCACTTGGCAGAGTACCCAGAAACAAATCAAGACAAACCAGAACCATCCCAAATTAATGAAGGGATGCACTAATCAAGTCTTTCTTACCTCGAGTAGTGTCCCCTCATCCCACCCTCCCTAGCTTCTAAAGACTGGGCATCTTCTTGGAGAATTTGATTCAGATGCTTGACATTGGGAGCATCATCCTGCCCTCCCATAGTCTTTTCTCTCATGGTGTTCTTCTTCTTATCTTCTTTCTTGCCACTGGAGGATGCAAACTGTCTTTGAACTTTGGGAGTCCCAAACGCTGCCCTGGAGGATCCCAACTGAATTTGGGAATTATTTCTGCATCTTAGTTTAAGAGGTGATAATCCTCCTCAAACCACGGAACAGAAGCCGTGCTGACAAGGAGCATTCATTACTGACAGTTGTCTTGTGAGGCTAGGAGAGAACCTGTACTCTGTATTGGCTCAGGTCACTGAGGTGTCCACATGAGCACCTGAGCAGGTGCTCAAGTAACTGCATAATTCCTCAAATTCTCATACTAGCCCCCACATGGAAATTTTCTCCTCCCCAAACCAAACCACTCCCGTACCTCTGCCTGGTAAGACTGCAGTGGGCTATGCCTGGGGAAAACTATCCTTTATCAGAAGGATGAAAACAGTCATCAAGTTTGCATGCTGCCCTGTGACCAACTGTTGTTTTGACCTTGGCTATGACTTTGGGCCACTTTGGGTTAATCAGGAGGTCAAAATTTTTGTTTATTAAGTATTACATTGCATTTTGAGATAGTCTTAATCCAAGTAATTTGGTAGAAGGTCAACAAAACTCCAACTCTGGTAAATTCATAGGTGAGAGAGTACTAGGGCTAAATCTACTTGAAAAAAACAGAAGTGACATTCCTGCACCTCACTGACAATGGAAAAAAAAGAAAAGAAGAACCCATGGGCTAGACAGTAGAATGGTGTGGTACCAGCTGGAGCTTTGCTGATGAAGATCCTCCTTCAGACATCTGTGGAGAACTTTCTATCATTAGAGTCACTTTGCACCAGCTCAGCATTGACATACTGCTGTGGTGGTTTCAAGGATATCAAGTATCCTATCACTGTTATCTTTGTGGAACCAAGGTCTAAACATTTTGACTTTGTAGAACTAAGGGCAAAGCATTTTACTCAATGCTCTAAATCCCCAGGCTCTGCCAAGTATCACTCTCTGCTTGTCCCTGCATACTGTAGAAAGGGACTGAGCACAGTAATTACCTAATTGCCTCACTGTGTGTCATAGCTCACAGGGTAATTGCAACAACTATTGTTAATTAATACTATTCCTCACTAGCTGAAAAACAGGTTCTAGGCAATGCTTTTATTTTCACCAAGGAAGAGTCTCTGAATTTCAGAGATCCTGAATTGATTTAATAGGCTTTGATACACAGATTTTTGTGTAACAGACTGTCCTGGTTTTGGCTGAGATATAATTTTCTTCCTAGTAGCTGGTATAGTGTTATGTTTTGGATTTAGTATGAGAAGAATGTTGATAACACACTGATGCTTTCAGTTGTTCCTGAGTAGTGTTTAGACTAAGTCAAGGATTGTTTAGCTTCTCGTGCCCAGCCGGCAAGAAGGCTGGAGGGGCACAAGAAGTTGGGCAGGGACACAGCCAGGACAGCTGACCCAAACTGGCCAAAGGGGTATTCCATACCATGTGAGGTCATGTGCAGTATATAAACTGGGGGGGAGTTGGCCTGGGGGGTGGATTGCTGCTTGGGAACTAAATGGCATCGCTTGTTTTGTATATTCCAATTTTTTATTATTGTTATTATTGTAATTGTTATTTTCTTCCTTTCTGTCCTATTAAACTGTTCTTATCTTAACCCATGAGTTTTACTTTTTTTCCCCGATTCTCTCCCCCATCCCACTGGGTTGGGGGGATGAGAGAGAAGCTGTGTGGTGCTTAGTTGCTGGCTGGGGTTAAACCACAACATAGACTATTAAAGATAGTATTGCCCGTGAGATGTCAAGCCTTGCCATACGTATGTGTGCATGAGTATAAATGAGCTCTTCCTATCTCATGGAAATGTATATGGATAGCCTGATGGCAAGACTTTCTGAGAAAAAAGCACAGCAATCCTATTAGTGTTGTGAGAGTTTATTTGGCTAAACATTATTTATTTATGTAAAAAGACATGAATTGAATACTTTTCTTGTAAAGCTATTACCTCAGATACCTCCTCAAGAGGATCCCTGAAAGGAATTGTGTATTTTTAGAACAGTAGCTTTGGACAAGCATCACATTGTTAGATGCAATCTGGGAGAAAGATTTGAGGACTAGGATGCTGCAGACTCTCCCTTTTTCTGTACTGGTGGGAAAGCCACCGCCTTCCTTTGCTCAGGGTTCTGGCCCTTCCCGGAAGTTACATTACACTAGGAGGCACTGAAGGATATGACATTTACACAAGTAAACATACCTCTTAGATTTGATGGACATTTTAGTGATGCATCTTTGTGTTCAGGATCTTAAACTGGTAAGCATTATGTATGTAAGAACAAGCCACAGAGGAAGTTGCCCTTGAGGTCCAAGGGGCATCTCTTAAGACCCACTATGAGGGCGCATCAATTAATGTAATTTTTTTGGATCAAGGACTATAGTGAATTAAGATGACGGAGATGGTGAGCGTTCCCAGACAGAGCTCAGTTTCCCTCAGCTCTAGGATTATTGTTTCTTAGTACATCATTCTTTTTCCCATAGCTCTTTTTTTTTTTTCTTTTTTTTTCTGTCATTTGGTTTTTTTCCTCTGTACAAACATGGGAAGGGACCTGCGGGTCCAGCCTATAGCTGTTTGGCTGATGCTTACTCAAGAGAGAAAACTTACCATTTGGTATTTTGCTGGTTCACTCTCACAAGGAACCAAGGAACTAGATCTCCAAAGCAAGACAGAATTATAGAAAAAACTCAAGCAGGCCCCCCCCCCCCCCACTTTCAGAGAGGGTAGGATGAGAAAAACCTTACCTAACCTATGCAACTCCTTACGTAACTGGCACGTGAGTTACTTTCTCTGTTTTAGTTCTGGAGTTGTTCAGACTCCTGCAACTCCCCAGACACCTGCTTCCTTCCCTCTGGCCTCTGGTGGAGTGTGAGGGGCTTTTTCAGCCTGAGGAAAGAGGTCATGGAGGTTTGACTGGTACCTTTGAAATGGGCTGCTTCTTCTAAGAGCCATATTCCCCTCATGTTTTATTTCCCTTGTGTTCTTTCCTGGCTGTTTTATTTTTATTTAAATAGAAAATGTTACTGGGAAGTTGAGTATTTATCTCCCATCAGATGGTCACAGCGGAGTTGTTTCTACCTTATGCAACTTACATGTGGTACGTTCTGGGGGTAAAACCCCCACGTTTTAGTGTTGCTCATGCTCTCCTGTTGACTTTGGCAGTACGTGCAGGTACAACAGGCAAGTTTTTTGTTTTATTTTTGTTTTATTACAGCCCCATTCAAAGCTGCTCCAGCCTGTCCCCGGGTTCACCCGCTTGTTAAGAAGCAGCAGACAGGCCTCAGGCCGAGTGCCACGGCCCTTCCTTTGGGACTCCACCTTCACAGCGAGCCTAACCCGGCTACCGGGCACCCCTTTTTCCGCTGGTAGTTCCCTCGGCTCTTCCCTGCCTCCCTGACCCGGAAGGGTCGGGTCGGGCCGGGGCTTGGCTCGACCCTTCCGGGAGACGAGGCCCGAAGCCCCTCACACCGCCGAGACCCGCGGCAGCTCGACTATCCCGGCATGCCCCCCGCGCCCGCCGGAGCCCCGTGGCGGAAGCCGGAAGCGCCGCGGCGGAAGTATGGCTCAGCTGGCGGGGGGAGAGGGGCGGGGTGTCGCAGGTGAAGCTGGGAAGCGCGGAGCCATCTTGGTGCCCGCGCCGGGCAGGGACCCGCCGCCGCTGCCGCTGCCGTCGCGCCAGGACAGCGAACCGCCGTCGGGCCGGGCACGGGGGGGCGTCCGCGCGCGGGGCCCTGCTGGCCATGGGCACCTAAGAACCGCGGGGTCCGACCGCGACGGGAGCAGCAGCAGCAGCAGCGGCGGCAGCAGCGGCGGCGGCGGCGACGGGCTGCCTGCTCCCCCCCCCCCCCCCCGGCTTGCGACCAGAGCTGGGCTCTCCCCGCCTGCCGCCGCCCGCGCCCCCATGAGGCCGGAGCCGCTGCCCGCCGCCCGCAGGCGCCCGTGACGAGCTCGCCGGGAGGTCGCGCCGCCCCCGCCGCGGGCGCCCCGGCCCCGCCGGGCCGTTTTTAAGCCTCCGCCAGCGGGAGGGAAGTTGTCCCGTCCGTCCCCCCCTGCCCGCCCCTCGCTGCCCCTTCCCGCCCTCGCCCTCCCTCCGGTTCCTGCACCGAGAGTGAGAAAAGCACAACCTCAGGGAGACTTGGCCCTGCGCACAGATACCTGCTTTCCCCCGGCGGGAGCCCCGGAGAAGGAAACCGGCCCCTTCCCTCGTCCTCCAGCGCCGGGGCCGTGGGCGTTGGAAGCCTTCAGACCCTCCGTGTGGCCGGCAGGCACCTGTCCCGCCTGGAGGCAGCTCTCCTAGACCAGCCAGTCTCCCTCCGCCTCAAGTACATTTTGTGGACATAAGCATTTTTTTAACTTTTTAAAGAACTCGGGGTTTGGGTTTTGTTTTGGGTTTTTTTGTTTGTTTGTTTGTTTTTTCCTAGGATTTTTACGAGCTTCCCCTCGTTTGATTTCCTGCTTCTCCCACCTCAGATAGCACTGGCTCTGTTTTTCCTGGTACTGTAGTATGGGGATCGAATCAAAATTGAGATTTTAAGTACTGCAGGAGCCCTCAAGTCCATCCACCTGTTAAAAGTGAGCAGTGCTGTTTCTGTCTTTATTCTTTTCCCCCCACGTCGCCTGTCGGATGTGATGGAACTCATGTTCGCAGAGTGGGAGGACGGGGAGAGGTTTTCATTTGAAGACTCTGATCGCTTTGAAGAAGACTCTCTTTGTTCCTTCATCTCTGAGGCAGAGAGCCTTTGCCAGAACTGGAGAGGATGGAGGAAGCAATCGGCTGGACCCAATTCTCCCACTGTCAAAATGAAAGGTGAGGTCACCTGGTTTTGTTGGGATGCTCTTTGGACTCGTGGAAGCTGTGGGGCAAGGGGGGTTGGTGGGTGAGGAGATCTGCAGAAGGAATGTCAAAGCTGCAAAGAGAAGTCACGTGTAGGATCATTGTCAGGATAATTTTTGACCAAAGATTGAAACTGAAAATATACTGGGGATCTTAAGACAAAGCTGTCTGTTGGGTGAGTTTTCACCTGCATGCACTCTGTAGTATTGTAGTGCTGCTTTTCTGAGTAGATTTTGTGGGCTTGCTCTTGGAAATCTGAAAAGAGTTTTCTATGAACAAACTACAGATTTGGCTGGGGATAACTATACATAGGTTCCCACTTGCTTTGACTGAAATACACTAAAGTTTCATAGAGGTTTTTGTAACTGCTATAAAACTACTCGTGTAGAAGCACTAAGCCATCATTGTATAGAGCAGTCTATTTTCCTTGTCTGTTTCTTTACATTTCCCTTTTTTCTAGTAAATTAGCAAACTTTCTTTTGCAGTAGTAGAGCAAGAGGGCCTTAAGACTGTCACAAAGAAGTCAGCAAACTAGTGTGTCTGCTTCAAGAGTTGTTATATTTCCTTTCTTTTGATAGTAATTTATTTTTAATAGCAGACAAGAAAATAGATAACATCAGCAATTAAAAATTATTTAAAATTATTATATAGCTACTAACTCTTTGTTTGATTTTTTTTTTCAGAGTAAAACTTAATTTGTCTGTTATCCTGATGCATCTTGACCCTAGAATTCAGGTGGTGTTTACACAAGCAGAGCTAGACATACAGTTAACAGAAATTACGCAAGCCCTTTCTACTCTTCATTTTATCTCCTTTCTTTTCTTTCAGTCCAGTGTCAGTACTTTTCCTGTTATTACTGACCTTTGTGACCATCAACTGCCTCATTAATATCTCCCTATCTGGAACTGCAGAACTTCATTCTCTTCTGAATGTTGGCCTTACATGAACAGAGAATGCAATTTATATTGAATTGTGCTGAAATCTGGCCATGTTATGCTATGGACAAATGCTCACTTGTTACTGGATTAGGACCAGAAAGTACACTTTGCATTAACTGTAGGCTTTCGAGAGCAGCTTGAGTTTTAAATTTTTAATAAATTTGAGAACTGTCCCTAGCCCCAGGTGTGTAACTGCCTGTGTCTCCTGACTAGTCAGGATTAGAGTTGAGGGTAGGATGGGCACTTAAAATAAAAAAAATCCAAAACGAGAGAGAGAGAGAGAGAAATGCTGAATACATGTCTAACTTTCATAGCTCTCTTGGATCCTGCTGCTGGGACACAGTGGTTTTAGTATGGAACATTCTACTGGTGTAAAGAAGGGGAATAGTGTATGTGATTTTTCTGGGTCTTGGCCTAGTTCCTTCATCTCTCTTGACCAAATTAAAAGCAAGCAGCAATTGCTCTCTCTGTTGTCATCAACTTGTTGCATTAAAATGAACAATCACTTCAGTAGATTGTGCATATTTGCAGTCCTCAGTCTCTTTCCTGACATGAGAAACACAATAGCTAACATTATTGTTGTGATAACTGTAATTATTTACACCATATTGAGATGTTGCTGTTCCGGATTCTGTGAACCTGCATAGGCGAGGGTTGTATTGCTTGTACTTGGTTCATATTTTTTAGGTTTTATCTGTAGAGAGACTTAATTCCTTTCTATGAAAGTTTTACTTTAACAAGAGAGACGTCCTGGAAGGATACTGTTGCCTGCTTTAAGGCCTTTGCTGGCAGTTCCCAGGCTCTGGGTCAGAGTTATTTTGAGAAGTATGGGAACATAGATTTGCTGCCTAAATAATTATTTATCTGCTCTACGAAGTCACATATGATATTACCAACATGGAACACTTGCAGGTACTTTACTGTATACAGTGTGTTGCCAGTGAGTCTGGTCTGATGAGGAATCCGTCATCATCAGGGATCTCCTTGGATTTCGGAACTCCTGTACCAATTTAATTATTTTTAACACCTCTTTTTGACAGTGTTTTTGTAGTCAGAAAAAACAGTTTGTATTGAGAACTTGCTGGATGCTGAGGTTGTCAGTTGTAGTGAGTCTTCTAAAACATGATCATTCTAAATTGAGCTGTGTGTTTTTATTTCCATAGTTTACCCTTTTCCCGTGGCCTGTGATGTAGCTGCCTATGTAAACAAAAAATGAGGTTAGACACTGAGTTCTTTGGTGTTAAATGCTAAGGGAAAACAACAGGAACTATATTCTGTTAGCCTTTTCCTCCAGTTTGGAGCTTAGCCTGTGTTTTGATTTGGGATCAGCCAGACAAGTTATGTAATAGAAAGGATTTCTAGCTTTTTCAATTGTTTTCAGTTTGTCCTTGTGAGCTTCCAATTCTTCATTAATTAGTTCAAAGAGAATCCCCCCGAGACTGATGTAAGTGCTGTTGGATGGGGAGTACTCTTCTTAAACAAACAAACTACCCGCACACACACACGTTATGGCTTGCTTTCTTTTTGCAACTTTTTATTTTCTTCTTGGGTATTTTTAATATTATGATTATGCTTACTGTAAATTTAACAATAAGGCTTGGGGTAGCTTGTTGCAAATATACACAGTAGTCACTGCAGAGTGTCACCAAAAAGTTGAGTTATCCACTTGTTTGTCAGTCACCCCATCAGCTTCCTAGAAAGATGATGGAAGGTAGAGAAAAATGTCTGAGTTTCTCTAATATGATCCTTGGAACAGAACTCTTTATTAAATCAGGTATCTTGAGTAGTTACATCAGAAAAATAGGACTGTAACTGTAACTAGTTGATTTTCCCTCAATTAATTTTCACTATGATAAAGTTCTCTTATAGTCCTCTTATATTACTTTCTAGAAAGGAATTTTCTCTTTAAATGTAGAATTCTAATGTGAAGGAGGAATGCAATGCGTCCACTTTATGGATGCCCTTAGATTTTGAAACTGTTCTCAATCTCCACTGATTCACCTGTACTGAAATCCCAGAGGAAACTTCAGCAAAGCATGTCAATTTTGGGAATACCAAGAGTCCTGTCATAATTTTGAACGCTTATTTTAGGAATTACTTGTTCTCTTGTTAGACTGCCTTGATTGCTTGTTTTTACCCCTTGTTTTTTCATTTTGAATGAGGTAATGCTTGTAGCTGATATTTGGCCATTGCCTATATATGTCATTGATTAGAAGCTTTCAGCTGTACTAGGCAGACAGGGGATTCACCTCTGAAGTTAAGGTGAATGGATGTTTTGAAGAACAATGTCCTTGCAGTGTATTCAGAACCATCTGGTTCTCCAATTTGGCCTGTGGCTCCAACTCACCTTCTTCCATATTAAATTACTTTCCACCAATTTGTTCCCTTTCTACCAATGAATGCACCTGCTTGCCATTTCTCCACTTTTCTGGACAGTCTTTTCTTTCCCAGAAACCATATGAGAGCCATTATGATCCTGTCATTTCCCTTCTCACTTTTTAAAACAGTTATATTTGTCATTGGTAATTGAAGTAAGTCTAGTGTTTCTGCAAATGTTTTGTTATCAATTATCTTCACATAAGGATTTTTGTGACAGAGGTCTTAAGAGTAAATGTTAAAGTACACTCATTATGTCTCCAAACCCATTGTGGCTTTGTTTCTTCCTGAAAACTTCTAAGCTCTTTCCCACCCTTAGTCCTTTCCATTTCACAGTTTCTGAAGCATAAATGTTTACCAAACACTTAAGAAGTTGCCATAAATACTGTAGGATTGCTAAATAGTGTGTTCACAATACTTTTGCTCGGTTTGTATTTATTCATTCACACCAGCTTCTGCTGGAAGCGTGCTGATGAGTTGTGTTGGAACTATTTTCAGTAGGCAGCTAGTGAGAAAGCTTGATTTTTTTTCTTTCTTTTACTGTAAGCTTGAACCGTTGTATACTGTATTGCAAAACCCCCTCAGACTTAACGAACGATTGATGCAAGCAGTGATCTCCTAGAAAACATTCTTGTTATCCAGCCCCAGACAGTTTATGTTCTTCCAAACTGTTAGGAGTGCCCACAAAGTTAAGTTCTGGGCACAGTGCCTCAAGAATACAAGCTGTAGAGAGGGAGTCATTGGCAGAGAATAGGCAGAGCCTGAGGTCAGGATATGATCAGTTTAGAGAGACAACCTGATCAAAGTCTGAGTAGTGTCTACGCTCATAAAACGACAGTGACTGATTTTCATTAATTACAGACAAAGAATAAATGGCTTAGAGAGCAACACTTCTTCCTCAGGATTGCCAGGAACTAATAAATTAAAGTTAACCCTTACTCAAGCAGTAATTGCAGAAAACAGCAGGAGAGAGATGTAGTCTCTTTCAAATTCATACTGTGCTCTTCAGGCTCTTGTTCTTTTTGGAGAATACTGGTGTTGTCCAAAGTGTGTCTGCTCCTTGAGCCTGCTGAAGCTGGAAATGAAGCCTCTGTAGTTTGCTGCTGGTTTGTTACTGACTATTACTGTGTGTTATAAAGTTACAACTGACTTTTTTTTTTTTCCTACTTTATTTGTGCCTCTGGTATTAAGAGGGAGATTATGTAATCAGCTCACACTTCTGGGAGATACAGGTGTAATACATCTTGTGTGTTGTATTTTTTTAATTTAGTACTACGCATGACAAATCTGTTTTAGCCTAAATATATCTGTTATAATATATCCAAGTTCACTAATAACATTAAAAACCCAAAACAATAACTGTTGAGCAAAAGTATTGCATTGTTCCCCAATGAGTTTCTTTATAGAAGCAACAGAATTTTAAAAATATAAATGTTGGTGAGAAGATATCACAAATGCTTATGAAATAAGCAGAGATCAAGTGTCCAAAGAGTAAAGGTAACGTGAAGGTGAAGGCTTACCTGCTAGTAGAAAAATAGGTTTCTTTATATTTTCTCACCCTAGTAAATGCATTTCACCTACTTTTGTACTCTATTCCATAGTGGCTGGTGATGTTGACTTGCTATATAGCAGAAGCAAAAGTTCAAGTTGAGGAAGAGACCTACTGGCTTGTAATATAAGGTGCAAAGGGGACATTGATTCATTAAAGCTGAAGATATCACAGAGAAGCTCTAGAGACAGTCATTTGTCAAGACCAATTGGCATAATTAAATGCAGTGCTTCAGAGCTGGGATGCAGATTTCAGAAGCTGTCTAGAAGTTTCTACTAAACAAAAACATGGTTTCACAATGTAGTAATACCTCTGTCTTTTGGAAGGATGACAAGTTGAATGACTTTCACACATTTATCTCTTCATTTGCATTTTCCTGTGCCTTTCTGAGATAACTGAATGTGTGTATCCCTCTCTTCAGAAATGAGTACCAGAGAAACCACATAAAGAAGCTATCGGGAAAAAATTTTGAATGACCAATCCAGTTTTAACTCTCTTGTGGTCTTCTGGCCTTTTCCTTTACATAAGTTTCTCTTCTCCTCACAATAAGTCTTGCACATTACTTCCCTGTTTTAATGTCTCATCTTTCTGCTGGGAAATGCCTCATTTTCTCCTGTCTCATCTTTCTACTCATCTTTCTTCCTGGGTTCCACGGATTTTTCCTTTTTGTGTTTCTTTTCTCCTTCCTTTCACCTTGAGGAGATTCCTGTGTTGCTGAATGACCAGAGATCACAGATGCTCTATCTGCATTTCAGGCTGACTAAAGCTACAAGGGTTATTCTCTTCTGTGGCATGTTTACCTCTGGGGAAGCAAGGATAAAGATTTGGATTTGATGCTAAACTCCGGATTGTGCTCTCCCTTTATTAACTATTGCTTTCTTTATCTTCTTTTTTTTTTTCCTTAGACCTGTTCTTCATTGCTAAAAAGTGGGTTTTATTTTTATCTATTTATTTTTCACCTGTAGCTAACTAGGTCTGTCCTGAGGTAAAAACAAAGTGAAGACAAAACATCTCAGGATTTCTGTCAAGCTACACTTCAGGTTTGAAGGGTGTGGTTATCTGGGCAAATGTAATTCTACAATGAAATGCAAATGTCTTTTGATCGTTCAGTATTTTACTCGTAATAACACATGTTAAAACAGCTTTTTTCTTTTCATGCTTAAAAGTTTTTTTTCATGCTTAGAAGTACTGCTTATGTCACTTCGAATGCTAGCACCAAAAGTTGTTTTTTTTGTTAAATTAACATATTTGAATATCTATATGATCTGGTGCTGTAAGTAGGAAGAGCAGGCAGGAGATTAATTTTGTGTGACTTAACAGCCACCTTGTGTTTTGAGCTGTGCTCCTTCTGCGTACCTAGGGTCACCCATCAGTGAAGCAGTGGGGAATGAAACTGAAAAAGTATTCCCGCAGCTTCTGGAGTGTTGCTGATAAAGGCCAGGAGCGAAAGAGACTAGATTTCTTTTGGTGATAGATTATAAAACATGTAGCAGAAGATGTAATTCCTGCCCTGATGAAAACCCTAGAAGATTTAAGATTAGAACTTAGTTACTCTCAAGATGCATCTTCATTTCTAGGCAGATTACTCAGTTTCAGAACCTGCATTTTCTGGGTCTGCTTTTTCCTAATGTCCTACAACATGGGTGAATCTTTGCGACTCTTCACTTGACCATTAGAGATTTTTTTGCGAGCTGCTGAGTTCAGAAAGTGATGGGAAGTTTCAAGAAGCTAGGCAGGCTTGTTCCGTAGGTGGAGGTGTCCTCTTAGCTTCATGAATTGCATTGAGCTGTTGTCAGTTCTGTGCTCCTCTTGCTCTGTTCTGGTGTTGCTTCTAGTCCTAATATAGTGGCACGATCTGTATGTTTGAAGAGCCATCAGTTAAATGTGATATAATATGCAAGTTTACAACTTTGGAGTTCCAGTTCAGTTTGAGGAATAGCAACAAAGCCATAGCATAACCTATAAGCAGAAAAATAGCACCTTTTCTATGTCTACATTTCTTGTGGCTTTAGTGAGAAAAGAAGAGGTGAGAAGTGAACTGATCGAACCTAGGAATGGCTGTTTTCAAATATAATATGCCCAAAGTAAAAATTATTCTGTGTATGAGCTCTGGTAGTAAAACTCACATGTTGACTTGTGGCCAGGCCCTTTTCTTCCTCTCTGAAGTAGTACGTGCTCTGATCAACATCTGGTTTGCAGCGTTTGTGTAATAACTATGGTGAAGTTCATTTTTAAGCAAATGTGAATTCAGTGATTTCAGTTACTGTGAAAAGTTGGTAGAGGATTAGAGATGGCTTAGTTACTCAAATGGATTTTTTTTTTTTTTTGGTAGGGTAACTAGGAAAGTTGCTTTTTGTATAGCCTAGTTTATGAATCTTTGCTTGGTTATGATGTTTAGGTTTATTAAAATAGTTGTTACCCTATTAGCTACTGAGTGTAACAAAGGTGTCCTTACATGTTTTTAAGCTCACATAGAATTGAAGGGAAATGTGTACATATTAATGTTAGTCTAGTGAATAGGAGAGAGCTTTCTTGTCCATATCAAGTTCTTGATAGTCTGTTGTTGCTGAGTAATATAATTTTTACTAGTATGCTGAGGAAAGCATAACACAGTGAGTTAAATGTTAAGAATAAGGAATATGAAACCAGAAATAAGGCATTAAAAAAAAAGGGGGAATGGCAAGGATCATAAGGTAGTGTTTTAAACAAACAAGGAAAAAAAACCCCTTCTCCCCCAATATACTTTTGAGGGGACAGAAATAGACATCAGAGATTTGAACAGCATCTCTTATGCTGGTTATAAAACCAGGAGCAGACACCATCTCCTCCTAATTGTCTGTTGTCCTAGTTAATATACAGTACTTTGCTCCAGAGGAAGAAAGGAATGTACGGCTTCAAAAGATGTTTTACATACTTTAATGAACTTTTGGAGTAAATGTTTGGCTATTTAGAATATAATTAATTTGGGGGTTTTGTTTGTTTGTTTTAATATTTTTAAGTAACATTCCAAAGAGTGAAAACCAATTTATTCTTTAGTTCTTAAAGAGCAAGAATGTCTTTAAGATTTCATTGCTCTTTTTAGACCAACAACCTTTTTCTGTCACCTATCTAATTGTAAGACTGTAAAGCAGTTATAAGAGTAATTTAAAATAGTCTCATGGCTAGAAGTTATTTTTTCAACTTTATTTTAATGCACTTTACCTGTATTAATCTCTTCTCTCCCTCCTCCTGTTTTGTGACACCCTTCCAAACCCTCCAAACATAAAATTCAAAGCATCTATATATCAACTAGCTAAAATATTAGGCCTAGATTTTTTTTTTAAATATTAAAGAGCAGTGATGCATAATATACAAAATATTTAAAATACTGGTTCTAATTTCAAAATACCATATCACACATTTCTAATTTACCTCCTCTGAGGCTGTGTAGACTCAAGCAATAAGTATAGGGTTACTAACCAGAAGATTCTCATACTTCTCATGATTTGTGTGTGTTTTGATGCACCCTTTTTTCTTCGTTTCTTTTCCTGTAGAGTGGCAGTAGTGTTCTGGCAAAGCTGTGGATAGTTGTGTAGGATTTTTAACAGAAAATACTGAAAGGGATGACTCTAAGCATGTTTCTTGATGGTGCTTTAAACGTTGTAGGCAAGGCTTGCGGAATCTCTGCTGTTTTGATTACATTTAGTTCATCTATATTCGCTTCCATACAGCTGGAAACATACTATCTTTGAAAAGAATGAAACAAAGGAACTCTGGTCAGGCTGTGATATACCTATTACTTAAAATCTTCTGGAATTGCATATTTTGGGAAAAGTGATGCTGTGAAAAGTACCTGGGTTTAATAAAATACTGTTGCTATTATGAATCATTATTAGTGTTTCTAGATCGCTGCAAGAAAAACCTAAGAAAGGAGAAAATGTCAGTATTTACCAGTATCAATTAGGAGAACGTTGAGCATGTTTAAGATGTATACAACTGGAAAATCTGTGTGTTGATTTTTCTGTATTTAGCTAAATCTCTACTGGTGTGTGGTTAGCACTGAAAAAATTTGGAAGTTAAGACATTCTCTTTCCATAGAAGAGGGAAACCTGAAAAGATTGTAGGAGTAGTGTCTTTAAACAAATTCTTAACATCCTCATTCAGCTGCTGCAAGTAGGGGCACCTGAGTGTTGTTTCTCCATGTCTCAGTGACTTTGATGCCTTTCTTTTGTCTGCTAGGTTTAGTTTGTGGCTGTGAGATGTATAGTAGAGCTTTCAAGCTTCTTTTTCACATGGGATAAGGATTGGCATATAGAAGAAAGGGAAAGGATAAATGGATAAGAGGGAGGAAGGAAGAAAAAGTCTGTCCTCAGAAGAAATCCTGTCCCTTTGTGGGAGAAAAGTTGGATGCTGGAGGGGAGAATAGACTTGAGAGAATGGAAAAGAGGGAGGTCAGAGACCAAAAACAATATAGAAAAAGAAGTCCACATTTTTTTACAAAAATATAAATAGGTAGTGTGATAAAAGAAATATTACCCAGAATGTGTCTGCAAGCAATGAGAGTCTTTACAGAGAGGCATCCAGCTGTACTTTTTCATACCAAGGTAAAACGCTTATGAGGTGACTTGTTGAAGCAGTGGGCAGGTGAACACCTGGGCCACCAATTCTGGCTTCCTCCTCTGTTCAGAGAGATGAAAAATTTAAGCAGGTGTTCATAATTCTTTGCCATCCAGAAATACCAGTAAACATGAGGAATTCATTGGTGGAGATCTGAAAATGAAAACACTGATGTTTTAAAATCTGGTTGGTATGGTTCTTTTTGTGTGTGTGTGTTTTCCAGATAAACTAGTGGAAAAAGTTAATTGCAGCTTTTCTGTTCATTAGGCTTGATATCTCTAAAGATGCTGCTTTGAGCATGTCTTCCCAGACAGAACTAAAGAAAAAGTGAGGTGGCCTTGAAGTGCACATAGTCAAGTTACCATCTGGACTCTTCTTTAGATATATTGATTAAAACAATGCCAATGTGCAACCAAGCCATTCTTACTGGCATCTTGTCAATGTATGTGGCAGAACAAGGTTCTTCCTTGAAATACAGAAAAGTTTGCTGAGCCTCTGAATATTGAGTATTGTGTGACCTTATGGAATCTGTCCATGTCTTGTTTCTGATCTTTGTAGGACTTCAGGTTTACTGTTCTCAGTGTATGCTTACGTTTGCCAGACTTTGTATATCACAAATTGTGATTCTCAAGACTTACCCCTTAATCTTCTTCTTTTCTTTTTAATATCCCTATACTGGAATTCTTACCTGGTAAATTTGCGTGTCTCATCCTGTGGTGAATATACCAACACAGATCCTTTTTAATCCATGTTAGGGGTTGATTGGATAGCTTGATGATGTCTTGAATGCCCAAGTTCCATGTTTTTAGGAAACACTGATTGCTGATGTAAAAATTATTGGTAAGTATTTGACATTTAAGCTTCATGGTAGTCCTGCTGGTGGGTTACTATGTATTTAATAGGTGTACAAATGAAATGACAACTTCTTCTGAGAATCTAATACCTTTGTGAAGTCTGTAGGACATCATTTAGTAATTGTCTTGAGCTGTTTACAGTTCCTGCTGCATATTGCGTGTAATTCCATTTCCTACCTCATATTTAGGTCAGTAAATGCTGAGATGGGAGAAAAAGGGAAATGTGGCTGTAAATTTGTTTACCAGAGCCCCAGGTGAAAATGTTTGTAACTTACACCTGCATGTAACTTTCATATGTGACTTGAAGAGAAGGTGATCTGACACAGTGAAGTTAGTTGTATTTGACCCAAAATGCCTTTGGAAGTTTTCGTTGATTAATTGATTGCATTTAAAGCAGTAGTGCATGGGGTCAGCTAAGCTGCTTATCCTTCTCAAGGACAGGGAGTTAGTTTTCCCTGGCTAGTTATGAGCAGCGTTTCAAGACTTCTGCAGACATTTTTAGAAGGTGGTTGACTTTGCTTCAGTCTTGTGATGTTGGAGAGATCTTGGGGGATAGTATGCATTTGCCTAAGTGAATTCGTGCAATTGACCATAGTTAATCAGTGCTTCACAGTTTCCCAGTGCTGCTTTTGTTATTATTTTTGTGCACTGAAAATGATAGATGTGCTTGTAATTCATTTCTCCTCTGTAAACATTCTGTAGCTCTCTGCTTTCTTCATATCTTCCTTGGTACCCAGTTTTGTTTCCCCCCCTTTTGTTTTCTCTATAGGTGATGTGAGGGAAATGAAAGAGAATTTATTTCTTGTTAGAAAAGGAACTTTCTCCAACTGTAGGATACTAAGAAATGATCAGATGGATACCTTATTCTGAGTGAGATGAAGTGTAATTACTGTGGGCTGAGAGCTTGAGGAGGGCTAGGGACTGCTGGCTTTGGAAGCCTGTGTCCTGCAGTGGCGGTTCAGGCTGGTCAGGGACTGCTGTGCTGCACCTTTGAACTGCGGTTGGAGAACCTAGAATTGAAGGACATTGCTGAGTGGGCTCTGTAACCTCCCATAAAGCCATAGGCCTGGGGTTAGATTTGGGGAGATTTTTACAAAACCAAAGGAGATAAAGAGAGGAGTCGGGTAAGATTTTTTCAAAAGCATTTCAATATCTAACTTCTTTTGACTCCTGTTTATGAAACAGATTTTTAAACTTCTAATGGTTTCCTGTTGGTGGTATTAAGAGGCGGTATCTTCTTTTAGCTCCTGACAGATGTTTAATTTTTATTTTCTTTTTACCCTAGAGGTGAGAGTGCCTTTATCCTTTTCAGACAATAACTTTCCCATCAGCCCCAACAAAATTGGCCTGATCTCATTCTGATATGCTCAGTAATACAGCTCTTCAGTGTTTGCCAGTGCATTTGTCTGGATGCCAAGTGATACTGCTCTGGGATTTAGACACAGCAAAAAAGCTGGTTAGAGATTAATTTTGCATGTAATACTTAAGGATGGATACTAATGGTAGAGAGCAGCACATTAAATAGTAGAGGTTGCATGGTGTTTTGTATGACTTCCTTTCAGGATCTGAAAACATATCAATACTTCTTGATAGAGATTGATCCTCAGCTGTGATGCAATCTGACTGTTTGATTTGTGTTTGTGTTCCATCATCTACATTCAGGAAAGTATCTGTTGGTCTTTGTAGCTTGGTTTTTTTATCGTAGGCCAGTGGAGATAATTTTGAATTCCAAGCTTTTAAAATACCTTGCGTGGGGCAGAAGTGGGAATAACTGGTAGTACTGAGCCTTGCTTTCAGGAAATGGGAGCTGTTTGATGTCTGTGCTCTGAATGCACAATCCTGGTAATGCAGTATGCTTTCTGCATACTGGGGTGAGAGAGTGAGGAGTAACAGTGCAGGGGAAATGACTTGCCTGAAGCTGATCTGCTTCATCAGCTGTAGAGTTATTCTGAATGCAAGCTGCCCAATTTGTCATGAAACCTTGGCCAGTACTGGCATGAATTTGTGTTTTGTAGCACTGCCTGTCTTGCTTTACAAGAGTCTGCTGTTCATTTTAGGATTTCTAACAGCTGTCGGTTCCTTGCCCAGGCTGCTCTTTTTTTGAAATGAATTCTTTTTTTAGGGAGGGAAATGGAAGGGTGTTTGGATTGAGAATTTTTTGTCTGAATTTCCAGAGGAGGTTGTCAAGTTGTGAATGCTGCATTGCCTGCCCAATGCTGGTATTACAGTTTTGGGATCTCAGTCATGTTAGAGTGGGTGAGAGTTGAGAAAAGAGCTTACCGACATTTTGCTTTTGAGATGCAGAGCTTATGAAGAGGCAAATAGATCTCATTTGGCATAAGGCATCAACATAACATCGAATACTCCAATTTTGAGAGCACAGCCCTGTGCAGAAGATTTTCACAGTTACTGCATAGAAGCAATAGAGTTAAATGGAAAATACACCTTTCTAATCTGGACTTGTCTTGTGTTTGGACAGGTTCTGACATTTGCTCTGAGCAGATGTTTTCTGTAGGTATGTTGTACGCATCTGCAACAAAATCTTATATGAACCATGAGGCAGAAGTTAGGTGACTGGGATCTTAGGAATTCAAGTTTAGTGATGGAGCAATGTGCTGGTGTTTCTGTCCTGAAGTCATGAAACCAAATCGTGGGTTTTGGTTTCATCTTTATTTCCTTCCCTTTGCCCATCAAACATCTTTTTGGTTACCAGATATAACTTGTAGCTTTCTACCTTTGCCTTGTCCTCAAGTTCTGAAGACATGATTCAAGTGTTTGGTTTTTTTTCTAGAGATCTGGTTTCTAATATAGTAATAGTGTTGTAGCTATGATGCTTTAAGGACGTAAGGAAGACAAGTTTGTAAGGAAAGAAGGGAAATCTGTTCTTCAGCCAGCTGACCTTTGGAGTGCAGAAACAGGTTTCAGATGTGCAGCTTTTCTTCTGTCTACTAATTGCAAGATGACCTTTGAGGGATGATTACACAGCAGGTTATCTGCTTGGCAATTAAGGTTTACTTGGGCATATTGAAGCTCTTTAGTCATGTTTACCAGTGGTGAAAGGAGGAATAACACAACAGAGTGGTTATTTTTCTTATTAACATCTCATACTGCTCTGAAGAGAGGATTCCTTCAGATGTTTTGCTTCCAAAAGTGTTCTTGCTGACACAGGAAACCACAGATGAAGTTGGGAGGGGTAGAAGCAAGCAGCTGCTTCAAGAAGGTGTGTTGAGAAGTTTGCCTCCATCTTCATGTACATTGTAGCCTCTTGCCGTGAGGAGCTGTTTCTTGTGTCATTTTCTAAAAAGTCCTGTAGCAGAAAGCATTGGCCTTTTTCTTCTGGCATACCTCTGCTCAGCAGTACTAAGCTCCCCAGCTTTCCCCTGGTAATGCCAGTACTATGTTATTTGGTTAAATTGTATTTTCTCCCTATTGATTCAGTTCTGACGAGAGTAACAGTATCCTCCGCTGGCTGTCCTTGCAGTAGGATTATGGCAGTCACTGCTATTTTGTGGCATGAAGGAACATTCTGAATCATTTTGTGAAATTTTTTCCAAACAAATTTGTGTTAGGATTGTCTGACACAAGGTGACCTGAGTAGTTGGTCTGGCAGTCAGAGGACGTTGAACTTGCTCCCCGTGTGTCTCAAGTTCTCATCCAGTGTGGCACAGGGATGGGAGGTCTGATTCTCAGTGGAGAAGTCTCATTTGGAGAGAGTGCGGGAAGAAAAAAGGAACCATTTCCCCACAAATCTCTAGAAATTCAGGGAAAGTAAGTGCTGTATGTATTAGTGTGCACTATGCAGGCTAACATAAGAACCTGTACTTTTCATCAGTGTCTGCTTGCTTGTTTCAATGTTGTTTTTGCTTTAAAAGGAGGGGCAGTGGGAACTAGAGCATCTCAAAGCCTTTCTGAAGTTAGATCATGACCACTTTATACAGCAGTAGAAGGTTTTGCTACTGGTAGAAGGTTTTTGCTAACAGGAAGAAATGATTACTGCAAGGAAAGTTGAGACATGGCTGTGGGATTTTTGGCATACTCTTACTGAATTAAACTCTTAGCAGGTTAGGATTCTTGGACCTTACACACATATCATGCATCTTCTAAGTTTTAGTTCTCTGACCAGTTATTGTTTAGCATTATAAAGCCTCACCAACTTTCTTTTTGTAGGGCTTTTTTATGCCTCATGAAATCTTATGGAAGTCTCACCAGGAGTTGGCATAATACTCGAACACTTTATGCTTTAAAAGATGTAACTTTAAAAATAATAACATAAAGATAAAATACTTTTTAACTCAGTCTAATAATGAAACAGCAGAAGTTGAGCTGAGTATGTGGGATCCCTCCTCTGTTAGGTGCTCAGATTCTTTAACAAAAATTGTTTTGGGATGCAGTCTCTATGCTTGATGTTAGCACAATACTGATGCCATTTCTCCACAGGTGAGCAAAGTTAAGTCAGCTGGGTTTTAGTTGGTTTTTTTTTAGCTCTGTACACACGCAGAGAGTGAGTGTAGAAAACCATTGTGAAATGGTTTTGTCAGAAATGTTTTTTTTTAATAATTCAGATGACCAGAAGGGGAACTGCAAGCCTTAACAGGTTTAAAACTAATAACACTTGAAAAAAAAAGACCCACTCATCTACTCCAAATCCACAATGTGATTTAGTATTGTATTCTGCAAATCTACAGGGCTTGTGTGCAAATAAAAAATGGGTATTATTTTTTTGATATTTTGATGTATTTTAAGGTCTGCCTTATAGAAGAAACTAATTCTTACTTCCTGAAATGTCTTAATCTTGGAGGCAGAAGTCATGATCTCAGGATATGTTTATGCAGTCAGCCAAATAATATACTTCTCTCATTTTGAAGGGATATGTAAATACAGCAACAAAAAGATAGTTTGAGCCATTAAATATTTTGACTTAAGTGATGAGCTGTTTGTGATGTAGTGTTAAGCAATTTTCAGAAATCAAATTGACCTGAAATTTGACTCTGTGCTATGGCTTTTGCTGTAGGTGGCAGAGATTTTGGGGGTGAATTGGACACCCTCCTGTGATAAAACAACCTTTTTTGCATCGGATTAGAAAAAAAAAAAAGCCATTCTTAGAATGTTATTGTGATGGTTGTAACAGAATTTCTGTAGTAATAGTTACTGCAATTTGTCAGTTAAGCATGAAGTTTCCAATTCTGGACTGTAATCTGCCCATCTGGGATTTGTATTTTTAATGGGTTTTGGCTATGAATCTCATCAGTCTTATCCAGTAAATGCTAATGAAAAAGTTCTGTTGCTTATTCATCTTCTCAACTGCTTTGTACATAAAAATGTCATTCTGTGGCCTAGGGCTGATGTAGGTCTCCCCGCAATCCTTCTTTTCTCTTTCAACATGGTCTTCTGAATCTCTGCATTTGCTACCTTGTGGCTTTATTCTCAGTGTAATTTCGCTGCTGCAAAATGGGATCCAGACAGAGTTGTATAAATCTAGTTGAGGAAATAAGAGGTATAAGAAAGTCTTGTAAACACAGATCCCATTAGGGTTTTAATACTGTTAGTAAGCTTATGGGCGTAGTAGTAGTGGAGGAGGAGGAGGAAGAAGACAGCAAATAGAACAGACCTGTTCCTAAATTTAAACCAAACATACTTAGTTGATAACTTTCCTTCCTGAGAGTTCTGCACTATTTACAGGCAGTAAAAAGGGTAATGTGCAAATTTAACAGCTGAATTACATGGACAGAAAAATATAACCAAGTAACCCTGATAGTTCGTTTTTCTTTTGCTTTATCCTGTGAGCAAATCAATGTACTAGTGATTCAAACTGAATCTTTATTTGTTCTGTGGAGCATTTTGCTAGTTTGTTGATCACTTAGTTCTCTTTAGGGCTATGTTTTCAGTTATATAAAAAAAAGTGTCTGTATATATATATATGTGTGTGTGTGTGTTTATATATTCATTCTTGCATAGTGAGAATATCATCCTGCCATACAACCCTAGTGGAGAAAGCCATATTTTTAGAGCTTTTCCTGTGGCTAACTTTGCCTGAAATGCCTGATGATTGCATTACAGTGCCCTGTCCTTGCTGCTTTTCTAGATCAGTTTAGCTGCACTTGCTAGCCTGTTATGAGTCTGGCCATTTTAAAAATACAAAAACAGAGAGAGAGAACAAAACCAAAGGAGCCCTCAAATCAGAATGCTCCCTCCAGTCATCTTTTCTGAGCAAGCTTGATTAACAGTTAATCAGCAGCAGCATTTCTAGCATCCTTTCTACATCATTTGATCCCTATTCTTGTCTTGCCTAACCTTCTTGGTCTGTCACAGCATGTGAAAAACTCACACAGGTGAATTCCACCGAGGGCTACTGTTCTCCATTCGTGCTTGCAGCTGGCTTTGTGGATGGTGAGGTGTTTGGCAGGGAACTGGTTCAGAGTGGGTAGTATCTGAGAAACAAATAGCTGAAACTTTATTCTGACTTGGTACAGCAGGTGTTACAGTGTAAAGGAGTTGCTTATTTTCTTAAGATTGACACTGCTTGAATAGTTGAGGAACCAGGAACATATATCTTCACATTGGTTTCCTTAGTCTGTAAAAGGAAAATAAACTCCTACTTTTTAGCAATACTGTGGTTTGCTTGTTTTTTACAAGGAACATTGTGGGTTTTTTTTCACTTGGTATAAGATGGCATGGAATTATTAGTCTGAAGCAGAGGAATGCTAATTGAAGACAGCCGGGAGTCAGTATTTGAATATTGCACTGTCTTCAGCTTTCAAATGCTTCATCCTGCACGTAATCAAGCTAGACCAGGACTGGGTGTGGGGGACAGTTCTTTGTGTCCATTCAGCTGTCAGGGTCTGACATTGCAGGGTCTTGGTTCAGTCTTGGGGTCCTCACTCCTTGGCTTGCCAGTTTGGTTCCTTCTCTTGTACAGTATTTGCAGCAAGAAAGTTCAGTCTTGGTGCTTGTTCAGTACTTGGCATGTCTGCTGGCCTGCCATAAGAGCACCCATTAGTTCCAATTGTGCTGAAGCAATCTGTGCTCTATGTGCGTGTATCTGTGTGTCCACTGTGAACACCACTGAGACCAGCTACATGATTTGGAAAGATCATCTACAACCCAGAGAGTGACAATTTTTTGAAGGGAAATGAGTTCCTAATTGTAAGAATCAGAATACAGGCCTGAAAGAGGGCATCTTGAGTGAGATTTTTCATTATTATCTAATGTGCTTTATTAGATAGTCTATTCTTGGCATATGTCTAGCTAATCTTTCTTTTACTGCATGGTATAGCTTCATAGCTGCGCCAGCAGCTCACCTGTGGGCCTTTACAGCTGAAGCTTCTCATGCTGTTCATTTTAGTTTGAACTCTTTTATCCCAAATCCTCTCTTCCCTAACTTTGGCCCATTTTGGCATGGGTGTTTAAAGGTGAATACTACTTCTGTTGCTTTAAGTGCTTGTATATTGTCCCTTTCTCTTCTCTACATTTAAATTATGTTAACTATTTCAGTTTTTTTTAATGTTAAATATTTAGTTTCCTTCTGGAGCTTGATGGTTGTGGTTCAGTACATCATATGTGTTCCAAGTAAAGTCTTCATATGTTCCAAGTCTTACAGGCACAGACTAGAGTAGTCTTACAGGCACAGACTAGAGTAGCTGCAGTATCTCTTCTACTCAAGTGGAGAACTTTTCCTTTACGTCTTTGAAAACATAGCTATCCTGCTTGTGACTGCATCATGAAGCTTACATTTAATTGTGCTTAGTCTGATTTACTCCCAAGATTGTAATCCCAAGACTATTCAAGGATGCTCTTAATATTCCACCATTTCTATGTATTATGTACTAATGCATTATAAGTGTATTGTATTTTTTTAATAATATTGCCTGAAGTTTGGGAAATTGTGTGGGACAGGTATTAACTACCCATCTCACAAGTCTGTGCTTGAAGGCCACAAACCGGCAAGTGGACAGAAACATACCCTTACTGCTTATGTAGGCTACAAGTATATTAGTTCAACACTTCTGAAGATACTCGCTTTCTGATAACTTTGTAGGCCTGGGACCTACCTGGGCAAAGTGTTAATGTGACAGCAAACTGACTGGTGGTGGTATGTCTGTGACCCATTGAATCAGTTCTGCTCTTAATTTAATGCCTCTTTGAAAAGAGAAATAAAGTTAATGAGCCTTGTGGTTGGAGCTTCGGTGAGAAATGCTCTTGAAGGAAGAGAAGACATCTTATTTTCAGACTTTTGCAACATGCTTCTGTTACATACCATGTGACTTATCCTCAGTTCAGAGGTGAATTTTGTTTATTTTTAAAAACACATATGTTGCATTTTATAGGATATTGATTATGTGGTAAAATGGAAGAAGAACAAGTAAAGAAGTCTAAGTAATGGCCTAAATACCTTGGATTTATTTGAGATGAAGAGTAAATTTTTAATTAAAAAGCTCATGTTTCATTTTGCAATGTTCACCTTGGGAAACTGTTTTTTTAAGTACATTCAGAGCATTCATCTTCGAGTGTTACAGAGTTCAAGACAAAGGTTAAGTTTTCTGATTTTCTTGCAGAGTTTGAGACCTGACGGAGTATATTTCTCTGGCATGTACTTCTTAAAGACATCAACTCTGAGAATAAATTTCTAGAAAGGAAAAAAGAACAAGAGAATAAAGTAAAACCCACAGCAGAATTTTAGAAGGAAATGTACAAAAAATAGAAAATAGTAAGAAACCAAGTATTTTTGAAGAGTTTTGATTTAGGTATGTTACGGTTAAATGTAATGCTTGCTCTGCTTGCCATAGTTGAGAGTTCTCAGCACTTTTTGGTTTTAAGGGGTATCAGAGGGAGAATATATCAGTGACTTAAATCAAGGGGCAGTTTACTGATAGGCACTTAAGTAAAACAAACAGATACACTTGAAGTGCATTCTATAGTAACAGATGCATGGCAAATCCTGTAAAAAGCAATGTAATATTTACCATTTTTCAAATGAGGTTTGTAAAACAGGTTTTATAGCACTCCTCACATACTGGTCAAGATTGCACTCTGCTTATTTCCTGTTAGTTTTACTGTTCTTCTCACTTTAGCTTTTGATATCAGAAGTGCTTCACTTAATTTTCTTCCTCTTGTTCTGTGTATAGTTGCATTACTTTGGTCTGCTCTGTTACATTTTGGACTGAAGCCAGTGGGAAAGGTGAGGGGAGATGTGAGATGGGACCAGGCATAACTATAAAATCAAAGCTGTAGACTCATCTCTAAAAAGATAATGCAATGTAACATGCCATTTTTCTTAAGGTATATATAGCAAAAGCAATGTGTCCTGTCTTTGCTCTTTGTCTTATCTCTTGCTGTGAGATTTGTTCACTTGCATTTGTATTTATTCACTTGTACATATAGTTTATTTTTAGAGATGTGTGTCAAATGAAAGTAACCCAGTGGAAATAATTTAATTAGATAACAAATATATTCAATGCTTGGACTAGTTGTTTTTTCTTTCAGTTCCATTTAATACCTCTTTGGTATTCTCGTGGCCCCTATTTTGCTGATTATTCAAGCAGTTTCTTCTCTATTTGTCTATCATGGAAACTCAATTATTGTACTGAAGGAATAATAGCTCAGTTTGAACATGATCTGTTTTTATGAATAATTGTTGGCTGCAACTTGTTACAGACTACCCTATGTTAGGAAAGGCTAAGCAATGTAGCTACACGTGCATCCCTATGTCAGTAAGCCCTGCTGGCACAGAAGTTGTTTCCACTGGTGAAAATGCATGTTTGTGTGCATAGCTTGTGTTGGCTGTTTTGGGGTTAGGGGTTTTGTTGTTGTTGTTTCAGCAGAAATAAGTATGTCTATACTAAAGTTTTAGCTGTTATAAAATGGCTATAAAAATCACACCTGTAATTCACACAAAACGGTAGCAAAAAGGGTGGGATAGTCCTCACCAAAGCTGCATGTTCCATGTGGCAGTAAATAGGTGAGATGTGATTTATTCAGAACAGTTTACATATGCTTGATCCTGCTTCTTAGGTAGGAGGTGTAGATTAGACAGCCTCTCAAAATCCCTTCCTGACCTGGGTTTTGCTAGTCATTTAACCTGTAAGTGAGAATTGTTTGAGGTTGCTTATGCTTTGCCTGTGACTTTATACTTCCAAGGCTTGAAATATTTCCTTTGTTCTGCTTGGGTCATCATGTCTGCTTCCCAAGAGGGAAGCAGTGATTCTTGCTAGTTTTGCTCCACAATTTAAAATTATCTTCTCCCTTGGATAGATATATCTTGCAGATTTGTCAATTTTGTATTACATCTTTGATTTCACTACTGTATCATTTTTTATATTAAATTTGCAATCTTCCTTGCTGTCCTTATTGCTTTCTGAGCAGAAGCTGTGATTCTTTCTCCTTTTCTTTGTTAGCAGACTTTTCCTTTTTTTTTTTTCCTTCCTCAATATATTTATTATAGAGCCTGAGAGTACCTTTTGTCTGTTTTATTGATAATACCTTTTGATACAAGTAGGTATGAATCCACCAATCCTGGGTTTGTGTATCTAGAAATAAACTTTTTGAATGAATCTCTGTTTAGGACTCAAAGGAGAGTATTCAGGGTCTAATTTAAGCACCTAACTCAGACTATCCAGCCGACTTTATAGGAGCCCTAATGGGAAAAGGCCCTCTGATGCTCTGAGTCACATTCTTGATAAGTGTCTAACCTTGGCTACATGGGGGTCTACCCCCTTGAAACTTAGGGCAGTTTTTCTTAATTTTATTATTTACATTGTGTGCCAAGTTAGCTACTGTGAATTCACTCACCCTTAAAGCATAATTGAAAATTATTTTCTACTTTTCAGTTATTTTCTACTACTTCTTCTCTATATCTCTTTTTCCTTATACAAAATTAAACATTTTAGAAAGATGCATGGTCTTATAGGTAAGATTATTGCTTTTTAGATTATTTCTTCCCCACCAGGTTTTACTACTTTCACCTTATTCTGAAAATGTCGAAGCTGTGTGCTGTGAATGTTTGACTGTGGGTTATGATATGCCAGATAATTGGCCACCTGTCTTCTGCTGATTACTACTAACACAATACAGCTGATGAATCAGTTAATGAGTTCAATGCAAAGTCAGCCTGTTACCTTAGTTCGCTGTGTAAAACTACTAAAATCAAGCTGGCTGACTTGCACTGGAGCAGATGAGGAGGGCTCATGTTGTCTTCCCACTTGGAAGAAATGCTTTCTCAGGAGAGGTAACTTCAGTAACACTTGTCAAAGTATTTTTCTTGAGTTAGTTTAGTTTAGCTTGGAAGGGAACAGCCACACTATGTAATGGAGAGATTTGAGGGTAATTGCAGTGATCATACTGCTGCTCCTAGTACCAATACTGCTCTACTAGTACCACTGAGACTAGTAACTGATTGTAGTGTGTCATAGTCCATTGCAACAGTAAAGTAAAATATTTTTAAGAGTAAGGTGTACTGATAGAATAATAAGCAGAATGTATTTGCCTTTGCTGCTTTTTTGTCAACTCAGTCTGTCTTTATCATTTCTAATTTGACCTTTGTACCCAGCACAAATCCTTGTAAAAAGGAACACCACCCAGGCTGCAGGCTTGCAGCTCTTTGAAGAATGTGCAGGTGTTTCACCCGGTACTGAAGTCTTTTTTGAG
Organism: Buteo buteo; assembly: GCF_964188355.1. NCBI lineage: Eukaryota > Metazoa > Chordata > Aves > Accipitriformes > Accipitridae > Buteo > Buteo buteo. The sequence goes on along the minus strand of NC_134174.1, from coordinate 45,326,364 downwards.
TCTTGTACCTTGCGGAGGTTGTTTAGGTGTTATCTCTTTTCTAGTATTGTATAATGAAAGACTTGGATAAAGTGCCTCTATACAAACAGTGCAGTTAAAACCACAAGGAATACTTCTCCTTTCATTGCTCAGTGTAATTTCAAGTATTAAAGTGCCTCAGTTTAGACCTTTGGTGGTATCTACTACTACTGTTGGAGTAGCAGCAATGATATTTAACTTGACTATGTTGCACTAATTAAAAACAGTATTTTATTTTTTTTTGTGACTAATAAAAAACAGTAATTTTTTTTTAGTGACTTAATGAAAGCCTTACACCTGTTCCGGTTGTCAAAAGTGGAAATGAGATGACTTTTCTGCCAAAATCTTGTTTATCTGCTAGCTGTAGAGAAAGGGACACTCCATTTTTCCATCACTGTTCATTTTACAATTTGCTGCTCTCACATTTGTGGATGGGATTATAGCACTGTAAAACAGAGGCTCTGTCTATAACGTAGAGTAAAAGTTACTGGGATGGAGATACAATCCTGACAGTAAAAGACTAACTCTGTCTGGGAGTAAGGAATGCTGCCTAATGAATCTAATTTCACTGCAATCAAAAATTCATAAATGTGGATGTTTGAAAACTGTATTTTCTTTCCATATTTATGTAATCCTTCCATTTGACAGGTCTGCTCAGTACTGGGGGAGATGTTGGCTGCTTTGCTGCATGCATGCACTTTCAAAGCCCTCTCCTTTCCTATCTGTTTCCCAACTGTTCTGACTGGAGGGCATCTCTAGGCAAAGGGTGAGAAAGTGCTTACTGACATCAGGGCTTAAGTTTTCCTTTGATATGTTGCCTGGAGGCTGGTGGGGAGGGAAAGCTGAGGGTAAGATTGGTTTACATTCTGGCTTCCAGTGGTGTTTTTAGAAGCTGATTAGGGAGATGAGGAGACATAACATCAAATATCTGAAAGTAACTTAATTAAGCTCTTGGCAACAGGGTTTGGAAGATGGAGGAACCAAGACTGCTGTAGTGATGGATCAGGAAGTGATCTCAGTAAAGCAGTGAGGTGCTTGCAGATAAGACAAGTCTGGCATTTTGTATAGAGTGTAATCTAGCTTAGAGTGAAGCAGAAACATAAGGCTCCCATAGCCTGATGATAAGAAATCTTCATCTGCGCTTAAAAAGATAAAAAGTGGAGTTGGTTTGGTAGAAAGGTGGTGGTTAAATGTGTTTGTATAAAGCTCTTGGTGCCTTCAGTTAAGATCCTCATGGGCTTAGTGTAGTGAGCCCTGTACAAACATGGGAATTCCCAGTTGCTTCTGTAAAGAACTTGAAAAATAAAGACAGGTATTGTACAAAAGGTGGTAGTGAGGGGAATAAAACAATAAATACTAATCGAAATTAAAATCTTGTAAATAGCTGAATACTGAATGTTACCAAAAAGGTCAATACTAAGGTTCCTGGATAACTTTTCCGTTGCTGTCTTGTGCATATACACTGTAACAGTTATTCTCTGTGTAACTACCTGGCATTCATGGGATGTTGCTGCCATATTGTAACAGAAATGTGTGAAAAATATTTGGTTACCTTAAGTCTTGCTAAATGGCTTCAGTTTTGTCTGGAGACAAAGTTCGAACCACTGATGTCTGTTAGGCTAATGTAGCTCCCCTGACAAAGGACTGTTTTTTTAGGAAAGTGTACCCATGCCCTAGGGGGCTGAAAACAAGTAGTAAGGTTGGCAGGCAATTCTTCAGAAAATTTCTGTGCTGCCTTTTACTGTCTATCCAAATTGGTCCTTGAACTTGGTGAGATAAGAGAGGAAGTGGAAGAGCTCTCTGCTCTGAACTCTTCAGCCTCTTGTGAGTTTTGTTCTCTGAATGGCTAATTGCATTTTATGTCTTGTCTTGCTAGATGGGCTGGTGATCCCATTGGTGGAACTGTCTGCAAAACAGGTTGCATTTCACATTCCATTCGAGGTGGTGGAGAAAGTTTATCCTCCAGTGCCTGAGCAACTGCAGCTTCGAATCGCCTTCTGGAGTTTCCCAGAAAATGAGGAAGATATCAGGTAATTAATACTATTTCTGTTTCATTGATGCTTAAGGAAAAGTTCTGTTCACTAGTGGAGAATTGTTGTCCATTTGATGTCCTGTATGTTTGCTGCTTCTGCTGTTCTCGTGCATTTTGTGATATGTGGATGGATTACTGTGGGATATACTACGATACGGGATTTTATTTTGGGGTGAGCTGCACTGCGTATGTCCCAGGCAAAGCATGTACACGTGCAGGTTTTGTGTGTAAATGATAGCAAAATAAATGCATCCTTTAATTTCCCTGACAGTAATTAGTTCATAGAGTTTTGTCCTTATGTTAGTCTTATGCAGTATTCTTTCCAGTTTGAATCTGTTGCTTGAGTCAGAGCTTTAACTGGGCTCAGAAATTGCTAGGGAGGTCTAGTTCAGTATGCTGTGCAAGCCTCTTGTTGGTGTTAAGTAGGGGAATCAGAATTTGCTGAGTACATCAGTGATTAGAGCAGATACAGTCAGAGAGATGACTATATTGCTTATGTTTCTACATAAATTGTGTAAGTATATAGTCAAAACCTGTGCTTTTAGATCTTTTACCAAAGTATTTTTGCTGAAGCTTTTATACTATAGGAGGCCTACCCATGTAACTATGCATTCAGAATTTTGTTGCAAAGTAGTGATATTACACTCTTTTAGACAGAATCATCCTGAAAGTGGTTAGATGCTTTTGTCTAATGTTCTGGTATCAGATGCGGGAGGTAATGTCAGAAGTGCTGATGTAATTCATAAGATCACCTGTGGGGGAATAGAGCAGTTGGTTGTTGTACATGTTCATTATTCTGACGAGCACAGATGTAAAAAAACCTCATGTGAGCATGCATGTAACTCATCTAGAAGTGCAAAGAGTTTTTACTGTGGCATGCTAATATTGAAGCTTAATTTTAGGCTATGAATGAATTTGTATTTCAGAGTCTTAGGTTGAAATTCCTAGAAATACCAGTGGCTATACACAAACCCAGTTAGGAAGAGACTAATGATTTTTGTAATGGTTGAATTGTAATGGAAAAGCGGCAGAAAAGAGCTGGACTTCATCTTAAAGATGAAGATAGTAAGGATTTTTAAAAAGCCATGTGAACAAAGAATGCAAGAGAATAATACTGTGAAGTTTCTCAAAACCGGACTGATCTTGACATGTTATGTGCATCTCTTGCAGATTGTACTCATGTTTGGCAAATGGCAGTGCAGATGAGTTCCAGCGAGGGGAGCAGCTGTTCCGGGTGAGGGCTGTCAAAGACCCTCTCCAGATAGGTAAGAACATTGCAGCTGCACATCTCTAGATATTTCAGATTCCCCAAACCATATCTGCAATGGGACAGCAGTGGTATGACCATGTCTCAAAATGAACTTTTCTGGCATCCTAGGCTAAACTCCCTGCCACATGTATTCTTTATAATGTCTTGAGGTAAATACTATGTTTATTTCAGCTTCAATCAGGTTAGCTGTGAAACTGAGTGAAAAGCCAGAAATTTTCTGAAAATTAGATCCTTAATCTGTCTCAAGTGTTTTGGAAAAAACTGTATAGAATGCCTTTGTCTCCATAATGCTTAAATTCCTTGTTGATAAAGAGAACTTGGTTTTCTAGTGGTCTGATCAAATGAATGCCTTGCCTAAAGTGTGTGTATGGCAGAGAGGAAGTTTGCAAGGTTTAATTATTCTTGTAGCAAAAGAGTTGTATTAGTAACACAGTTAGTCATGTAATATTTTTGCAGAAGGAAATCCCTGTTGCTGGACAGTGGGTTTTATTGCTTCTCCTCACTTATCTTGTTCTTTTTCTATTTTATGGTTATAGAAACTAATCTTATCTTAAAGAATTGGACTCTGGCTTTTTCATTAAATCCTTTGAAGTAAAGAGCAACGTTGAGCTGGCTTTTCCAGTGACAACTGTTAGACAGGGAGGCATTATGTGAAATAAAGACACTAGTATGTCAAGGCGGGCCATATCAATCCAATGCAGATGTGGTGTTTTTTCTGCAAGTCTCAACTTTAGAATTAGAATATTAATTGGCATGTGGGAACTGAGCCTGGTTGTAATAAGAAAAATGATGATAAAAAAAGGTGTATAATGTTAAGGAGGAAAGTTCCTGTGTTCTCCTGTGGTGAGGGATAGAGACTTCTATGGGCCTGTTTAGTTGCTAGTACCAGTAATACTTAACTCTCTGTGATCAATGGAATGAATAAATTTAGGTAAAGGACCCTCAAAAAGGGAATAAAAGGGACTCGTACTGTAAAAGTTTGGGGGTAACAAAAAGAGGAGGAGATAGTAATTGAGATAGGCAAATTGCAAGAGACTAATGAACTGTTATTTGAATATAGGGTAAAGCATCTGAAAGAATTTTACCTTGTCCGTTGTCTACTGTAATAACAGTAGCAGGAATTCTTGGGAATGGAAGTGAAATACTTCCTCATATATAAGGTATATTGAGTTTTCAGTGAGACCAGATAGTAGTTTTGGAACATGAACGAAATTGAGCTAAATAGGATTAAACTGACTTTTGAGTGCATTCATAAGCTCCTGATGTCAGGACTGAAATGCTGTGAGAGGCCTCTAAGGCATCTGCTGAACTTCAGGAAGGCAAATATTTAAGAGAGACAAAATGAGTTAAAATGCAACTGGCTGAAATTCAGTAATTCCTGGGACTTTTACAATGGAAAAGAGCAGAATATTTAATATACAGTGCTAAGACTGTGGTCGAAACTTGTTTCAGTAATAAATTAAAAAGGTGAGGAGGTGTAAAGCAATGTAAATGAACAAAGGCTAGGAATATTAGTGCAAAAACTGTGCTTGGGGGAGGAGGAGAGGAGTAGGGAAAAAGGAGGCAGTGAATGATATAGGGCAGGGACTTCTAAGTACACATACAGCAACTGGGCTTCTTGGCAAAGGATTATGTGTGTGCAAGGGAAAGAAGTAACTTTGTTTAAACAGTGATGTTGTTTCCTCCTTAGTAAAGAAACTTCATCTAATGGAGAGATTTTATTATTTTTTTTTCCATGAGTAGCAGCCCAGAAGCTGGGCAGTACAGGTGGGGTGGATATAATTTCAGTCATTTACTCTGAATGACTTTAAGGTGTGTGGTTGCATATACTGACAAAGGGGAAAGAAACACAGAGAATGAAGTGGCCCTTGAGAGGGGATTTGATTTAGGGGGGGGATTGGGCAGTGCATTGTGATATTGTGATCAATAGGACAAAGCTTGAAAAGTGCTTTGTGCTCTTTTTGTCCCATTTCCCTTTGCAGTATAATTTTTTTTAAACATCAGTGAGTAATCTTAGTCATCTTGTCCACATGCAAATCCATATCCATAATTTCTGAACAATAGCACCTCTTCACCACATTCCAAAACCCCACTTTTTTACAGTGTTTGACTGTGTATACACAAAGAATTGGCTTTTGTAAACCTTCTCCTGCACATTCCCTTTGTAGCAGTCATATACCCATCTCCTTGTGCTGAAGACGTTATTGCTGTTCTCAGATAGGTGTGTTGTAGTTGCTGATCTCAGGGACTTCTTTTCTATCATAGTCCTAATTTCTTTTTAACAAATGAGGAAGGCAGGAGCAGGTTCAGTCTGGATTCTAACTTTGCATCTCCTTGAATAGTGTTTCTAAGTCTCCACTTTTTAGAGATTCTCCTGTCTTGGTTTAAAAGAAACAAATGTCCAAAATTGCCTTGCTTTTACTTCCTGTCTAAAAGCTTTTGTTCAGCTCTTGTTTTCCCATTTCTATTAGTCCTGGGAAACCCAGATAAAAAGTTCTTAAATTCTGTGCAGAGGTGTGCTTGCTGTCATTGTTACAGGGGCATCAGAACTACCAAATATCAATGAAGAAAGCTTGGAACCTGTATTGGAAGAAGTATTCTTAGCAGGGTGTTGTTAACTCATAGGTCACTTAAATCTTTTCATTCCAGTTGCTTACTGAGTAGCTTGGGGTATTTCAAATTTGTGCATTTCCACCTGAAATCACAAGGACTAGGAGGATCTCAGAAAAATCAATAAACAGACCTGAAATTTCACAATAAATGAGTTTCATGATAAAATAAATACTAAATGCAAACGACATTGATGTAGCTATCCTAAAATTCTAAAAACTGGATTTGAACCAGTGGGAACCATACATTTCTTTTGGATACTTTTCCTACAAGATTAAGTTTCTGGCGTAAAGCAGTGAGAAGGATAGGTTATGGACTGAAAAAGAAGCCATCTCTATTCTGTAGGACCTAGTCTAGGCAGCAGTTGATTATTTCTAGCTTTTACATTTGATGAAACCATGTGCCTTAACTGAGTGTCAGAGAGGACAGTGTGCTGCTACCCCTTCTTCACTGTGTGATAAAACCTGCTTCATGGGTGCAGTAGATCACTCCTGGTGCTCTTTGCGCATGTCGAGTATGTTGTACAGTGCATGTACCTGATACATCCTCTGAAGCATTGGTGCTGGCTGCTTGACGTATTTGTTCTGTGCATGAGTAGTAAATCTGGTGCTCATAAGTATAAGATGCACTTTCTGTTTAGAAAGCCAAAGTGCTTTCACAGAAGCACTAAGCTTGCTCTGTGCCCACAGTGCATTTAAGAAAAATGGTAGCCAGGGGGGTGAGATTCCTGACAGAGCAATTCCTCTGGCCTGCAGCTCATTCTTGAGGTCTGCTGGGAGTGGAGCTTGCCAAGAATAGGGTATAGATCTTAGTTTTTTCTAGTGGGCTACATGCAGTTGCAGAATGAATGCTCCTGGTACATGCAGACATGTTTTTGTAATGTAATGTATTGTTGTGCATGGAGTAGATAAACCATTACTGGGTAGTGGGAGCAGGGGATGGGTGGGAGGGAAGAACATATTTGTGGTCTCCATGAGGTGGCCAGGTCACTCAGGTGTGCAGTAGATGTGATTCTTGTCTTCACTTTTAAGTAGGAGGGTAAGAGCTGTGGTCTGCAGAAGACAAAAGTTGCACTTTGACTGTAAACAAGTACACTTCTTTAAACAGTAGTGTTGGGCTAAAGCACTCCAGAATAGTCCCCCTCATAGTCACCTTTTCAGTTCCTGAAGGCTCAGACTTTTGTAAGCTGTGCAGTGAACTGAATTGTGGTATTTTTCCTGGTAAAGGTAACCATTAATTTTTTCCTGTGGTTTCCTGTGCCATCCCAAAACCAGTTGTTCAGCACAGCAAGACTGGTGGTGCAGAAGAATTCGGCAGAGCTGCTTGAAGTAGCGGTGTCAGTGGCAGATGTGTTCATCAAGATACAGTTTGACTTGAAGCTGGTGATATGTCATGCTGAAGCCCTTAAATTTTCCTTGTCTCTTTTTATAACTGTTCTTCCCTCTTTGCATTTAATCAGTCAGCTGTCTTCATATACAAATAAAAATTTCATGGTAGGAGCTTGATAAGAGTGTAAAGCTGTGATCCATTCTTCTCTACCACCTTTCGAATACTTCTTTTTCTCAGTGAAACAGAATTGCTGCAATTCTGATTTGTGAAATGCTTAATTTGCTTTTGTGAAAATTAGGGCATTTTGGCATTAGTCTGAGATGCTTCTAGTATAACAGAAGGACTAGCTGAACTGTTTGGGTTGTATTATCCAAGTGTGCAACGTAAATTAGAACTGTAGCTAGTAATAAGCAGTGCTGTAATTTTGCGTGAATGCCTTGTTTTGTTTTGATTCTGTTCCAATTGCTGAAATGGCTGAAGAATTTGGGTGGCATTATGTGTACTAATCAAAATAATCACCCACATCAGGAAGAGGATTTTGAATTCTGGTGAACGTGAGAAATAGAAAGGTTAAGCAAGGTAAGAGCAAGTTTGTATGGGCACAGAGATTATATTTTGAGGAAGAAATAGTGCACATTGTTTTAAATGGGATTTAGTAGGTCACGTGCACTCCTGAACACCATCATTATTATAATCTCACAATATCGTAATAAAAACTTAGTAGTGTGGATTTATAATGTACTTCCCTGTGCTGATGATGGAGAAACTATTTTAATCACCTGTCCCAAGCCATATTTTTTCACTTGAGGTAGATTGTTGGACTGAATTTTGGTTATGGCTTTGATACCCATGGTGCTTTCTATGCTTCATTAAAACTGAATTTGAGACTAGCAGAAAGGTTCTGAGGCTTATACTCATTGCTGTAGAGATTGATTAACTGGAGATAGGGACCTTCAAGACAAGTAGAAGATTCATGTTCCTGATGGCCTTTTCCTGCTTGTAATATGTATGCCTCTGGATAACCATTATCTGTAGAGGAAGCTGCATTATGAGTACAACTGGTATGCATTGTACATGAGTTTACATGAAGCCAAGCCTCATTAAAGTTCTTTGTCATCCTGCGTAAGATGAGATTAATAATTTATTTGTTTGATCACAGATTAATGGGGCTGGATTTGCTCAAGTGTTATTGTTGGAATTTCCCATTTCCACTGATTTTAGTCTGAGCAAGAGGGGGTTTTTGTTTTCCGAGTACATGGTTTATAAAAATGGGATATTCACGAAATTGAAAGGAGATAGATAATTTATGAGAAATGGGTAGCTTCTGAAGCCACAAAGTGAAAGTATTCATATGTAAGTGCTGCCTTCTTTAGTTCACTGTAAAATTATGAAAGTTGACTGACTTGGAAATAATTCTGAAGAAGTCACCTGCCTGTTCTGCACCATTGCTAGAGTTAATTAACATAGAAACCATGCCTAAAATATGCGTAGTCTAGCTTTGACCCTGTGATCAGATAAACCACACTTTTCAGTGGTGGCTTTTTCCAGTTCTGCTTTGTTTGTTAAATATTAATAGAAGTAAGTATATAAATAAATTAATGTATTAAAAGCTGATATTTTTGAACCTTTTATAACATGTTATGCCTCTCTGCTAATATTCTGCCATAGCTGATTAGGAAGAAACAAGTGCTGGAGACTCTAAATTCATGTCCATCCCCATACGGATGTTGTTGCTAGAGATGTTGTTTCACTGTTTAAATGGCACATACCTAAATTTCTGTGCTAGCTGAATCTGTCTCCCAAGCACCAGAAGAGTAACTTTGGACTTTGAATTTTAACAGGTTTCCATCTAAGTGCCACTGTGGTACCACCACAGATGGTGCCACCCAAAGGTGCGTACAACGTGGCGGTGATGTTTGACCGATGCAGGATCACATCATGTAGCTGTACCTGTGGAGCTGGGGCCAAGTGGTGTGCTCACGTCGTGGCGCTCTGCCTCTTCCGGATACACAATGTAGGCCTTTAAATACAGTTCTGCTCTTCCCTAGGCATCTTCTCTGAGTCTCTCCCCATTAGTTTCATGCAACACGCACTCTCTTTAGGGAAATTTTTCTTGGCACTCCTTTTGGTTACAGACTCTGCAAATGTGTGCTCACAGTTGCAGTCTGCAGAGTGAATTGTCTGAGGCTCTAAACTGCAGAATGTCCTTTGATAATGTGCAAATTGCTACGGGTAGATACAGAGTCCTTTTTGGCCCCTTCCTGTTTCTCATTTAAATGCTAGAATTGCTCGTTCGTCCTTCAGTTCTGCAAGGAGTGAAAGGTCACCAATAGTTAGTCTTTTATTAAAGGTCTTTGTAAATATGGGATTATTTGAAAGCTCTTCTTTAGGTTGTTTGATCAGAATGCAGAAGGAAAGTAATTTTGATCACTGTTGGCCTTTATGTTCAACACATACTGAGGCAGGTAACTGTCATTTTGACTTGTAGATTTCAACCAGTCATTTAAGTTTATGTTTTTATTTGACTGCTTGTATTCTGTGAGGCCTTATATAGAGTGAAAAGTAGGTGTTTCTTATCCCAATGAACTCCAGGTGAAAATGCATAGAATCAACATGAAATACACAAGTTGAGGGTTCAGTCTTGCATACAGATTAATTTCCTCAGTCTTTGGGAAGCTGAGAAATACATCTTAAGGAAGGATTAAGCTTGGATGATTGAAAGGAACAGAAGATTTTCTGCTGTCACAGAACATTTTATAGCTACATGCTTATGATCAACTCCAGATTCTTAAATAAGTGCTAATAACCTGCTGAAGCTTGTTAATATTTCACAATGGAAAATTGTGATAGGCTTAAATTGATACTCTTGTGAAATCATCATAATACTGTCTGTACTTTAAGACTGGAGAGTTGGCAAAAAAATGGGTTCAGCTTTGAATTATTAGTTCCAGTTTTAAAAGGTGAGTATGGAGAGTGAGGATAGGAAACAAATTTTCATTTCTATTATTTACACTCAAAGTTTAAACCTTGTGTAAGATAAAAATCATTCTTTTCCCTCCAATCCTTTCTTCTACCTGAAAAATGATAGTGAAAGGATTTTCATGTTTGTATGTACCAACTGCTGACACTAGCAAGTTGCAAGCCAAGGTATATTGCTCTATGTAGGCAGATCAATATCAGAAACATCTTTACTATCAAACTGCTCTTGCCTGTTAAATTTTAGGTAGGTGCCATTTGGGCATTTTTTTGTTCTGTAGAGTGAAAAAGGTTAAGAAACTAGTGGTGTGGTTTTTTTTAACATCTAAGTTGTTCTAAGATATGGGAAGAGACTGATTTTAAGATTTTATTCAATCTTCTAATGAGATAAATGAGGTGGTTGTGATTCTGTGAAACACCCCACCCCCCCCCCCCCCCCCCGAACTGGTTGGTTTGCCAGAAGCTTAAAGAATAATGTCCTATTTTAGAGGTTTGTTTGTGAAATCCCTGCCAATATTTGTGCAATTGCTAGCAACAACAGACCTTAAGCACAGCTGTTAAAGCAGTTTCCTTGAAAAGAAACTCTTAAAAACAGTTTTTTATAAAGCATAGACAACTTATTTGCATCTTGTCTGCAACACACCACGTAATTACAGAAGAAAAATTGTCTATCAAGACCAAGCATGATATGCATCAGCATAGCTACTGTTCATGACACTTCATTCATTCAGTGGACACAGCTTCATTAAGTCTGACCTGTTAATGGCAGTTCATATCTCCTTTTCTTTCTTCAGGCATCTGCGGTATGCTTACGAGCACCTGTTTCTGAGTCCTTGTCTCGGCTACAAAGAGACCAATTGCAAAAATTTGCTCAGTACCTAATCAGTGAACTTCCACAACAGGTAAATGGGGACAATTGATAGGGACTGACTTTTTGTTAAATTCAGTTATCTTTATTTTGGGTCAATTTATATGATGTCTTATGTTGCAAGATAACCACATATGCTATTCAGTTGTGAGTTGCTGGGAAGGCTTTCAGTTCTTGCACTTTTCAGGTTTGCCATTCTATTATTTGACAATTGTCTATTGCCAAGTAAAAGATTAGAAGTGTCTTAAAAGGGGAAAGAAGAGTGGTGGCTATTCATATTAGTGTGACTATGCGCTTAGCTTGTGGAAGATCAAACACAATAAAATAAATGCATGGTGGTGAAAAACTTGGGTCAGAACAAATCAGGTTGCTTCTTTCTTGTGTGTGTGGTTAGTTAAGTGGAGAAGACTACCCAGGGGATGTGTTGTATATGCCTTAGGTGGGCACTTTCTAATGCACCCAACTGGTGACATTTTGACTGTCCCCAGTATAGCTTCTTGGTGATTCATAAGAACCATTTGGGTTATGGAAAGTAGTAGACATGACATTTAATTAGTCAAAGGCAAAATCTGCTCTCTTACTCCTTAAATATCTATGTTGTTCAAGGCCAGGTCATTTATATCATCTGCCTAAAATGCTTGCAGAAAATACCTAAGTGATTGTGAAATGTTTGCTTTAAAAAAATAAGGGCTTAGCAATTTTTTTATGCTGGTTCAACCAAAGGAGTTGAGAAAAACTGACCTGCATGGATATCTGTCACATTTCAGTAGTGTGTGCATAATGTATTAAGTAGGAGTTAGATTACTGTCAGCATGTGCCTAAAATTCATATTATGGTGCTATGCATGGGACACTAAGGTATTCTACTGCTAAAACATCCTCTAAATTTCCTACAGAATTACTAATCTTTTTATGAGCGGAAATCAAGGAATCGTATAATATGGAAGTGATATAAAAATACTGGGGTTTTTGTTGCAGAGAGTTCAGCACCAATAGTGTGTGCTTCTTGCTGCATTATGTAACAGACAAAGCTTTTCTTCTCTCCTTAAGGACTTTGAGCTTTATGTCACATAGTCTGGTGCTTAATAATAGGAGGGTTTTGAAAGGCTAGCAGCGGTGGTAGTTTTTTCCTGAATGGCACGCGAGTTGCTTGCTTTCAAATATTCTGTGCCTGCTCCTTTTTGCAGGGTTTATTTCTGCTTTGGTCATGTGTACCAGCTGTGTAGCCAGGAACATCTAGATTATTTAATTTAAATATTACTATCTTGCAAGATAATCTGATTGGATGCTGCCCAACAGAAAAGTTTGGGCTTTATTGGCAGATGCATCTTAACCTGTGTTGTGTAATTCCCTTGAAAAAAGAAAGGCATGCCCCCAAACTCTTCCAACAGTCTCATTCCCGGTCTTCAAGGTTTCTGAGTGGATAGAGATACTCTGATACCTTGGGACCCCATATTTTGACTACATGATGTAGAATTAGAGTAGGCTGTATACATGATTTTATTTTATAATTATTTCCAGCTTGTGAATGACATTATGGTACAGCAATATATAATGCTTAATTACTTTCAAGTGTAAAGGGATGGTGGTCTGTAGAAATGCAGCTAGATGAGGAGATGTTTTGCAAAATCTCTGTAGAAAGTGTTTTCCATATCTATGAAAATGTCAGTGATTCTGAGCAGCTGGAATTTATTACCCAGTTCTTCTCCCAAGAGCTATTTCCCTTCATGAAGCCAGTACTCCTATTCCAATTAAATATGAATATCTTGGCAAAAATGCCTGAAGGAGAGTCACTGCAGGTCCCTGATACTTCAACCTTAAGGTGTGACATTGCCTAGACCTGTGACTTTTCTGCTTTGTGGTGACTTAAAATATGTAGTAGTGGAAGAAGGTACAAGAATAGCTTAATGCTGAGTTTGTTTCTTCAGGTGACTGAAAAGCAAAACATCCTTCTGAAGCATTGTTTTTCTTCCATCTGTTTGAGATGGACCTGTGTTATTTGTAAATATAGATGTACTGAATGTACCTTGCTTTACAGTAAGTGTGATCTTTAACCTCAGCTGTTGTGTGGAGAGAGGTGGGGGGATATCAGACATTCTGTTGCAAGTCATTTAGATCCTAACTATATGCCTAACCTGTTGTAAGTGTGCATGCTAAAGGCTAAATGGATCTGTGGTTTCAACCCAGACTTAGTTTGGGAAAAAATGCTTTCTACTGTGCATTTTTCTTTCAAAAAGAGGACATTAAGGGTATATCTACTTAGGATTTTGCAATCAGGTGTGAGCTTTCTCTGCTTATGCTCTGAACTGTCCAGAAGCTATGATTACTTTAGTGCTGACCTTGCCTTAGCTTACTCTTGTGTCTGAGTTAATATATAGATTGTCCCTTTGCTAACAGGATGGTAAATAAGCTAAAGTCTGCCCGAAAAGTTATGTATAGATGTAATTTATAGTTTGCTCCTCTGTTCCCATTAGCTTGGGTTTTAGATAAATGATTTGGGAACAAGAAATAAAGAACATTCAAAGTGCAGAAAAACGGTGACCTTGACTACAGTCACTTCCATATCTCTCAAAATTAGCTGCAGTATCACTCTCTGTGGGCTGCTGCTACTCAAGAAATGAGAAGGGAACTAATAACCTATGATGTTTTTGTTTACTTCTTAAGATGTGATGTAGGAAGTAAGTCTTGCATATGCCTTTGCTTTGAGAAAGGAGAGGAGAAAGTGTAACAGCTGGTTTGCTATTGTATAATCTTTAGCACCCTCTATCGTCCTTTCCCAAAACATGATGGTGTGTATTCGATACTTCTGAAATTATGAGAGTGCTTCAGTCATGAAAATCCAGGCAAATCTTTGGCTGCGTATATCAGGATAAGAAATACTGTGTATATTGAAAGTTTGCTTCATGTTTTCAGATTCTTCCAACAGCTCAGCGCTTGCTGGATGAGCTGTTATCTTCTCAGTCTACTGCCATCAACACAGTGTGTGGAGCCCCAGGTAACCTTGATATATTTTATTTCAGTAATCTGTGCCACACCTAGGAAGTGGATATATTTCCATTGCTTTGAGTTTCTAAACTGGTCTGTTATCACGTAGCTGGGATTGCAGTTGGAGGTCAAGGGAAAGGGTTAAGTGCTTCTTAGAGGCACATGCACGTATATATGGCACAGAAACAGGCAATTGTTGGTGTAATGGACGACTCAGTGTATGCAGAGGAAGGGAATGTCAAACAAGGCACCTTTCTAACAAAAGATTTATCTTTTTAAGTCAGTATTTATGATAGACTCCTGGAAATTTTGATTGGAGGAGACCTCTCCAAACTCCTACTTGAAACAGGACTGTTTGCAACACTAGATTGGGTTAGCTGTGGCTTGGGCTAGCTTAGCCAAGTCTTGGTTGCCAGAGACATTACAGAGTATTCCTGTTTTAGTGCTGCATTACCCTTTTGGTCAAGAATTTTTTCCTGATGTCCCATATGAATACCCGTTTTTATAGTCTTCTAATGCCAAGAAGGGTTCGTTTGCATTGTGTTTGTGATGCCAAGTAGTTGTAGGCTGTTAATGATCACGCCTCACCCTCTCCTTTTTAGATTAAATTAGCCCATCTTCCTCAATCTCGCCTCATAGATCATGTGCTCTGTGCTCCCAACTATCCTGATACCCCTCCACTATATCCTCTCTGGTTTCTCAGTATCGTTCCTGGACTGGGGGACCCAAAATTGGATACAATATTCCAGATGTAACTTTACCAGTGCCAGGTAGAGAGGGATAAAATAAGTTCCTTAAATCTGCTAGCTGTGCTTTTCTTAATATATTCTAGTTTGCAGGTTGGGGTTTTTTTTTGTTTTGTGTTTTCAGTGAAAGTTTGCCATTGGTTTGTGTTCAGCCTGGCATCCACCATAATCACCAAGCCCTATCAGCTACATAGCCATTTGGTTTTCAATCTGTACTGATGCAAGGGGTTTTCTGTCCCAGGTACAGAAGTGTACCTTTTTCCTCAGTGAACTTCATGAAGTTTCTGTTGGCACAGTCCTTTAATTTCTTCTGGTGCCACTGGTTGTAGTGCTACCGTTCAACATGCCAGCCATGTCTCCCAATTTAGTGTTGTCAGTGGTTAAGGTAATGTTATGATAGCATTTTAAGGTAGTTCGGAATAGTGAGTTCTGCAACGGGTGAAATAAACTGTAACACTGCCTGTGTACTCCCTATAATCTCTGTGGTTGGGCACACAGAGGAAAATATCTTCAAAGCCTGCAGACTGTATATGTGTTATTCTTTTGTCAAGATCCCACTGCTGGACCCTCTGCATCAGATCAAAGCACTTGGTACTTAGATGAATCTACTCTGAGTGACAACATAAAGAAAACCCTTCATAAATTCTGTGGACCCTCTCCTGTTGTTTTCAGGTAAACTGTTTCCTGTTGAAGGGAAAATGTGATATTCCTGCAATCTGTAAGCTCATTCACTGTATAGCCTGTATGCTTATGTGATGCCATCAGCTGAAGGATACTTAGTTTCACGGTCACTCTTCTGGACTGTATTTTTGCATAGCTTGTCCAATGTTATTTCAGTAGAGCATGCTGTATTTGCACAATACCTTGCTTGCGTAGCGTTCTCGGTCTTGTAATGCATCCTCTCTTTTAGGTTATGCATGTCCGTCCCATTTAAGGTGCAAATATACTTCTGGACATAGAATATAATTTTGTATGGCTGTGCTTGATTTCATTTTTTCGTATCCCTGCTCTTCTGTTTTATCTACAGTGATGTGAATTCAATGTATCTCTCTTCCACGGAGCCACCAGCTGCTGCTGAGTGGGCCTGTCTTCTGCGTCCCCTGCGAGGAAGAGAGCCTGAAGGAATCTGGAACCTGCTTTCCATTGTGCGGGAGATGTTTAAGAGACGGGATAGCAATGCAGCTCCTTTGCTGGAGATTCTGACTGACCAGTGTCTCAACTATGAGCAGGTATAGGATCACATTTGCTTGACGGTGCCACTTTACATCAGTGATTCAGAACCAACTTTCTTCTCTGTTTCTGATTAATGAACACGGAATTTAGCAACACTATAAAAGGAGCTACCTAACAGACGTGGGACTTGCTGTACACTGAAGACCCTGCCACAGTGGAGCAGACATCAGGCACACCACCTGAGGGGAACGCAGAATGCCATCTCTTTGCTGTGGTGGGGAAAATTCTGGGGAACCAGGCTGAGCCAGTGACTGGTGCCACGTGCTTGTACAATCCATGGCTGAATAAATTTTTTTTAACAGTCTTTATGCATTATAGGCATGTGCTTCTCCACACTAAGATGATGTTACAGTTTGCTCTTGTGCTGATTTAGTGATGTCCTGGTAACGCTATATCCCAAAAATACCTCAGTCCTTTTAACATGAATATATGGAGTCTGACCTCTTTTGTTCAGCACATTTGATTTGATTTCTGCCCAGTCAAGGTGATTTACTGTAATGGGTTTTTTTTTGATAAACAAAGTACATCACATATGAGCTGTCATTTTGATAAACACTGAAGATATATGTTGGGTGGCAGAATCTCAGTGTCTTTTGTTATTTTTGTAGAAGATATCTTTTGATGGGTTTAAGTAATAAATTTTTAATACTAAATTTTTAATAGTAATTAATTTTTATATTTATATATTAATATATAATTTTATATAATTTTATATTAAAATATATGTTTTTTTAAAATAGTATTAAGAAAAAGGTTTCATCTGAGAGTTCAAGACACTGATCTCACTCTGTAACATAAATTGCAGTTTAAGTTTCCTTATTGCTCTATCACATACCTCAACTTTGAGCAGGGGAAAAGGATATGCTTCATTTATCACATTTCTTCACTTTTTCCCTCCAAGTGTGAAGGCCTTTAGTAAGAGAACCTCCTGTGAGTGTTTTGTTCTGTGGATATGTGCCTTCTAACCAGAAAAACTTTGAGAAGCCCTTAGTTCTCACAAACCAATACTGCTTTAATGTTTGTAGTTATGTTGTAGTCAAATGAAAACATGGTACTAGCTACAGATCCTGTTTCCTTGCAGTTATGAGGTTAAGTGAGAGCAGGGGATGAGATGTTGGCCACAACACAGCTCCACTGAACATTTTCTTCTGCAGATAACCGGCTGGTGGTACAGTGTGCGAACATCTGCATCACACAGCAGTGCTAGCGGGCACACAGGGCGCAGCAATGGCCAATCAGAAGTAGCTGCTCATGCTTGTGCAAGTATGTGTGATGAGATGGTTGTTCTTTGGAGGCTGGCTGTCCTTGACCCAACTGTTAGTCCACAGAGGTGAGCACCAGAATTGGATCCAGTCTCTCTTTTATTTCTGTGATATTCAAGCACACTCAAGAGTTTCTTCCTGTAGATTTCTTGTGTTTGTATCATTACCTCATTACCTGTTCAACCATTAGTCCTTCTGGACTATGTGCTGTGTAAGGTTGAGGAGCACTATAATTACTTTAAACTTTACTTGTTATTGCTGCTCACTTTTAGCAACATCATGTAGTGTGAATAATTTGTTTTCTGAGAGTTCTCTTTTATGTATGAGTGTAATTCTGCATTTTAGTGTCCCAGTGGAGAACATTTCTTTGAATTATAACACCGGCTACTGATAAATTTTAATACTTTCTAAATTTAACTATTCAGCAGTTTAATAGATTTCTGTTTGGCCCAATCATTCATTGTTGTCTGTTTCAAGATGAACCATTTCTTGCTTTCTGTGCTCTTAGGGAATTTATTCTCTGCAGTGTATTGGTAAACAGTGTCACTGGTGTATGATTTTCAGTCAGTGTTTTCAATTGTCTGAGTTAAAGTTATGAGGCTTTTGCAGGTTTCTAAACCATATTGTGCCTTGGTAAATCACTGCCATCTTTATTTAGCACTGGTTGAATAGCAGTGGAGGTACTGAGGGCTCGTGTTGAGATACTGTGGTTGACATTGTAATAATTTGGTTTGTACATCTAGTCTACAAAGTGTGGTGTGTAAAATGTACTGAATTAATGTGCTATAAATGCTCAGAGAAAGTTTTTCAGAACAAATGAAAACAGGATGGTATTTTCAATACAATTACACATTAACAGGATTTGCTTTCTGTGAATTGTTGTGTAACATTAATAAAATGCCCTAGGTACATCAGGAACACTAAAATGGATGCAGTTCCTGTCTTGTACAGTTTACAATATGAAGTAGCTAAATATAGGAGATGAAGACAAACCAAAAACCATAGAAAACTGGGAATGAGGCTTAAAATAAACACAAACATCAATCAGATCACATAGAAAAACCATAAAAGGTTTTGGCTTTGAATGAAGTATGAAGTTGTGCTATGTGTATTCACATTTGAGTTATTTGGCGCAGTTCAAATTTGCTCAGATCTCCTACTTGAGCTCACACATAATTGAAGTGCTCCTGCTTGATTACCTATTCTCTTGGCATTTGAATAGTCATCAAGAAAAACCCTCTTCTACCTATCCTTGCTGTTCTTTCCAGTGAATCATAAGGAGACTTGCTACCTCCTTCCTAGTTGATTGCAGGCTCTCATCCTTATGTTACCTTTCCTGAGTACTTGCCCGTTCTTTTTCCTTCTGAAAAACCTCTCCTTGATTAAGCCCTACCAGTCTGGTCATTTGTTAATTCATTTCTTTAGTGGACAAGTAGAAGCAGTCCATTTCGTTTAGACTCTTTTGTCCTAATACCCTTTGCACCTAAATTGGGTCACCCTGTTTTGATTTGATTTTTTTGTTCTTTTGCTTTTGATAGGAAATCTGAGAGGATTGAAGTGTTGGGCTTGTATCTCAGATCTCTGAAATCTGTGGCAGAAACAAGATGGCAGTTGATTGAGACACTTGGTGCAATTTCTAGAAATGTCTTTTTGCTCTTCTTGAATTAGGTCACCCAAACATGTAATCCATTTAGACTATCTTGCTCGTGCTCAGGCCCTGCATGAGATTTGGAGCTGGGAAATGCAGAAATGCTTTGTTCTTCCATGGTAATATGGGGCATGGGACTAACTGCTATGTAATTTAAGTCTATATAACCCTACCAGCTTGCTTCTTCCTCAGAGTTATTTGAACATCAATTATTTTTCTCTTGCTTGTTCTGTGCCTATGGCTTGCAGGAGTTCAGTCTCCCGAGGACAGTCTGCTAAAGCCTAAATTAAATTATTGGGCTCTATATAGGCATATCAGGGTAAAGAGGTAGATTAGGTGGTCCTGTCTGGCATTGTGCTTCTCTGGGTAGGCTGTTTAGATTGTACTTTTGAATGTCTTGACTGGAGTTGTTCACAGGGCTGTTTCACAGCTGCTGCAAACTGTTTTATGAATGATTCCAAGAGCAGCTCCCCATGGCACTCGCTGGTCTCAGACTGCTGAGGCTCACATCGCTAATACCTTATTTGGGGCAGAGAAGCAAACAGGGCAGACAGTATTTAATTTTAAACCTTCCAGTTTGTATTGTGCTTTCATGTTGGTACGGTTCATGTTTTGTTTCAATATCATGGGCCTGTCTAGGACTTGGTTGTTATTATACCTGTTTCCTTTTTTCAGCCTGTCTTCTTACTAATGCTGTCTATACTTAATTCAGCAGAAGATGTTTCTGACCAAAAGGAAGTGTTCTGTAGGTTAAGAGGTAGTTTGTCACAGGTGCATTTTGTTTTCTGCTTTCTAACCTGTCCTCTTGCTGCTTCTTTTAGGCGCAGGGACCTTTGCTCACAGCTCAGACAGTGGCAGCTGAAAGTCATAGATAATGTTAAGAGGGGTCAGCACAAGAAATCACTGGAGAAGCTCTTTCAGGGTTTCAAGCCAGCTGTGGAAGCCTGTTACTTCAACTGGGAGGAAGCTTATCCCATTCCTGGGATCACATATAGCAGCACTGACAAAAAGAACTCATTCTGTTGGGTAAAGGCCATCCAGCAGAGGAGTTGCCGGTTGCAGTGTACAGAAACTGCCTGTGAGGCTGGTAGAACCCATGGACAGGAGTCCGGGGGACCATGTCTGCAACCTGGGGACAGGCTGCGTCCCTCTCCACAAGAGCCAGCAGTTCGTCCAAAGGAACTTACTGGAAAGCGGAAAGTTGTCTCTGAAACGCCACAGAGGGTTCTGAGACGGCTTTCAGCAGAAGGTGATAAAGCTGTGTACAAGACTGCAGCGGGCAAAGCAAAGTTGCCAGTGAGCAAAGGCTTGACCAGTAAACATAGTGGGAAACGCCGCATGAGCAGTGAAGACAGCTCTCTGGAGCCAGACTTGGCAGAGATGAGCCTGGATGACAGCAGCTTGGCTCTGGGGGCAGAAGCCAGCAACACATTTAGTTTTACAGAAAGCCCACTGAGCAGGAGCTATAGGGACACCTTTGAGGAGGATGGTGGGGTGTACTTCTCCGAGGGACCTGAGCCCAGTGTCAGGAGCAGTTCCATGGCCAAGAAATCGCCCAAGGATCCTGTGGGGGAAATGGGTAGTGGTGATGATGACCTCCCTTCTGCAGATGAGAACAGTGGTGGTGTGAGCCTGAAGCCAGAAGAAGTGGGAGAGAATGGTGCAGCAGGGGGTGGGGATGATGGAGAAGACGACTATGATTACCAGGTATACTATCTGAATCCACAAGAGGTAGCCAAGGAAGATGATGACAAAGCTGAAGGGGGAAATGAAGAGGAGCAGGATATATTTGCTGGTATAAAGCCTCTGGAGCAGGAGAACCGGATGGAGGTGAGCTGAATCTAGTTAAAAACACTGTTTTGCAGTTTTGCAGTTTTATGTATTGTATACATCATGGTCTTGCCAGCCTCCTAGCTGTCACACTTAACCTAGTATGTTAAATCAAGTGCTTAATGATAATGTCATCATAACCCATTGTATCATAAGCTATCCACTTAATCCAGTGGTATCACACATGTCTCTTTCCCACAAGCTTGACTCCCTGTTTCTGTGCTAACTTCAAGTGTATCCCAGTTTTAGCTCATCCCATGTCACACTCCAGGATTTACAGATGTAGGCAACACAGTGTGTGCTTTTTTACCGAGTCTCACTCCTGTAAATGGCAAAATTGAGCTGAAATTAAAAACAAGTAAGTGCCCAGCAGGAAAATCTCAAATCCAACCATGTAAGCAGAAATTCTCTGGAAAGCCAGAGGCAATCTAAATAGACTGTGTCACGTTCCTGTAATAACCTCAAAATATGTTTAGAGCATGCACCTATATGAGCAAGCAGCTGAAATGGAGATGCATGGAAATAGTCAGTTTGGGCTTTAGTTTTATTTTTTGTTGAGTTCTTCTCTGATCTCTTATAGCACTTGGAGGGAGGATAGGACTTAATCATGGAAGAAAAGACTTTTTAGGGGAGTGCTTAAAGGGATGGTGGTGAAGGTCCAGGCAAGAAGGACTCTGACAACACCTGCTGCTGAAGTTAATTGTGAATTGTATTTGCAGAGTCTTCGCAACAAGTAGTTTGAGCAGGCTAGCTCTAGCCTGGGGGAGTGTGGTTTGAATATGACCATCTGTTCTTTCTTGCAGATCCTGTTTGCCTGTGCAGAGGCCCTGTATGCACATGGATACAGTAATGATGCATGCCGCTTAACTGTAGAGCTTGCCAGGGACCTACTGGCCAACCCTCCAGATCTCAAAGTGGAGCAACCACCAACTAAGGTAGAGAGAGAGCTTGCCTAGTTTTGGGGGTAGAGTAAGTTAGAAGGAATATGTGGGATGGATAGAACAGCATTCCCAGGCATTTCTCATTCACTGTGATTCAGGGCACTTCACTGATGCTCTGGGATGAACTTCTCTGGATGTCATTAATGTGCCTGATCACTGCGTGTGTGGGTGAAAAAAAAGGAGAAAGAAAATAACAGGCCATTCAGCAAGACTTGGAGTCTTCAGAAACTCGAGTTTAATTAAAAGCTCCTTCACTTTTCCTTATGCTTCAGAGAGAAGCTTGGTTTGTCTGTTTAAAGCTGCAAGTCCTTTAGGAATCTATTTTAAATCAATTGGACAAAACACTGTATTTAACATCAGCTTCAAAGGATGTTTTGTTTAAGAGATACCTGCTACTGTGTGCTATGAGAATATACAGCAGCTGTAAGAAGTCTTGATTTTTGTGCAGCTCTGTGCAGGTGACCCTGTTTCTTGTGATTCTCTCCAAAACCTTAGTCTCCTATTTCATAATGTGCACCACTGGAAATGTTAGAAGTTTTGCTGGTTCACAACAGAGGTTTGGAAAGGAAAGAAATAAGCATAAACTTCTGGAAAATCACTTGTAGTGGCACTAAGCAGTGTTTGTTGTATGGAAGGGTTCCCTTGGAAGGGACAGGCATGCGACATCTGCCTGCACAGCATCAGTCCAGTAGTGGACATATGTCTTATCAACAGGCCAGCTCTTCCACTGTGTCGTGTTGGGGTGAGGTAGGGGAAGTAATGATGTTCGTCAGTAACCACTGGGATTTGTGATTCCTCAGTAAAGGGAATAAAATTTAAATATGTTTTATTCTTTCTCCTGTCTACTGATTATTGCAAAGGGTAGAAGGACAAGCATAGAATCATTTAGGATATGTAGGAAAGTCTCCTGTGACAAATTCCTCCTCAAACAGGGCAAAAAGAACAAGGTATCAACCAGCAAGCAGACATGGATGGCAACCAACACCTTGTCTAAAGCTGCTTTCTTGTTGACTGTGTTGAGTGAGCGGCTGGAGTACCACAACCTGGCCTTTCAAATAGGAATGTTTGCTCTGGAGCTGCAGAGACCACCTGCCTCTACAAAGGCTCTGGAGGTACGAAACATCGCAAAAAGGCAGTATCCATAAGCTCATAAGCAACATTGTGCTGCTTGAATGCTTTTGCTCATGTGGTTTCCATTTCAGCTCCTCAAGTTTGGTTATGCTTTTATATGTTTCCTTTAAATTGATTGCAGTGGGACTAAATGGATTGTGCGCGTGTCCTATTAGCACACGTTGATCTGCCAGAAAAATTATTAGAAATATCACTTCATCTGGCATTACCTTCATTGATAGGAAGCTCAGACCTCATGTGCCATCAGGCCTTTGATCTCACATGAAGCTACAGGCTTGAAAATATTTAAATGAGTACAAAATCTTCTATGAATATATAGTTTTGATTAGAATAGCTTACTTCTTATCTTAAAATATGTTTCCAGTTTGCTTGGCTAATCTGGGGAAAATAAAACCATTTGTAAATGGAACTGTCCATATTCGCATTGGTGAAATGGTTTGAAACTTACTCTTCAGGGTGAATTGGTGCAATTGTTACATCTGAAAATAGTTGCTCTTGCTGATTTCATTCATTGGCAAGCGAACGTGTGCACTGTGCAAGCATATTATTTTGGATGCTGCTTGATTACTATTTGGCTTCCTGTTTAGAAAAAGGAAGTGTCCAATTAAGACCTTGTCTGTGTGATTTGCAGCTGCCTTGCTTTTCACTGCAGGGTTGTACAGTCCCTGGAGGTGTGTATTGTTGCTAGGTATCCACCAACTACACTTGTTACACTAATTATCTGTACTTCTTGTGGTCTGATCAGAAGATTGTGAGGTTGGCAGTTTACTTGCTACCTAAAAGAAAACAATCACTTTCACATGTTAAGAATGGAGAGAATGCAGGTATGGCAGAGTAGTGAAATGTAATGGTCTTCATCCTGGTGGCATGTGTGCTGCCACCCCGTGCCCATTCTTCTCCTAGTAAGTCTCTGTTGTCTCAAATGGGTATATTACTTAACATAGCATCCTTTCTTCCTACAATTAAGAGTAATCACCTTTTCCACTGACTTATCCAGTCAAATGCTTCTCCTGATGTTCCTATGAAAGCTGATGCGTTTTTTTTCTGTATGCAGCTCAAGAGTGATAATTTGAGTAAAAAATGTGTGTATAAATATGAGGCAAGACTTGTATTAGATTTGAAAATCTGTATTTAGTGTGGAGAGAATGGTAAAAGTGGCTAGGGTGCTAAGAGTTGCTATAATTTAACAATCCAATAAAAACTGTTGCTGTACTTCATGTATAGGGAAAAATGGTCCACGGCCCATAGGCCCTGTGCTGATGAGAGCTGATGACAGCTTCTTCTGTTTCCTTGTGGATACTACCAGGTGAAGCTGGCATATCAGGAGTCTGAGATTGTAGCCCTCTTGAAGAAGATTCCCTTGGGCACTAATGAGATGAACACTATTCGAGGAAGAGCTGAAGAACTGCGAGAAGGGACCCTATGCGATTACCGTCCTGTCCTGCCTCTGATGTTGGCTAGCTTTATATTTGATGTCCTGTGCACTCCAGGTACTGTCTGCATTGGCTTGAGTGCATGAAGGGCATGTTCTGAGATGCCAGGTCTTGAGGGGTTTTCAAAGAGCAACTGTCTTCTGTATAAGAACAACCTAATCTTGATTCTTCACATGCTGTTGCTTCCGCTTCCCTCCATATTGCTGTAGAGGTACTTTGTGCCCCAATGGAACTGCCTCTCCTTCTGCTTACATTTGAAAAAAACCTGGAAACTTACCACATTTCAGCAGTTCGTGTGTATTTGTAAAATAGTTATAAATGACTGACTTTTCTACTCTTATGCTGGTTGTATTCAGAGGAAGCCAATATAAATCTAGTATTTTAAAAAAGAACACAACCTGGGATTAGTAGACTGACTTGGCAGTATACCTGCCTGGTTTGGAACATTCTGAGTTTAGAGAGAAATGGAAAAAAACCCCCAAGATAGTGCTGTTGTCTTGAAACTGGTGCAGGGCTAGGAATAGGACCACAGGAAGCTCTGCAAATTTAGAAAGCTCTCAGAAATGGCTTTTGCCTTGAGGTCCTAGTTTTGAAAGCTGAGCAGTAATTCTATTGTCTTCTTTCAGTGGTTTCTCCTACAGGCTCTAGACCCCCAAGCCGTAATTGGAATAATGAAATGCCTGGAGATGAAGAGCTTGGTTTTGAGGCAGCGGTTGCTGCTCTTGGTAAGAATCTTTTACAAGAAAAGTCTTTCTTCATCTGTGTTCTGCATCCTGCCTCATTTTGGATGGTGAGAGTTAGTAGTTCGTTCCAGTTTGGTGCAGAAATGAAAGTGTTTGCATGGTTTGTCAGAACCAGGTGCAGAAGGATTCTACGTGCCAGGGTTGAGGTGCCTTTGCGAAGCTGTGAAAAATGGAAGGGGGATGCGGGACAGGAACTGAATGTTAAAGTAGTAGCATGAATTTTAGCTTTCTTCTTGCTCTTTTGTTGCAGAAGATGTATTGCCTGGACTTTAATGGAGGTGGATAATTTCAGAGAACAAAAGGCAATAATTTCAGAAGAGGTCTTTCAATGATAGTGAAAGACTAGCAGAAGTACTCTCGAGCATTATCATATAATTCAGGGTCTTAGCATAATGCTGGATTCTTGCCTCGTTTATCAGCTTCAGCAACAAAGCAGTAATTATATATAGTATGTTGACAATATTGTATGCCTGTGTTAAAGCAGCATGCAAAAAGGAATAGAATGGATTAAACAAGACCTGTCCTCTGTTGCCTCATCTCTGAAAGGAGGAAGATGAGTTCTTTATGGTGTGGGAATGCTGGCTCGTAGCATCTGCAGAAACTGGAAAAGTTTGTTTCAAGATGAAGTTGTGGGCTTGCCTGGACTCTTTTCCAGTGGCATAGATTAGGATTTGGTTGTTCTGACAGTTGTAGTAAGCTTAGTATTCTGGGGACAGACAGCAGCTCCTGTTTATTCGTGACCTATTTCTGAAGTTAACAGAGAAATAGGGGAAAAAAAAAAATCTTTTGCCTGTGACAGTGAGGTGAATAAAATAGTCTGAGGTATAGATAGTGCTCAGGATGTGGTGTAGTCCCCTGGGCTCACTTATCTCTTCATCCCCTCTTTTCTGGCCTGCAGGCATGAAAACAACTGTCAGTGAAGCAGAACATCCTCTGTTGTGTGAAGGCACCCGAAGGGAGAAAGGGGATCTGGCACTAGCCCTGATGATTACTTACAAGGATGATCAGTCTAAGCTGAAGAAGGTGAGTTTCCCTTTAAAAGGAGAGAGGGAGGTGCAAACCGTGTTTGGGTTTTGATGGATTTGATAGTTTTGTCAGTGAGCATAAGTTGCTGTGTCATGTACTGGTGATTTACAAGCTATGTTGTGGTATTTCTATTCTTCCACTGATGTAAAATCTGATTGTGCAGTGTGCATTGCCCTGGAAGAGGCACCCTTTCCATAAGGTCTTAAGGTCCAGTCGGGAGAATGCGTTCTCAGTGCTTTTAATACTTTTGCTTATTTGCTAAAACAAGTCCTTTGTTCCAGGGGTTTTCAATGTGCACTGTGTGTGTGGTCTGGGGATTGAGTCTGTTTTGCTGCAGGGATGTTGGCTTGCAGAACAGTATATCTAGCAAAGCCTTTGTTTCTTAGCTTCTCACCTCTTTTGATATACTAGTTCAGTCCACTTGTGCCTTAATTTCCCATGCAAGAGAGATAGTAAAACTCTGCCCTTCCACCCCAAAAGAGGAAAAAAAAATCAAAAAATGCTGAAGCTTCAGGAAGGTTTCATTAATCTTTTATATTCAGAAAAGCTTCTACCCAGCAAGAATATAATTAGTGTCTTTCTGCCTCCTAAAGAAGTACTTTTGCTATACTCTTCTCCAGGGAATAGCAGTGACAATGTGATATCAGTCATCTGCAAATAAATGCTCTGTCACACTCGTGGTGTTTGTTTCATCTGGAGAATGAACAGTAGAAATGGACAAACCCATAAAATGTGGTCATGCATTGCTGCCCAATTATGTAATAAATAAGGACAATAAAGTGTTATTGTAGGCTGGTAGAAGGCAGTTTCTCTAGTGGCTTTACCAGTTTCTCAGTAATGGTCTGACAGGATTTTTTTGAGTGGTGAGCACAGAATTTTGGTGACTTAAACAAGAACATCTAATGACTGGCAGAACTAAATATAAAGTCCTCCATTCTGTCCTTGATGTACCAGAAGTACTTCTTTATTGTGAGTTTTTGGTGCCTTTCAACTAAAGCCAGTGGCTGTTCGAAGTGAAAATGGGGATATTACTGTGTACAAATGAATCTTTACTTCCTCAGTGATACAGACCACGTGGCTCTCAACTGTGCATTGCTGATCTTCAGTGCGGGAAGACAATGCATAGTTTATAGAGAATAAGCATTTTCTTTTTTTCTTCAACAAATGGAATTTATTGTGCACCAGGAAGCTGATTTGGTACTTTCCCTCTATGTCTTGGTGTAATGCCTGTTCTTTTACCCTTCTGCTAAGCTCTTTTATTTTTTTTCTTTTTCCTTGCTGTTAAAGATTTTAGACAAACTCCTGGACAGAGAGAGTCAAACTCACAAACCACAGACTCTGAGTTCCTTCTACTCATCCAGCAAGCCTACAGTAGCAAACCAAAAATCTCCTTCCAAACATGCTGCCCAGTCCACTGCAGCTATCCAGCAGCTTCCAGGGACCTCTGTCACTCAGCAAGCTACTGTAAGCACTGCAGTCCAGAGCAGTCCTGAGAACTTTGTGGAGAAGAGTGCACAGGGTAAGAGGTGCTTTGTAAGGGCTGTGCTGAAACCCTTCTGTTATCAGTGCAAAACTGGAACTGTACATTTTTGTCTGTTTTGGGAAGTAGTCAGAGTGATTATATTACCATCTGGCTGCTTGGTGGTTACTAGAAAGTCATTCCCCCATGATCTGTTTGGCTGTATCCTTTTCTGTAAACATTCTTGTTGCATAGAAATTCAAGCTAATTTTCAGGTTTTCCTATCTTGAGCCAGTTGTATAACCAGTTAACATAAAACTACTGTGACTCTGTCTTTTAGGTTTGTATCACAGAGGTGCAGAATTTCAAAAAGTAACACACTGAGTCAGGTACCTTCATGCAAGATAAATAACTAAGGTTGCTGAAGAGCGTTAGAGGTAAACGTGGTTTTCTTCAAGCTGTGCCTCCACTTTGGTGGCAAACATCACATACAGCAGCATTTGGTGGAAAGCAAGTGCTGTCTTAACCCTTCCTAAAGAGATCATTACTAGCTGAGGATGACTGCAATACGATTAGGGTTGCTGGAGCATTTTTATTCTAAAATTTTTCTGTAGTCGCAGCAAATTTTCCAAATCTTGAGTTGTTAAGGTCAAATGTTCTTGGCCTGGTATTGGATGATATGCTTAATACTGAAAGAAAACTGAGATAATCCTGCTCATAAATACCACTCATTTCATAAAAATCCTGCATCTTTTGATGTTTATATCTTTTAAATGGCCACATCTGGTTTTAGAGATACAGAAACAAATCATAATATTTACCTTGTCACTGTCCTGTTTATGCAGAGAGCTCTCAGAGGTCCCCCTGTGAGCCAGCTGCGGAGGCCACTGTCTTGAAACAAGAGGGAAAGGTCCCCAGTCGTCTGGCCCTTGGAAACCGAGGTGGATACAATGGGAGATGCTGGGGTTCACCTGTCAGGCAGAAGAAGAAACACACAGGTAGGAACAGACTAGTTCATACAGCATCTAGTGCTGTGCTGGCAGTCTGCTGGGCTTTCAGCAATTCCCTTGCTCTTTCATTCCACTTGTCAGCCTTTCCTGTACTACGGAAGCAGTTGATTGTCTCTGAGATGTTTGGCATGGAGAAATAGGTTTTGCCCCACAGATTTCCTGCCCCGTTCTGTATGGGAATTTACCATACCTTTCTCACACTAGATATGTTCTGGGTGATGGATTAGGTATCTGGAGCTGAATGATGGCTGGACTCTGGGAGCGAAGCACTGTGCTCCTGGGTCCAGAAACAAATTCAGAGGAGCTGCCGCCTCTACACTTCTCTTGGGAAGGTTATAAGTTAGAGGCTGGGGATGTGAAGAACCTTTGTGTAAATTGTGCAACATATACCAGAAGGGTTTTCTTCATGCTCATACAATCTGTGGAACTTGACTTTGTATGTGTATTTGTTTCTTGTTGTTGTTACACACTGCCACAAAGCTTGGCAGGTGGAGCAAGGGGCTGGAATGGTGTGAAGGGGGAAATAAAGATACATTGTTCTTGGACTCTTCTGCTTTTTAATCCAAGAGCTGCAAAATGACACTGATATCTGTGGCAAAATTGTCTAATTTAATCTTGGTTTGCAAAGTTGAACGCCTGGCAGCTGTAAGGCTGACTGTTACTGACACAACTGATCTTGGTTGGGACTGTAGGTGATGTGGGTAGGAGTTTACCTATCCACGTTACATTTACCAACCCTGGTGACGTTACTGTGTTGGTTCTGGTGTTGTAGGCATGGCTAGTATTGACAGCAGTGCTCCTGAAACCACCTCTGACAGTTCTCCGACACTCAGTCGGCGTCCACTACGTGGGGGATGGGCAACAACATCGTGGGGCAGAGGACAGGACAGTGACAGCATCAGCAGTTCTTCAAGTGATTCGCTGGGATCTTCCTCTTCCAGTGGGAGTAGGAGAGCCAGTGGGGGAGCCCGTGCAAAGACTGTGGAAGTTGGCAGGTAATGAATACTACCAGTGCACAGAGGCAATCTCTAGGCCTGATGTCAGGAAGCTAGCACACGTGCATCAGGAAGTACTTCTTTGGGAGAGTTTGCTTCCATTCCTCTGGACCCTAAAGACAGGAAATCTGCACTCCAGCTAGTGAACTTGGGGTACTTGTTGCTGTCTGAAAGGTTCCTCTGTCTTTTTCTTCTAGGTATAAAGGGAGACGGCTGGAGAGCCATGCTCCTCATGTCCCAAACCAGCCCTCAGAGGCAGCTGCTCACTTCTACTTTGAATTGGCCAAGACAGTCCTTATCAAAGCAGGTGGAAACAGCAGTACCTCTATCTTCACCCACCCTTCCTCCAGTGGTGGGCACCAGGGACCACACCGCAACCTTCATCTCTGCGCCTTCGAGATTGGGCTGTACGCACTAGGGCTGCACAACTTTGTGTCTCCCAACTGGCTCTCTCGAACTTACTCCTCTCATGTCTCTTGGATCACAGGTTACAGCAAAACTTTATCAGGAAGCTTACTTCTGGGCAGGAAGGAGGGGAGGGAGGCAAGCTTATTCCCCAAAATGGTGATGCTGATGTGCTATGGTAACCATGTCAGCTGCTGGCACAGCTGGCAGTAGAAGCTGAGCACCAATGATTTACAGAGTGGTGCTTGCTTTGGCCTGGAAAGTTCCTGTGATCTGTTTCTTCTTGTTTGTACTGCAACATGCTTCAGTCTTCAAAGCCATAGACCACTTCTCACACAGAGACTGGTCTTAGTTTCTCTTTGAGGGGTCTGCTGAAGAGAGAGACATTTGTCAAGTCTGAACATGCTCTTTGGCTGCGTTCAGCATTTCACTTTCCTCCTCCTTCTGTTTGCACCCAGACCTACTACCTGCTTTCTATCCACATGGCTTCTAGAGCCTGAAAAACACACCCTTGAAAAGTCATGTTTTCCTGACATGGTGGAAATAGAGCGACAGTCCAGGCTGTGTTTTATGGGTACTAAAATCAGCTATAGCAAGTTCCTCTCACTGCCTCAAATGCATGTTTAACTTAACTTTGGTAATGGTACCCTTATTCACTGCTTGCTTATTGAGGGCTCCTGCCTGTCCTGTGTTTTGGGAGGAAGAGCCTAAATTTGATGTGAAGCCTAAGGGGAGCAACTGGGCTCTGTCACTGCTTCTGAAGAAGTGAGGAGTGCAGCTCCTGTTGAGGGAAGGCTGACTAGAACTGCGCTGGGCATACAGTGGTGTGAGAATCTTCTCTCTTCCTCTTAGGGCAGGCCATGGAGATCGGTAGCGCAGCCTTGAACATCTTGGTGGAGTGTTGGGATGGACATCTGACTCCCCCAGAGGTGGCATCATTGGCAGATAGAGCTTCACGGGCCAGAGACTCCAACATGGTGCGGGCAGCTGCTGAACTGGCACTCAGCTGCCTGCCCCATGCCCATGCCCTGAACCCAAATGAGATCCAGAGGGCTCTGGTGCAGTGCAAGGAACAGGTGAGCATCACGTGTGGGCTGGCTAGTGCAAGCTGATTTCTAGCATCAAGGATGTGCTGTTATTTGTGGGATTGGCTCCTCTGCCACTGGACAGCCTTAATCCCAGTTCTGTGGATTTCTTATGTTTCATGAATAACTCTGGTTATTCTGCTGCATAGTTGTGATCTGTCTGCTCCCCATAGCGTCAGTCATTTTAGAGCACCTTATACTTTTCTCATGTTGTAGTTTTGCCTTCTTGTGTTTCTCGTTTTGCGTTCTTCACTTCTGCTTTTCTTTCACTGCTCCCAGGACAATCTGATGCTGGAAAAGGCCTGTATGGCAGTAGAAGAGGCAGCCAAAGGAGGTGGCGTGTACCCAGAAGTCCTGTTCGAAGTAGCTCACCAGTGGTACTGGCTTTACGAACAGACTGTTGGTGGGACCCCAGCCCAGAGAGAAGGTGCCACTGGCTGCAGTGCCAGTGGTGCACGGGCTGCCTCTGAAGCGGCACGTGGGTTGACAGACAACCGGGTGACCTCTGAGCCGACCACTGTAACAGTGGCAGCTGCGGTAACTGCAGCAGCAACAGTCATGCCAGTGATCTCTGTTGGGTCGACCATGTACCAGCAGCATACAATGGCAGGGCCAGCAATGGCACATACGCACACGCAGGGTCTCCATCCTTACACCACCCTTCAGACTCACATCCCCTGTAATCCCCAGTATATTGGACACACTATCCAGCACATGCCGCGCCCAGCTGTCTTCCCGGTCCCTGGCTCGGCGTACCCACAGGTGAGTTTTCCCTGTGCCTTGTTCATTTATGGTGAACTTTGTGTGGCTGCTTCCAGAGGGAGTACATCGGACTGGAGAGAGTGTGGGGCTTAGACCTGCCATGGCTTGAGATCTAGCTTCTGCTCCCACTTACTTGCTGATTTGTGATACTTACTTTGGCTTCCCAGCTCAGCATTTGCGTAATAAGGAGCCTTCTATGGGTGCATTTAAAGTCTCAAGAGAATTTAAAATATAATACATCAGTAGTTTTTAATTGTTATTGCCCCATAGTTTCTCAGAAGGCACTGGACAAAAATGTTGTCGTCTTCAGAGCTTGCAGACTAAACAGAGACTACAGAGGGAAAACCAAATAAAGGTTATTTTAACCTCCGCCTATTTTTGAAAGTTTTTGGAGCGGTTTTCTGCTTTAGATTTAAAGGGAGGAGGAGCAAGCAGATGTAATGGTCATGTCGTGCCAGGTAGTTTCTGTGCTACTTTTTCCTGTGCTTCCTCCTCCCTGTCAGATTGGACTACCCATGCTCTGAGGTTTGTGTGGGGACATTGTGTTTTGGACTACTTCTAAATGGTCAGACGAGATAGACATGACTGTTACTTATGTTCTGTTTTAGGGTGTCCATCCAGCATTCATAGGAGCGCAGTACCCTTATTCGGTAACAACACCGTCATTGGCAGCTACAGCAGTGTCATTCCCTGGTGTGCCTGTCCCATCCATGACGCAGATTGCAGTGCATCCCTATCACAGTGAGACAGGACTGTCACTGTCTTCCAATGTAGCGAGTAAGTGTTACAGCTCTGGGCTGTGCATAGCATGGTTTATTTACTGTGCCTCCTAGCTGTACCGCAGTCAAGTCCTGCTCCTCATTGACCACAGGTGGAACCAGGGTTCTTGCACTGAAAAGTTCTGGCCAAATCCACTCCATCCTAAAGATATGCATGCTAAGGGGTACTGGGATTCATAAGGGTGCTGATTCCACTAGTGGAGCTTTAATTTCTGTTTGGCTGAATTTCCAGTATGAGATTATTTTGGCCTCTCAGACTAAAGTGTGGTTGGAGCCCTCCTGGTCTTTCTGACTTCTAAGTTGTTAGGGCATTATTCCCCTTCTTCTTTGGGCAAGGTGAGCATAGATGATCTTGAGCAGTGTCTTGTGGTTCCTTTGGGTCAGATGAATAGAGTGCAGGAAGCAGACAGCAGTCAGACTTCTGCTACACTAGCACTAATAGATGTCTTTCCAGCCCAAAGGGATTGGAGGCGGCTAGTACCTGAAATGTGGAACTTCATTAGAGAGGACAGATGTTTTGGCAGGAGCATGTCAATGGTAATCTGAATGATTGCTCACATGTTGTGTTGGCACTAGAGCAGTGGTGAAGACCCATCAAGTAGAGTGCAGCACTGGAACAGCAGATGTTGACTGAATTGTGGACATGCTCTCATTGCCGTGGGGTTTTGCACCAGTGGGTCATGGTTGACCCAGGCTCTGTTATCCCTTCACTGGAGAGGTTGTAGTGTTTGGCTATTTGTACATTTGCGTATCAGTGCTTCGCAACTCACCAGGTGCTGGAAGACTGGTATGTGGGAAAACACTTAAGAGCTCTGTTGGCCTCCTTCATATCCAGATTATCAGGAGAATCTTTTCAGTTATTTTTATCTTGCATTTTGATGCCAAAAAGCCACCACAAAAGCAAATAGAATAGTCCTGAAGGCCTCAGGATCTGAAGAGCATCCTTTGCTGTCAGCCTTCGTCCTGGGCTGATGCTGTGACTCTTAATTGTGAGAAACCATTTCTGTACTCCAAGGAGTTATGAATCTTCCAGAACTGCTAACTCATCCTAGGGCACTTAAAATAATGAAAGGAAAAAACAACTCCACCCTTCCCAGTTGCCATTGTTTATGGCTTGCATAAACTTCTGGTTTTGGTTCTTAAAATACTGTTTCATTGTTCCTAGAGTACATAGTCACATGGTGACGCTTGAGCTCTGGCAACTATTCAGCTCATTCTTGTGGGTTATTCTCCTTGGCCAGACTTCAAATGCAGCACAGATTTTGCCCCACTTTGTGTGTCTGCTTGGTTGAGGAGGTCAGACAGATCTTTCCTGGGAGGCATATTGTTCTCAGGTAGTCAACTATTTGCTAGTAAACATTTAAAAAAAAATGCTTGTGGTGGCAGGGGAAGAGGAGAAATCAGAACTTGGAGTATTGCCCAAGGTGTTGTAGTAGCACCACAGAGAAGCTGTGAAATAAGGTTAACAGTGTGCACACACCTAATGGCATCTCTGCTCTGGAATTCTCAGGCAAACCTTGCTTTTTCCTTTCTGTACCTTTCTTGAGAGGGAAAGTTAGATACACTTGAGTCCCTTGTCAGAGTACAGCTTACTGGCTCAGTCTTAACTGCTGTCCATGCAAGTTTAGGTGGTACAATGTAATGGATTTT
Organism: Buteo buteo; assembly: GCF_964188355.1. NCBI lineage: Eukaryota > Metazoa > Chordata > Aves > Accipitriformes > Accipitridae > Buteo > Buteo buteo. Next base: position 45,292,139 of record NC_134174.1, on the reverse strand, counting down.
CCTGTGATTTCTGATTTTCCGTGATTTTGCCCATACTAGTTAAGTGTCTGAAGGTGACAGAGCTTCTCAAGTTTCCTTGCTGTTTTTATTGTCAGTATGTGCTGCCAGTGTATGCAGTGGCTGTTCTTTCTGAGGATGTATTGGAGACTAGCCTCCAGTAGCACTCTTCCTGCATGGTAGCTGGATGGAGTCATAGCTGTCTTACAGCAGAAGTGGAGGAACCTCACAGTGTTGGACTTGATCTTTGAGTGACTTAATACTGTTCCTGCTCAATGATTTTCCTCAGCAGTTTCTCATCAGATGTAGACAAGCACGTGCTTGTTTCCTTGCACAAGAAATCAGAACCAGACGTCATTTAATAATAGCAAAGACCTTTGAGTCAACACATGTTTTTACATGTAAAACATGTATCATGTGCATATTCATGGTATGCTGTGAAAGAGATGGACAAGATTGTAACTGACCGCTTTCAGGCCCTACTTGCAAACAAAACAGAGATATTTCTAGCCCGTTGTATTTCAGTTGTAAGTCTGTGGTTTTTGGTTGCTGTATTGTTCTGTTTAGGGGAACAGAACACTACATTGGCAGGGGGCGGTCAGGTAAGGGAGATGATGGCCCAAGTAAACCTTCTTTTAGGCTGGTGGTGGGTCCTAATGCTGCTGTTTTGCTCTCTTCAGTAGGAAGTGTCCATGCAGGATCAACGTTCCCAGCGATTCAGGGGGCTTCCTTGACAACTCTGTCCTCACAGCCCAACTCCCTTGTTACAGGGAGTTTTCCTGCCGAGGATGAGCAGCACAGTCAGCCTGTGAGCCCCCAGGGTCTGCACTACCTCCACTCCGCATACCGAGTTGGTAAGGACGGCCAAGTGGGTTTCTATGGCCCCCTCGAGAGAGGGATTCAGGGCAGGGCTGCAGGTTTTCACTGTCATTTGGCAATTTGCTACTGCACCTGTTGGGGGTGATGGCATCTTAGCTACATGGGGAAAGCCAGTTCATGATCATATATGGAGGCTAAAAATGGACACAAAGCAACAGAAGATTGAACAGCTGCTGTTGAGAGCCATCAGAGTAGAAGAGAAAGCTAAGTGGGTTAGAGCTGGGAAGAGTCTTGCCTTTCAGCAGGTGTACATAAAGGAGTCTGGATAGGGCTCTGAGGATGTGGTTGTGCAAGTTGTGACTATGTGAAAACAATGGAGTTCAGCTCCTGCGGCTCATGGATGGTGCAGGCACACTTCTAGTTTAATAATACCAGCTGAGTCTTCAGAGGCACAGAGGGATGTGCACTGTGCCTTTCCAGCTAGGTTGTTGAAGACTGACATGGAGGGAACTTATATTTTGAGGAGAGTGGGTATGTAATTCGCATTCCTTTCCCAGTCACGCTGGTTATGAGGAAATAGAGTTTCTGCCTGAACTGCCATCAGTGCAAGGATATCAGTCTTGGGGTTTCTGATTTGAGCTTAGATTGCAGTAAGCTACTTGTACATAGTCATGGTCCAACCCACTGGATACCTGGGGAGGGAGAAGGAAGCCTCTAAGATAAGCAAAGCCAGCGCAGGGTAGCAAACAAAGGGAAACAGGAAGAAAATGGAAGGAAGGCTATCTAGAGGTTGCTTGAGTTTTTTTTGTTGAAAGCTAGAGAAGAAAGTACTTGTTAGCCAGAAAGGGGTGCTGATGTCATTGGAAACATCACAGTGGTAAGCTTTGAAAGGCATTTAATAGCCCGAATAACAGAGAAGCGAGGGGAGGGAGGGAGAGGGTCTGGAGGATGAAGACATAGTGCCTGTTGGTATTTTAAAACTCTTTAAATGGGAGAATTTGCCTGAAGAACTGTAATGGAATAAGTGAAATGTTTGCAGATTGACAGTACTGCAGCTCAGTGTTGGCCTGTTGTCTTTGCAGCTGAGTAAGTTGATTTGGGTAGCTTCTCTGTTGCAAAATTTGGAGCAAATGCGTTGCTTTCAGGACACCTTTTGTAGTGCAGCCTTTGGGGCTATCTTCTTGATCCTGCTGTAGATGCTAGTGGAGAGTCTCTTTGCAGCTCTAGTGAGGTGTGATGGCTGTGCAGATTTCCCAGCCTGGAGCAGCAGATCCAGCCATTCTTGCAGATACTGCCTGTGGTGACAGGCTCCAAGATGGGCCTTTCATTTCACTCTGGACTCTTTTCAGTTAGGGAATTTTCTGCTGATGAAGGGCAGGCCAATCAGGTTGTGTTGCAGTGAGTGAAGTGCTAGACTAAGTCTTACTGGGCAGAAGTGCTGCTTGACTCTGGCTGCCCCTTTCTCACAGGGATGCTGGCTCTGGAGATGCTTGGCCGAAGAGCTCACAACGACCATCCCAACAACTTCTCCCGCAGCCCACCCTACACAGAGGATGTAAAATGGCTCCTTGGGTTAGCTGCAAAGTTAGGTAAGGCTCAGAGCAGTACTTCAGCAGAAATCCACTTGCTGGGATTTGGACCATGGTGGGAAAAAGCTCTCCAAAGAGTCAAACTTCAAAGATTGGGTGAGCCTGGTATCTGATCCCATTTCTGAGAATGTTTCAGAAGATCCCTGCTGCTCTTCCGTCCAGGCAGTTGTCCCATTTCTGGGTTCTGTAGACATGCTGTTGAATTTTGAGGCGTTGGATTAAGTGCATGGGGTTGGACAGGGCTCAGAGCTTGTATCTCTTCCATTCTATAACAACTTTTTCTTTTCCCTTTCTACTATCTTGTAGGTATTGCTCTTTCTTACGTATACTTACACCTTCTGAAGACCTTGTATAGCAGTAGGTGCTCAAACGACCAATTGTTTGGTTTTTGGTTTTACTTCCACTTTGCTCTTGGATCTTTTTTGTCACCCCTCTGCAAACAGCCTGTCTAGTGGTGTGGCTTCTCCTGCTGCTGCTGGGGGAGGTCCACTGTAGGCAGCAGTGGGGAAGCTTGATTATCTCTCCAGCCTCCCTAAGACCTGAGTGCTGGGGTTGCAGGTGCTTCCTAGATGGGTAGGCAAGAAGCAATGGGAGGAGGTGCAGTGTGTCCTTGCCTCTGTAGTTACCTTGCCACATCAGTTTTCTTTCATATCCCCTTTAAAGACAGGTGAACTGGGAATATCAGTGACTAAGGTGGTACCTGGTCTCTACTCAGACCTGATGAATGATCTCTTGACCCCATGAGTTTGCTAGACTTATCTCCCCTAAGCTTGCTGGAGGATATATTACACTGAGAAGGTGCTCCAAATCCAGGTTCTTGCTGGCAAGTACTTGATTTCTTGTGTGTCTCTTACCTTAACACTGTTGTTCTGACTTCTCCTTCCTGTGCAGGTGTAAACTACGTGCATCAGTTTTGCGTTGGTGCGGCCAAGGGGGTGCTGAGCCCTTTTGTGCTCCAGGAGATCATCATGGAAGCTCTACAGAGGCTCAACCCTGCCCATGTGCACAACCACCTGCGCACCCCAGCCTTCCACCAGCTGGTGCAGAGGTGCCAACAGGCCTACATGCAGGTAACGTGTGGCCTGTCTTCTTGCCTGTCAAAGCTGCCAGGCCATTGCCTGCCTTGCAGATACTGCCTGTGTGTGTGTATGTGCAGAGGGGAAGGGGCCTTGGGTACTCGTAGCTAAACTGGTCCCTTGCCTGATGCATCCCTCTCCCTCAGCAGGGACTAGAATAAGCATCGCTTGCTTGTATGGAGGCTGCATACAAAGGACCTCATTGTACTGCTTCTTCCAGGGCCTCTCACCTCCTGTGCTAACCATGAAGGATGGGGTGGTTCTGTGTTCCCTGTCCTCTTTCTTCCTCCAAATGCTACCTGTACCTTTTAACTTCTGTACTTTTTCTTTGCTATGTTTTCAAGCCCTCTGTCCACCTTCCTTCCTAGCCTATCTTTTTTTTTTTTTTCCTTTCCTTGTTTGTAACCTGTCTTCCCCTTGTTGTGAAGCCCTAGCATGGCTGTCTGGTGTGCCAGTGCTGGCACTGATAGTGGAAGTGGCTTGGTCAGCTACCAGTATGGATGAGATATCTCAGGATTTATTGAAACCAGGAAAAATGTGTTTCAGCGAGCCAGCTGGAATACCAGACCTGCCTGTTCCTTAAAACAGTGTAAACAGGACAGCCCACCTGTACCTACTTCTCTTGAATAAATGACCAGAGGGTGATTCTGTAGACATACTGTCTGGGTTGGATTAGCTGTCCTATCACCTAGGTGATATTTTTGAGAAATGACAGCTTCTTTACTTAAGCTCTTTTTCTGAGCTACATTAGGGAAATAGGTTTCTTAAAACCTGGACCTGCAGTTTTGGGGCCTTAGTTGAGAAGCTGATGGAGGTGACAGTGCTAAGCCTAGAGATATTTTGTAGCAACTTGGTGCAAGCATTACTCCTTCGTACCCCTTAGCAAAGGAGAGGTCTGGTGAACATGCTGGGTCCCCATGTGTAACCTGCAGAATGAATGGTGTGAGAGTTAGTTGCTGGTGGGTGGTGGGGTGGAGTGTTAGCTGACCCTTTTGCACTGTACTATGACACAATTTGGTGCTCATGAAGGAGAGAACACCTGCTGATGCTGTGTGGTGCATTTTCATGCTCTGAGGGGACACTCGCCTTGGCCGTGTTAGGATGTAAGATACAACACTGCTGTCTTTTGACCTAGCTCTCTGTCAGAGCCTCTGACTCTCGGGACCTGGTAGCAGGACCATGTGATCTATCACCCTGGGAGCTCTTGAGTCCTCCTCTGAGTGTCACCAACATGAGGGTGGCGAGCAAATACCTTAAGGCTCTTTCCCTGTTCCCATCCAGTACATCCATCATCGGCTGATCCATCTCACTCCAGCTGACTACGATGACTTTGTGAATGCCATCCGCAGCGCCAGAAGCGCCTTCTGCCTGACTCCCATGGGCATGATGCAGTTTAATGATGTTCTCCAGAACCTAAAACGCAGCAAGCAGACAAAGGAGCTGTGGCAAAGGGTCTCTCTGGAAATGACCACCTTCTCGCCGTGACAGCAGGTGGAGCTCCATGGACACACAACCCTTTGCCCCACATAGTTGTAGTTCCATTTACACCATCCTTCCTTCTGGTGTCTTTTTTATTTTAGTTTTAACTTGTTGGAAACCACTTATCTGATGTATTTATACCATGACATTCCTCTCCAGCACTGTTGCGTGTTGGCACTCTGCTTTGCTCGCTCTTCCTCCTCCTTCCCAGTGGGCTGCAGACTTCAGAAGTATCAGGAAATGAGAAGGAAGTTGAGCTGGCTGCCCTGTGGTGTAGTCACTGCTTTTTTCCCTGAGCCCCTGGAGGCTGTCCTGTGAGCAATTTGCAGTGTGATTACGCACGTGTTAGAGGGGTGGGGGATTCTGTCTTAAATATTTATTTTGGCATTTATAAATATGTAAACTTTTTTTTTGTATGGGCTTCTCTTACTCCACACACCAACTCCTGTCGGGAGAGGCTGGGACTGCTGTGCACAGCCAGTGCTCCCTCCATTCCTTTCAGCACCTCTTGCTGAGAGAAGCTGAGACTGGAGTAGCAGGGTCAGGGCCACCTCTGCAGCTTTTTTGCAGCAGCTGCTGAGGGCAGAGGCTGGAGCTTGGGCAGTCAGAGTCTATGACTGCACTGAGCTGCCTGGAGACTGCCAGAAGTGCTTGGGCTCTTTCTCAGGAGTGTCCCTCACTGGGCACTGCTGGCTCGTAGGATGTTTTGATTCTGGTTGTTCTGAGTTGTACAATCGTGTTTCTTTTGGCTGGGGTATTACTCTTCTGTAATCAGTTTCTTATCCCTTGTCTCTTCTTGTTTCCTGATTAAACACTCGTTTTCTTAGACTGACTCTCTCTTCTCTCTGCTATGATGTTGACAGTCTGATGGAGCTGGCCAGTTGTGTGTCAGTGGGAGCTCCTGCGAGCCTTGGTAAATAGCTGTCCTGGTTTGGGGAACAGCAGTCCAGCACAAGGCAGGTGGCCAGAGGTTTTACACAAGCTGTGAGCCAATGGTTTCTTGTATGGTACTGCTATGAGAATGACATGCCTCTGCAGAGGCTGAGGTATGTGCGGATTGGGTCATTGGTGGGTGTCAGGGGAGTTGGTTCTAAGCCTGGGATGTTCTGCCTACACTTCTGCCAGCCACCAGGTTCCTTTCCTGGTCTTGACACCAGTGATATTGTGTGGTAATGCAGACCTTTGTATTTCCAAAATATTGTGCAAAACAGTAGCTGCTCACCCTTCATGCTATTGTTAAAGAAGGCTAGGGGTCTGTTACCATGCGTTTAGAGTTGTTTGGTAGACTATGCAAGATATCCAATAGGGACAGCATTGCAGAAAATTAATTTTAGAAAGCTTTTATTTTTATGCCAAGGAAATTTAAAAGGCTACTGCTATTTGTAAGCATAGAAGCACATAAATATCAGGGCTTTTAAAACTGGAAGCCAGATGGTTGATGGATGTTAAGAATCCATTTCTCAGTAGTAACGTCTTTTGCTTCTTACTTGGGTTTAGCCAATGACAACGGGGAGCTTTTTGTTTCTGCAAGCTAGAAATATGTGCCTGTTTGTATTTGATATTTTCAATGATACTCTTAAAAAATAAACAATCTAGCTCATGGGCATAGGGCAAAACAGATGAATGGGCTCCTTTGGTTTGACTTTGTGTACTGCACAGGCCAGAGAGCGTGACTGAGGTTCCTCTACTTCTGATTGTGCAACAGTAACTATTTAAAGATCTCCTTATGGCCCCTGGTATTGCTCCATAAGGTGTCTAGTTACATGCTAGTTATAAATGCTGATGTTCGTAAGAATGTGTTAAGTTTTGTGGTTTATAAACTAAACTCCATGTTGATTATGAGCTGCCTGTTACTCGGCAAAACTCCTGGATTTGACTGAAGAGCACAGCCTGATGTCTGGAAGGTTTAGGTTCCTGGAGCACTTTCTGTGCTCTCTGGTTCTTGCATGTTCAGAACTGGGAAGGGAGTTCAGAGAGAAATGATTTTTCTAATAAAGTCTAATATTTTCCTTTCTACTGCTTATAGGATAAAATTAGGGGAAAAGAGGGGAGCATCTTCTAGAAGGAAAGAAGCAGAAGTCAAATGGGCAAAAGAGCTGAATGTGTTAAATATCAGGAGCAGAAGTAACTGTTACTGCATTGAGGATTCGGACTGAATAGGGAAATGAAATGGCAGAGCCTTATCTGTGATATCTATTAGAAGACTACACTTAGATCCTGAGCAGGCAAGTTTTCAGACTACTGTAATTAAGAAACACCAGGAACATGAAAGCACTGTAACCAGTATCCTTGTTTTGGGAAAATACAGTGGAGCTGCTTACTGTGAGGTTAGAATGGACGTTATCTGGAAGTGTACTTGCTTTCATTCTGTGTAGTCCCCATAAAGACTGTAACAGAAAAGAAATCCCAATGCTCGTTATCTTTCACTGTGCTCAAAACTTTCTCTCTTTGGTTATTTTACCCATTCTAGCTCTCATACAGATTGCACTGCTTCCATATGACAGACCCTGTCAGAGTTGTCTTCCAGCAGCGGCAGAGACCAAACAGAGGAAGAGCCAGGGAATCTCACCTCAGGCTGACATTGACTGAACAAGCAGCTTGGTGGTATGAGGCACAGGTCGGTTGTTTCAGAAGTTTCTAGTCTTTTCTCTGAAGAAATTCCTTAGAGTGAGCAGACAGAGATGGGAGCTGTGTGGAGGTGCTATACCCTCATTTATTCAGGTCTTCCAGAACACACTTTCAGTCTTGGATCTCTGCATCTGTTAATCTGTTGTTGTTCCTGAGCCATGTCCCATGGAAATATATCTAAGCCAGGACAGGATAAAGTAGAAAGTGAGAAAGGAGATGGTGATGTTTTTTCTCGCCATGTGGCTGGGAGGTTCTTGAGGTATTTTTCTTTTATGAGAGATGAGATGAGCCCTGGTGGCCCCAGAAGCATTAATCTACTATTAAGGCAGAAAAATTATTACCCAGTGCAGTCTTGTTAGTTTGGTCACTATTCCAGGAATGGGGAAAATACTGAGGCTCAGAAGTTCTGAAAAGACATTTCAGAAGATGACCTGTAAGAAAGCAGAGGTTGCAGCCAACTCAAATTTCCTTTGACTTCAGTTAATCCATGTGTTTTTTCACTCAGAGCAAACGTTCTCTAGGTCCTCACTCTTACCAGCAACACGTGAAGTAGCTGCAGTGAAGGGCAGCTGCCACAACAGCTGGATGCTTTAGAGCTCTTCTAGAAATGGTTTTACATAGCTGAGAAGCTGTTCTTTGTGTTGGCAACCACCTCTTCCCAGGTTGGGTAGCAAATGCTGAATTTAGTCAGTACTAATAGCTACAGGTATTTGTCTGGATAGGGCCTGGCCCCCACTTGCATGAAGACAGATGATATTCTGTGATGGGTTATTGCAATGGGTTATTGTCACGTTTGGTGAAGTCTAATTCACTGTCTGTTCCTTGAAGGTAAGACGAATGAGGTTTTCAGACTACTTCCTGTGTTCTTTGTTCACAATGACTTGCTTTCACTTGCCAGATTTGTTTCTTCTTGTGACCACAGGAATTGTACTTTCCCTTTTAGCTTTTAGTGTCTCCGGAAATAACAGCTCACTTCAGTGGGGAGTTGGAGAAGTCAAATTTGTACAGGTGCAGATGAAACCAGCTGAGAAATGGCTGATGTCTTTACTGCAAGATACCTGTAGGGCGGTTTTCACTGTCCTGCTAGTGTTGAAGATCAAACTGCTTAATAGTCCTAATTAGGGCATTGCACTAAGAGCAGCCTTGTACTCTGAGTTAACCCACTGTCTGCACTTGAAGTTTCATGGGTACTTGAGCTAAACAATTTGGCATGGTGCACAGATGTGCATTTTGATGCTTTGTCCAAGAATGCAGATAAAAGAAGATGCAGATAAAAGAAAATGGTGTTCCAGTGTTAGGATACTTACAAGCAACTCCTTAAAGTTGGAAATTCCCTCTGTGTCTCATTTTATATATATGTATCTCTACACAGTGGGGGCCATATATAAAAAAACGTCAGGGACAGGGTGTGAGAAGATACAGATGAGGTACTGTAAGTGAAAGGGCCTTCCTCCCCCCCTCCCCTTCCCTGAGGACCTTAGTGGGTGGCCATGTAGTGTCTTTACCCTTGTCTTTGTATGCACTCTTACCCTGTATCTGAGACAGCAGTGTTTCTAGAGCTTAACCTGTTGATCCCTGCAGAGTTTCTGAGTGTTCAGGGGTAAAATCTTGGCATTAGTGTGGTTGGTAGATGACATGCCAACATTGCATCTGGACTTTTGGCTGTTTGGCTCATTGGAAGGAATAGTGTGACTTTTGCTCTTATGGAATGGATAAAATAAAGGTTTTAGTCATTGCAAGCCTTATTCCTTGGAAGACATCTCGTGCTGCAGGTACCCTTTTTCTGTGTAGATCAGGCATGCCAACCTCTGAGAGGGCCGATTCCCCTCCTCCCTCTCTGGACGTGCTCACCTACAATTATCTTTCTTGCCTGTGAAAGTTTTCCTTTGGAAGCACTTTCCAGGAATATGAGTTAGCAGAACAGTATTTGCCTTTGGACACTAAAGTGTCTTTACAGCCCATGAACAAGTTGAGTTGGAGTTGTCATCTGATGAAGCAACGTGCCTAGCAACAGGTACAGCTGCAGTTAGCTGAAAAGTGTGTTTCTGTCTAGTTTTCTTTACTGTTACTAATATTTATTTGGTATATGTATTTTCCATTCAGAAATAGCCTCCTGGGGAGTTGTTGAACCCAAACTGTTTAATTCTTTGCGTGGGTTTGGATTTTATCAAGCCTAGCACTGTTGTATTTTGGAGCAGAATACAGGCTTTTACTTTCCCAGCTTATTTAGCACTAGCTCGGCTATGGCTACACAGTGCTAGAGTGCACTGGACAGCCTTGCAAATGCCAGAGTCAATGGAAATGGAGTAAGTGTTGAAGTATCTATAAAGTTTATCACCACCTCCTGCTATAAATCAGTCAGCTGTAACAGGACATCAATTTGAAATCGTTTTATGTAGGAGTTGGGAAGTTGTATTTTTCTTACCTAGGTGATAAGAGAGGGGCAGGATATTAAAATGAATTTTCTAGGATGCATCTGGGGGGAATTGTGCTGAAACAGAAGTGTGCTTACAGTCTGCTACTGATGCCTCTCCTTTTTCCAGCTTACTTAAAAAAAAAAACCAACAAAAAAAACAAAAAAAACCACGCAGGTTGAGCCATGAGGACTTCTCAGCATTTGATAACCATGACTGTTGTATGACTGACTTTGCTTTTAAGCCCTACTGACGGCATGATCGGCTCTCAACTACAGTTTATTTATTTAGAATGTTTTGTGTTTTTTCTTTCTGTGCTCAAATTTGTGCCATATGACATGATTATGGTAAAGAGGGTCTTTCTTAAATAGTACTACTTTTTGGTTTTTTTTAACTACCTCCCATCTCACTACCCCTCTGCCCGAGCACAATTCAAATGTGGCTTTTGAACTTCTTTCTGCTTCCTGTTTCCATTTTAAGGGTACTTGCACTTGGGGCAGGGTAGTGGAGGCACCTGTCCAAGAGTGGCATTAATCTGTAAAAGCTGCATTAATCTGTAATAGCTTGGGGCTATTCTGTGCTAGGGTTTTTGTTTGAGCCTATGACTAGTTAATGCTTTTACTCAGGGGTATTGTCCAAATGCAAACTTTGTGTGCTGTTAGAAGGTAACTTCACTACTTCATAGTGTTTCTTGTTGTAAAGACAAGTGAGTGCTCTGTAAGCAAGTAAGTGATGTTTTTCTTGTTGGCGTTGCCTGCTTACAGTTACAGCATTCATTGCCACACTGCACAATTTACTGCCATGAAGGGGATGTGAGCTACAAGATAGGGAAACTGCTGGAAATGCATTAAAAGTCTATTGTATATAGTACATGTACATAGATAGCATGCACTATGAATGGGGACTGGGTTCCCACAATTTCCTTCCATGTCATGCTTTACTTTTTGCCTCATTTAAGTCAGCCAGGAGAGCTTCTCTGTCAGGAAGTTGGGGGCTTAAAGGGCAGCCATTGTGCAGGGCCTTAGTGTCAACACATTGTTGTTCTAAGTAAGTCTTGAAATGCACCTTTTCCAATGACTTGAGGGGTTCTGAGATCAGCCTGATTTAAGATCGTTTGTTACCATAGGTGAAATAAACATGAGCTGGGTTTCAGACTGCTGGGGCAGTGTCACCATTATGGATGTGCTCGTTTACAAGCATTTTGGAGACTGGCAAGTTGGTAAGTCTATATAGATGAGAATGGGAAGAAATCCACTCTTGAAAGCCAAAAATAGATGGATTAATAAATTATTTCTATATTGTTCTCAAGAGCAGTGGAGATGAGTGTCAGGAATACTTTTTTTTTGTAGCAAAACCAGCTTGCAAATTGTTTCCCAGAGGCAAGCATTAGTTCCTAATCTTAACAATGCTCAGTGTTTATGCTCCCCCCCCAACCCTTGCCTTTAAGAAAAAGGGGAAAGAAATAAACTGTAGGTAAAGCCCTGATGACTGGAGCAGAGGTACCAGAGCTCAAGCCATGTCTTGCTGTGTGATGATACTGTTCGTGGCTTGAGGCAGCCTGCTGAAAACACGTGTGCCCATGCGTGTTTTAGCCTGTGTGTGTTAGCTCCTACTGTCTTGTTTTCTTGCTTGCAGCTGCAGCATGTCAGCTGGGAGACACTCAGGATTCAGGCGGGGAGGGGGGGGGTGAACAGGTTACTTTCAGATTCATGTGGCATGTTCAGTTGTGTTTGTCATTGCTTTTCTTGCCATGTTACTATTGATACAGCAAAATGACCAGCAAAGAATCAAGGATTCTCTTACCAACTGAGTGTGGGGGCTGAAAAACATCAGGATTTGATCAAGTTGCTTGTTAGATTCATATAGCTAGACTCTTGTGTGTTGTTCTGACTTCGGGAGCTGCAGACTTCTGCCTTTGCAGTGTTGTCATTAGTTGAAAACTGCAGATGTTTATGTAGAGTTGATACATGCTGCCACCTAGAAAGACATTCTTCCAGTTCCCTTAAAAGGTCTTCACCCTATAGTTGAGACTCATACCAGTATTTCCTGTACCTAGTAGGAAGAGCTAGCAGCCTACTTTTAAGTATCTTCCCAATTGAATTCCAGAGGTTGTGTGTGAGTAGAAGTTCCAGCTTCATATGCTGAGCTTTCTTTTCTGAAGTTGGTGTATATAGATACTGATGGCTTTCTTAAATAAATAAATAAATAAATAAATAAATAGTTTGTTTTGCCAATTCTCACCTTTCATACACCCTTCTAGTTCTGAAGAGTGATATGACCTGGCTACTGTTTCTATTACAATTGCATGCCTTTTTGATACCTGTGTCAAATCACTCCTTTTTAAATGGGTCAGTTTCCTATGTATTGGACTACAAAAATATTTTTAATACATTACAAAAAAATTTTCAGGTAATGTTTTGTGCTTACTGTTTTCCTTGTCTTAGAAGTGAATTGCTTACCATGAAGTCCTGTTACTAAAGAGTGAGGTAAGAAGATGAGGTTTATTTCCACTATCACAATGAAGTGTGAGGGTCTGTAATGTGTAAGTGCCTAATGGGTCAGTATCCTAGTAACCAGTGTATCCTGCTAGAAAAGATGTTTTTGTTGGCTTTTTGGTATCACAGAGCTGCTGATATTTTAAGAGCTTCTCTTAGGAGGGGGTGTTTGTTTCCACAGCTTTGAAGAGATGTCTGGAAAGAAGGTAGTTTCTGCAGCAATGTGCTGTCAGACGGAGTTACCAGATTTGAAAATAACTTGTCATCAGCTAGATCAGATAAGGTTGTCCCACATTTGGATCTGACCACAGCAGGTGATTTGTTTGCTGTTAGCACAAGCAGTAAGAACAAGCACAGCATAGAAATGAAGCAGTTGTGGGGAGGGAAAGAATAAATGAGAATACACAGCTGTCCTTTGCTGCCTTGAGTGAAGGACTATCATCAGTAAGCTAACCCTGACATTCAGTGAGCCCCTCCCAGCACTTATTCCCGATACCTTGATTCTTTTAATGTTTAAATCCATCTCCTCAAAGATGTACCATAGTCTGAGGTAAAGTATGAAGTAATTGTGTAAGTGAGCGACACCCTATAATGGATTAAGAGCAGGAAACTGTGTTTAATAGAGCATCAGTAGCATTGGTCCGGGATCCTCCTCCTCCTGTGGCAGCATGCAAAAATAGCTGCTCTGCTGCTGCTGTGTTTATTTGTGACGTGCTTGGTGAAGTGAGAGCTGTAAGGCTGTTTTATAATGCTGACACAACTGTGACTATTTAAACAATGTTTTGCTTCCAGTTCAATGTAAGGTTGCTTATTACTCTAGGTCTGCTGGCCCAGGCCAGGTGACAGAGCACACCTGGACAGGAGGTGCACAGCAAAGCTTTGTTGCTGCAGCACAGCAGCTGGAAACTACTGCAGAAGCCAGGGATGGCCCAAAAGCCATCACTAGTGCAAACCAGTAAGAATGACTCTCTTAAACTAGAGGTTGTGTGCTATGCCAGCTTCTGCAAGCCTACAGGAGCACTTGCAGAGAAACAAGCCTTAGGACACTGTTTCTGTGTTGTTACAAATTTAAGTTAAACACCTTTGTTGCCCTCCCAAATACCAGGTTCTTCTGTTTTTTCTTACCCTTCTACCAACTTAGGGTCCATGACATCACTCCAAGTCATCACAAAGAAGAAAAATAAGTAGTACATTTATTGATTCTCCACTTACTACTACTTCTAGCCTTTATTCAGACACTTGTGCTCAGCTTCAAGAGCCAAGAATTTCTTCATTATCATTCAATGTGAATGATGCTATACATGAATCCAGTGCAGGAAGTCAGGCTCTTCTCTCCACCAGGAATGAGAGAGGGGTTTCTAGTCTTTCTGTCCTTTTTTTGGCTGCACAAAATAACCCTTTCCAAGGGCACATGAAATAAAATACTATATTGCATACTATATACATTTACATACAACGGTAAATGCACCATTCATTCAGAAATACACAATACCTAAGGCTCAATGGAAAAGCTTGGTTGAAGCAACTTCTCTCTGGATAGGAGAAAAGGAGCTTATGACAGTTGTGGGAGTTTCCATAATCTGTGTTCATATGTCCTCTGTCCTCTGGAACTGCAGCAATCTCCAAGCACTATTGGTGCATGGGAGGGAGCGGCGATGGCCCACACAATTCCAGAAGCCCATGGCTCAGTGACAGAAAACATGTACAACCATGATGGAGGATTTCCTCTGAGAATAATTATGCAGCAACTACAGGAGGAGGCAAAGCACCTTAGTGTACTTACTTGACTATGTGCAGAAGTAGTAAACTGAACAAACAGCCCCTTTTGGACATAGGAAACCACTTCTAACTCCAAGCCTTCCCTTTATATCTGAACAATATTTTTAACTGCTTTTTGCTTTTCTCCTTTGATAGCAAGGGAATTAAAACAGATGCTAGCTATCAGCATATGTGGTAGGGGCCCTGGAGCTGTTGGAAAGAGAAAAACATTACTTTTTTTTTTTTTTTTTTAAGCTGATCAGACATGGGGAACTGAATTGTCTGTTTTCAGCTGCATCAGCCTTATTTTACAATACCTGAGCTTTGCCTCCCCCGGCTGCTGTACTGCACTAACACATGCCTCCAGAGTGCTCTAAGGGGACATACGGCTCCTCGGTTATCTTTTGAAATGTCTAAAGTCCCTGCAGAGAAATACTTGCTGCGTTGCCACACATAGCAACCTTTTCCCTAAGAAAACAAATTAATTCTGTGTGTCACTATCTGCAGCTTTGCCTTATCTCCCACTGCCCACTGACCAAAGTCACTGGACACTGTATCACACCAACAATGCTGTAGGTAAGGAGAAACAATCTTACATCTATTACATCAGCCTCCAAGAAGGTGCAGTCCCCAGCAGCCACACACAGTGGCACTGTAAGTAATGATCATGGCCACTGTACCCTGCATGGGGAGGAACAAGGCATTCTTGTACCTTGCTGTTGCCAAACAGACTACTGGATAAAAGCTGGGGTTCACTGGACTAGATTCCCCTTTTATTAAGCTGCTGCTCTTTTCTCAGCAGTGGGCTCAATAGCTCATCTCTTAATAGCTTACTTCTGGACTCAGAAGAGTAATACATTAACCCTGCAGCTAGTCCCTGTTTCATATACTGAGAAGAGTAATTTAAACAAAGTGTTAACCATGCTCTCTCCACTGCTCAAAGTAGGGCAGGTGTTCCAAATCCTTCCTGTAAGTAAAAGTCAAAGTGTAACACACCATTAATACTCAAGAATGTGACTTGCACTCCATGCCCCAGGGCAGTGTCAGAGGCAGGAGCCCTTCCCAATGGTGGGGAAAGGCTCTACATGCACATTCTTGCTCCTCCTCATTTGTCCAGTTGTTTTGGCTTGACAAGAGATGGCATCATAGCACACTTCGGAGCACCACACATCCCAATGGCACTGGGGGCAAGGGAATCCCTCTCAGCTCCAGCTGGAGTTCTGCAGTTCCTCTCGGAGCCAGGTTGGAAGGGGCTGCCCAAGTCTGTTCATCAGCTTGGATAATTCAATGTTGTGCTCCCGGTAGAAGTCTCTTAGGAACAGCCGTGACTGTGTGGAAAACACAGACCACATTAGTGTGAAAGAAAATGTTACCCTCAACACATCCATAGGTAATCTAGGACACAGATGATAAGAAAATCCAGGTTGGTTTGCTGGGATGTTTCTACACCTCTTGCTGCCAACAGATTTGAGACAGTTACTCACCGAGGAATCCATATCAGGGTATTTTCTTCCTTTACTCTTTCCTAGGCATTTAGTTTTTCCTCCATCTAGCAGCTGGCACCAAAATCCTTTTGCTTCATCAAATCTGAAAAGGACACTTGTCTTTAAAAGATACAGCCACATGCCCAATTAGTAGCAGCAGAAATTAAGTAACTCCATAGGTATTTTCCATTTCAGTGCTTTACAAATTGGGTTTGGGTTTTATTTATTTATTTGTGGTATTGATTCCTTTTTTTTTAGCACTTGACTACTTTGACAAGAAATCCATTACAACCATGACTGTTTCAGCTTTTTGCAAATTTCAGAGGTAATGTGGTGTTACAATATTTGTCTGTTAAGCTTGGGGTGGGGGGAGAATAATAATCAATGTTTTACTGTATGTAAATTCTTTTACATCTCCTCATGGAGAAGTATTAGAGAATCCCCCGACCATTTAGAGTCAGTTTTTCTTTTCTTGCTTAAACACAGGTATAAGGCAATGCTGGGAACCATGTCTGGTCTGGTCTGTCCTGTCTCCTCAACTGGCTAAAGGTGAGCCTGAGGTTTGAGCAAGTACCTCTACCAAACTCTGAGGCCAGCTGACCAATACCATTTATTTTCTGACCCTGGCTGAAGGTACCACCCAGTACCACTACTGTAAATAGTCCATTTACCATCACCACATGGGCTTCAGCAAGTAAGGCTTTCAAGTAATCTGCCATTTCTCTAAATCTGGCCTCCCCTGGGGAGCTATGTGACATCCACTTGGAAAACAACTGTGGGAGAATTGAATTGGTTCTCCTCTCTTTACTGTTAAAGGAAGGGACAATTGCCAATTGCCTACACACATGTGCAGCACCTGCGACCCTCAACTAGCATAGGCTGTGATAGCAGAGAAGATGGGAAAACAGGTTGCAGCTGCAAGGAACAATATTCAGGATCTCCAGTGGGCTTGCAGGATTTTCACTGAAGACTGATATGTCCACAGTTCACCTTCAACTAGCAGTTAATCTATTCAGATTAATTGCACTTGCACTTTGGGCAAGATCACAGTAATGGCTGAGTAACATTCTTCAACTTAGTAAGAGTAAGGTAGTGCCTCTGCTAACACTTCCTCAGATAGCTCTGGGCACCTGTCAACTCCATGCCTTCTGTAATAATAGGCTCTTTACCTCAAAGCTGTGCGATGTGTCCCTAATCTCCATCTGGTTGAAGATATGAGCAGCTCATCATATATTTTTTTATCATACCTCCTCTACTTTCTGTCAGATATAGGTATAACACAAAGCATAAGGAGTGCTAATAATTCCAGCACCTTTTCTGAAACCACAAAGACCAAATTGTAATTACTGCTGTGAGCAACTTCACGCTTCTCCATGACAGTGCCAAAAAACACCCCTTCCCCTATCATTTCTAGAAAGACAAAGCTATGATTCCAGTCTCGGCATAGCATCTCATGCTATCTGAACCTACTTTTAGGGTTAGGCATACCTCTGAAACCTTAGCAGGTCATGTAGTCAGAGCTAAGTATTCTTCCAATCAAGTGCTCATTAGTATCACACTTGGCTAAGAAAGCATCCTCCCCAAACCAATTTCCCTACCTGAGGGCCTGGGTGTAGTTAAAGAGCGGTGTAACTCCTAAGAACTTCTGGATGTTGTCCATGACAGAGGCAGGGTTGTGTCTCAGCTCCTGGCCATCCACAATGAGAAGCTGAAAAGAGAGCAGCTGCCTTAGCCTCTGACAGTTTGTGCTGAATGACACGCATGAGCTTCCTGGATCTCAAAACTGCCCCTGGCCTTTGTGCCTGTGAGTAAAGGCTGCCAAAGCCTGTTTATTCTAGAGCAACATGGTGAGGGGATATGGCCCGTTTGTCACCACAGATAGAGAAGTTTTGATACAGGCCACAAGTACCATAAAACAGTAGATCATGACAGGCTTTGCTTAATAAACTTGCCTTTGGCCAAATGCCCTGTAACTAAGCACTAAGGCCCATCAGTAGCATGATTTATAGATTGTCTCTGGAAACCTCGTATTCTTTTTTGATCTCAGCAGCCATTCTGCTAAGTATTCTTCTGTAACCTATGGTTATTCTCCTGTTACATGTATGATAGACAATAACAAATAACATTTGTGCTAATTAATTACCTATTTCAAAGAACAGAACAGAAAAATAGTCGCATGAACTGAAGTAGGAGACCCTGACCCACAGTAAGTACAAGGATGGCGTGTCTGGCTCTATTATTCCTCACAGCAGTAACCTCCAGGAATGAGGCAATGAGATAGAAGCCCAAGAATGTTTTTCCATGTCTCTTTTCAACTTGGCAGATCTGTCATGTATGGTTTAGGCTGCTGCTTTGTCAAAGAATAAGAGACTAAATGGGCATTATAAGCCTCTGCCAGATTACAGACTGTAAGGATAATCCCAGCAGCAGAAAGGAACTTTAAAGAACACATCCTGATTCACACTGTGTTGGACAGTTTATAAATTTCTTGGAAATTTGGAGACAGTAATGATCTATACTGTCTATTAATTGACTTTTTCCAAATTTATACACAAAACACAGAATCCTGACATCTCTGCAGCAAAATTTCCCTTCAGCAGACAGCTAAAGTCTTCACAACACAGAAACTAACAAGTGACAGAGTCCAAGAGCCTCTCTCTAAACCCATGAAACTGCAGCAAGTAGCTGAACACTTACTGGGCCTGAAGAGGGTCCCTGGGCTGCAGGCTGCCAAGATGAAAGGAAGGGAGTGCTAACACTGCTGTTCTTGCTGAACTTCTCAATATTGTGGAGCAGTCTGGGAGATCACAGTATCCCCCTGCACTCATTTAGTTTTACAAATACAATAAAATGCAAAATTGGAGTATTCAAGCCTGATTTCTTATCAGCTCATAATAGGAGGAAGGAAGTGGTGGCTCTTGTTCCAAAAGACAAGATAGAAGGTGAAATGAAAATGGGGTGGGGGGGGCACATGCATGTGTTACAGTTTGTTCTCCTCTCCACTAAACCTGCAAGGGGCTCCACAAGAGCCTCTGACAAACCTCCTACCTGCCCAGAGGGGTAGTATGTTAGCCAGCGCTCTAGGTGAGTTGAATACCAGCCAGGGAGCAGGCATCGGCTTTGCAGGTTGCGCAGTTCCTGAGGGGCCTGGGATTTCGCAGAGATCACTTGGTAGAAGGTATAATTGAGCGCCACAGGGTCATTGTGAGCACGCTGGTGCTGAAAAATGTAAGCTAAATTTAGGAGTAGGAACACAAAATTTTATCTATCACATCTCTGTGCAGACTCCACTCACTTGGCACAACCACCCATCAATGCCTTTGTCTGTAACTGTCCACACCCTGCAGGCAGCCTGCATCACGTCCCCTGGCCCCTCTACCGGGAATGGATCCATGGGCTTTAGGCCCTGGGCTTTCCCCCTCACCCCACTGGAACGTCTCTCTGGCCCTCACCCACAGAACAGTGTAGCGAAGTTACCTGGTACCACGAATAGGCTCGGTCAGCAGGGTTGATCAGAACAGTAATGATTTTGGCTCGAGGCAGCAGGGCTGCACCACGTTTTGGTACCACCTCTGTGTCAAAGTAATTGGCACTCTTCTCAAACATGAAGTCTGTGCTGGCATTGGAGGGGATGGGAAAGAATTCCATGTACCTGCCGAACAGATGGGATGTTGGTGAGCAGCACAGCCCAACAAAGAAATGTCACATGACAAAATGATCTTGCTCCTCTTCAACAGATAGAGTTTGCAGAACAACAGCACCTCCCCAGTAATGCAATGAATGGGCAAACAGGTGCAGAGCTGGCAGAGGCATGACTTGGAAAGGGGTGGTGGAGCACAACATAGAAAGCTGGAGATCATAAAAGGCTAAGAAAGTCTTTTTCTGAGAGTGTGTTCCCCAAGTCCTTAGCCAGTGGAAGGAAAAGGCTGAGAGTAGGGTACTAGTTGCATGCTCTACAGAAAAGAGTTTTTTTTCCAAAAGTAAGGTCAGAATCAGCTGCCTGCCCTGCCACTGACCGTTTGTTTAAACCCATCTAAATCATTTGTCTCTTTGTACCTCGGTCCATAGCTGAGATGCAGGGTAAAGAGCTCTGCTCTGCCTCATAGGAGCTTGTCAAATTAGTCAAGTGGAAACTGTAAGATATTCAAGTAATGGTAGGGTAGAGGGTAATGGGGAGACAGGGCACTGTAAAGCACTGGAAGACTGGTCTCTGCTGAAATTTAAGCTGTACAATGAACTTGAATTCCATGCTAAACACAAAGATTCTCCTCTTGCATGTGATGCTACACTCAAATCAAGTTGAGTGACTTTTCCAGGGGATGCACATAAAAGCCTACGCTTTTGAGGCCCATCTGTCAGCTAGTACAACTGCTCTGTAGTGCTTGACTCGGAACACTTCACTTAAGTACCAACCACCTTCCAATATCTTTTCAACAGTCCTCTAAATGATCAGAGAAGTTAGACAAAATCTCCCACAGCTGACAGGCAAAGAAATCCCACAGCAGAATGCCTTATTGCCACACAGCTGTCCCTTAGAGCCACACATGAGGGAGTGCAGTGCCACAGCTGACCTGAAGTTAATGTTTCGAGCAAGAAACTTCTTTAAAATTTTTTTGCCTGGAAACATAGTGGCATAATAGTGCCATAGTTATACTAGAATTTCCCTGCCAGGTGGAAACACTTTATCCTAATTGCATACTTTTGCAGGTAAAGATGAAGGTATGCATGTGGACACTAGAGCCTGTGCAAGGAATGCAGTGATGGCTCCAAGTCTAAAGGGCCCAGAACAACAGTAGGGAGGTTGGCTCCTTAACTTGGAAACCACGAAGAACTTTTTAGTGAGCACACTGTTGTCTGTTTTGCATATCAAAGGATAAGAAACCTCATGACAGCAGTGCATTCAACAAAGACTGAATTTTTAAAGCTAAATCATGTCTACAAGTCTCCTGGTGAACAGTCAGTAAAATCAGAACCTACCTGTCCTGCTCCTGGGACTAAGCAGTTGGGTTAGCAGGAAAACAGCTGCTCAGAAATAGAGACACTACTGAGGTGGTCAAGGTGGACATACAGAGATACTCGGGAGAAAACAACACAGGCGCATCTTATCCCAGAAGAACACGTGTCAGGGTTCTTACCAATCGATTCCTTTATGATAGTTGGGTCCATTAAAAAACTGGATCTCCTCGAAGGTGGATGGACTTGGGAAATTACTGGTGACAGCTGGATGCATGGTCAAGAAGAGGTGCACAGCTGTTGTGCCTGCAACATGAACCAGTTAACAGGACCTGGGTCACACATAATGCTTGGCTGAATGAAAGGCCCTACCTACACCACAACAAACAGTCCCCAGATGGGCACACTCCTACCATGCATGGCTAACCCACCCCTTAACTCATGCAGGTTACAACAGCAGTGACACCAAGCACTTTGGGATTTAACTTCACTGAGGAGTCCAATACCACATTTCAGCTCATACAGCTGATTTAAGTCACCTCCTTAGCACGACAGCTGTCACCCATGTCAGTGACCCCCACACCTTATTTTCCCTGGTGGCATAGCCACACTGTCACATGGTAGAACCCATACCTGCCAAACAGGAGATGGCCTGGGCACCACAGGACAGCATCATGTGTTTGGGAAGGAGATGAGCTAGGGACAACATTAGTGTCCTTAGATGGGAATTCAGCTAGAGATGCCTTGGCCTGCCTCTGCTATAGATGTGTTCCCTTTACCCAGCCAAACCCAATAATCCTGCTCAGCGCACAGCTGTAGGCTTCCAGCAGGCCAATAGATCAGCTGAGAGAAGGGTTTTCTTACGGTGTCATTGCAAGCTTGGGCCGTGATATGGGAGGGCTCTTGCTGCACAGACACCAACAGAGCTTCACAGTGACACAGGCAGGAGACAGCATTTTGGCTGGGACAAGCTTCCTCCCAAGGCCAGGATCACCATTTGCTGTGCATAGTTGGCAGCTGCTGTTTCACTGCACTACAGAGAAAGCCAAGGTTTGAAGACCTGGCTTTGGCTGAAGAGATTTTGCTCTCTTCAGCCTAGAAGGGACTCCTCAGTACAGTATATACAGCCAAGTCACTGCCAACCACAATACCACAGCAGTTAAGTGATGGTGACAGAGGTCAGAGAAAAGAGGATCTCTACCTCCTGCTGACAGTGACATGGAGCATGCAGTGGGTACACAGATCTGTTGCAATAAAAGCACTAGGGGGCATTCATTGTAACCTTTGCTAAGCATGTACATTTAGTCCTGCTGACAGCTTAGGTTTGTGACACACTAAGAAAGGTCACAGTTTCTCTGAGCTTACATGGAAAAGCCAAAACACAACCCTGCAGGTAGGGCTTTTCTCTGCAAATCAGGACCGAGCCAAGCAAAATGCCAGGATGCAAAGTGCTGATAGACTTGCCAGATTTAGGTTTGAACAAATCTGAGATTCTCTGAAATGTGGCTATTTGGCAGCTTGCAAAAAGGGCAGCTGTACAGATCTAAAACACAGACCTTTCCAGCTCTCATCTCTGGAGGAATAAGATGGAAGCTGCTATCTATCTTTAGATGAAGTATTCGCATTACCAGTTTTCTGAGGTCCCACGATGAGGAACTTGGGGAGTCGATCACATGTTTTCTCTTTGGACCAGATATCCTTGTGCCTCTTATCATCGCAGGGATTCTGCAGCACAAATGATGGGATTAAGCTTTACCACAGGAGCTAATGGGAAAGGGGAGGAAAAGCTGGAAGGCCAGTCCTCTTGGGAAAATACTATTAGCATATGAAGAACACTTCACAGCCACACTGCTGCTCTGCCAGGCACCAAGAAGAGTTAAGTAAAAACATGGGGGAACGTTTCCAAAAGCTCCAGAGTGACACAGTAGCCAAGGTCCTTCTGAGGGTGTTAACCACAGGCCTTGCCCTGTGTAGCCGTGCTGGGCTGGGCCACCACAATAGTACAGCTCAGCATCTGTGAACTTCTGGCAGACAGACAACTCTATCACCTTCAGTTAATTTCATCTGCTCATTACCATGCAGAGAGCTGCTGCACTGGGATAAAATGGAATAAGCATGTTTTTATTTAATGAACATGAATTCTGCAGTGTGAAATTACTTTAAGATTAATCACATTAACACGCCTGCAAACTCCTCCAGCACCAAACAGGGTTCTTCCTTGCACACTTAACATTTCACAGCAGCTTGCTCTAATACAAGCCCTTTAATGACCCAAATGCTTACAAGCTTGCCCCCTAGTCACTTATGACAGTCATCCCTGTCCCTAAGTTCACACCATGACCATGCCCTGCTGCTCCTACTCCCCATCCCTTCCACCTTGCAATTTGCCACTTGCAGCCTCAAGCCACAGAGGTTAAACCTAAAAAGCTTTATGCATTACCCCTCTGTGCTCTGGACCAGCAGTCTTGCCACACTTTAAATGTGGGACATACCTCTTGGAAAACCACTAGGAGCAGTTAAAGCTGCCTTCTCACCTGCCACAAGGGATTCTTCTCCTGGGGAAAGATTTCAAAGTACTTTTTTGCAAGTTGAACAGGGGGCAATGTTTGCAATCGAAGGTTGGTCCAGCACTGCACAAACTTGACCAGGCTCTCAAAAGTGTACAGTCCCAAACGGTCATTCCCATAGTTGGACAGGTGGGTCATGAAGATGCTGATCTGAAAATAGGAAAGACATGGGATACTGGTAAATTGGGTAACAGTATTGTCTCCTGCTAGCTTGATTCCACTGTCACCAAGACACTGTTCACACCTCAGACTGCCGTGGCTGTCTGAGTTGATGAATGTCCATCTGCCAGGATACAGCACTGCCTTGATGAAAAAGAAAGAAATTTAGTGCTTGCAAGACAGGAGGAACTCAGGAGAGGAGGGACACAGACCTCACGGTAACCCCTGGGAATGGAGGGGGGCGGGGGTAGGGGGTGATAACTGAGCCCCGGATGTGAGGCCAGAACAGTTTCAAAATCCCATTCCAGTGGCTCTGGGACATTTAGGGGAACAAGGGTTAGTCAGTGACTCTCTCCTAGTCAAAACCTTGCAAAGCCTCTTTCATGGGAGAACAGGAGCTTCCCTTCCTCTCCCCAAGGCACAACCAGGTCAACCTCTCTAGCTGTGGTGCCTGCTACAGCAGGGGAGCAGGCCAGGGCATGGTGGCACAAGGGACAGTTTTCGCAGGAGTTATTTCTAAGCCCACAGCCTGTCAGCTTTCATTCACTTCGGAGTTGACATCCCAAGTGTAAAGAACAACTAGCAATTCACACTTTAAAACACAAACAAGCAATACCTGGGGATCTGAACAGGGACTGCAAAGAGACATTGTGCTAGGAGATCGTTCTAAGAACAGACTGATAAGGTTTTAGCTCGCAAAAGCCTTCAGAACAGGCAGCCCCTGAAAAATGTCCTGCCAAGCCTGAGGATGTAAACCCTTGGGCAAAGTGGCACCGAGAACCCATGGGAGCTCCCCCAGCACTGCAGTGCTCAGGAGCTGGTGTGCTATCTCTGCGTTGCCAAGCCATCCCTTCTCTCAAGCAGATACATTTCCCTCCTGTCTGTTTTTCAGTATTTTAACTTTTGGAAAAGAGTGTAAAAGACTGCTGTCAGCTTGACTGTGGTGTGTGGCTTTGACAGGTCCCATGGCGTTCTGCATCCCAATACCTGTAACACAACAGCACTTTGCCAGACACAAGCCACACCATGGCTAGAAGTTAGCAAAACAAAAGCAGAACACTAAGGTCAATGGAAGAATGACTATATGGATGATTTAGCGCTCCTTGCCCAGTGTCTGTTAGTGCAGGGAAGGGAAGAGACCTAAGTCACAGTAGGGGCACCCATTGCTGCACAGTTCAGGGCTGAATCCTGATGATGCCAGGTAAGGTCAGCAGGCAACAAAAGGCTTCCCTGGCAGGGGGCAGGAATGGCTTTCCCACTCACAGTAGGGGAAGAGCAAAAGGGGGAAGCAGGAGACAGATGGTCTTGGGATGAAGACATTTGCTGGCACTTAGGAGGTCTGAATTAATTTTTCTGCCCAGTGTTGCCATGGTCTGGTCTCAGTGCAGCAAGAGGTACTGATAGATAGTAGCTCTTTGTGCCTGAGCCATCCCCAAGACACTGAAATGAATTTAATCCTGTGCGTGAGGTGCTCAAACCCCAGGGTCTTTGGGTAGGCAGTGGTAGGACTTTGGGACACATGGAAAATAAATAGAGTTAAAGATTTATCACGTTCGTCTGCCTGTGAGTTTTCACTTCTGGTTTCCTACTGAGCTGACAGAGAGGCCCTGCCAGACAAGCTCTCGCACCTACACTTCAAAGAGTAGCGCGTGCTTGGTGCTGTTGTGTAAAAATGATGTGCTAAATAAAACACAGAGCAAAGGACAGAAAGATCTTCTGTGTATCAGCAGGAGCATGCCATGGAGCAAAAGGCAGCAAAAGGATGTGTCTCATGTTGTATCTTGCCATTTCTGGGAGACACCAGGAAGGTGGTGTGACAGCAAAGGGTGGCTCATCCCTTTAGCTTGCTAGTGAGACATTTAGAGGAAAAGTTTACTGCATGAAGCATCTGGCTTACTGGCATAAACCAAGTACTGCAGCAGGGAGGACGCAGGTCACCACCTGGGACCCCTTCAGGATTTCCAGAATAAAAAAAGCCTGCATGTGATCCAGGTTAGCAACTGTGTCTCAAGGCTGACTACATTCAGTAAAATGGCTCACACAGGTAATGCTGTCACCTGCAAACAGTCCCAAGCAACCAGATTTAGAAGACAAGACAAGCCCAGTTGAAGAGCCATCTCCCTATCCTTCTTTCTGAGCATGCAGTCATGTCCCATAACACACATGCACTGTTAACAAGGTCTGGCGGCTTCCTCTGCCTCGGCACAGCTCCTGCTGCCAAAACAGCTCTGAGCACTACTTCTGACATAAGCTACACTCAAGTCCCATCTCTCCCTCCCTCCCATCCACACCCAGTGACCCCGGGGACTGGCTTGGTAATAACACCTCCCTCCTGTCCCCCTCCCTTCCACTGTCAGCATGCCATGGTTTCCCCTCCTTCACACTAAGGAAAGATGAGAGGAAAGGTCACAGAGAGCCTAAAATACAGAAAGCATGAGGGTATGAGCATTCTTGCAATATGTAACAAGCAGCTGCGGGCACAGAAGTAACCTGCCTGCATAGTGTGAACAAAAGTATTTGTGAGAAGCGATCAGCCTGTCTGCTGAACATCAACAGCTATTCTTCCTGACATCAGAGCTTGTTCACTAATCAGAAGATCAAACATCTTCTGTTTGCACTGTGGAGTTAATTATACGCATACAGGCTTGGAGACTCCTGCATGTGTATATCCACTCAAAGAGAGCTGGAAGCACCAAAAAGGACTGAAAGAGCCTGGTCCAAGTCTGCTATGGATCACTGCTGGGGCTGTGGGGCTGGCCAGCTTTCTATCAGGTCTGTGAGATGGCTCTATCAGCGAGGGGAGGAATGCAAGGGTCTGAGTCACTGTGCAAACATGAGCAATGAAGAGGAGCTTAGAGCACAGTACTCCACTGCCAAAAGGAAACAAAAGTGTAAACATGGGAAGCATCTGAAGGCACCTGAGTTTTAAAAGTCACCACGAAGAGCCAACAGTAAATCTGGCAAATAAACTCATCCTATACCACAGCACAATCCTCCCAAACTTTTTGGATGACAGATTATTGCCAGCTGCTTCGACCATCACATGCTTATCAGCAAATTTTAATGAGGAGCTCTAGAAACTCTGTTTCTACAAATTCCTTGGCACAGCCTCCTAGACCAGCAATGATCTCTGGATTACAGTCTGGCAACTGGTTTTCCAAGAGAAACCTAGAGCTCTTAAGTTTCACAGTGGCTATATCTGCAGGCATTCTTTAAGATCTGACAATTATGAAGTGCAGCAAGGTGGATTTCACCCAACATATGGGAAGAGAAGCCCAGAAAAGAAAGCAGTTTCTTTCCATCTGACTGATCACTCCATATATAATGCAAAGAATAGCCTTCTCCTTACTACAGACTTTGATTAAGCAGGTAGATTTGGTTTTTGTGTGTAAAGATAACCATTCTGTCTCAGGCGACAGGGACAGAAGGCTGGCTTCCAGACCTTGGGGATGGAAGGTTGGCTTCAGACCTGGAAATACGAACCCCTAGCTTTTTAGCTAGGGCTGTTATAGATCCATACCTTCTGCAGATCATACACCAAGCCAGAGCTGGTCACAGGCTAACCTTCAGAAACACATGGCCTGTTTGTAAACTACAGCCTGTCTATGTGATGCACCCAAAGCACATTGCGAGTATCTTTTCACTATCACAGTTCTAGGAGTAGAGAGGCACAAAAAAAAAAAAAAAAAAAAAAAAAGAAGAAAGATACAAGAAAAAATTAAGCTCATTGAGGGAAAAAACTTGATTTTCTGATTCACTGAGCCTCTACAGCCTTAACCAAAAGTGGCTAAAGCTGAGTATTCAACCCTGTGATCAAGATGCAAAAGAAGGAGGGAATGAAAGAAAACATCACAGTGAGCAGAGCCGCTGATGTTTATGGGATTTGTCATGTAACAAGTACTCAATAACTGGAACCAGTACTCAAGGGTTCCCACCTAGGAAGCTAGTGAGAAACAACCTACTTTCAGATCTGCTTGCATGGCTTCTTGCCCATACTAAGGCACTGGTGGAAAAGATGTATAAAGAAGTAAGAAGACAGAAATTTGGAAGTCATGAGAAAAGAAAAGATTAAACATCATTACATCCAGGAGTGGCTATAGAGGTAGACATTTTAAAATCACTGTCTAAACCTGGCAGGGCAATGTCCATTCAGACAAAGGAAGGACAATAGGTGCCAAATCAGCTTTAATAAGAAATAAATTCAGGTGGGGAACTGAGAAAGTTACTGTACAATCAAAAAGAGCAGAATGTCTTCCTGCTGCAGCCAACAAGAAGGAATTTGAGGCAGCATGATCTGTGGTTGGAGAGGGCTACAAAGCTTCATTTCCTAATTCTACCCATTCAGGACTTTCTAAAAATGACCGCTATTTTTTGTGTCTCTTGCCACCTAGTACATCTTCCCAGCTTCAATGGGAAGTGAGGAACTCATGTGATTTGCCATCCATGGCTAAGAACTGGGAAGGGACTGCAGGGTGTTGAAGGTACTATATTAACTTGGTGGCTTGATGGAACTGTCAAGCATTGAAAAGGGAAAAAGAAACACCTGTGTTAGACCCAGATTTCCCAAAAATGCCTTAGGGTCACAGCTTCATCACAAAAAAAGCATGCAGAAAATGTTTCAGTGTATACATATTGAAAGAAAGGGAAGGACACTTCATAACGAAAGCCCAGAGAAAGCAATTATTCCGAACAAAACTCATCAGTGAGCCAGGGAAGAAGCAGCAGATGTGCATGGAACAGAAGGAGCCAAGGCACATCTCACTTCTGATTCATGAAGATGCAGCAGCCTAAGTAACACCCACTTTACATTGGGCCATGCTCAGCACATCACCCTGGCTAGTTGCACTTGTCAATACTCAATACTGATGCTTCCTTGGCAGTGTGTAAAGCAAAGCTGCATTAACTAGCAAGTACTTCCTTGGCCCTCTATTTCGCATCTCCTTAGCATCACACTGGAGACGGCCACACTGTGATGGGTAGTTACACTGAATCTCCCATAAGATCTAGTCCTTTCCCAAATCAGGCACATAAATCGAGACACCCAGGCACTGATTCCCCTTTCAGATGAGCTTACAGGGTTCAGGAGCACTGTCAGGAAGAGTTCACCACCACGAATGCTCTTGTCCAACTCCTTTGAGCCACCGGGATATTCATTATAGAATATAGTGTGAGTAAAAAGACCACAGGTCTGTCGAGGCAGAACCTGGCAATATCAGAGAAAAGCAAGGTTAGGTCAGAGGCAGATGCAGCAGAATCTACACATGAATGTGTCAAAGCAGCGCTCTGTGGAACAATATAAAGAGTAAGGGACATAAGTGACATAGGTTCAGAGGACTCTTGGTATTCCTCACAAACATTTATTCATGACAGTGCAAACAAGTCAGTGGGATCTCAGTTTAGTCTTGTTGTGTTTGGTTTTGCTCTCTGTTCAGTACTGACTTCTGAATTGTACTGAGAAACACAGAAACTGGCTCTAGCCAAGTTTCTTCTCTTTGATTTTAGAAACACTGGTGATATCAAGATTAATGTCTCTGATGCAGGTCACTAGGAGTCTGTCCCATGGGTAGGAAAGTGGGCTCTGCTTGCCCAGCTGTGCTCACCATGATTCCATTATGGATGAATCCACGCCGGTACCGGGCAGGCCGTAGGTGTGGGTATTCCTCTGTACTTGTTACTTGGATGCTCCAAACGGATTTCCACGCCTCATAGAGTTGTGTGTGGACAGGATAAACCCCAGAATGATGGGGGGCTACAGCATAGCCCAAGTCTGTGGGAATCCCATGCTCCTGGAAGCAGAATATGCAGCTTGATCATTCAATATTTAACTAATATCCTTAATAAGGACCATATTTAGCAATGGACTCCAAGTTGGAGCAAGGTGACTGTTGTGTTTTAACCCCAACTGGCAACTAAGCACCATGCAGCCACTCGCTCACTCCTCCCCCCAGCCTCAGTGGGATGGGGAGGAGAATTGGGGGGGGGGGGGGGGAGGAGTAAAACTCATGGGTTGAAATAAGAACAGTTTAATAATTGAAATAAAATTAAAAAAGAAATTGTAATGAAAAGCAAGATGACAAAAAGAGAGAGAAATAAAATCCAAGACAAGTGATGCACAATGCAATTCCTCACCACCTGCTGACCGATGACCAGCCAGTCCCTGAGCAGCGATCCCTGCCCGCCCCTGTCACCAACATGCCCCAGTTTATATACTGAGCATGACATCCTATGGCATGGAATATCCCTTTGGCTAGTTCAGGTCAGCTGTCCTGGCTGTGGTCCCTCCCAGCTTCTTGTGCACCTCCTTGCTGGCAGAGCATAGGAAACTGAAAAGCCCTTGACTTAGGATAAGTGCTACTTAGCAGACATCACTGTTATCAACATTATTCTCATACTAAATCCAAAACAGAGCACTGGACTAGCTACTAGGAAGAAAATTAACTCTAACCCAGCCAAAACCAGGACAGTGACAGAGTAACATGAAAACTCTCTGGATTGGGAAACCTAAAATACTGCTTGTACTTCTAGTTTTACGCAACTACATAGATATAAGAGTGATTCTGTATCAACAAGGACATCTAGCACTGGTAACAGCTGCTATAAGAAGGGTCTTGTAGCTTGCAGGTGGGATAAATCAGATTAATTCACAAGCAACAGGTCAGGTTCCTTGGTTACTACAAACTAATAAATGCTGTTAAACGGCACATCTCACTCCCACAATGCCTAGATCTGAGTCACTGGAGGAGGAAACCAAAATTTCCTTAACTGATACAGAAGGAAAGGAAGATGACGACTAGGCTCTGTCTTGTCTCTAGCAATTCAAAGAAAAGCAGACATGAAGCAAGAGACTGTTGAGGGTAAAGATATGGGGCCTGGAGCTATACTAAAATGACAGGAAATACCTGAATTTCATGGGGTTTAATTCCACTGTGTGGTTCTGGTAACAATATGAATGATGACAGCTCAGCCCTGGTTGTGTACAATAAAACCAGAGCAGAGCCCCTAAATGAAGCAGCAACCTTCTCCTTCCCACTGCTAGCCTGTTTTACATTAAATATGTGTAATTGCATTCTGTGCTTTCTCTCTCTTTGCAGAAGACTGCACTGTTATTTAATCAGTAAAAGAAGGAGCCTAAATTGTTCCTATAATGCTGCAACTGTGCTCTGAATTCAAGATCATTCCTAATCTGTGTGTGTCATGGGAACACAAGACAGCAGCCTGTTATTCCCAAGAGGATTACCAACAAAAGAACCAAACTAGAGATGCAGAGGACATTTCTTTTCAGTGAAACATGTATACTATATTCAACTCTGGGCTGTAAACATCAAACAGACATTGTTCCATCAATGCAGGATGTTCAAGGCTTCCCCCTCCTCTGCCAAAACCCAGGGAACTTCCCCTGAACTTCCTAGATAAATAACTTCCTTCAGCATTGTCTGGGGAGGCCAGAAGTAGGGCTGTTAGCACACAGAGAATTTCATACTACCAACCAGGTGACTTCCTTACAAAACCACAGTGAATAAGGATGGAAAAGGAAATGCTTTCTCACTGCCAGAGTTTGTAGATTAATTGGATTTGGATGGTAATGCTACAAGTTCACACCTCAGCAAACAAGAGCCTTGGGATTTGCACCCTGGAATGTAGTGGGGCTGCCTGGGGCCATGCAGGTGCCAGGAAACACTTCCCACTGCACAAGCAGGCATGCAAGTGGTGTTTCTTGCCTGAAGACAGCAGGAGCCATGCCCCAATTTAAACTTCCAGAATTGCTTTTCTTAAATGCAGCTGAGTTTCTAGACTAGTATTTGATTTCAGTGGGGTCCAACCAGCTATCCCAGGAGAAAAATGCTTAAGGATTAATACTGTAAAGTAAATAAACTGTGATGTCCCTCACCACTGCAAACTGTTTGTTGAGCTTCATCTGCTCAGCCAGCACAGTGACATTGTGGAAAAGATGAGGCTGCATGTGACTCCACATGTGAGGGAACCACCAGAACTCCTTCCTGTGTTTGAGCAGCATGTCATCCCCTTCATCTTCCTCATCTGTACCTACAGACAGCAGAAAGAAAGTGCAAAAACAAAAGGCAGAAGAGGGGCTCTGTTTCAAAGCAGTGGCTAATCCCCTGAAATGCTGAGTCGTTCCAACAGAGAATCATGCTCTCTCTGTGTTACACACATGCGCGCACACACACATGGGGGCTGTACGCAGGCGCTTGGACAAAGGAGTGCCAGGGGCTTACCTGTGTGGTAGAATTTCCCTGAGAAGCCCAGGTTGAAGGTGAAATTTGGGACTAAAGTTCTCAGTTTATTCTGGGTGCTCAGTAAAGCCTGTTTGAATGAAAGGAAAAAGAAGTGTTCATATTCAGTTGCTCTGTTAACATTTCTCTGTGCTCTACTGGTGCCCAGTTCAGCCTGAAGAGGTATCACAGGGGATAGGGCTAAGGCATTGTTGCCTGTGGAGTGAAGCACAGTAACCAGGTGCTCCACATACAGAGTCTTTACTTGAAGTAGTTCCACTGTACTAAATGATGACACTTTAAAATCACAGTCAGATGATGCTCTCCAATGTGAAGGACCCAGAATGTCTGTGCTAAGGCAAAAGGAAAATAAATCTCACTTTCAAGCAACACATCCCTTACTCTTCCCAGGTTCAATCTCCCTTCATCTCCCATGTTGGCTGGGACTTTGCTATGGAACCTCTGCCCTTTCTCTAAGCCTATGAGTTAATGAAAAGGAGGATGGGGCAGCATATGGTGCACAGTCAAAGGAAGATAAGTCAACAGTATCATGAACAGTAACTAAGTGATCCAAAGGGAGGGGGCTTTTATTTAGAGAGGAAAGGTGGATTCACAGAACTACCCATGCAAGGAGTCCTGCCACAGCAGGGAGGTATCCCTTGCTTTGTGTCCCTTGAAAGTGCCCAAATCCTTCCTTTTGTGGCAGGAAAAGTTTCCTGGCTTCTGCAGAGAAAACCTGGGGGAGCTGACATTCAGTCATCACATATCCTACTCTCTTACTCACATTTGCCTGCTTTAAATGTCCAAAATAATTGCTATAGCCAAAGAGAAGGAGCCTTGTGCCACAAACCCCAAGGCCCACCACTGTACAGAGTAAGACAGCAGACAGTCTTGAGAGGAAAAAAAAAAAAACCCAGAGGCTCAGTATGTCACAGACAAGTAAGACACAAACTAATTCCAGTCAAATTTCTTCTGCTGGAAAACAATAAAAAGAGAGAAGCCCTGAGATGCATGCTCTGCTGCTACCTGCGTGCTTTGGGGAAAGTGTCACTGCTGCAGCTCCCCATGGGAGAAGTTCTCAGTCAAATAGGAACCTGGCAGGAGGACTGTTGGCAGGTGACAAAGATGGTCCTTGCCCAGGCAGTTATTTAGATTGTAATAGCTTTTCTAAGCAAGCAATGGATCAGTGGCTGCATGAAGGTCAAGGTGATGACCTCTCAACAGCAGATCTGGGCTAGATGCAAATACACAAGCAACCTGGCACATAATACTGGGAAAAGTATACCAACTTTTCAAACTGTGCAGGGGAGATGGGCAGATCTTTCTGCATTAGCTGCCCTTCCCCAGCCCCAAGGAGCACAAAAGAGCACTACAACGCTGCCTTCACATGGTTCACACTCTATAGGCATTGTCTAGGCACACTGCTCCATTGGTAGTGAAAATGCATTCACAAATGCAGACTCTCATTCAGTGGAGGGACCAGCCTTGACACCTACCACTTAAGGATATCCTGACAAATCACTGCAGTCACTAATATTTCAAAACAGCGTTAACCAAACACTGATCATCACGTTAATTTAAAAATTATGACTTCTGTAATTTACTTCAATCACCCATCCACTGCAAATGTATCCTGGAGCAAATAAGTTGAGTGGTTTTATTCCCAAGGCAGGCAGCCCTTGACCTCTCACACACGGCAAGGTGGGAAGACCAGACAAATTATTTCTGCAGCGCTGCAGACACTCTCAATGCTCCCTTTGAGGGAACCAAGCTTTCCGACTCTTCCCTAGAGACACACTTAATTGTTGTGTGGATGTGGGGAGGAGGAACAGGCAGTGACATCAAGTACAGCCTGGGACAAATTTCAAAGATCCCAGCTCCTCCATGGCCACATGCCTACCACATCCTTACCCCAGTCCCCACCCAAGAGCAGTATTTTGATAAATGTATGGCACATGACATCTCCAGGACCTATAAAAAATGTAGGCAGTGCTTTTAAAAGGTGACATGCCAGCAGCACTGATGGCTGAAGCCTCCTTTGCTGCACAAGATCCAGAATAGGCAACGGGAGGTCAAGTTCCCCTCACGTAACCCCGTAAGACACAGGGACTCATTCCATACACCAGGGAGCACTGACTAAGAGCTGTGCATCTCTCCACAAAACACCTGTCTACCCAGCTGGATGACAATACTGCATCAGATTTCAGACCAGCACCTTGAACACATCGCCCAGTATCTTAGACACTTTCTTTTCTTGTCTCCAGAGCTGTCCCAAGCCTTATCACTTCTCTCTGCTGCCCTGAAAGGCACATCCAGTTCTTCAAGCTCTTCAAGCTCGGGTAGGAAGGTGGAGGGAGGAAAGACAGCGGTTAAGAGGCTTAGCATTCCTCTGCACAGAGGGAGATTTAAAGCCTGGCTGGGGTTACCATGACGACACATCTGTCTGATGATAAATCCCCAAAAGCCCTGCTCCAGCAGACAGCAATCCTTTGTGTCCAGGGAGGGACCAGGGAGAAACCGTGGGGGCCCCAGAAATTCTGAGACTATGGAGCCCTATGGAGTCCTGCTTTCCTGGCGGGTCGACTGCTAATCATGTGCCATCCCTCTGCTGATGCTGGGTCCTCTTCACAGCCACATCTATAAGGTGGCACAGCGTAAGTTTGAAGAAATGTCTTTCCCCTGCACAGGACAAAAGAGACTAAGGTGCCAGGTAAAATCTGGAAATGTGTTTCAACAAATTATGCATTCGCTGCTTCCTAGCACACTGGTTCAAAGAGGTCTGTGAGCTGTAGTACGGTAAAACAATACAGATGTGGGAATGGGCCGGGAAGATGGCACTTCTCTCTGCTCTGACGCCTCTTCACTCCGTTTCTCTCTTATAAAGTAGGATGAGTATGATAGTGCTAATAATATCTTACAGATGACTCAAGTGGCATTTCATTTATATCCATAATGTGCTCTGAGATTCTTAAACAAAAGGCAATCAAGAAATGTGGAGTAGGCTATCCATTAAGATATGAAAGAGCTAGCCAGATGCAAACAGATCTTCATATGCGGATTTAAGAAATTTAGTTGCTCACATGACACAGGACAGAGGACTAGCATTTTAGTTATCCCCCATCTCTAAAAAGCCAATCCTTCCAAGTATTTATATTTTCTAACTATCTTCCATTCAAAAAATCCTTCCAAGATTCAGCCAAGCCCACTAGCTAGCCACAAAGGCCCCTTCCGCAGCTAAGCTCCCTTCTAGAAGCTCAGCAATGCTCACCCCAGGAAGGAACACATGGGGTCGCCAAGAGATTCCCACCACTGGCCACCAGAACTCACAAGCCACATCAAGGCCAGACCTACTTCACGCTTATCACAGGCTATCAGCAAACATCCTCTGCAACTCACTACCTGTATTTGTGGAGGCCTTTAGTACTTAATTGGGGCAGCCATGCTGCAGGCCCAAGTGACAGACATCTACATTCCAATGCACATTTCTGGACACAATGCAAAAAAGGTCTAAGCTTCAGCCTGATGTTTGATGCCTATCACTTTAAAAAAGGCTTTTTTATAATATCAAATGATGATAAATATTTACTTCTAAGCAAATGTTAGGGGAAAAAAATTTAAAATTGTGCCTTTTGTTGCAACCCATTTAAAAAAATCTATATAATCTCACTGACGGATCTGCAAAGATTTACTCAACAGTCATTACAAGCTCTTGATGCTATCCAGTGAAAGACAAAAACTCTCTCAATGGGGTTAAAATTCTAGGAGCAAGGAAGAAATCAGGGGAAGCCACAGCATCCTCACTGTACCCTCTTTTAGGCTGCTTCTTTAGGATCTCATCCTCTTCTAAGATGTCACTGTGTCCTTGGCATTGCAATAATATGGGGCTAAACCTTCATGCAACTCTGCTTTTTTAGCTATAAAATTTTTAGCTTCCAAAAGTGTTTGGAGAGATTTTAGCTGTTTCATACAAACCCTAAATATTACCTCCCCTATCTCAAGTCCCTCTAAAAAGAGGCAAAAGAAAAGGTGGAAATAAAGTTGAGAGTCAGATGCTGGGAAAAGAGGATTGCTGTGAGTCTAGGAAAACAGTAGGTGGACAAATGAAGAGAAACAGATGATAAAACATGGAGGAAGAAAGCAGAGTGCTTTGACAGCCTCTTCTCAAATGCTCATGCAAAGCACACTAGGAACATGTTGCAGAAACATCTTCTTCATAGGAACTGCCCCTGTGGACACGGGGCAGCACATTCTCAAGAGGATTTTCTGCAGTTTTCTCACTGCCCAGCAGTAGCATTGGCATAGCTCAAAACAGTGCTGTCAAAAGAGAAAGCATTCATGATACTGGTACTTCTAACTCCCCTACAATGTTAGAATCAGGGAGTTCAAAACTGCTGAGTATTTTCATTTCAGGTAAGATCAACCTCTACAATTTAGAAAGGCAAGAGCTGGCTGACAGCCACCTTCACTAGATTCTCTCTCTTCCACCCTCACCATTCATAACCCAAAATGAAATGATTGTCCTTGATTTTCACTTAGCTTGCCCTTAGACTTGCTAGCAATGATTGCTCACTATTTATGCCCTTGTAGAGACTTATCAGCAAAAGTTGCAAAAACTCATCTACTTAATCTTCTTTCCTCACACCTAAAGATCACCAGGAAGGATCATAAAAGCCAGATCCTTTGGCATTAGAAATGGCTCATCTGCGTTGGCCAGTTCCATGGAGGTTTGGTAAATTCCGAGGACTGATTTTAGAAGGGGCTAAATGTGGAATAATTGACAAGAGAAGGGATTTTCTGAGATTTTTTTTTTGTTAATTATGTGCAGCTCAAATCTCTGGTAAACTTTACAAGGGAAAAACGTTGGGAAAAACGTTTTCCCTGTGCAACTTCCAACTGTTTCACTTCAATTGAGGACTGCAAGCTCCTGCTGCAGCCCTTCAGCAGAAACAGACACTCAAGGGTTATCGTCTTTGAAGTAAAAGCAAGCACAATTCCTTTTTTTCTTGTTAAAGAAGAAAACTATTCAGGTCTCCTTTAAGCATCACAAATAAAAACATTCCTCCTCTCACATAGGACGTCTACCATAGGCATGCATTTGAACAAACTATACTCAGCACTTTCTTTTAATAGTCATTTTGTCTGGGAAGCTCTCTGAACATGGACCTGCATATGGCAAACAGGCTCACCTGGGACAGCAGAGTCAATTTTATACCTTCACACAACATCCAATCTTCAAACCACCACCCTGACCACTGTTAATCTAAGCTTCAAGATAAGGAGCTGTGTGTTGAGATAACAGCCCTGAAACACAGCTTTGATATAAAAGGCCAAAGAAAATGCCAGCTGTTCTGTCACTGTTATATCCCTTTCTCTCCCCATAGCAAGAGGCTATCAACAAATCCATGTAGTTATTTCTCGCTTTTAAAAAATAAAAATTCATTAAACTCTCATAGCTCTGCAATCAGAGAGCTTCTTTTAAATGGATAAATCTGCGTTTCATCTGCTTTGCCTGAGATTCTCTGCTTACTGATCACAGATTATTCCTCCATTTCACCCTGTTAAAACCCAAAAAAGCATCTTTTGGAATTATCTTGTCTAGGTTTGCTTTTAACATCACTAGAGCAGCCTTTGTTTCCAAGAGCTTTGGCCACCCATCTCCTGTTTTTCTCACATGGGTCTGTAACCTGCACAAACACTACAGAGGTGAGAATCTCTGCCAGTTTGGACTAGAGGGTGTAGGGCCTGCTTAGGACCAAGATAAGATTGTGATCCTTCAAAAAAAATCTTACAGAGCATTTCAGCACCTCAAAACATAGAGACACTGCAGTGAAATGAAGAAAATAAGTATTATATACAGCTGTTCCATTTTTCTATACCTGTCTGCTTACAAACACTTTTTTTATAGCTGATTGCTTAGAGAGTTATGGTCAAAGGTGGCTCTGAAGATTTATTAAAGAATGAAGCAAGTAAAATAAACAATGGCATGCAATTAGAGCTGCTTCAGGCATGCAGCTTCAAATAAACTGAAAAGATAAAGCTAGCTCTAAACAGAATGCAAGGGTTTCCTTTTCCCCAAGCTAAATCTGGGATCAGAAGCAGAATTTAAAATCTCAAAGACCTGAAAAAAATGGAGATTAACTGAGTTATGTCTTGCATGGATGCATAAAACACATAGAAAAGATGGTAAGAGTCCTAGTGAGGTGGAAGAGTGCTCTTGGGAACATGTAACGGATGAGGTTCAGTTCAGATAAGGGGACACGCATGTACAACAGTATTTTGTTTTATACCTTTGGCTCAAATGTTCTGTGCCCTTGGATGAAAGGTTAAAGGATGCTTCACTTTGAAGCTGTTTTGGAAACATGCTAAGGCAGCTGCTGTCACTATCGTCATCATAGCTGGTACCCAGGGAACTCCACCCAGGACTTATCCACGGGCAAGTGCTAAATGGGAATCCAGAGTGAAAGGCCTGGGGCCTCATACCTCTGGGAACAGCCTCAGCACACCTGGAGAAACAGGCAATGCACCTGCCTCAATGGCTACAAACCAGAACTGATGGGGAAGATACAAAGACAAGTCCCTGGCTCCATGAGACAGCATATGTACACATATCGCAGACTTAGAAGAACACTTTTCCGTGTACTTTCAAGGACACAGAGAATTAGAAGGGGCGCTTAGTTTTTTACCTTCTTCCTACTTGTCTTCTCCTTTGCCTGTCTCACTTCCCTTTCCTCCACAAAGTCTCTCTCTCTGTGCCTTTCCCATATCCTTTCCTAATAAGTCACTATTACTCAAGGAACTGCCAAGGAAAGCAAACCACAAAGATGTCATCTCTCTTCCCAGTCATGAGGCCACAGAGACGGTTCTCATGAAGGGTTGGTCTGAGCATGTTTCCCTGGTGAATTTTTGGATATTCCCTGCCCAGGGATGGGGGTTGCTGGTGGAGGATATGAGGGGGGTGTAACGAAGGGTGAAAGAAAACCTTTCTTTTCCCAATTTCGTTATGTCCTCAAAAGCTAAAACATAGACTATAGCAGTTTACACCACATGGACTGTCTTACAGTTTTGCAATATAATATACACAGT
Organism: Buteo buteo; assembly: GCF_964188355.1. Lineage (NCBI taxonomy): Eukaryota > Metazoa > Chordata > Aves > Accipitriformes > Accipitridae > Buteo > Buteo buteo. Next base: position 45,253,407 of record NC_134174.1, on the reverse strand, counting down.
TTATATATATATCTATCATAAATAATAACATAACAAATATAGTTTTTCTATTCTATTCTAACACAACTTGCCTTTTCCTTTCGAAAAGTAGACTTTACAGCTACAAATAGGTTGACAGAGGAAATCTGCCTATGCTTGTTTCCCACGTTAAAGAGGAGACAGGATAGACCACCACAGACATCCTCCTCTTAAATTCAGAGAGGCCAGCTACAGGTCCCAGAATGAAAAATTCTCCATTTAAACCTGCAAAACTGTTGAGAGAATCACGTACGGTGCCTCAGCATCTTTGCAGGCTACCTCTCTGTTTAAGATGAGAACAATTGCAGCAATCAACTCACTCAAATTAAATGCAACCTTAACTTTCCTGGCATACCGCACACACTAGATATTTGTCTGGGGCCTGTAGTTTTTCTGGGGAATTTACCTCTACATCAGACACCTTCATGCGAGTGCCCTCTTTTCCCACAAATATATCATCAATGTCGACGAGGATATAGCGATCGAGTGTGAGACAGAGGCGCTTGCCAGTCAAGTAGGCAATGGCATCCACAAAAATGAGTTTGTGCAGCCAAAAATTGAGGTTATTGCCAAAGAGAACCCGCTGGATCCCATCATGCAGGCCCAGGTCCTGCACCACTGTGGCATGCAATGCTTTGTGGGTGGCCAGGTGAGGAATGGACTCTGAGGACTTCGTGCTGGCCAACAGCACCGGCTCGTAGGTGCTGTGGTTTGACTGGAACACAGTCCAGTCATCACCAGGCAGGGGACCCTGCTCCACCTCATTAGCCCGCGTGACGTAGAGCAGGGGAGCACTAGGGTTGATGTGATAGTCCCGCAGCCCCAAGTTGGAATGTAGGAAAAGGGGGAAACCCTTGAGCTGTGCACTGAGCAGGCTGTTCTCATTGGCTTTGAAAAAGCCTATAATCCCCACTCCATACTCTACACAGTATTTGTCCAGCAGCTCTCGGTTCCAAGCATCTAGGTTCACATATTTAAGGATGTTCTCATAGATAATAAGAGCATAGCGTCCTCTATCTTTGTCTGTCAGGGTGGGCATATCTCCTTTGCCAGGAGCAATCTCTGTCCTGTATTTAAACCGGCTAGATTCCAGGATGGCCACTATTTCCTGCCCCAGCTGGGAGTAAATGCTTTCCACAAAGACTAGCACCACAGGATCTGTGCGTGAGGTGTCCACAGATTTCGTGAGCTTCCAGCTGGCTTGCGGTGGGATCAGGATGCGGTGCTGGTTGCTGCAGTCACTGAAGGGCAGGGGTGGTGGCTCCTTGATTTTGGGACTGTTAGTGACGTAGTAAGCCAGGATGCACATGGAAATCAGGCTGAAGGCAATGAGCAGCAAGATCAATCTGTGCAGCTCCAGCTGTCGCACATGCCGCACTACTTTCCACAACTGAATCATGGTGAGGCGGGCTGCCCACCCCCTCCTCACACTCTGCACCCACGTTGCTCTTGAAACCTCCAGTGCTGCTGTGGCAGTACCCAGCAGCAGCTTGCAAAAAAGAAAGAGCAGCTGCGGAGCGAGACAAAGCTAAAGGAAACAGCTACAAGGCTAGACTCCCAGGGATCTGCCATTTATCTCAAGTAACCATGGCCCTCAATTCCCATTGCTCTTTTGTGTGCTTCCTCCTGTTCCTCTCCTCTCACTCAGGAAAGTCTTTTGGAGGAGCAAGGTTTCCTGAATCTCGTCTCCAACAGCAAATCAGTCTGTCATCCTGTGCACAAGCAGTTTCAGCTCAGCCTTCCCAGGTGTCCTGTTTCTCATTTAGCTGTTTCACATTCACATGATGGCACCTTCGCTTTGCATCCTGCAATTTAAAAAGAAAAAGTCAATTCTCAGTATGGATTCATGGTATTTAATGGGTTTGAGATGAAATAGCAGGATCAGCAGGTGCTAGGTGGGCAGCATCACTCGCCTGTCAGCAGGCAGACCTGTTCCCTGGGAAGTGACGCACACCGTTTGTGCGTGAGCTTGGCAGAACAACCAATACGGCCTTTGGAAGAAAGGTCCTGACAGTGCACAGGGACTCAGGATTCGCCTTGGGGTGAGATTCTCACACACTACAGCAAACAGAGCTGGTGTACCTGGCCTTCCCCCACTCCCCTTTATGCCACTGAACAGAAAACATGAACCCCTTTTATTCTAGCCTATATTTCAAAATTAACAAGAGGAGGAGAGATCCGTCACATTCTCTGTCTTGTCTTGTTCACATACTAATGACAATGAGTCCAAGTCCTTGCCAGTGACTTCCTAGGCCCTTGGGATACAGCTGTCCGAAACCCAGCAGGATGCCTCAAATTCCCACCAGTTCTCTTGCCCCACAGCTCCCGATTTCCATGGTTCCCACCCCTCTCTACAAGGCCACCCCACTTGTCCTGGGAACTCAAGTTCTTCCAGGGCTCTCAGAACACGGCTCTGGGGAGGCATTGTCCCTCAGGCAACATGGAGCCAGGGCACACAGGCTGCCCATGCTCTGCACACGTAATTGCTGCCAACTGATTCAGTGGCAGTTGGAGAGGAAACATCTCCTGAAACCTTCCTCACCTTTCCTCATATGCCACTGAAGAGCATGAAGCCAGTTTTAAATCACCAACAGCACGACATAAATTTGGGTTGGTCTCAAACACGTGAAAGCTTGTTAGGAAGCTCTCTCACCTCCCGCTTTGTATTTATGACAGCAGACTATTTCACCATATGTTGTTATTTTTCTAGGATAAAATGCTCAACAAAGCCAACAAACACCAAGCCATCTAAAATATAAACACTAGGGAAAATAACTAAATTGCTCCTTGGTTTAAAACTAATACAAAATCCCTGTGTAGTTTTCTCTCCCTTACCAGAAGTCTGACTTACCTACAGCAATAGCCCCCAGGTGTGCATTACCTGGGATACAGGCATATTTTGGGGGAGCACCTGCTGCCCCTCCCAGCACAGTGCAAGGACACCCTGAATGCCAGATCTTCCTCACCAAGTCAGTCATGCCCAAAATGAGCTCTCTGTAAAAGCTAAACATCTTTTTTCTCTCAAAACCTTTCTTACTCACACACCCACACTCCTGCAGACACGTGTTCCACCACATACCATCCCTCTAACCACCTGGCATAGCTTACACCACCAGGAGGCACAAGAGCAACAATAACGTAAAGTACTACCAAAACAGTTCATCCTTTCTCCATTCCTCCCATTTTTGAGCCTTTTTGTTACTATCATTCTGATAAAACAAAGAATAGTAGAAGACTAGTTTGTCCATAAGTTTAAGACAGACATAAGGTTTTTATATGGTAAAGTCAGGGTTTTAACAACTAGCTCCACCAGAAATGAAACGACTTGCGAGACAGATGCTTATTTTGTAATGTTTATTACTAAACAGAAAAAAATCCTTCTGAGTCAGAGAAAATACCAGTTCACAGATGAGGCCAAAAGTCCCACTCTGAAGACTCCCACTAGGCTGTTTTCCGAACGGCTGGTGCAGCTTGAAGCACAGACAAAAAAACCCAAGCAGATTTTATATGGAGAGATATAATATTGCTAACTTCGTGACAGCAGATGGAAAAGAGTCAGAGTGCTCTTTACACAAGCCTTATAATGACCATTAAGTATTATCTCAAATAACTTCCATGCTATAAGCTCGGCAGAGCAGGGACTGGCTTGTGTAGTGCACAATGAAACCTCAGCCCCGATGAGGTCTTCAGAATAGCTCTAGACTGTAAATGTAAAGTATATTACAGAAATAATTTTCCACTGCAGAAACTGAGACGCAGCAAATCTTACTGACGGTCACACTGCAAGGCAGCAGATGAATCAAGATTAAAAAAAAAAAAAATCTCTGTTCCCCAGACTCCAAATGGATCGAGTCTCCATTCCCAAATGGCCCTCTAATGACAGAGCTGGCTTTGGAAATCCAGCTCAGCCTGTGAAAATAAACTGTGTTTTCTTCAACACAGACAACCAACCACCTTTCAGTTTTGTCTCTACATGCTGTTAATTTCTTCTTGGAAAAACGACAAGGGAGAGAAGGGGAGAAATTACTATGGAAAGATGTAAAAAACAGAATTCACGCAGTTTTTTCCTTGTTTTGTTACTGACGTGACAACTGGTTTTGAATGCATGACTCTCTGGACTGAGTGCAGGATATGGCTTGTAATTCCAGTTCAAGTCAGGTTCAGTGCTAGTGATACAACGGGATTGCCAGTGTATCAGCATAGTACCCAAAACCATGTGCCACCTTTCAAAAGCAACCAGGAGAATAACCTTTCCACCTCCACAACGAGCCTTTCCCCTCCCACTGACTCTGCAAAGAAAGCCCCAATGATACCACCCTCGTGCTTGGCACTAGAGCTCCGAAGTCGCACTGAACTGCAGAGAGGCAGGAGCCAGCGGAGGCAGAAGTCAGTAGGGCAGACAGAAGTTAGATAGAAATATATAATAAACACTGTATCTTTTTTATGAGGTGAATTCCCTGTTAAGACACAATATATACAGAGCTCCATGGGTATCAGTTGCTATGAGAAGTGGTCTTCCTTCTACTCCTGTGCAACAAATTCATGCAGAACACTCCACTCAGATCCCTACACACTTGATTTTCACTGAGAAGACTGAGAATTCCAAGCCAGTGTCTTCCCAAATAGCTCACATCCTTTTACTTTTTAATCCCATTGGATAAAATAGAATAATTAGACTATTTTGGATTCAGAGGTTCACTATCTTAACATGTATTAGACAAGAAGTTGTTTTTGCAGAAAATAATCTAAAGAGGGACGTACAGGCTCAGGAGCCCACGCATTGCCTGCAGAAATTTCCAAGCAAGTGTTTCTGGGGTAGAATTTATAATCTAAACACCACGTTGTCCTGGTTTCAGCTGGGATAAAGTTAATTTTCTTCTTAGTAGCTGGTACAGCGCGTTTTGGACTTAGTGTGAGAATAATGTTGATAACACACTAATGTTTTATTTGTTGCTAAGTAGCCCTTACTCTAAGTTAAGGATTTTTCACAGTTTCCCATGCTCTGCCAGCAAGCAGGTGTACAAGAAGTTGGGAGGGAGCACAGCCAGGACAGCTGACCTGAACTAGCCAAAAGGATATTCCATACCATAGAACGTCATGCTCAGTATGTAAACTGGGAGGGGCAGATCACTGTTCAGGCATCGGTCAGTGGGTGGTAAGTAACCACATTCTGCATCTCTTAGTTTTTCCTGGGGTTTTATTTATTTATTTATTTTTATTCCTTTTTGTTACCATTATCATTATATTTTTTATTATTATTATTATTGTTAACATTACATTTTATTTTACTTTAGTTATTAAATCATTCTTATTTCAACCCATGAGTTTTACTTTTTTCCCCAATTCTCCTCCCCATCCCACTGGGGGTGAGGGGGTGCAGAGTAAGCGAGCAGCTGTGTGGTGCCTGGTTGCTGGCTGGGCTTAAACCACGACACACAGTAATAGTAAGAAAAACCAAGAGTATGCTTAACTATGCAAAAGCCTGGCAAAGCACTGTACTACTTTTACAACTCTTTATCCCCAAAACATCAACCTGGAAAACACTTCTCTTCCCTGGTTACACTCACTCACCTCTCCAATTTCATTTTTAGTATTGAACTGAGTCTCTATTTTGCAAAAAGCTGGAGCTTCAGTTTCCCAGATATTGGTTTAAAGATGAAAATCACAAGACAACTGGATTATTCTGTAGAATAATGATGAAACCAGAGTTTAAGCTAGGCTGCCACACCTGCAGTGCCCAGCTGAGGGGCAAGAAGGAGAGGAACCCCCTTTGCTGGGCACTTCTGAATCACAGCAGTGTTTTGGTAACAATGGCTCCATTCAAGCCTCTAGTGAAGCTCCCAAACAAGCCCCCATTTGTTACATGGGTGAGCTCAAAAAAACAAATTTTAAAAAAAGGCCTGTATCAGATTGCTGCTCAAGAATCTGTCAGCTCCTATCTCTTTAACAAGGCTTCACAGCCAGAGGGCATGCCAGCTGGCATGGTATGCATTTAGCTCTTTGGGGACCACATCAGCTGGTTTAGGTTCAAATGAAAAGAAAAAAAAAAAGCAAAAACCCAAATATACCAGTGAAAATTTATATGAAAAGGTGAGAGAGCTGTCAGAAACCATCCGTACCCAAAACACAAAGCCCAGAAAGATCTACACTGGAGAAAGAAAAGGAAAAAAAAAAATCACACTGAAAATTGCTTCCTCTTAAATGAAAAAGAAAATACCTGTGTCCTCTTTTGAGATCAAACTCCTTGAAATCTAACACCACAAAACCCCCCAAGTTTATAAATAAATTAAGGTCCATTCCAAACTCCTGCCAGGACTGTCTGAATGCGAATTGCAGGAGGTGGCAGTCAGATCGTACAGCAAGGATGAAGTGTTTCACTGGTGCAAGGATGCAGGCTCAGCAGGCTCCTGTCCTGCCAGAAAAGCATCACTAGATCAGAGAGCATCAGCTGTAAGGTCAGTTATCTCACAAATCACCAGCATTAAGACAAACACTTTATAAAACTTAGATGTTCTGTTTCCTAGTGATATACAGTGTTAATGTGAAACATAAACCATTTTGTGAATTATCAGCTGCTAAGCCACATGGCAACTGATGTGATATGAAAGCAAGATAACAATCAGAATTGTGCGGTTTTAATGTCTGATCTCCAGATACTTCCAATGCTTGGAAAATATTGTGGGGGATCAGTACAAATGATCAAAACCAGCACTTATCCAAAACCAGTGACCAGAATATATGTATTTGGGGCTGCTGGTAGTACCTTCATGCCAAGGCACATGGAAAATAATTTGTGTCATTTGACACCTTTATCAAGAACTTCTGTCACAGAAGCTCCTTCCTAGCTGAGCCACAGAAGGTCTTACCACCCTAAAAAACAGTGTCACGAGTACATTTCCCCAGCCCTTTTTATTATTCATAATATAACCCCTCTTTCTGGAATGCACAGTGGCAGGATCTTGCCTTTGTCCACAAGAGCTCTAATTCAGAGGTCTTTCTCTGGCATTTCCTGCAAGATGGTTGTTGCCTTGGGCCCCAGAAGGACTGCAGTAATTGAGTTACACAGTAATCAGAGAAGGAATCTGATTGATTTTCCAACCCATTCCACTTTAATGGTGTCATCATGACATAAAATTCCTCGTTAGTCTGCTTGATTGCGAGACACCGCAGCCCCTCCCTTGTCTGTGGTGGTACCTGTATGCCAGGCCTCCAGGTACAGCCCCCGCACCCCCCCATGAAGGTAGGGAACCTTGCAAGTAATGTCAGCAGAGCACAGCGAGCCACATGGCAGAAGAATTAGTAGAAACTCAGGACGATGAACGCTGCTTGTATTCCACACACTGGATAAAAAAATACTGTGGAAGTTACAGCCACATGGTAACGTAATTGCCAACCGAGCTCATTTTTGGGCTCTAGGCTTGTGTTTCAGCTAGCACCCACTGCCAGTCAAATCCTGTGGTGAGAGACTGCCTGAGGAATACAAAACTCAGATCAAAGAGGCAAGAAATATTAACGATGCCCATGCTGCTCCAACATACAGGCTTGCAGCCTCTAGCCAGCACTGTGCTCTGCTTCAGCAAGTCCCCACACAGGGATAGGCCTCTTTCAGTACAGACCTGTGGTAAGCTGGAAAGCTTCCAGCTGGCCAGCAGTCTTGAAACGTGTCAGTCTGGTATAAGAGGAGAAGACCTGTGCGATGAAGTAATAATTATTCTTATTTTTTTATTGTCATCCCCAGACAGGTATGTAACTTCACACCTTCTGCAAAAGCAACAAACTGCAGTCCATGCTAAACAGATCTGCATGAACTCCTCTCAGCCCAGTCTGGTGGAAACCCAACTGCAGGCTTGAATTTACCCTTGCACCAGTGCAATGAAGTTTGAGGGCACCATGAAGGCACAGATCTTGGAGAGGCTGGCTCATGCTGCCAGGCCAGCTCCATGGGGGGCTACACAGGGATCCCGTGATTCCTGCAAGGTTCTTGCTGTTCGGATACATGATATATCCCTTCCACCGACAACCTAGTTTGCAGCAGATCTTTGTTCTCTTACTCCTTTACAGTATAAAAAAAAGAAAGAACAGGTTTAGTCCTTCCCATGCCAAGGACAGAGGCATGGCCCAAAACTACCTGCTAGCAATGTAAACCAATCCTTCCGTCTGAAAATGAAAAGGTCTTTCTTCTAAGAGCTTCCAGGAAATCTGGTTTTCAGCTCCCTGCCTTCTCCCATCATACTACACTCACTGCTTAGTGTCATTACCACTGACCTGACTCATTTTCAAAAACAAGGGAATTTCAAACATTTACACTAAGGTATTCCCTCAAGTTAAATGTCAGCACCACAAGCCCCTACATGTTTCACTGTCTCAGCACAGAACAGATTTGGGAAGGAAAAACAGTCATCTTGTTTTGCAGCCTGCCTAAAGATCAGATGTGCAAATCAGGAACCTGAAGAATTGTTTAAAAAACAAACAAACAAAATTTCAGCCTTCAACAGCTGCTGATGCGATCTAATTAATAAAAATAATACATCCCTTGGCAGCTGCACACCTTTGCTGGAATGAAAAGGAAAGACTACAAGTATTGTGGCAGTGAAGTGCTCACAGAAGTCAGAGTTTTCCACCAGCTAAGGGGATGTTAACTCTTCTAGGGGTGCACAGGTCTCTGTAATGCAACTGCTTATATGAGAGAAAGGAGGCACTTTACTCAGAGGTAACCAAAGGGTCATACCCACTTCTTTATTTCATGTGCTACTGAACTTCTAACACCTAGATATCAGGCCACCACAAGAACTGCACAGTTTCATCTTGGCCTTACCTTTCCTTCTGTTTTGTGTCTTTCCTGACACGTAGGTCTATGCACGCTCTGACCCTAACCCTTCTCCCAAACCAGGTGATAACATCGAGACACCAGCTCCTTTCTGCAGCCAGCCACTTGGAGCTGTGAGACTGAGAACCAGTTAATGCAAGTTAGAGCCTGCCACGCAAGAAGTGTAAATGCTCTCCAATCCCACCCAGGTGGGAAGTGAGTACCTCAGTCACCCCAAATGGTGGGAACATACCAACTTTAGCCTCCTCCTTACATCAGTAATCAACACATATGCTCTATCATGGCATAACATCTTCAATTCAACTGTGAGAACAGGAAACAAATGCAGTTCCTTCTGCATTAGATATGGACAAGGATCTAATTTCCACTTCCTCATGCACCCTGCTTATCACAATTCAGATAAATGATCCTGCTGCAGAAAGCAAAATGTCTTCTCTGCTGTCTTCTCCTAAGTAACTTAAGTGGGGAAATACAGTCAAACTGTGGCAAAACCAAGACAACTCACTGTCATTCAGAGTTGAAGTGTCTTAGTATAGAAATGTACATTATGAAAGTTTATCTGTAATTGCTACGAAAGCAGCCTAAGCATTCTTCTTTGAGCTATACTCTAAAAATTTTACCACAATTAGCAAGAAGCTGATTTTCTATATTCAATTGCCTCCTCCTGTCTGGTAACACATAGGAACTAATCTTGTTTTCCAATCTATTTTATCTAGGAACATAGGACAGTAGGAAACAGGTTCGATACTGTTACACTGAAAGTTTGACCAAACTGACACCAGAAGAAAGCCATAAGTATGCTCTACCAAAGCATAAAACCTCAGGAGAGCTCTTGTGCTTACTTGTTCTTATGTATTTGCACCAGGATTCACACAGTCGGAGTTCACTGGGCTTGTAAAAGAACATGTTCCCCAGCTGTGTACAGCAGCTGCCTCCTGCCTGCCTTCAGCTGAGGTCTTACAAGACCTCCACCCAGTGTAAAGCTAATGGCTTATCTCCCAGCCTTTGTAGTTTCTAGTATCCAGTTCTCTATTACCTTGGTGCAACTGAAATAAATAAGTCTCCTGGACTCAGAAAACAAAATATTATCATTTTTGCTGCTTGGCTATTGCAAGAAATTCAGAAACTTCAGAAAAAGGGGGTAAAAGTGATATAAGCAAGCTATAAATCTGGCCTAGCAAAGGCAAAATGAGTAAAAACAAGCAAAGGGAAGAAGAGCAGAATGGGTGGAAAAGGCATGACTTGAGGTCTACGGAGATTACACAGGCTGGCTGAGACAGTGGTTTGGAAGCCTGGGTTTTGCAAGACAGGAACAAATGCAAAATCCTAAGCCTTCATGGCCACCCATGCAATGAAAATCATCATCTGTTTTTTCACAAGCATTATGGCAGAAATAGATCTCAAGGGGGGGCTCTGTAAGGAAGACTGTCAGGGCCCTGCATACGCCAACAGCCTCTGAATGCCCTGACCAGCCTTCACCTACTGACCTGTGAGCTGCACCTGAGCTCAGGCCATGACCTGAATTACAAGTATGCTCTGCCTTGCTTACCTGACTTTGGACCTGCCTGATGACTATGGACTGATCTGGTGATTGCTGGACTCTAGGCTGAACCTGGTGGCTGTCACTGACCCCCTCTAGTTGTCCTGTTTAGGTACTGTTGTTGAGGATGCTGTCTGTGCCGGAGAAGGAGGAGGGTGGATGGAGACCCCATGCATGGTGGGTGAGGGCAACTCCAGCCTACTAGGGTCCTTATGGCTTCGATGGACTCTGCAGCAGGTTCACGTACTAGTTAGTTTTCAATGCATGAAGGATGTCTAAGTGACAGCAGGATGGAGTCTGCTAGAGAAACAGAGTGATAAAGAGTTGTGGCTATTGTTAGACTTCCCTGTCTTAATGTAGGTGGAATTATTTAATTTTCTCTCAAACCATCTGTGTTTTTAATTTTTACAAAATCAGAGCAACACAGGCAATGCACACTTATTTCCAGACCACAGCTTATACTATGCCATGCTCGCTACCATTATTAAACAAGAATTTCAACACTACCTTGTTCCCCCTTGTAGAAACCTTGTTTTCAGACAATCAACACAGAGCAACAAAACTTGTTATTTGAAAAGACATACATCTCAAATGTATTAATTCATTTTAAACTGTACTGTATTTACATGCCACTAGTTCTTAGTCTTCCTCCCATTTTATAGACTTAATTGCTAAAGTGGGTGCTACATTCTTACATTTTTAATTAGTAAACTGATTACAAGTAGAATTTTTTTTCTACTATGAAGCTGCATCTTTAAAACACTCCTTCATGAAAAGTAAGTCCAGGACCTCAATAACATCGTAATTAACAGTACAGACAAACTCAGGAACAAAAGCTGCCATATTTGCAATCAAATCTACTCTCTGATAAAACTGAAGTTTTGCCAGGAAAGCTCAAGGATTTTGAGCAAAATGTGTTTCCATTGAGGACTGCAGCTGAAGACAAAAAGGATCTGGGTACTGAAAACTCTAAGGTGCACAACTATGAGTTTTGGAGACTAACTCAGCTATCTTGGAGACTTTTTTCCCAAATTTACAGGTAGTAAAATTCCCCAATAAAATGCATTCAGCTACTGAAAACTGGATTCATCTTCCATTATTAACATAGAAGCTATTTATGTTTTGAAGTAAGAAATTGTTTTTTCCATGAAGAAATTTAGTTTTGAAGTTCACTATTAGTTTCTGATAATGGAAAAACATATGCTTAACCTTCAAGTCCAAATTAATGAGGTTAGTCTTGTGTGCCATTTTGCAAGCTTGTATAAGTATTCATAGGATTAAACAATTATGAAACTATTACTGTTTTACACATAGCAGTACGATACAAGGTCATATATTATCAGAAGTGGGACTTAAGAAAACAGAAGTATTCAGAACGCTGTTTATTATGAAACTTAGTCTAAAGCAACATGAATGTTTTCAGAGTTTCTCTTTCTCTCTCAATAAATCTTCAGCTTGATTCAAATAACTGAACTGAAAACAGAAAATCTCAATAACTTTTTAAAAAAATCAATGATCAGAGTGCCTTGTCTCAGTTGGAATGGAACGAACAGAATTGCCAGAAAAGTGAAATTCTCTCCAAGTAGAAACGTTCATCAGCTTGTATGGTGAGGTGTTCAGCAGGAAAGAGAACTCACTTCTCAGTCTAGCCTGGCGGAAGGTATTCAGCCTATGAAATGCATTGCAAAAAACGCTGTAACTTGATCCACCACTTGCATACAACAACATAACGACTTACCAACACATAGTTCTACTAATATGGTGGGTCTTGTGCTTTTCTGCAATGTTTTTGTGGTAAGACTTGTTCCACAAACAAGGATGCAAAAATGCTTTATAAACAGTAAACAGATACAACTCCATGCATGCCTCTGGGAGCTTGTCCATGTCAGGAAAATAACAGCCACAGCACCACAATTACCACTGCAGTGAAGCTATGCAATGACAGTAATATTACTGAGCACCACCAGATTTGCCCAGAGCCCTGTGTTTTCTACCACCATTTCATGAAAGTTGACAAACACAGCTGAACTTTGCCTCTACAGACAGGCTAGCTGATAACACTTGCTGTAATATAGACACTAATCTTCCACAGCCCAGCAATTACCTTAAGATAAAACATGGCTGCTCTTTAATAGCATACAGAAAACAGTGAACTAAGTGAAAAATCCTGCACTCAAAAATGGGAAGGGGAATTTATTACTAATCATTGTATAAAGAGTTAACACAAACAATTCTCAACAAAACGGTGGCAAATACACTCCTTTATCCTGCCATAAGTACTCTCTCACTTTAAGAAATATGATCCACAACAACAGATACGGGATAGAAAGCATACGGAGAGACAATTAGTCAAGTAAACAACTCGGGAATGATTGCTGGAATAAACAGGTTCACAAGAGCAGAGAGAGGGAGGGAGGATTTGGCAGCAGGGATTGGGAGACTGTTCCAGGAATAGGAGGCAGCATGAAACAAAATGCAAAGCTGAGAGTAGGAGGAAGAGATAAAGGGAGGACTGCACAGGGAGTCAGAGGGGAGTAGGAGAAAATGACAGCTCACATTGCTTAAGGAGGCAGAAACATAGTGCCTAAAGACAGAATTTGCCCAAGACATTAGGTCTAGCTTGCCTACTTTTAAAAAACATAGGTTCTTTAATAATCAAAAGAAGCAGAATCTAAAAGGCTTAAGAGCTCATCTTCAAAGACAAGTACCAGCAGAAATACACTAGCATGCTTACAGCTTATGTATTTAATGCTGATGGAGGAGCTCATACAGTCTGGAAGCCTAAAATTCACCATGTCTTGCAATATTCCAGACACACCACAGCATTATTTCATCCATATCCTGACTAAAGCCACTCTGCTGGTTCGGTTGTGAAAATCTAATACGTTTGCAGTACTAACTGCCTTCATCCCTTCCCTTTGTCCAAAGAGAAGCGTTTGGGAGAAAAAGAAGGCAAGGACTGCATTAGGCAGGAAAGTTGCCTCAACTACATTCTTACAGTGCTTTCTGCCCTTTCAATTGTAAACTGTTTCCCATAAAGAGACAAAAGCGGTATCAGCTAGCTGACAGTGTAGATTACCTACATTAAAGTACACTTACAATAAAACATTATAAATGCTGAAATTTCATCATTAATGTTGAAATCTCAAGTACAAATGTGCTAATTGATCTCAGCGAAGTAACAGATACTTTATAGTTTTCAGATCACTTAACACTAAAATCTTGTGCACAGATGTGACTGGAGAGAAACAACTGCATTTAGAGCATTCAAGTAATTTAAACTCGACTTTGCAGTAACACAGTAACTAAATAATTAATGCTTTTTAGTAGCCCCAGATTAGATTAACACTATACTTCCAGACAAGATTTTTTTCTTTTTATACTCAACATTGCTGCAAAGGGGAAAGCAAAAGCAGTCTGGATATCCAAACTCTGAATTTTCTTATCTTCTTCGTTGTAGCCAAAACACAAGATTTAAATAATTTTTAGCTATGCAGCAACTTTGAAGAACTATAATTATGTTACTAAAAAAAATACACAATGATAAACATCTTTTAAAATTTTAGACATTAAAGTTAAATACACAAATTAATTTTAACTCTAATTATTTGGTCTACTTAACTCTCACAGAATTTATTTGGTAGCTGGAATATAAAGATTACAGCTTTCTGGAAGACATGCTCTGTTTTCTTACACAACAAAGAAACAAAGCTTCTACTTGAATTGTAAAATTCAGTCTTCATTATGAATCTGGGTTAGTGTTTCTGCAATCATTTCAAATGCTTTGACTTTGTCCTCACTCTCCCATGAAGTGCTAAGTGGCTTGCAGGACATCTGTGATTGCAAGTGTTAACGGAAACCGCATCAAAGGACCTGCTGACATCTTGGTACCTGTAGCAAGAATCCTGCCCCAGTCCTTTTATGCTTATTTTTGCCCATATTCCCCCTTGCCTGCCTGTATTTTTCTCAGCCAATCTGACACGACCAGGCAGCATCATGAGGCAGCTGCCTGCTGCTGGATGCAACCCAGCCTCCTCTGTGCTCGCCAGGTGCTTGGCTTTGCTGCCTGACTCCCCTCTCAGCTGAGGGGGACACAGGTAAATGTGCAAATTCACCAGTATCCCCCCTGCCCTGGCCAGAGAGCAGACCTGCACATCCTTCTCCTCCTTGGCTACACAGGGCTGCCAGTTTGACAAATGCATTGGTCGTTCCAGCTCCAGGAAACCCACCAACGTGGCTCTCTGTTTCAATCCCCCATGTCCCTCTGCTCAGTGAGGCAGTCCCTTGGCAGCAGTGCCAACAGGTAACTCTATGCAAGCAGTGACAAGGGGTGTGTGTAGGGGTTATCAAGCCGTATGCTACCCTTATTCGGTTCCTCCAGAGTTAAGACAGAGTGACTGTTTTCTAACTCATTCCTGCACATGTAAACTGAGGATCCAATTTTGTTCTCTCATCCAGACACTGATTTTCCAGAGCATTCAGAGAGGAAGATTCCACAGCTGAGCCACAAGCAAGGGCACCATGTTCAGCAGACCAATGCTGGGAACTGCCAGGGAAATTTCAGTGCTCTTTTTGGCTTCCTTCTCGCACAGTTACAGAAGGAAGAGCAGCATTATGGGAGATGAGACAGGGTGGGGATATTAAAATCTTCAACTTCCCTCTGTGCACGGGTCCACAAGCATCAGAAATAGGTTCAAAGACCATCTTTGAGACAGTGAGAGCTCTTCACATACCCTCTGGGAGGGAGCTAGACATCAATCATCCTAAAAGCTAGAGAATTTGAGAGTAAGCCTGAGTTCAGTCCTTTATTTCACTTTTAACTTCATACGGTTACCCATTTCCTGAACGCCATCTGTAAAATGACAATCACATTACACAAGGATGCTGAGCACCGATGCCTCAACAGCACTTTGTGAACATATCAATGAATTGGTATCCTGATGTTACCTGGGTAAAACACAAACTTCAAAACAGCGATAACGGTGGGATTGCCACTGTTTACTGCTCTACTGCAAACACCCCAGAGAATGAGATTTGAGACAGACAGAAGGTGAAAAATCCTCTAGCAATTCTCAAATAGCAGAAGGATTGTAACTCAGCTTGGTTTGCTGACAGCTCCATGGAAGGGGTGAAAATTCTCTTCCCCTCCACTGCATTTGCCGGGCTCCCATACATTTCTTTCTCTTCACTGCGGCTATTTCCATCAAACAGGGGAACCACGCTCATTCAGCAAGGGCCACCTCAGAGGTTAAACTACTGGCAATGGCATTTAATTTATTGGGAAGGGGGAAGAGAGTGAATTTATTTTAGGTCAAATTGCTTATATGAAGAATCACTTTGGACCCTGCAAATGCTGGGAATACAAATAAGAGGAGATATTTGAGTCCTCTACTTTTTTAGAGAGAGGTCCACTTTCCTTCACAATCCTAAACAGACTAACATCTATCAACCAATTTAACATGTGCAGGCTGAACCAATGCCACGAAACCAACCTCTAAGTACCCTACCACCTCAGAAGAGACACCTTAACTTCTATTCCCGACTCCTTAGAGAAATTTAAACCAGAACAACTGTACAAGTATCAGTGGGAGACACTGGAGGTCTGCATCGTGATCTCCCACATTCCCCACACCCCCCACCCCCAGGAAAAACATTTGGTCTTTACACAAATACATTCTGCACTTGAATTTTCAGTATAAAAATGATTACTTACTCTGAAATGAAGCACACAATATGGAGTGGCCACTAAGCACCACAGAAAGGCTGAAAAGCTACAACATGCTAAAGCAGAGAGAGGTGAACTTCTCCATTTGGTCTTTTTCAGCTCCAGAAAGGAGGGTCTCTGCATAACGTCAGCTCATATATAGGGGTATGAAAAAGCAAGATTGTGCTTCCTTTGTTGTACAATACCTAACTTTACAACCTTTTGTTTGGAAGAAGGCATCACACTGGATTGAAAGCAGCTTTTGAAATGGTAAGCAACAAAAACAAATCCCTTTGAGGAATATTTTGCATTAAAGATGGCTTCAAATTTGCAGTGAAAGATTCCAGTGCCAGCCATATTCTGAGAACAACGTGTGTTCTCTCTCTGCCAGCCCCTGGGGCTGGCTTCCTGGCTCTATAGTGAGTTTGTTATTGCCCTAAGGGAGTATTAGATAATGAAGAGCCCCGAGTTTTCCTTTCGCTTCATGCCTGGGCTCATCCTAATGTGTGCAAGCAGTCTTAGCGCACAGAGTTTCCTTCTCAACCTCTTTCCCCTCCTATTTTCCAGCAACATTTTTTATAAATGAGCACTACCAATTGCCTCTCTTGAAACAATCTTATTGAATCGATCACCTTCTTTAGAGTGTTTCAGAGATTAAAATGAGGTTCCCAGCTTTCAAACACACCCAAGTGCTTTTACTGCACTAGGTGACTCCATCATGAAGCATCAGAAAACAGGCACCCCACAGAGTGATAACTACTCAAGTACCTGCTCCAGTCCAGCTCTGCGCTACAGGTGGCACTTCATCCTGCTAGTAGAAAACTTGAGCAGGGTCCAGGTGTGTGGAATGAGGTATGACAACAGAGACACATCTATACAGACTGAAGCTGTAACACCAGGCTGAACGGGAGCTTGTGCAACCAAACCTTAATTGTGGTTTCAGGCAAATGGCTGCATCCACTCACAACATGCCTCTGACATGCTATAGCATTTTACTGAATGCATAAAATGTTTTTTTCATGATGAAGGACAGCAGTGGGGTTAATAACTTTTCATTGTATTTCATTTAAGGTAAACAGACCTGAGACATCATTTCCAGATAGTTTAAAACAATGGAGAACGTTTTTATTGAAAGATCATTTCTATTTTTTTAGTTATTTCTTTCAAATCTTCAAAGCAGAAGAGCCACATAGGAGGTTGTCTGACAATTCTAGCAGTGAGGTAAGACCCTAGAATCCTGGAGTTAGCAGCAGGCCAACCTTTGACAGGTTTCTTCAGCTCTGTGTTGGTTAAACACTCCTGTCTACATACACCTTTTCATTATCTCTTTGGGATTCTTGAATTGAATGGCCTATGGAAAGGCCAGACCCTAATACAATATGGAAAAAATTTCACTGTAATTTTAACTAACCTGAAACATATGACATCACTTAGGCAGAGACCACCACCCTTCCTCATCCTTTGTGAGCTGAAGCTGGGGAGTGAAGAGGGAGGGCAGAGAACGGAACTGAAAATTGTATCTCCTCTTCCATATAGACACATTGTAGAGGGAAGGTTTTAGACAGCAGGAGCTACATCTACACAGTTACTTACAAAGCAGCCTAACCATCTGACTACATTCGTTACTGTAAGAGGAAAAAACAAAGACCCTTAAGAGAAGAGGCCCTGTGAGAAGTTTCTGGTCTGTGCTCCAGGCCAAGCTCTTGCTTCCTACATCTGCAGCGTTTGGCTGCATTGCAGAAGCATCCGTACTATCAGCATGAACTTGACTAGTTAATTAAAGAACATATTTAAAGGCCAAAATTCTGTTTAATGTGCCTTGACCAGGAGAATGGTGGCTACATCTCAGCTTGAGGATCAAGAAATTTCTTCACGATCAGAAAATCCTCAGTGTTCCAAGTGAATCTTATTTCCCAAGGAACTAAAAAATGGAAATCAAACACATTGTTAATCAAAGGGTCTTCTTTTACTAGTTTGTGGAGAAAGGAAAAAGAATACCTACAAAAATTTCCACTTCTAAGCTTTCAAGATGCTAAATATTAACTTAGCACAACTAGCTTTGCTCTTGAGATGCAAATGAGAATTTAGATTGCTGTGTGACAAACCACTAGAAAATGTGGTTGCATTAGTCCTCAGGGAACATACAAGACATCATCTGATTTTTAAAATGTTCTATCTCTAATGACTCTAATGTTCACAATTATTTCATCAGTTACCAATACTGCTGATATCTGTTCATCTTCCAGTCAGATACCCAAGACATAAAGCGACTATGAAGGGTCAAGGGAGTATCTATTTATAGTGCAGCATGAGCAGTAGCCTAGGTGAAGGCAAGCAACTATAACCAGCTTCCTTGTACTATTCAAGTGCATTTGTGAGCCACCAGCTCCTCAAAGGCCAGATTTCATCCTCCTCCAGCACATTTCAGAACCTGAATTTAACCCAGCAGCAAGGTCAGATGCAGAGACATCCTCTCAGGGAGGGAAAGGGAGAGCAGAGGGAGGAGGAGGAGAAGGAACTAACAAAGAGCTTAATGAGCAAGGAATGTTGCAGGCACATCAGTGCCAGATACAAGCCCTGCCAACTCCACTTACTGCACTGCCTAATGCAGTCACTGAAGAGCAGCTCCTCCATGCTCCTCTCAAAGCACTGTCATTGCAGATGACTGGTTAACAAGCAGTCAAATAACAAGGCATGAAAGAAAACACTGTTTTCTTGTAACAATCTAGGTAACAACTAGATGAGGAATAGCAAAGATAAGCACAAAGACTGAAATTCCTACCTTTAAAAGCGAAATCCTCGAGTGAAGTTACTCTCTCAAAAGCAGTCTGACAGTCAGCAACCCAAGGAAAGACATGGAGCCAAAGGGAAAGCAAGAAAGCCTGAGAGCTGCTCTTCACAAAAATCATATATAAAGTGAGCTGGCCTTTCTGGAGAAGGGCAGCTGCGCTGCACAGTTGGTAGATGGCTGAACCATTATTAGCAGCAGCTGCCTTCCCTTCACTCAGTGTTGCCAAAATCTCTCAGATCATTTTGTGAACCTAAGGATGCTGGAATTGTAAGTGCAGACAAATGGAAAAATGTAAATAAATTCATGCTAAAAAAGAGCACATCGCTGTTGAGCATAAGCACTATTAACCACTAGCTGGTATATCATACTGCAGCTACAGGTGGGTGGTGGCCAAAGCACAGTCCCACATAAACAGTCCAAAAGTACAGCCCTCTTCTCCCCAGAAACTATCTTGCCTTGCAGCTCCTCTCTGAAAAGCTTCCATATCACTCCCTGAAATTCCAGGAACAATGAAAGAAAAGTAAAGAAGGTGGTGTGCAGAGGAAGGCAGAGAAGCATGGTCCAGTACTCAGATTATCATGGCACAGGGCAGATTTGAGATGCTCCTTCAGGGTGGGGATACAGTTCCATTCCTTCCTCCTCTTACAGAGTGCGCATCTAATCATGGCAGGGCATTGAACTCCATTTGCACGGCTGACAATGGGATCTGGCAACAGTTCAAAGGCATTTCTAGTGAAGTGACTGAACAAGCTCACTGCCGGCACAGGCAGCCAGGGATGCAGAGCACCCGCTTCCCTCCCCTTTGCTCGCCAGGCTTCAGGGGCAGGTGCTGCACCACAGGCAGCCAGTTCTCCTTTTGTTCCAGTGGCAAGAGGATCAAGGAGGAAACCAAAAAGGTACCGCCACAGAGAACAGCAGCACCTAAACCCACATCAATAAGGTAGACAGAGGCAGGGAGCGGGAGGGAAGAGGAGGGAGAGGGGGAGAGAGAGAAGAGAGAGGCAGGCAGGCAGAGGGAGGGCAAGCAGGCAGGCAAGGGGTGAGAAGGGAGCCCACAGACAGCAGTGCCTGGCACCCTGACAGTTTGCTGCTGGAGTTCATCTTCTGAAGCTGTCACGGGTTTATGGATGCCTCCAGACTGACAAGCTGAAGGAAACTACATTCAGAAAATGTATTCAGCAGCAGTAAATTGCTTCTCTTGCCCTAATGTGGCTTGCAGTTTCACTCAGTGAACTGATCTCATTATCGGGGGGCGGGGGCAAGCCAACCCAACAGCACACCAGCTAAGTATACTCAGACACTATTATTGGAATCCGGAGGCTGGAACAGATCTGCAAAGGGACACAGAAAAATCACCTTCCTGTGCACCACAAATAAAAAAATTAACATGTTAAAAGAACAAATACATAAATCTAAGATATGTTCTGGCCCTATCTAAGCATGTTTGGTCGCAGTGGTGATGGGGGAGCTAAACCCTTTTTATACCCCTGGAAGACTGGCACAAGAGGGGCTCTCTACTTTAAAATGTACTAGAAAACAGTGTCCTAGAGGAGCGGAGAGGCTGGCCAGAAAGGAGGCACTTCTGACCACAGCAGCATACTCTGCTCTTTGAAGATGCAATGCCCTAGGTACGCTCAAAGTTGTATCCTTTCCCAGTCAGGGTTTGGGAGAAGAGGGTTTTCAGACAGGATGACACACTAGCACACATCTCTAGAGGAGTTATTTTAACAGGAGCTGACAGCGCACAGCAAACACTTCTGTAATAAGACAGTGAAAACTTAATGCGATGGAATGTTACAGGGTATTAGAGACCACTCTGAAAGGGGCCTGAATCTCAGTGATTCAGGTGCTATCTGTTATAAAGCGGACAAAGCACCTCCTTAAAATGTTATCCTGACAATAACAAGCTAAAAACTAAAATCAGAAACAAGGGTCAATTATCAGGCTCTTGGGGTTACCTACTAAGACTTAACCTGCTTTTGCAGAATGTCACAGTTACATTGACCAGCTGGCTGCAGTAAGTGCAGTAAGGTCCGTCCCAAACGTATTTTCTACTGGCTCATTGCTCCAACAGGACAGGAACAAGCCCCGGAAGCTAAGGTAGAAAAATTTTTAAATTGTTTATTATGAGTAGATTATTTTCCTTTTGAATTAACAATAAAACTAATTCAGAATGGGCATACTATTATGTATTCTTTCTGTCCTGTAATGGCACAATGATTTGCTCAGTGTTGTTTAATCCTAGAAGGTACATTACAAAAACATAGCAAATTATTTATTCATTTATCTAATACGAAAACTGAAAAAAGCACTGAAGTCTTTCAGAAAGAAAAGCATAGAGACAGTAAGATATTTATTGCTAAGCGGTGAATAAAAGACGAGGTGCTGAGGGATAAGGATTACATGCATGAAACCAGTGCTGCTGTCCTAATCAATGAATAAAAGTTAAATGGATGTTGAGTACCTTTGAAAAATGTGGTTTCCACATCTAACAGAAGAGACAAGTCTCTATTCTGCCTTGTTCAAAAAAATCTCACATACATGTCATGCTACAATGCAGCACTGCAAGTTTGCAAGCCTCTTTGTGAACTGCAGATAGATGATGCTGACAAAAATTTTCATTTATACATAACCAAAAACCATTTAAATTTTTAGCTTCCAGCTCCTGTCTATACCAGTAAACAAACCCTTTCCATTCAAGCTGCAGTATGCAAAAAGCAGGTGTTGGAAATTTCTCGATACTCCACTAATCACAAAGATGACAGATAATCCTCACTCCACACAACACAGCACTGATTTTTAGAATAACCAAGATCTTCATGATGAGTTTTCACCATACCCTTGATACATTTTTCTCCAGTCTTAGTCTTTTAAAATTTATTCACTTCGGAAATGTTAGAGAGAAGAATTACTGCTGCTCCATGTATATGAAGACAATTAACTTCTGCTCACTGACTAAAGTCACAACTTCAGTATCTCTCTCAAAGGCTAAATTTCCTCTCCTCCATGCTCCCTACCCAAACCTCCTGCACTTTCCCACTCCCCACCAACTCCCGGAACTATTCCATGCTGTCCCCCAGATCAATGGCAAGCAGAGAAAAATTTAGCTCAATTGCTGTTAAGCGTCACTTAAGAGGCAAGTACATCAACTGTGTCCTCGTGCTAGCAGGTAGTTACAGTGAGATTTCAGTGACATTTTCCTAAAGCATCAGTCCTAACTACCCTCGCATGATGCAAATTGTAGTTCTGCTCAGTATCTTTTCGTGGTGACTGTCTCCAAAGAGCCCTGGAAATAAAGGGGGAAATGCTGGTTGTTGCTACCAGTTAAGAGACAGCCTCTACTGCTGCACATTGTTAAGTACAGCCTCCCCTTCCCAGACAGCTTTCCCAGCCACGAAGACTGGGATAATCATGTAGGTCTCTCTATAACATTCCCTGTGCTGGCGATGATATACAATAAGGCCTTTCTAACACTACCATTACATGATCTCTGTATTCACTACTCAATGTATTTTAATCATTGTAGTGAGAGCAGAGGCACAGCTGCAGAATTATACAACACCAGATCAGAGGTTTTCCACCAGATCAGCAGACTATTTCTGAGGGGTCCAAGGAATAGTTACCAAGAAAATCAAGCCAATCATCAGTAGCTTTAATTCACTGTCAAGGTGTCAATATCTTTATTAGACATTTTTTGTAGATCTGTGAACTCAAACAGATTCTAGAAGTAACTTTTGTTATGGTAATGCCCAGGAAAACAAAAGCAAACTCAAAATGTCTAGTCATGACTCAGAAAAAAGTCTCTCTTCTGTCACTGGCTGAAATCATGTCCCCACTGCAGCATTTCTGGACCAGCCTGTATCTTTCGTCTACTTCCAATACTCATAATCTGGAAAACCCATCTGAAAACCAGAACCAACTATTTGGAGAGAGGGGCCTTTCAGAGTCTCTATACCCAAAGTAAGAATGGTGGTTGTTACAGAAATATTAATAGTATTTGCAGTATTTCCTCCTTACCAGGGTCATAGTGTGTAATGGCATAATTTCCAAGACGTTGGCTAGACTGAAACCTCTTGCTGTGCTTTGTATCAGTAGCTTAAAAGGGTATATATGGTCTCAAGGTAAATATGTTTTAAGTAAGTGGCCTTAGTTTGTAAATAAACCAATCTTAAGTTAAATTAAAAATGAGCAAAATCTCACTGTCCAAGCAAATCTGCTAACCGACCTGTATTGAAATCCTGGCTTCATACTCCAAAAGACACTCGACAATCCTCTCTGATATCTCTCATTCATTGGGCTATACTACAAGGTGTTTACTTGGACCTTTACAATGACTTTAAATGGCTAGGCAAAACACATTTTTCACGACCTGCCACATCAAAAGGACATATACTTTTCTGTTACACGTTTTTCAAAATACCTCAGGTTTAGGATGCTATTTACACTGATTGCACTTAAGAAACAGACGGGACCTAAATGGTTCTGAACTACCAAGACATAGCAAGACATATGTTTGTTTAGTTTACATTCTTTGAAAAATTTTCTTGATCAAGGCTTATTTGTAAGCCACCATGGCACAATAGCATTAATAGTGCTATCCCTAAACAATTCTTAACCTTCAGACAGAAACACATAACAAATCTAGCGTGGTTTACAGGAATGTGCCAAACAAGAATTTCTCACCCAGTTCTTCAGTCTCACACACACACCAGTCTCCTCTATGCACCGATCTTGTCCCCCAGTGCTCTGCCCACTGTTTCACTGATTCACTTTACCACATTTTACAGATAGAGACAACACACAGAATATGGTGTAGCCAGACCCATAAATCTTGAAACTCTCACTGGAGCCAGTGAAGACCAAACATGTTTACGTGTAAATTTCACTGGGAAAATACTAGGAAAGATCGGTCACTATTGAGGTATTTTAGTACTGCACTAACCTGAAAAAAGTTATATTTGAGCTCCTCCATCCTTCCTCACCCAAATATTGATAAAGAACCTAGATTACCTTAGCTCTTCTCAAGAAGATACTTGGACACAAAGCAGATTTTCTGGGGATCACCAACTGAGGAAGGAAAACTTCTCATCCTCTTTAGCAGCCACAGAAGGGATAGGAAAAGATTTAAGGATGCATTTAACCCAGCCAGTATCTATTAACAGAGAAACAGCTTCCTGTCCTGAATTTTCCCTTTTACTGAGGTTAACAGACATCCACTCCATAGCACAAGGAAGACTACAATCAAACCCTACAATTAAACTACAAATAAACTTCTTAGCATAACAAACCATGTGAACACTGCCAGAACTGAGGCAGGGATGGGGGCTGAGAAAGGAGATGAACCTGCAGACTTGTGCAGGTAAAACCTGTTCAGCTCCAATAAGCTCATTTTATTTGCACAGATTTTGGTAAATTTCTAGCTGGCTTGAATGTTTATGTTGTCACTGGTGAAATCTACCCTACCTGAAATTCAGTGGAAGACAACTATGTCATATTATCCTTTTTTTTTGGCCTGCCACTGAAAAAGAAAAGAGTGGTTCTTGAGAAGTTCTACATGTAGTTGATGTTGGGATTAAGGGGGTGGGTGGGGAACCCCAAACAAAAACCAATAAAACGTTTGCATTCCTAAAAACATACCTCTGTCTCTTACACCAGGACACAATCCACCCTGTTGGGAATTAAGTGCCTATCTGCGGGATGACAAGAATTTCTGGGGCCAGAATAAGCATATGTGGGAAAACCCTTTTCTTCCTCTTCAGTGAAACAAAGCGGCTTTCTTGTAGCTACCAGTTATATCACTAAAACTTGTGAGACATGACAGCGTATAGAGCAAGCAACGTTTCATCTGTCCAACTAAGGAGCTGGAGGTGTCAGGACGCTGAGAGCACCATGAGCCCTTAACAGCACAGACCAGTCTCACGTGGGACCTCCACCCACGCCCTCTGCCTATGGTCCAGCATCCCCATTTAAGCTCAGGCCTGGGCCTTTGCTCTTTGCAGGAACTTTGCTGTAGGTGTACCCATCTGCAACCCTGCCTCTGGCCCTGTCTCCTAGATTGACTTAAGGCTGTAGGTAGCTTGTCTCCTGGAAAGACCTCTTGTATGTACAATGAAGCTTGCAGCCAGTCCTGTCTTTGGCCCTGTCTCCTGGGTGGACTTTGTACCCATGCTGTAGCTTTGTCTCCAGCCCCGTCTTTTAAACTCCTGGATGGAGCCTCATTGCTCCATCTTGCCTGGGACTGTCAACAGACCCTGTTACTAGCACCCGGCTCTGCCTGTCATGCTCAGACCCTGTGGGACTGCGCCCCATGGGTGAGGGCACTGCCTGCACTGGGGCCACCCTCGCCTCCTGGCTTGCCTCAGCTCCTGGCCCTTGCTGGGCCCTGACAAGAGGCTGGTGCATAGTGGTTGCAGGAATAGATTCAAAAATCAATGGAAACAATATTCATCTCTTGTAACTGTTGACTGGACAGGTCATTTCTGGGAAGCCCTCCAAGTTGTCCATAATCACAACCTAAGTTGATTTCCAAGCCTTTCAGCATGGTTTTAGTACAGCCCTTGGCAGTTTGGCAAGGGCCTTGGAGCAACAGCTTTAATGCCAGATACAGTAAATACAATCTCGGAGACTAACAGAGTTTTGTAACATATAAGCCCATGAATCATTTTGTGGAAGAAGGTGAAAGAAAGGAAGAACATGTGTTTGCATTTACAAGAGAAAACTTAATGGTAATGTGCTATTTTTCCTCTTCCATGTTAAAGCAGAAAAAAAAGCTCTTGATGTATTGAACACAGCATTCCCCAGCCATAAAATTGTATTCATTTAAAATGCACAGTGAGAAGGGTGAAAATGGCCAGAGTTAAGCCATTCAATTGACAAATAGATGATAGATTCAGAAGAGAGGAACGTGCCCATGCCAGAGCATTCTAAGTCATGCCCTTCTGCTTTGTAATTAATTTTTTGCCTCTGTTTAGCTGTGCTCACATTTCTTACCTCACAGAAGATCTCCAAAGCCCACTTGGGAATAAAGTAAGCTTATATGGAGGAAAGGATATTGAGGTTAGTAGGTGTTGCTATGCAGGTTGCTAGACTTACATAGTCTTTACACTTAGTAGTGCCTACAATCTGAGACAGTTATTTCATTTTTGCATTCAACTTTAATACTCAACAGGCTCATCTTCAGCAACAGCCAATCCTTAAAAATGATGTGAATTATAACCGGCAAAGATCCACCACTAACTTCCCAGTTCTCTTGAACTTCAGTCCAATACGCTAATTAAAATGTTTAAGACCAAATCCTGTCCAAGCACTAGAATTCATCTCTGTTGCGTAAATGTGGCATGACGTCCTGAAGACACACCATTTTAGTAAACCAGCATACTTCTGGAGACGCTTCAATGACAGGACCTCACTGATATGGTTAGATCAATTCCACCAGTTTCAGAGGAACTGGTTACTATAGCCGGCCCCAGGCAAGGAGATGAAGAACTGGTGACTGCAAAGAAACACCTGGTAGACAAGTCCTTATTAGAACCAACTGACAGAACAAAATAGACAGAGTTAGGAACCAGAAAAAGATAAAACATAACGGAAGAGAAAAGGAGTTATTTGTCCCTCTACTTCTGCTACAACTGAAAAGAGTTGAGATATCTCACAGGAAAATAAAGGTTTCAAGAAAAGTAAGCTGCAGGCATTTTGTGGCTCGCTCTGTTCGTTTTTCTGTAATTTAACTGTGGGATATTATTGGCACAGGCATCTCATTGCAGGAAACATTAAAACATTATTAACCAATAAGTAAGTATTGCCAAGGATGAACTAATTATGGGTTAGCACCAGGAAAGCCCAAAGTCCACTTTTAAATTAGTAACTATAACTTACAGTTTCCAAACACTCTACTTTCATGTACATTGAAATGAGTTCTGCATGGCCTACCTGACTATGTATTCTACTGCATGGTCTCCTTTCCATCTGCTATCATTTCTACATTTTTGCTATCTTTCCCCATTTCCTAGCCTTTATGTCAATGAAATCAAAGGTCCAGTGGTGACTTACTGTGGCTGTACCTGAAATCAAACATTCTTCTCCCTTTGCTGTTCTAGCCATGATGTCACATAAATAGGCATTAGTAGAATATATTATTATATTAATATTTTCACTCTCTCACTTATAATTATTTATCAATTTCTCGTATGAATATTAGACCAAGTGTCTCTGGAATTACACAACTATTCAAACTGGACAGAATGCTAACGTAGCCATTACACTCATTCTACTCCATCACAAATATTTGTTTAATGTATTCTGTTTCTACTCTTTTGTGTTTGCAAAAGTAGCCTGGCTTTGATTGCCACTCTACTCCTCACAACAATATATTGCAAGTAGAAAAACCTTTATCACATTTCAAGTTATTTTTGCTCCTTTACTAGTCTCTGAAAGTTACACCTCCAAAATTGACAACAAAAAGTTTACAGGAGAGAAGATTTACTATTTGAATCACACTAGAAGAAGGAGCTGTCAAAACAGGGGCACACCAGCTAGATAGGTTCTACCTCTTTTCCAACCCTCCAAAATCCTTTTATCTGACCAATGCCTGAGGACCCTTGTCTATGTGTCTCCAGGAAACTCAGGGTTATGGTTGAGAGAAGAAAGCACAGAGCTGCAGTGTGAATGGGGCTGGGAAGGGGCTGCCAAAAGAAAGTGCGAGCTGCATGGAGACTGGCCCTGGAAGAAATCTTTCATTTGGGCAACAGTATCAGACTCATCTATGGTTTTCCAGAAAAATTAAGGTTAAAGTTCAGTTTCCAGTTGACAGTCAGAGGAAGTTTAGAGCTGTAGCATGAGTAGGGCTCGGAGAGTCCTCATTTTAGCATGTCCACCTTTCCTCACCACCTGAATTTTTGTACACTAGAACTCAGCATTAAGTACTAGCTCCCGCAATTTCCTTTTTATAAACCCAGTCTACTTGCATAAGGAATGGACCGTTCCACCGTCTCTTTTTTGCTCTCTGATTTTCTGCATAGCTGAAGCCATAATGGTCTGTTTGTATAAAGCAATCTGAGATATCCGTATAACTGAGAACACTCTTCAGGCATGAAAAAGTATTTCAAGCAGACTTGTCCAGCACACACACAAACCCAAATCATATCTGTTCTTTCCAAGCAAAGAATCTAGGAACCTTTCAGTGGAGGCAAGACTTAACCCCATCATCCCTCCTCTAATGCACTG
Source organism: Buteo buteo (assembly GCF_964188355.1). Taxonomy (NCBI): domain Eukaryota; kingdom Metazoa; phylum Chordata; class Aves; order Accipitriformes; family Accipitridae; genus Buteo; species Buteo buteo. The sequence goes on along the minus strand of NC_134174.1, from coordinate 45,225,305 downwards.
ACTGTAGGAACTTCCACTCTTAAGATGGGATTAGCCTTTTTGCAAGTACTGCAGCACCTGAAATCCATAAATGTCAGAGGAGCCTGAATCTCTGCAAGTTTTGCATCAGGCACCTTGACAGGACCAGTGCTTTTTCTGCTACATTAAAGTGCAGTATTCAAACATATGTCCTAAATAAACTCCACAAGAATTACCTTCCCTCTCTATTCATCCAGACAGAACTGAGGGAAAAAAATTAGAAGCCCTTTCCTTCAGCACAGAATTTGGACCAACCAAATATTTCTATTTTTAATTACATTTATGATATTCCCTGTGGGTATAAGTCATGAATGCAGTCCTACTATGCTGGGAGCAACGTAAATATAGTCATTCCCAAAGGGATCTTACAGCTGTTATGCACAGGTCAGAGATTCTGTGAAATGCAAAATCTGAAACTTTAAAAGCTTTTTAGTCCACATCCTTCCCATTTCTTTTCAAAGGCAGAGTTAATGGATACTTAATATTGCCCCCAATTTTGCCCACAAGGTATGGAAGTAGTAACTCCATTTAAATAAAGTAATATTTAGCAATAAGCAACCACCTGGTCCTATCTCTCTCAGGAACTGGATCAGAAATTCCATTCTGATCCAAATTAACTCATCTGCCACTTCGTGCTGACAACTGTGCAACTGAAGACAAGATACATGGAACTGTCTCCTCTGCAAATCATTCTAAGGGGAGGAAGGAGTGCAACTTCACACTGCAGCATACAAGTCTAGCCGCCTCCTCCTCCTCCTATCTGATTCCTTGCCTCTTATTTTGACATGAGACCACTCAAACGGACTTAAGTAAGCTCTTCCCCATACAAATCTGGAGGTGTCAGCCCATAAAAATGCAAAAGATTCTGCACTTACCTCTGATCACAGTCTGGTGAAGGAAAAGTACTCATCAGCTGCTTCTCTCAGGAACAACGTTCTGTTTTAAAATAAATAAAAAAGAAACAAGACTTCAAACAGTGCTTCTCTGTCTCTTCCCTAATGTTAGCCTTCATCAGCGTTCATAAACATTTACTTAGCAGGAGCACCTTCGCTCTCCAGAACCAAGGTAATGATTACATTACACTAGCCATGGCATGAGGACAGAACGAGGCCATGACAACAGCCTTGCTGGCACCAACTAGACTACGATGTAGGCTTGCACTGCAGCAGGCTCAATTGTGCAAGAGTGAGGAAGAGTGGGGCGAGATGAGAAGTTACAAGTGCAGGGCGAAAAAAAACCCCAATCAACAAACCAGGACCCTGGATTTACAGGTAAACCACAAAGAACAAAGAAAGTTCACAGAACAAGCAAATGCAGTACGAGCTGAGAGAACTGGACATGCCAGCGTAGTCCTAATGGGATTTCTCACATCTGTTCATGAATATCGTTACCTTTGAAACAGTCAACAAAGCAAACCATAAGACCCTACCTTCTTTAGTCCTGGCCGCAGCTAAATCAGTTCAGTAAAACTTCAGTGGTGTGACAAAGTCTGTGTAGTCTATTGCCAAAGCCTTTTAAAGAGTCAGAACGATTAGGTATACTGCAAAACAAAACCAAACCACCGAAGGAGGGAGTTACACCCTTCCTCCACCCCTCTACCTGGCTAGAGATCACACAGATGAAAGTACTTTGTGAAGCTAACTGAAGCTCAGGAAGCTTCTGTGCGTGTACACACCAAGACACACACTCACAGAGCAGCTTGCCAGTGAGAGCGTCTCAGCAGAGTCACCAAAACCCCGAGGGAAGACACAGATTAGAACAGGGTTGGGGCTAAAAGGCTAATTTTACTGTACCTGTTGGACAGCCTCTAAAGGCAGCTCTTCCACATCAGCTGGGTTTCAGATACACAAGTACTCTCCTGTAGCTTTCCAGCTCACACAGACCTTGATTCAGCAAAAACTCTGACCTTTGAGTTCCAATAATCTTTAATACATCTACAGCCAGTTAGTAAACAAATAAGAACCACACTTGTGCTGCCTGTAAATATAACCAAGCGCGCCCAGCTCTCTGCCTTCCTCACAAATTTACAAGAGCAAAATTTTCTCTTTTCCTTTTTCCTGGTTAGATAAAGATTAGTTCAGGAAAAGAGCACATGCCCTTCCTCAGTACACAACTTTCCTCTTTTATTTTGATCCATAATTCTTATGTTTCTTCACTGAACAGTTTGAGAAGGCAGAACGAGAAGCCTTGCATGCCTGGCCTCCACAGATCCCAACACACCAGGGTAAACATCAGAGCAGCCAGATTCAACAGCAAAACAACTAAACTACAAAAGGGATGAATGTTTGATGTCACTATAAAAGGAACAGACACCTAAAGAAATGTTTTTCACGGAACTGTGACAATCCAGTGAAACTCACTGATAAAAATCAAATTATGAGGTTAATTATTAGTAGAATTTATATGATGGCAGCAGATAAGACTCTCACATGTCCACTGCCCCCATGGTAGTCATTAAGACCCACACAAGCAGATACACCAACATCCAACTAGTGGCATTTAATATAAGTTTCCCATAGGGGTTAGCCGTCCCCTGGTGTTTCACTGCAAAATATCTTGCACTTTCTGATGCGAACTATTACCAAAGTGGTGACTTGGATCAAGACGGAGTATCACTCCGGTCTAGTTGGTTTTACTTTCCAGAATACAGCAGACTCAGAAAAAAGTAAAAGGATCAACAGATCACAAATGCAGGGGAGACACTCAGAGAGGAACATGAATTACAAATAATTTTCTCGTTAGCTTTTAAAAATGCAACTTGCTCACACTTAGAGAAGCTCAGAAACAGTTCTATCAATGATGTAAAGAGACTCCTGCTCTTTGCAGTTCCACAGTTCTCCTTTAAGGCATGTCACAACTGATAGAAGTAGAAACCCAACAGGGCAGGGTAAGAGGGGAGGCAGAATTTTAACACTAGTTGAATGGGGTAACAAGGAATTTAAACTCAACGCAATAATTGATAAGTAGCCAGTGACAAAACACAAAGAACAGAGTGATATTATCAAGCAGATACATTTTTCCATCAGTAGAATATGACTGGAATTGGCCAAATCTGAATTCACTGCAAGATTTATTTTGAAGAACCTTCAACAAAAGGAGTGGTTTAAAGCAACACTAAAGGGATGACACTGCTGTCACTTCCACAGAAAGCTAAGTGAGGTGGCAAAAACCTTGCCTAACAATTTCCCATTTCCCTCCTCCATAGATACTCATCTGCCTACATTGTCCTTGAGAAGCAAACAGATTTCTATGTTTGGAAAACCCTCAGCAGGAAGCGCACGTTACCACCATTATCAACAGCTGCTAAACACCACCTCCCAAACGCTAACAGAGAAGGCAACACCACATTTCATCTCTAGGCATCAAAGCACTTAACTAATGAAAATGAAGAAAGCTCAGGAGCCTGTGTGCCGGCCACGCAGGCTCCTGCAGGAGCTCCCGTTAGTCAGGGTGTGTGCTGTATGGAGATTTAATAAGCAATGACATTTGTATTCCTGACACTTTTATTTCTTTAAACACCAGCCACACTGGAAGTTTCACTTTACTTTTTACTCCAGAAAAAGAGCCAAACCTGAGTGTAACAGATGCTGTCTGGAATGCCCAGGGCACATACAAGAGCATGTGTGTGGTCCCCTTCACCGTTACAAGATAAAACAGCTTTCAGGAAAATGGGAAGGGTGCTTAGTTTTCCTAAGCATGAAAACCTTAATATTTACAATAATCAAATACAACAGAGTCCACTTAGAACAGTATTCACACGGGAGCCCAAACAAGTAGAAATATTTTCCCATGAAGATCTTATCCTCAGTCTGGGCAAACAATCCATGTCACACTGGACAGGCAACAGTTTTACTCTATATGTCTCTGTAGTAATTACACCAAAGAAACATGGCAGTCAGTTTAAAAATAATAACAACAACTTTAAAAGCCCAAATCAGAAGCACAGTGAAAATATATAATCATAAAGCATACACTGGGAAAACACAGAAGGTAGTTTGATACAGTCAAAATTTGAAAAGATTTACAGGGACATGAACAGAAAGCCCTGCTTAGTAAATGGTGGAGATTTTTAGTTAATTTCTGTGAAAGAATAAAATAAAAACAAAATAAAATAAAATAAAACCACAGGCACCTGAGGTTTGCATTTCTTCCTGGATAACAAATACTTTATAACATCACTGAAAGAGTTGTGTAGCTTTAAAGTTCAAAGCTACACAAAGACAACAGAGAGCAAAAACAGGGGTGACTTTTAATGGGTACGGGGAGGAAGGATGGATGGACTGCAGCAATAAAACAGGAAAAAAGGGGAAAAGGTACATAGAGAAGGGGGAGAGAAAAGGTGTAGAGCTATGTGGGAAAGAGTGAAACCAAGGAACAATTATCAGAAAAAGTCACTGTCAGAAACTGCAAATGCTCAAGAAAGAAGCACTATGGAGAAAACCACATTCCCTGTCAGGATCTCCAAGGAAATGAAAGAAATGGAAACTAAGCAGCAAGGATATACTTGAAATAGTTAATCAAGGATATTTGCCATCAAAACAGATTACCTTAACACATATAGCTCCTTTATGGCTCATTCATGTGCATCCAGCAGAACTGGTTTGAGAAGTGAAATGCTTTCTGAGACCCAGTGAAGCTCTTAAGTGAATTTCTATTTCTGATAAGAGAAAGCAGTCTTATTTTCAAATTTCTAGAAGTGATCTCTTAAATTCCTCCCCTCCCTCTGGTATGATGGGTTGCCTGCAATGTAATTCACCAGAGAAGCTTTCACAACAGAAGAAGGCGGCAGAACCATCTGAGGAAGGAGAAGCATCAGTTCAATAATGGCTTAGCATGGTTCATCATTTAGCCCATGCCCTACTTCAGATTTTGCATGTCCTTATGTGGCATCCCCTCGTCTGCACACAACAAAGGAAAGGATTCCTCCCTATAAGCCTATTCATGGCATGGAGTGTACGTGGCCCAGACCCGATCTGCCATCAGCATGACTCTGCTTGCCTGCAACCGTGCTGCTCTGAAATGCCCATGAACCTGACTGCTCCAGCAGTCCAGTTTTCAGAAAGGCCAATGCAAGCAGTGAAGTGTTAAAACTGTAATGCTATCTGCCTTTGCCTCTGTCCTTTTCTCTTCTGCTATTAGCTAGCTGTATGTCTCCCAACAAGCAAAAAACCAAACCAATTGCCATCAAGGCCAATGGGGAAAAAGGTATCAATAACAACCTTCTTCCCAGTGCTGCAGCCTAGCAGCTAAAATCATGCCATCTTTATGAGAAGAGAAGAAATTCATAAAAAAAGGGGGAATGACTACAACTAAAATATTAGGAAAAGATCTCTCCTTGTTCTCTTTTGCTTTCTGCTCTCATCACGCAGGTAAGAAGGAAACAGCTTTCTCAGCTGATGAACTTCCATTGCTACAGTTCTCTCACCCCCCCCCTTGTTTCTGACTGTTTCTCAATGAGCAAAGAATGGTCTTGAAGGAGGAAAAATTATGATTTATGTATCAGACAGATATATCTTTAAAGACTGTCAGTTCCATCCTGCCACAGAGCCAACGACTCCTGACAGCAATGCTGTAATTAAATTGATAGCATTGAGCATTCTCTGAATTACTGGGTTAAAGTAGCAGAGCACTGTATTTAAACCTTTCACCCCATTCAGATCATATAAACAATTCTGCTCATGACTTGTTTAGGCTACTCCTCCCCAAAGCATTCAAAATTAAGAGCACTCAAAAGAACTAAAGACACCTAGTTCGGTACTAGTCTTTCCCTGGTCCTAATAAACCATGGCTCACACAGACAAAGCAATGCCTTATCTCCCCTAGACCAGTCATAAAGCACTCATTATCTTAAGAAAAATAGCATTTTAAAAAAAAGCAAACAAATAACCAGATTAATGAAAGGCAATCATGTTAGTTTCCAGACAGCCTGAAAACACCTAGGAGCCCAAATCCCACAGGAATGAATTTAATGTCAACAGAAAGCTATGTAAAGGCTTTGTGCCTAAATGGTGACCGCCAATTTACAGTGAAGTTGACAGCTACCATGGAGAATTTCAAGTGGAAGAGGGTCATTTATTTCTCTCACTTTATTCCTCCATTAAATAAAGCAAATTAAGTCAGCAGCCTGCTGACTTTAAGTCCATGTAATTCCTTCTCTACATTTTTCATTTATCATTGTCAATATTTGATCTGGACAGCGTTGCCTCTTCAGGTTCCTTAAGCTTACTTTTATCTCTGTCCTTTATCATAAAGCAAAGTGCACTCTGCGTTGCAGAGGAGATTCCTCCAATATCTAAGGTGATGTGGGGGGGAAAAATAAAGTATAAACAGCTCCTCACTTAACCTCACTAATGTGCCTACAATGTTATGAAATGGCAATTCCAAGTTATGATACAACCCTACCAAGGAGCTAATTAAAACTAAATTTAACATTGTTCATTTTTTATAAAGGGAAAAACCAATAAAGCCAATAATCTGTACCCAAATAAAAGATATAAAACACGTTTGATATGACTGTACAGACACACTGCAATAAAGAAAATGGCGTTTTGCCCATAATTCAGCTCTAATGTGCTGTTTAAACAGCTTTCCTTGTATGCACTTTGAGGTTCATAGCAGCAACTTCCAAGATGCCCAGTAGGTGGCCATAGCACAGCTGGCTGTACAGAAAAGATACATAATGAGAAGAGATACTCCATTCAATAAACCAAATAAAAATTACAGATATAGGGCTTCCTGGAAGCAAACGCACATAGCTGAATGAAATCCAAATCTGGAAGAATAAATATGATATCTTGAAACCAAATTGTGAAAGAATAAGACTTGTTAGCAGATTGGCTGTATCTGCAGCTGTTTAATTAGGTGCATTTTGCCTTTTTCAGAAGGTGAGAGGAAGGAAATTTGCATACATGGAAACAGAGAAAACAGGTAAAAATAAGTCATGCTTTCAGGGGGATGAGGGGAAAGAAGACATCAAAACTTCTTACTCAATTACCTTTCGTGTGTTTAGCCAATGTTCAGCCCCAAATCCAGCTTAGTCAATGCTTAGAAACAGACATGCATCTTCAGGATTTTTCCCGCACTTTGAGGTGCGACAGCTTCCTTTCTCCTTCCACACAGTTTTCTCAAGCTCTGCTCCTCACTGCTGCTACTTTCCAAAATGCTTCTATACCCAGCCACTGATGGCGAAGGCTGCAGGTGCAGTCAGCTGGTGAGTAACGCACAAATGTTGAACAGACTGTTGCCTCCTCCCTGGGGGCTCCCAATTGCCACTGAGGTTGACTATATAAATGCTCAAATTGTCACCAAACTTTCCCACAAATGGAAATAGATACCTGATACACCCACAGAAGTCTCCACTACCATATGAGCTTGTTTGGAAGAATACTTAAATGCACTATTTTAACTGCCTACCATCCCTCTTCCTTTATGTTTTCTGGGATGCAGAGGTAAAACAACCTGGTACAGACATCCATGTTAAAAGAAAATAAATGATGCAGCTGCTTGATCCTATTGTTCATTATGCCTGGAAAAAAATCTTTGCATGAACCAGTAATTCTCTTTCTCCTTATTTTCCATGAGACAACGCTACAGATTGTGGCTACTGAGAGAGTAGTGCCAGAACAAAGTGAAGAGAGGAGTATCAATTCTTTCAATGCTACAGGTTCAAGAACTTGGCCACATCTTTTCACTTGGTCTTTTGAAGTCAACAATCTGACTGTGGTTGAATTGTCAGGAAGAATAGCATCTGAAAAAGGTACACATGATCAACCAACCTGAGTTCAAGGAACACCATAAATGCTTTGAGATTAGTAGTCAAAAAAGCCTGCATATTCTCTAGGACACTGGGTTACGATCAGGGAGAATTTTCAGTACTTACAGATTGACTCATGGAAGTGCAACTAAAGCAGCTCTGTGTGGCATTGTTTGAGAGTCATTGACCCAGAAAGGCACTAAAGCAAAGCTGTACATAACACTCCCAATGCAGGCACTCAGCTCTGTGCTCTGCAGCTGGAAGGAAAACACTGCACAGAGCTCCACAATTTCATAATTCACATAAACAGCTAAGGGAGCTTTTGTGCTTGCAATGCAATGAAAATTTCTACTTCCCTTCTTAATTTCTTTTCATACCTCAAGTTAAAAGCTCTCTGCTGTCTTATTCTACCCTTTCACAGTGATTCTGAGTCAATCGGTGATTAAATTCCCTGTGTTTTCATGCAAACATCTGACTTTCCTGGCTTCACTGGAACATCAGTGAAGGCCCCCCTCCCACTCCTCTCTCATCCCAAGAGATTGAGGCATACAGAAAATTGCCTGAGCATCATTTCAGAATAAGGCCACACTTGTGTTTTTAGAAGAGGCATCCAGCCAGCTGGAGGTTTCTTTATGGCTTCACTAAGTGCAAAGCCTTTTAGACTAGTAGACTGAGCCAAAACCTTGACCTACCATGCCCTCGTGGGACCAACAATATTCTTCCACTACTTGAGAGAGAAAATACATGAACTGTCAGTTTAAAAAGCATGCAACATGGCAATTGAATATTATCACTGTAGGATACTATCAAACAGTGTTTCAGTAGATGAAACACAGCAGGATCCAGTGTGCAGGACAAATTTTTTTTAAGACTTTCAATCAACTCTTCTCCATTTTAAGACAGGTAGAAAAAAATTATGCAAAAGCAGAAGCTTCGGTTTGAGTTTTAGACCACATTTACCTGTCAGCGTGAGAATCTGATCTAACACTTGTCACAACCATCAGAAATATTTCCACAAAATTCAACAAGCACAGGGTCAGGATTTAAATTTATGTTGTGCCAGTATTTGTACATATATTTACATATATAAACACCATACTGTACAGTATTATAATTATTTTTTTTGGCATGGAACTCTCTAAGCATTATACATGAATCACAGCAAAGGGTTGGGTTTTCTCCTTTGGGACCCAACCATAACCCATTCTTATCTCTGTAATAACATAGATTTTCATCTCATTAATCTTCTCCCCTCCTCAGTACAAAAAGAGAATTTGCAAAGTGGATGACTAACCAAACCCCTTTCAGTTAAGGCTCCTGCTTAGGTGTTTTGACACTCCTAAGCTATATTTTTCTAGTCATTTTTTGAAAACGCATGTTCCTTTTGTTTCAACAGATTTACAATAGAGTCAGAGACAATGCCCCATCTGAGTTACCTCATAAATCATCAAAAATGTCAGGGGAAACTACCTTTTTTATCTTAGCAGTGCAAACAGAAATTGCCCTTGTCCAGCTTTATTTATCAGACCATCTTGCTGTGCCCTTGTCCAGCCTTATTTACCAGACCATCTTGCTGGTGAACTGCGTAACCCTCACACTGTATCCTAAACACATCCAAGCTCCTGTGGACCTAGGCAGTTGCAGATTATAGGGCTTTGCATGGGAAACACTTCTTTCTTATACCTTCCCTTCAGCTTAACTACCAGTCCAACCTGAACAGTATAAAACCAGACAAAAGGGAAATAATTTCCCAAATACCAATACTCAATCCACTTTGTACTTCTCATTGCCATTTTCTCTAGGCAAAGGCTCTGCCATCTCACCCTCACCCAGACACAAGTCTGACTCAACTGTCAAAAGAAAAACAGAGCTGTTTATAAACACAATAGCATTTAAGTCTTGTGTCAACAGAATCATAGCAAAGCTCTCCCTAAAACAGGCTTCCGATTTACAGGACAGCAAAACTGAGGAACAGAGCACAAACTTGGACACTTACCATGTCAGCAGCAGAAGCAGGAATGTGAGTTTGCAGAACAGTGTTCACAGGCTCCTAACCATTGCCTTTTTGCCTCTGGAGCACTATCTTCTGCCTGCCCAGAGCACCCCCCTGATTTTTTGCCTCACATGGAGCACAGGCCAGACTGCGCTCTCTGAGGTTGCTGGCATGGCCAGGGTTGGGACTGTGCCACTCTCAAAGTTGTGTCTTCCAGGTGTCATCCTTTGTCACCACAAATATTAAATACCCAACATTCAATACAGGCCACCTTCAAGTGTTTATCAATGAGAAAAGGCAGTCATTTGATGCAAAACCAATTTCCCACTAAAAATCACGATTCCTTCCTTTTTTCCTAGCACCTTCTTGTCAATTCCAGCTCACCCTCAGTTATATATTTTACCTACCAAAGAATGTCCCACACCGCACCACAAAGTTAAGGAAAACATTTTTTCAGCAACAAGAAGACTGATACCTTCTTACCAAGCAGAACAAGAACAGTTCTTTTAAGAAAATCAGATTTTACAGGTTATCAGAGCCATCTCTTCCCTGTTTCAGTGGTGGCTGGATGACTGTTTTCTGTCCCTTTTGCTGCCTTTCTTGTCTATCTCAGCTGGACTCAAGCTAATAAGTTTCTCATTAATGAAATGACTATGCCAAGGTACTGGCAGATGGTCCTATGTTCCAAGCACATCCTCCCATTCCCTCCCTCCCAAAAGTCCTAATCTATACACAATGTAATCGTCACAAAAGCATATGCTCCCTGACAGAAAGCTTCCCTTCCATTACCTCTGTACTCTAGGGGATTGCCCCCGAAAACTCAATGACACAAAGCAACTCCATTCCTACTCAAGTCTCAGTTTCCTACATGCCTGAAAACATATTCACCAGGTCCTGGCCAAAGTGCCTGTACAAGGCTTAAAATCCATGCTACTCTCTCCATAGTACTGTCCATATCCTAGTCCATTACTAAGCAAAATGTACATAAACATATATATGCATATTAAAAAAAATATAAAGTAATATATACCTCATATCTTACATGTAATACTTTGCCACTGTTTTATTTACAGGTCCCTGTAACAGCACATGAGCCTTTCTCTTAGATGAAAAACCATATAGTATAATTTATTACATTGGTTACTAGTAAATCTTGTGCAACACTTCCATTTAAATGCTGAGTCAGTCACTAATTTGGCATCTCACGTATCTTAAAATAATCTGTTTCATCTGCTGGCTCCCTCTCCCCCATCAATTTAATCAGATTATTGTGATTGATGAATTCATTAATATGGTTGTCATATCCTGAGAGCATAGCAACTTCTACAGAGAAAGTTTAAGGAAGGAAGAACAAATATCTCCCTTTTGCACACACAGATAGATATGGGCAAAGGAATAGCTAAATGCTATCAGTTTCCCAGCTGTAGGAAGGGCTGCACAAACATTATGTCTAGACCCTTAGGATCACTTTGGCTGGCTTTGCTGGAGCTCCTCAGAGAAGGGTCAGGGTATGGTGGGCAGAGACAGGACACCATAATGTGAAAGGTTGTTTTAGCTCTCCAAATTGACTCTGAACCTTCTGAAAAATCACTACTTTCCAGAGGAAGAGAAAATTTTATTGTCAGGTCTTCTCTGCATTTAAACCCAACAGTACTAAACAGATTTTCCCGACTGCAGATAGGGAAAAACACCAACAGAAAGTAGAAGAGCTTCCCTTTAATCTTTGCCACCTCCTTTTTTTTTTCACTTCAAGTTGAAAGTCTTCAAAGCAAGACCTTTTCTCACACTGCGTGACACCTTAAATCACTCCTGACTATTGTAGGGAATAACTTAAGCTTAGTAACTCTGAAACTATCTGCCTTACAAAACGTGAAAGAGTTAAAAAGCATACTCATTTCTAGACTGAAACAAAACCCAACAGGTCAAATACAGGCAATGGTGGAGAAGAAATGGCAAGAAATATTATTTAGCCAGCAATAAAAATAACATAATTATGCTTCTGTAGCTTTTGTCATCCAAAAATAAAGAAGCCAAAGCACTCCGACAGCACACCTTCCCAATCCTCCCAAGCAGTAAAGGAAAGGAAAATAGAAGGAACTTGGCACTTACCGGGAAAAACAGTAACTACAGAAAAGCATGCAACAGCACTGCTCAAGTACCCAGGAACTGTGACTGCCTGAGGAGGATGATATAAATGACCTCCACCTGTGCTTCCTAGTTGGCTGAAACTGTATTCACAAGTGAGACAACTCTGACTTGAGCTGTAGCTTTATATCTTTCTAAAAACATCATAAACCAGATGAAAGACATATTACCTAAAAACATGGTAAGACACCAAATTCCTAGGGAGAAAAGCCAGTCTCTACCTTTTGCTGCCCGCCAGAGCAACATCCAAGATGACACTGAGCATTTGAGGATCAAAAAGGCTCTCGGTGAGCATCTGTCAAGTGGAGAATTTGGATGAGGATTACTTTGGGAGGATGGCCAGCCTGGTAAACAGCAGCAAGCAAACAAGAAAGGCTACTTGTTGGAGGCAGAAATGCACAATAGGCTTCCAGAAAGTAAACACACCATACGTAATTAAAGCAATTTATTACAGTTATGTGGCTTTGCACATTTGGAAGCGCATTTCCCCCTTTTTAGTCTCCGAGTGGTGTGCTTATTCATGTAAACCGAAAGGAAATATGTAAACAGTTTAGAAAATGTAAGAAGAAAGTGTGAGAACGGAACATTTGATATGGTATTATCTTGCAAATGCCTCCAGATTCCTCTCTGGTCACTGTGTGGGCAGCACATTCCCAGGACAGAGCGGGGTGGGCGGGAGAAAGGGGACTATAAAGCTATTCATGAACTGCATTTTGTCTTTTCCTGCTGAGGTTCATTAGCGACCTACTGGAGCACTTGGGAGGAGGGAGGGCTGGCTCTGGCAGGAAGCGCACGCACAAGGAGCCCCCAATGCGCTGGAGGAGGCCATGCCAAGGGAGCACGGCCCTCTCGCCGACTCCCTGCCCACACAGGGCCTTTTAATTGCTCTGCTCGGGCTGCCAGGCTGCTTTGCAATCTCTCATTTGGATGTACCATATGCAATCATTCAAAAGGAAAGTTAATCTGTCATAATGAAGTTCTTACAAACCAGGCAGCCCTGTAAAATACATCGTCTTGATCGCTTAGACTTTCCCTGACCCCACTGAAGCTCAGAGACGTAGGCAACAGCTCCCTGAGACAGATGAGCCGAAGAGGACAGCAGAGAACCCGCGCTCACTGCTATGCTGAGAAACAAGGCCTAGGGGCACCCAATGCCAGCAAAATGAAGTGTACACATACTGCATCATACACCTAGCTGCTGTAAAAACAGGAACTGTCCTGCGTCTCCCTGCTACAGCAAACGTCAGGAAATGCCCCATCACACAGCACGTTAATTTTGACAACTGAAGATCCTGGTAGAAATAGAAACTCAGACCTCCAGCTTACTAGGAGAGGACTCTACCCAGGATTTTTCTCTCCACCATCCTCTGCCAGCAGATCCTCCTGTCCCCCATTCACCAGTACCCTTTGTAGCACAGGGCAGCTCTATAACCAAGGCAATGTGAGAAAGCAAGGTCTGCCTGGAGGTCTGAAGACAGAGATAGATTTTGAAGCTGTGGTATGGAAATAATGTGCAATTGCTGACAAGTGGATGATTAGCCCTCAGTACATAACAGATAGCTACTGGTGTGGGCTGGCTGTGGACAGAATAGCACTGAGTAGTGCCCACAAGGTAGGGGCTAAAGGAAAAGGGTGGGGCTAAACACAGCTGGAGAATCTGGATAACTGGTTTATCTGCGTAGCCCATTGTTACTCCAGGTATTCCTCACAGCAGAAGGATGTCGAAATGACAGTGCTGTGATATAGCCCTGGCCCCTTAAAAAATGTTCTCCCTGTGAGAGGCATCGAGATGCATTCATACACGGTAGCCTCTAAAAGTGGTAAAAAAAGAGTGTTTGGGGTCTTCCGAGTTCAGGGTTAATTTCTGTCCCATTTTTAGACCAGTAACATCTGGGGCTCAAAAGGCTGATGCAGGATGAAGAATGGTGTAAAAGAGAGAAAATTACTCTGCCATGTAAAAAGAGAATGACATAACAAGAAAAACTGAAATGCAGTAGAATGACAGAAGTCACTAGACTGTGATTACAGTGGGCTATAAAGCAGAGTATATCACATTAATGAGGTAGAAGATTTGTCATATGTAGAGGATTATATAGAGTCTAACAAAAACATTCTCTATTAAGAGAAAAACATAATCCAATTCGTATGGAAACAACTTTCGTATTATACACATCATGGTACAAAATGCAGAACACAAATTCAGGAAAAAGGGCACGTAACACTGACATAAAGCAAACTCTTAATAATATCTGATAAAATCGTAACACTGGTGAACAGAATATATGTTTGATTAGTTCAAATAAATATAACAGTAGGAAAATATTTTAAAGATTCGAAATAGCAAATGCTGTACTCTAAAGAAGCAGAAATGGTGGCACAGTGTGTTTTTGATTAATAAACCTGACTTCCATAGCTTGCATATGAGTTGAAATGAAGGATTTGGGTTTTTGTGCTGCATTCACAGAGCATCCAAAACAGCTGGCACCTGACCTGTGATGAGGACTTTATGCACTTTGGCAATGCAAACAAACTGTAATTCAAACAATAATTTCATTCATATGCATTCCCCTCAGAAGAATCGAATTAAGAAGAAACATGATGATACATTATATTTAAGCAAAGTACTAAACAGTAAAAATTATAACCACTCATACTTTTTTTGAACAGGGTCATAAACAAATTGCTAACTCAAAAAAGGGGGAAAAACTAGACACCTTCATGAAGGCATACTGTGTGCTCAATCAGTAGTGACAGTAAAAAATGCAGTAAAAATGCAAATTAAGTTCTATTAAGATGTATAAGGAATTAAAAGGTGAGTAGTACAAGAACTAACATGTGCTTGCCACTGTGAAACACTGTTCAGTTGTCACCGCTTTATCCTAAAACAACAGAAAAACACTGAAGTAACGGATTGAAACTCTAATTGAAAAAAATAGTCTGTTGGTTTTCTTCTCTTTTTCGTCTTTAAGTCTGACAGGAGGTTTAAGAGGCACATGAAAAAAATCCAAAACAATCAAGAGGAGAGACTGGACAGATTAAGAACTATTAATTTGGTTTCCTAATAAAAGAACAAGGGAATATATAATGAAACTCAAGGGCAAAAATCTGGGTAATTTGAGATTATATAGTTTCACATCATACACAATTATCCAGCAGTGCTTACTATGGCATTAACAGTGATGTTAATAAAATTATGAAACATTAACATTTATAGTAAGCATATTTGAATTAATAACAATAAACATCGATCACAAAGCATAGAAACACTCCTGTTTCAAGGCAAAACATAACAATAAACATCTAGGAAAAGTGTAATATAATAATCTTCTACAGATTTTATTTTTTTTTCTTAAACGGAGCTACTGTTGATAAGGGAAGCACTTCGAACCTTGACGGACAGATGCTCTGATCCACTATGGGCAATGGAGAAGACATACCAGTAGCAGTTTCTTCTGCAGGAAAAACATGTTATAAATTATATCACTGTAGCTACAGTGATAAAAAGTCTTATGAAGTGTGCCACACAAATGCAGAACTAAGAAGAGCTTATAGTTTAAGGTTAAGAAAAGAGACAACAGAGAGATTTATAGGCAAAGCTGCAACAGAGGGTAAGACAACAGTAATCAACAAAACTGGTCTAACCTTTTTAAAATCAAGGGGGTTTTGTAGGTATTTTAAACATTTCTAGAGACCTTCCTAAATGAGGGGCAAAATGAGAGAATGATAGTTGGACAATTTATGAAGTGCAAAATGGAAGCTGTTATCATTGACCTGAGATAAAAGAAGCTATATATTGCCACAAAAAAGAAGACATATTACTTAGTATTTTGACAAGATCTTATGCTTGCTGGTATATAAACAGATGCCTTCATTTCAGGATCCCTTTCATTCCAAGAACCCATATCAGTGACAGTAACCACCACCAACAGCATCACCACTGCCTCCCACTGTTGGTCCTGTGGCAAGTATGGGGAGACAGAAAAGAGAATTTCTCCTATGTGACATGTGCTGATTTTGGCTGGGATAAGAGTTAATTTTCTTCATAGTAGCTAGTATGGGGCTATGTTTTGGATTTGTGCTGAAACCAGTGTTGATAATACAGAGATGTTTTCATTATTGCTGAGCAGTGCTTACACAGAGTCAAGGCCTTTTCTACTCCTCACTCCATCCCACCAGCGAGTAGGCTTGGAGTGCACAAAAAGTTGGGAAGGGACACAGCTGGGACAACTGACCCCAACTGAACAAAGGGATATTCCAGACCATACAATGTCATACTCAGCATATAAAGCTGGGGGAAGAAGGAGGAAGGGGGGAACGTTCAGAGTGATGGCATTTGTCTTCCCAAGTAACCATTACGTGTGGTGGAGCCCTGCTTTCCTGGAGATGGCTGAACACCTGCCTGCTGATGGGAAGTAGTGAATGAATTCCTTGTTTTGCCTTGCTTGTGCTTTACCTATTAAACTGTCTTTACCTCAACCCACGAGTTTTCTCACTTTTACTCTTCTGATTCTCTCCCCCATCCCAACAGGGGGGAAATGAGCGAGCGGCTGTGTAGTGTTTAGTTAAACCATGACCCATGTGTTGTTTACCAGTACTGTGGGTGGCTGGTGTCAGGCAGGAACAGCTTTAAAAAACAAAAAACCCTAAAATACCACCAGCAAGAAAAGAAACACTAACCCTGTGTTCTCATGTTTTCACTTTTACAACTGTTTCAGCTTCAAAAGGAGACAGTGATCTTGCAGATAGTTTGTTACACCTCTTCTGGCTACTTTCTCACCAGCAATGACTCAGTCAGTACAATGCCTTGTGGTCTCAGGGTCCATCAGGGGCTGGCAGCTCCAGAAGAAAAAGAGCAGGAAACCCCAGGGCACTTACAGGGTGCAGTCCCACCATGTCTGAACATGGTAGGCAGAGCTGTATGCTGGTGACAAGGTCCATTGACAGTCCCAAGCAAGGAGAGTGATGAAACAGGTCCAAGGGCCACCCAGTGGTCCAGTTAGGAGCAAAAGGAGCTGGAGCCTAGGGACAGGGCAAGACAGAAGACACCCTATCTACAACATAAGTTCATGGTCCAGGAAGCAAGGCTAGAGACAGGCACACCTACCACACCACTCAGGCCAGGACTTAAGGCCCAGGCTTGAGCTTGAGGGCAGTCCCTGGACCCCTGGGGAAACAGTGCACAGGTAGAGGTCCTGAATGAAGCTTCGCAGGGCATTGGTGCCCTCAGGGCTGATGGTTACCTGGTTTCTGCAACCTCTGAGTGCAAGGAAGGGCTGTGTGCATCTGAAGGAACAGACAGATTATGTGCCAAAAATGTGGTATCAAGGGTGGTTTATATTCACACATTCTACTGTCCCCACGGGAATATACACAAAATTACAGATCTCTGAAAGCACTTCTCCCCATGGGAATATACACAAAATTAGATATTTGAGAGCAGTTTTCCTACTAATTATGTAAACACATTCCTGTCAAACGCGGGGGAGGGGATACTTTTTTCCTCACTTCAGCTGCACTGGAGTGCTCTCTTGTAATTGCTCTTTCAACCCATACTGGCCTCTTTATACCAGTGCAATCTCCACTCAACCTTATCTTTAAAGGTCTGAAACAGCGTTATGCCTCCAGCCATCACCATCCCAAGCGTTCTAAACACTCTTGACAATACAGGCAATACAACTGCATGCCCTTCTTCAAAGTTCTGCTATCACCTCTCACACCCTCTTCAAACAAAGATCAGGGAAGGGGAGCCTCACCTGCAAGAGAAGGCAATCCTGGAAGTTAGAAGGAAGAATAGTGAGGAGGTGTGATGTGAGCAGCGAACAGCAAACCTAAATAGAAGATAAAATCTTCTGGACCAATTCCTTCCACATAAGCAGCACTGGGCTTGTCTACACCGATACTCTTTAAAATTTCCTCTGTTTCACTGCTGCCAGTGCCTGCAGGGGTTGTAGCGTGAAGTGCTGCTCTGTACCAGTTTCCCAGGCACAGCCATTATGCCTATATGCCGATTCCAATGGGAGATACCCATTTCCCTCTTGCCTTGGATTTCCTTGCTTTAAAACACTTGACAAGCATGGTTCAAAATTTAAAACCATAAATACACGCTTCTCTGCATGCTGGAGGAAAAATCCAAGCCCAAGAGTTGCATTTCACATGTTCAATTAGGCCATGAAGAAAAGTACTATGGATAAAGAAAAATAACAGCCTTCTGCGATTTGTTGGGGTTTTGCCACATAAAAGTGCCATAATTACTAAATTTTCGATTAAAAATCATACTCCTAAATTTTCTGGTTTTTGTCAACTAGCTTAAAAAACGTAAAAGTACACAAAGTTGTTATCAATGCTCAGCCAACAGTTACAACACACTGACCTCTACCTTAACTCAACATGGCTCTAACTTCAAAGCCTGCTTAAAACTATTTAAATACCAACATTATTAAGCATAGCAGGCATGCCGAATACTCAAACGGAGTCAGCATGCTTTATGCAAAACCCAGTCTCTGCAGTTCCTCCCCCTTATTTCCCACGCTAAGCTTACCTGCTCTCCAGAGCAGGACTTACCTGTCACACTTCTGACAGAGAGGAGTGGTGTTTCCCTGCTCTCTCATCCTTAGACTACTGCTTTTTATTTCCCCATCTCTTCCCCTTTTTACTAACTGCAATGGAGGCTAAGCACATAGCTTCTTTGTTTCAAGTCACAGGCTTGCACCCTTAGCCCAGTGGCTCCGCAGGCGCCTTCACAATTGCTGGTGGGGGGAACTGAAGGCTGGACTGAAATCCAAGCATGGCTCTCCTGCTGTACACCTGGTGGAGGTGAACGGAGACCCCCGCTACCACTAACTGAGCTGGGAGGGCTCAGTGGGGTTCATGCCTGACTGCACCTGTTCATGCTGTTTTAGAGGCTGTAACACCACAGAGGTTTTTTTAAAATAAGCAGCTTACAAGGAATCTGAAAGTATTTCCTACAGAAGGACAAAACAATACAGGAATTTTTGCAATCGTTCACAAAATTAACTGTGGACAGAGCTATTGTAACAGGCTCTGTGTCATGAGATGACAGGCAAGCGGTGGAAAAGCCTGAAATGCTAGAGCCCTTCAACAAAGACTTTCTGGAACTTCCAGCTTCTTTTTTACTGTATTCAGTTACTGATTGTACATCTTAATTGACACTGAAGCAAAAACACCACATCAGGAAAATTATCTGCCATCAGCAATAGTTATAAGGAAATGCTGTAGTTGAACCAATGTCCAGAAGGGTTTAACTGCTTAACTATCAAATGCTTAGCATACTTTAAAAGTAAGGCAAAGCTTCCATCACAGTTTCTCAATCATCACTCAAAGGCTGCTATTAGTAACATTTGGATCTCAAGAACATGTATTGCTGATATCTGCCAGCAAAAGAAATGTTTAGTAGCCTGAAAAATGTCCAAGGGGTAAAATTGCAACAGCACATTTAAGATGCAGTTATGCGGCTGCACAATCAAGAGCATAATCCCAGAGGAACAATCTTCACAAGAATGACTTTTTTTTTTTTTTTTTTTTTAAAACTCTTCTCCTTTCTGTCTCTCAAGGGTCCTGGGTGTGGTTATGATACCCAGACTGGTACTAATCACTGTGGTTTATGTATCATTTTCCTCCTGGTCCTCATTGCTGTGGCCCAAACACTTTTAGTCTCTCCTGAAAACCAGAGCATGGAAGATACACTGTTCACTGAGACCCTTTATTCCAGACTGCTGGACTCCAAGGCACAGTCTTTTAATCAAATTATTCTTAAGTCTTATGTCAAGTGGCAAATGCATCAAATTCTTGGCTCCAACAAAACCAAAACAGCTCCCTCCAATCTAGAAGACATATACTTTCCAGGGTAAAATTTTCAGAATTATCTTTTACCTAAAAGCCACAGACCTTGTGCTTCTAAGTAATAATTTGCTTTTAAAAATATTATGCTTGAACGTGATTTTCTGTAAGTGGGAAAGAAAAAGGAGTCGTCTGGATATAAAGAGTTTGTGAGCACATGGGGAAATCTGTGTTCCGTGCCCACAAGTTAACCAGTACCTGGCACAGGTATTGCATTTTTCCACCAGGAGTTACCTTCCCTGCCTCCAAAGTAATATATTTTAGTCCGAGCTACAAAAGCTATGTACGGTATATCGAAGTTTAGACATCCTTAAGCTTATGCACCAGCAAAGGATTTCTATTTACAGTCACTTTCTTCACTCCCTTCCCAAAGTACCTCTTAGCCTCTGAGTGAGGTCATTCTCCACCAGTTTGCAATGATCTGTTTTACATTCTGGATACTTGCTGTGAATCCTCAGAAGAGCTGGGAGATAGACAGGGAGTAGAAGCTGGATATAAGAGCCCACTCCAGCACAAACATCCCAGATCAATTACCAATATAGATCCACTGCACTAAAAGCCTCCTCGTTTCTGAACCCTTCCTAAAAGTCCCCTCGAGCACACAGTCCTACTGTATGTAACGATGGGATAAATTAAAAATGGTAGGAGGGAGAGGAAGAAAAGAAGAATCCTACACATAAGGAGTTTACCTAAGGAAAACATGTTCAAAGAAACAATCACAAACACAGTAACATCTACAGACTCAAACTGGAATTCACGTACAGATTTCTGGTACCTGATCTACAAATCATTGAGAAGTCTTGGCTACTAGAGTCAGACTTAACATGCTGAAGCCTTCTACAGCAAAGCTTTCCATAGCATCATTGGAAAGCTTTGAGTACTAACTCATTTTGCAGCTTCTTTTGAAACTTGGAAGACATACTTTGACAAGGAAGGATAAGGCAGGAAGGGACCCTAGGACTTACATATAGGTTCAAGTAGTCTTTCTATCGCTTCACTGCAGAGTACTCTTGAGCACTTTCTTAGATGAGTTCAGAGTTGAAATCTGTTTTCCCCTCTCTTAGACATGATTCTATCCCCTAAACACACTGCCAAAATTATTACTTTGGCAAGAAACCTTCAATATATCGCTACAGGGTTAATTTCCTTTTACCTCCTACTATCACACTTGAGCGCTGAGTGCTTAGCTTGGCTAAAAGCTCAAAGGGCATGAATAATATAAGAGGACTCCACTGCAATGACCATTAATGCCTCAGAAAGCCTTCACTGGATCTCTCACCAGTTCTCACTTGCCGAATCCTTCATTTCCTTTAAATGTTACAGTACTAGCGCTAAATCAAACTCAAAGCTCTCATGTCTGGCATCTCCCCACCAGCAATGCAGCCAACAGACTACAGGGACTTGAGAGTCAAAAGGGGCCAGGAGGGGAGTGGCCCCCACAGCCTTCTGGCTATGCCAACTAGCTCCTCCACCTTCTCAGCCTGTTGTCAATTGCTCCTCCACTTCTTTAGCTTTTGCCTTCAGCACTGAAATATTACATCTGTGGTTTAAATAAAATCGTTTCAACTGCCTTTGAGTTATATAAAGACCTAACAAATGCAAGAAATAGTTTTAATATTTGGAAAAAGTACTTTTTGCTTTAAAGGATGGCTGAAATCCAACTAAACTATTCACCTTGTAACATAACACGGACATCGACCCTACTAGATGGCCCATATATTAAGCTTGCGAAAATCTGGAAATAAAATGAGTTGTGGTTACAAGAAAACCCAGGCAGGTGCACACACGGAGGGAAATGGTGAGCCTGAACGTTATCTGATGAGCCACAAACTTGATACTAACATCACACATCTATGAAATTACATATAGTTCTTAATTGAATCATTCCAAATCAAATCAGGAAAACACAACCAGAATTACAGGAAATACTGGCATCTTGGGCAAATTGCCTTCAGTGTCTGCTCTCAGTTATGCTATCTGTAAAATACAATTGATAAATGTAACCATTAAGTAAATGCACAACATGATTAGTCCAATTCTTAAACAGAAAAAAAATTAGACAGGGACTTGTTCGGTGTCATGTGTCAGATACCTGCTTTGCACTACATTGCAACTATAATACAATTTCCGAATGCTGGAAAGGCTGGAAAATAGGAGCTGAAAAAGCACGTTACAGGTAAACAATTTGAACGTAGAAAATCCTTAATTTGCATATGCACAATTATGATTTGTATCAGCTTTCCCTGCATACATAAACTGAAGTAACAAAATACATAAAAACAAATCCTGAGGACTTAAGGAGGAATGTCTTAACCCATACCTATGAACCTAACACTGCATTAAAAAAAAAACAAAAAACCCTCTGCACTTCCATTTTCAGTTAGTTTCGCAAAGCCCACATGACAGGAGTTTTACGTGATGCTGCAAGTAGGCACCAAAGAATAACTGAAGGGAAAGATGGGAAATCACCAATATTTTCTGTGGTGATAAAACAATATGAGGAGAGGCTTGAAGAGCACTAAAGATTCTAAGACTGGCTGGAAAGGATGACTTAAAAGTAGTTTGAAGCTGTGGTTTGAAGTATTTAATATCTGTAGAGGCAACTGTTCCAACCTTTGGAGGGTTAAGCACCTTCTGCAAGCTATATTAACTGAGGTCCGTGTTAGAAACCACTAGACAACTATTTTGTTCTGAACACTAAAAATTGTAATACAAGACATCTGTTGAAGTTATAAAATGTCCTGTAGCTCTTTAAAATGTATAAATTTGCTTTGGTCATTATATGTTTTCCCAATATCATACAGGATTACGTGAAGTGCTTTGAAATGAAAGATGCTATATGTAAGTGCAAAACATTACTCCAATACACTCAGCTTAATTTGGACATGCTATAGTAGGATGGCTCCTTTATTGAGACATCTGCTAGGAAACCAATTTGTCCAAATCACAGTGAGTAATAATGAGTGCTGTTTAATCAAGACAGTATTAACATAAATTTTAACTTGTGTCAAGTAGCTTAATGGTAAATTACTGAATGTTAAACAGACATGGAATTTTACACTCTGGTCTTTCAATAAACAAGTTCTTGAGTAAACTAAAATGTACAGTTTGTTCAATGTGCCGTCAAAAAGAGCTAGATACAACAAGAAAGAGCTGAAGTCAAACAATGCAAGACTTGAAATCATAAACTTCATTTTCAATTTTAAAAAGGTTCAGTACTGGAATCCTCTTCATCTTTGAACTAAATATAAGATCTTTAACAAGAAAAGTACATCCAGATAAGCTTATAATTATAAAGTAATAAAAGGTATTTTAATTAATTTCTGGCTTTTGTACATCTATGACATTTCTGACTTGGATACATAATCCTGAACAGCTTTTTACATTTTATATGGATAAGCATCAGTGAATTTCTGGCCTCAGCACTGTAAAGATGGCTATAAACAACTGTCCTGGGTTCAGCTGAGATAGAGTTAATTTTTACAGAAACCTGAAAGGTGGGGGGCATAGCCGGGGCAGCTGACCTGAACTAGCCAAGGAGCTATTCCATACCATGTGACATCATGCTCAGTATATATATAGGGAGCGGGCCGGGGGGTAGATCCTTCTTTCGGTGGGGGAAGTGGCGGAGCGTCGGGTCCCGGGTGGTGAGCAGTTGCACTGTGCATCACTCTTTTTGTATACTCGTTCATTAGTACCGTTGTTGTTGTTGTAATTCCTTTGTGTTGTCCCAGTAAACTGCCTTTATCTCAACCCTCGAGGTTCCAGGTTTTTTTTTTCTCTTCTCTCCTCCGTCTTCCCCCCATCCCACCGGAGGGGGGCGGGAGGAGTGAGCGAGCGGCCGCGTGGTTCTTTGTTACCGGCTGGGCTAAAACCACGACAACAACGTGCCTTTCCATGATAACCCCAGATTATGTGGTTTCACCCATTAGCCATTGATTTTGCCAGTCAACACATCCACTTACTATTTGTCCGAGAAAAATATAAAACTTCTGGCATCATGACTCAAAACTACTAGGAACTAAAATACTGATAGTGAAGAGCCACCACACTCTGACATCAAGCAGAAGCCTTTACTGCAAAAGCATAACACAGTGACAGATACTGCTTTAGATATTGACTCCAAAAGGCAGGGAGATTCCTGAATCCAATATTAATAATATAATTGATTTATCTGAATTTTAAATTAAATGGAATTTTAAATTATTCCACGACATACTCAGTTAATGAGTGCGTTAAGAGCAGAACAGCACTTACTACAATGTTCCTAGAACATCCAATTCCTAAGAAAGGGAAGAGGAGTAAAGGAGACAAAGAAAATCACAAGGAACAGCTCAGTACCACAAATTACACGCTCTGCAGGAAAAGATAACAGTTCAGTTCTTAGGACCAGGATACAAGGGAAGAAGCAAAATAAAACAGTTGAAAAAATAAATAAATTGTATTTAGGCTTGCATTAGGCACCCATATAAGAAGAATCTGCTTTCTTAACTACAGATTAAAAAAGCCAACCCCAGCAAGATACCAGTATCAAACCATATGCTTCTGTTCCTACCCACCTTTAAATGATAACAAGGGGCTGATCTATGGAAGTATTTAAGGAGTTGAAAGCTTTTTAGTCCTCCGCACAGCAGCAGATGTTGAGACAGGCAAGTGTACTTCAGTTTGAAGGGAAGTCTCTTACTACTTACAGGAGGTACCATGCCCAAGAGATGGATTAACATTTACTTCCTATTTTCGGTGGAGCAATTAAACATAACATGTCCCTTCCCCACAACGCTAGGACAAATGCTGTGAGACAGCAGAATAGGTTTCTTAATGTGACATGCACACAAAAAGTGTCTATAAGCAGGTGGACAGAAAAATGTACACCTGGTTTTGTACTGTGCATGAACGCATGCATGAAGTGGAAGTGGGTCCTATATGATAACAAGAGCACATGCAGAGAGCTAAAATCCTCATTGCTAATGTCTCAGTCCCAAGCCTTTCATTTGCAGAGCTTAGAAAGAGCCATGACTTTCAACACAATCATTTTATTAACGCTAAACTGCACAATTAAATAGGACTCATATTCCTTCCACTGTCACTTCATAATCACACCAGCTCTGCTGAGAGTCACACTC
The DNA here is from genome assembly GCF_964188355.1 of Buteo buteo. Classification (NCBI taxonomy): domain Eukaryota; kingdom Metazoa; phylum Chordata; class Aves; order Accipitriformes; family Accipitridae; genus Buteo; species Buteo buteo. The sequence continues at coordinate 45,200,416 of NC_134174.1, read as the reverse complement.
TTCCCATCCTACTCCTTCCACTCCTGACCTCTACAAGCTGAAATCTCAACAGGGGACAAGAAGTCCAAGCTTTTCCACAGTTCCAATTCTCAAAGCAACAGCCACCTTGAGAGGGGAAAAAAACAGCAAGTGTGCTGTTGCTGTGGAAACAGAGCACAAAAATACTCCTATTAGATCAAGTACCTCTTGGACAATCGAACACACTGCCAAACAGTTACTGGAACTTCCCCTAGCATGCAGGAAGGGTTAGGACAGGGAACACAGTCAGCCCAGGTGTCTCCACCATCACCCAGATTTCAGGAGATCTGTGACAGCTTTTCAAAAGCGAGTCCCTCACTACACTTGGTGAGGAAAGATACCTTGTTTGTGAAAACAATTACCATCACATAAAGGCCCTGAACTGGGAAGAGAATAAATTGCACAGCTTGCTTAAATTTTTGACACATGTATTAATAAAGAATCCAGGCCATGGTGTTTAACAGAGGACTGCAGAATGGCCTGAGCCTGCCCCAAAAGTTTACAGGCTGAATTCAAAAGCAATACTGGTAAATAGTAAAGAAGAAAATTAACCTACATCCTAGTAAAGTTCTGCTGTTCCTTGTTCCCTAAGAGATGAAAGGGAATAAATAGAATGCGATAATGTAATTAAAGACTACATGATAATTAACACACAAAAATATCTGAATTCAGATCACATGGGCAAAATCAGTATCAGACTACTCTAATTTTCAAGTAACTTGACTTTAAAATCATTCTTGTACATAAATCTATAGTTTTGTTCCTCTCTCCGTTCCCTTTGAGATGCCTTAACTGTGTAAGCTGTTCATAACCTGAACTACAGGAACAGTATGAAACTGTAAGATTCTAATAAAAATCAGCCAGAGAGAACACTGTAGTTACAACCAGTATTAATGAAAACACCACATACACAAAAGCCAGCTTCAGGTTTTCAGGAAGAAAGGAACTGCCAAGCGTCAGCACTCCTCATACTATCAAAGATCAGGTGAAACCAGAAATTTGATACTCTAAACCACTGATTTTGCTAGGACATTTTAAACATCAGACAGAGATGGCAGGGGATTCCAACAGGTTAGAAATTTGTTTAGTTTATCAATGCTACCAGACATTAATTCCCTCAACTCTGAATCTTCTACCCTTCCTTCCCATCCCTGCAAAACATCTCATATTAAAAGAAACTAGACTTTGGCAAGGTAGAAGAATGATTTCTTTTACAAGGGTGTTGTGAAGCTTAATTCATGTTTGTAAAACCCTTTGTATTGTGCCTTTCATCTACTGTGGGAACCTCGCACTATTATCAATAAGGTCTTTTCTACAGTAGAAAGGCTTTGCTAAAATAGCTATACTAGCAAATCTGCCTAGTCGAGATGTGGTTTACACAGGCAAAAAAGTTATTTTGCCAGAACAGCTAATACCAGTTCCTTGAAAAAACAAGCTATACTGGTAGAAGCACGTTTTTGGTGGTTATCTAACCGAATCTAGCATAGAATTTGTATGACAACTAAGGGTTATTTCTGCAGAATCTTAACAAAACACAGGTATGCTGGCAAAACCTTGAAGGGTAACTCTGACCAACATATTTTGGAGACTGCAAATGAAGGATGTATATTTACTACTTTCACAATACCAAGCCTCTGTGTTCATTTATTCATGTGAATGAGGTAGAAGCAACAAAGTCCTCTAAAGAGATCCCTTCAGCAGCAAATGCGTTTGACCTTGTACAAAATAATTGTTGGATTATTTTTTTCCTTTAAGAAGCAAGAAGCCAAAGGAATAAAGACAATTAAGATCAAGCCTTAGTCAGATATATTTTGTCAAATAGAAAAGAACAGAATATTAACAGCACTAGAATGAATGCCTAGAAACTACTTATACAACTGCAAAGAACACAGACTGTGGTACAAGAAAATAGTTCACGCGACAGTAATTTTTAACTGTGCTATTATTATTTTCTATTCAAGACTGCAGTCTTCTCACTCACATTTATAAACAACATCAAACATCCAATTGTTATTTGTCTCTTAACAAAGGTGGAGAGGCACCATCATGCCAGGTTCCAAAACAACTACTCGCCATTTTTTTCCAGTCGTGTTTAGCCGCCTTCTGAGCTGCTTAGGGTGGTACCCTGCAGCTACCAGCAGTAGTGCATTTACATTTTGCCTTTCAATGTTTCCGCATCTTGCTAGAAGTCTGCAGCAAACCTTATCATCTAAGGGCTTGCTTACACAGGGAAAGGAAACTCATCTGTTTCACATCCCTGGAAGACTTTTCTCCAGTAGACACCTGTATTTATTTTAGAAGGGTGTCTCTCCATATCCGTCTGCAGTAGCATACAATTTTCTAACACCCACAGCACCAAAGCTATGCACTACAGCGCAAGGCTTCATCAGAGCCATGTTTCAAATCTGTGGTGGATTATAAACTGCCTAAACATTTTCCCACAAACTGATTCGGCTCAGACATGCTTGAATCTGGAATGGAGCTCAAAATCCAAAGACAGAAATTGCCATAGTTAAGGGAAATAAGCTACTTAACAATACGGAAAATTTGTTTTCCATATGAAAGATGGTTTCATTACAGAAATTTAAGCAGGTGTATTCAGTTGTTTTCCACTGAAGAGTAAAGCTAAATCTACTTTAAAGCAAAGCTAAACATGAAAATCTTCTCTGCTATTGAGACAAACTAGAAAAAGACTAGCTACCATAAATTAATCAGTAACCTATTATTTACTGACATAGCACTGTAGAATACACAGCCTGCATACCAGGACTACCTGATGTGCTGTTTTGTTACACCTAAGAAGTCTCAGTCACTGGTGTACCTGTCTGTGCAGCATAAGGAACAGCACTGACCTAAAAACCAGACTTGACAATTCTGCCTAGGCTTAAAAAGAACAAGGTTCAAATGAGAGCCAAAATACATTAAATCCTTTTGCAGATTGGCTAATACAGCACCCAAAAGCTGGGCTTTCTTGCTTCCAGTTAAGAAGCACTTTCTTGTCATGAGAACATTAAAAAAAAGCTGGATCACGTTTCCTTTTTCCACTAGCATACATTTTGCATGTAAGCAGCTGTTGCTAATCAGTGAGAGATATTAACACTTCATATGACATGATAAGTTCTATCACAGCCTTCTTTTGAAAACTATAAAGACACTTTCCCCACTAGCTCTGTGCCATAGGCCAGACAGCACTCAATTGCTGTACCTACAGCATAGCAACCATGTACCCCCCCATCCTCCATAGCATCCTCCATTGGCATCACTAGAAGGTTTGCATGAGGATCAAGGACAGAATATGGCCATTAGACAGTAACTACGTTTCTAGCTGGAAAAGTTCATTCTTGCCTTTGGGATACTCAGCAGGAAAATTTAAGGTTCATCACCTTTAAAGGCAAGGCTATCTTGCCCCTCCGTTTTCTTCCCATTCCACTTACTTATCTGTTTTGGCTCCTTCCCGTCCCTTCTTAACTACCATCTCTCTTTAGCCCCTGATCACGCTGACTGATCCCTTCATTTCTTCCCAGTAAGAGAGCTCACAGGGAATTTGCAGGGTTCAGTGCATAATCTTTCTGTATGCCCGGGGTCCTGCCCACACAAAACTGCTCCCTTGCTGAGCAGGCCCTGGCAATGAAGTTTAGCTAAAGCATTTGGAGCAAAAGTCTAGGAGCAAGTATGTGGAGGCTGAGGCCAGACTTCCCAGTGGAAGGCCACCTACTCTCAAACATCCCTCCATCACTGACAAAGATATCCCACATTTATCATTCTCAAGTTCAAGTACACTTCAAGGCCAACTTTGTTTCTCTTATGCAAAAAATGGAAGAGAAGGCATACACTCAGGCTGAGGCTTTTTTCCTCTTAGTTTTCTGGAATTTATAACTGCTCCAAAGTTTCTGCAGGGGTAGAAAGGAAATTTAAAGGGTAGAAACAACAGTTACTCAGCATGATCAGCTGTTCTGTTCTACACTGAAGCACGAAGCCACAACCACAAAATAAATGCAGTTAAATGATGAAGAACTCACTTTTACTCTGAGACACAGCTGAAGCGCCCTGAATGGTATGGGAAGACTGAGGCTACATGTTTTCAGCGAGCTCACACAAATAAGCTCAAGCTGTTATTTTTGACCTTTGATGCCCTTCATGATTTGTGTCCTGAATGACTAAGCTCAGGAAAAAGTCTAGGACAGGTTAAAGATTTAGCCAGTAAAGAGCATTTACATCTCAATTATGAACTTCCTAGTTCTAACAGAATGGAGGTTTACAGACTTTCAGAGCATGCTAGGGCTTACATACTCAAACTTTACAGGGATGATGGGAGTAAGGATAAATACAGAGGAACAAAAGATTTAATTTTTTCATATGTAGTTTTTGTAGCTCTCAAATTATCTGTACAGATGAAATTTAGAATTAGCTCTAACTGTACCTAAAGATATTTATTGTAAAGGAACAACACAATTGGGGGGGGGAAAGCAGACTTGAAGATATACTGATTTTGCACAAAGGGCTGTAGTACAATCAAAATCCGGAATTTCTTGCATATTAAGTATCATTTTAGAAGTCAACCATAAATACATGAATTTTGTTGCAGTAAAAAAAGCAAACAGAAAAAGCAGAACTCTGGGAAATCAATCACCCTGTCTAGGAATCCATTTGTGCATACTATTTCTTTGAATGTAAAACACAGGCTTCAAATGCAGCTGCACCTATTTCATAATTCACATCTTCATCACCTAACTATAAAGGCAGCATAACAGTCTCTGGTTATGCACAAGGTATCTATGACAAACCAGCAGTCCTAATCGAGGAAAAACATTATAGACACAATGTTTAGAAAATTAACTGCCTTTTTGCTTCCGAGAAACAGCACTGAAATTCCAATTTGTCCTCATCTTAACATATGTCTGTATTTTAACATAATGAACATGGATGCAGTTTTATCACTTCTTTCACAAAGGAAAAGAACGGTCACTTTTCAGCTGAAAACAGGTCTGAAAAATGCTACCTTAAGACTGAACATGCAAGACATTTTGAATGCAGGTGCTTCCTCCACCAAAATGTTAACACTTTTAACACTGCTTTTCCACAAACATTTTATTTATAAACAATTTTTTTATAAGAAGTTTTTCTTGAAACAGCTGTAAAACAAACAGTTGAAGATCAAAATTGCACGATGTGTGTTACCCTTCTCCTCACTTTCCAGAGCACGTGTCAGAGCCAGTGTCTCTCACAGAACTACAGAAGAGTACCTCTAAACAGGCAGACAAACCCCCAAATCAAAATCTGTAATGCGATCTTGTAACAGCTGATCCTAAATTAATTTTAGAGTCCTAAGTCTGAAAAGTTGAAGCAATAAAATCAGTGCTGGGTAAGTTTCATATAACCATCTGAATGACTCTATTGTCTCTTTCGTCATGCTAAAGTTTGCTTTGTTGTTGTTTTCATCTTTCCTTTCAAAATAGCCTCCTGCAGCTCTAAGCTAAAGATCTTCCTGGAGCTTCTATGTGACAGCTGCAGTATCTTAGCCATCTGTTTAATTTATATTTGCTAATGCAGCTCCTGCTGTTTTCAACTGACAGCTTTTTTCTCTCTTATTACCCCCACACAGGAAATCATTGCACTTGCCAAAGTTTCTCTGTAGTCTCAGATGTCAAGTCTGGTGACAAAAGGTGATGAATGAGGCTCCTATGCACCTCCCTTTTGTTTTGTTAAAATTATGAAAATCTGTAAGTGGGTTTTATGTTATTTCTTTAAAGAACGATTATAAACAAAAAGAAAGGATGGAGTGCGAAACAGAGGGAGATAGTAAAGGGAAATCATACCCCTTTCCTCTCAACACAGCAATTCTGTGGGAAAGTTGAGGCTGGAGGATCTCCAAGATACTCTCAGAAGCAGAATATCTATTCCATATGTATTCCTAAAGCTGCGATTCAACCTCTTCAGTCATCTATGCCCACCTACCAAGCTCAGGGTTTGGTCGACTACTGACTTTCCCTCACTTGCAACCAACATGCCTCCTAACTTTTCTAGAGTGCTCTGGATCTCAGAAGTATTCACAAGTCAATGGGAAGTGATGGAGCCTCAAAAGGCCCACACATTGCAACACCAGTACTTACTGCCATCCTGTAAAGCCTCCAGCAGGAAGGTGCAGGGCCTGCACTCTCTGTGCTATTAAAAGACACTAGATAAAAGCACAAACTAGCTCCTGAAACAGCAGTCAGCTTTATACACCAAGCACAGATGTTACCGTCCCTGTAACTCCCCTAGAGCATAACAACAAGAAGATTAAAGAGTCTAGCCTTGCTGAAAAATAACATCAGGTTTAACATAAAACTTTGAAATTTAACATAGATACCCCTGTCCTGCTTAAAACCATATCAGCTGAATCACAGTGAGCTCTGCAATACCTGTCCCAAGTGATGCAACGCTCCTATGTTACAAGGACCACATTTCAGTGACTAGCCCCAGTCCAGAAACAGGCAGACATATTAAACGCAAAGAGCTGCACATAAACCAAACCCAGAAGTGTGACCGCTCTTCCTTTCTAAATTCTCCCTTTCAAAACAACTTTATTAACTGGAGAGGCACACAGAAACATGAAATGGACACTTCCTGAAGGACTGGAAGATGCGCGCTTTCTGGTGCCAGAGAGAGCCCAGTGCAGCAGCTGATAAGGAGCTAGCAGGGATGCATGTTTGAGGGAATACTTGGGAGACCAACAAGTCATAATCTCTTACTATCACTGTTCCCAGAAGATGATGACGAGAAATTAAATCCATTGTTCTGACACTCTAGAGTTGGCTCCAGCTCCTAACATCAAAGCAACCCATAGGATGGAACTTGTGACAGCTCCCTATCTTGTGCACAATCATCCCACTGAGCTCTGGAGGATGAAGTCACTTGAAACAAAATGAACGTTTCTGCTTTTGAAAGTACAGCAAGCTAGTACCAAAAAAAACTACTGCTGCACTCTGGAGAAGGTTACTGCTTCATCTTCATATCCCCACTCCTTTAATAATTGTGGTACAAAAAGTCAATCTTTGAAGAAAATATTGGACAAACCAGAAAAGCTAAAAAGAATAACCTAGAATAACCTTAGACCTAATATACTAATAGCTACACCATACATGAGAACATTACATCCTTTCCTACCCAGGAGATTTTGTCCAAGAGCCAGACAAGTTAACTCCTGATTTTTATTCTGTATCTCAGTCTTTCCAACTGTAAATATACATAACTGTTGATGTACTTCACTATAGTACGATTATCCAGTGCTATAGGCTAGTTACCCGGCACAGATTCTAATCTTTTTATAACTCAGTGCCAATACCAGGGGAAAAAGAAAAATCACCAAGGAGTATACAGGCCTGAAAACGTGAAGAGTCACTACTCAGCTTCAGTTCATTGCTTGTACTTTATGGCATTTCATAAGTAACACAATCAAGAAAGCATAAAGTATTAAATTATAATAATATAGATAGATTAATGTCCCAAGTCAACAAAGAATTGTTTCTTTCGAGTTTCTTCAATATACTGAACCAAAGACCCACCAAATATTAATTATCTCCCAGTGTCTCCCTCTACCATGCTACCCAGGCCAAAACTATCCTTTATATCAGTTCCTCCTTACCTCAGGAACTCTATGTGCAGTCTCAGAAAGAGCTGTGTTGTACCAGACACAGACTGAGTGAAACCACCATGAACCTGGGCAGAGAGAAGTTTTGTATAAATACGTGTACCTGACAGTGTAAGGCAGTAATATTTTCCAAAGTGCAAACATTCTCCAGCCAGGGTGTCTGATTCATTTCAGAACCTGAACCACTGCAGTTTTCAGCTTAGGAAATTAAATTAAAGTAGTGCTGATTTTAGTGGTTCCTTCAGCCAGGAACAGGAATAACTGAACTGAATAGAAATTACCCAAAGTTGCAAATAAAATAAAAAGATTAAAGAACTGTAAGGTAGGCATACTGGTCTTATCTTTGTCAGCCAGATATTTTTGTTTTCCTCCTTTTTCCTGGGTTAATAAGAATTATCAAGTGTTACTTTGACTAGCCTTTGGTCACAAGCTCCTGAAGAAAAGAGGAGGCTCAGCCATGTGCTGTTGCTTAGTCTGTTACACATTATTGTACCTGTTAAGCAGAAAGGCTAAATCAAGGACTAGGAAGACCACAGGATTCCAGCGGAAAGGAAAAAACCAGTGCACAGTGAGGTGCTCTCCTAGGTGAGTAAATGATGTCTTGCACAGTAAGACACAAAACTACTAAAGAACTGGCATAACAAATGTTGCAAAACCAGATGCAGAAAACAAAAACTTCAATGTAAGATGGCAACACATTTTACAACTAACAAACCCAGTTAATTTCTTCTCTATAGACTACCACAGCCCAAGGACAGAACAATACTTTTCTACCCCTTAGGGGCAAACACAAGTAAATATTAGATTCATAGAATTCTTTAGGTTGGAAAGGACCTTTAAGATCTTTGAGTCCAATCATTAAGCTAATACTCCCAAGGCCACCACTAAACTATGTCCCTAAATGCCCCATCTACGTGTCTTTTAAATACCTCCAGGGATGGTGACTCCACCACTCCCCTAGGCAGCCTGTTCCAATGCTTGACAATCCTTTCCGTGAAAAATTTTTTCCTAATATCTAATCTAAACCTACCCTGGTGCAACTTGAGGCCATTTCCTCTTGTCCTATCACTTGTTACTTGGAAGGAGACACCAACACTCACCTCCTTACAACCTCCTTTCACATAGCTGTAGAGAGTTATAAGGTCTCCCCTAAGTCTCCTTTTCTCCAGGCTAAACAACCCCAGTTCCCTCAGTCACTCCTCATAAGACTTGTTCTCCAGACCCTTTCACCAGCTTCGTTGCTCTTCTTTGGGCACGCAAAGCATTGCTTCCTATGGGAGATTACACGATGGCAAGTAGTGTATTTGTGCACACCTCCTTTTGGACACCTTTTCACAATTTTACAACACAATGTGTAAGGCGGAAAAACCTGACACTTTTTGCTAGAAGAAAATTTGCCTTTTTTTTTTATTATTTCATAAAATACCTCTGCTATACAACTTCTTAGCACATACAAACCACACAGGCCTACAGGCTTTCCTGGAACTGGAAAATAAAAACGCATCTTTGCCATTTATAACACAGAGATAAAAGATACTTCAAAAACTGAGTAGGTTTGTTTTAGGAAGAAAGCCATTATTCAAGGGTATATGGATTTAGGAGCAGAGTCAGGTACAGGATTATCTGCCCTCTCAATCTTTTCCATAAGTGTTCTAAACATTGAGCATCCCAGGAGAAAACATCTGAACTAAACACTTGATTCTTAGCTTGGTCAGACACCACTTGATACAGCCTTCAACCAAGCATTAACAAACTAATTTCAGCTTTCCATTGTCCAGCATAGTGGGGGATGGGAATAGCCACATTATGGAAAACCCCAAGCACACAAACCCTGCTGCACAGAGGCAAAAGCCCAGTGCCTGTGCACCATACTTCGCAGCACTCCAGGTTCTGGGAACACTCTTAGTTGGGGTACAGAGGCAGCCCTATAAGAAACCCCATCTGACAAATCTCTCAAAGAAGAAGGGATCACAATAATATGGTACTCTTTCACCAGTCATCCCTCCTAGAACTGCTGCTATGATCAGCTCCATGGCTCTAAGTCTTGCAGAGCCAGAGCTTCAGCCCAAATCCACAAGTTATAGGCTCCAGCTGGCTCCCGAATGCTCCTCCAGCTCCTCCAAAGCCAGTTTCCCAGCGTCCCATGTTCCGGGAGCACAAAGCAGAGACACCAGCAGTGGCTCTGAACAAAGCTGGCAAAGGTTCAGCAGGTGAATTAGCTCAGGGTCTGAGCCATGCAAAAACCTATGTACTGCTTCCAGGTCTGAGCCTGGGATTTCTGTATGGATAACTTGTTACCTGAATAATGTACCCATGGAAAATAAAACATTAGCCATAAAAATTAAATAGAAGAAAGGCCAATTTCAGTGCCTACACAGTAATTCAGAGGTCAAAAATTAACTTATCATGCTTACAGAGGCTACTTGCAACATCCCTCATGCAGTGTTTGAAATCCCGTTCTCTAAAGTTTTGCCTGTGTGTATTTCTCTTCACTTCCCAGCATCCTCAGGCATTCCCCAAGAGCCACTTCTTCAAAGAGTATAAAGATGATACTCTCAAGGAAATCAGACTTGGCTCTCTAGGCTGTCCAATATATGCAAGTAATATACTTAATTAAGCATGAGTGTCCATACATACACAGCACTTCAAAACCACACCACTACAGACCTTAATACTCATCACCCTGAACTTAACTCTGAGCTCCAACAAACAGGTCGCAGCCTTCCCCAGAAAGGTTAATGCTAGTTTTCTTCAAGCACAGAGGCAACAGCTTTCAACAAATTCCCAAGAATTTAAAAGTTTTACCTTCCAGAAAACCAAGTTTTGTTGTTAATCTGCACTTTAGGTGCCTAGATTTAAAATGAAAAGGCAAGTACAGCTGCTCACAGCTGATAAGGCCTCATACTACTGGCATCTATTTATATCTATGATACAGAGTAACAAACCCCTGTACTTCAAACAACTGAAGCAACTGTTAGATAAAATATGGAAATAGAAATATGGGGCTAGAAGCCATGTCCTTTACTGTATAAATCCCTTCCTGTCGTGGTTTAACCCCAGCCAGGAACTAAGCACCACGCAGCCGCTCACTCACTCCCCCCCCATCCAGTGGGATGGGGGAGAAAATCAGGAAAAGAAGTAAAACTCGTGGGTTGAGATAAGAACGGTTTAATAGAACAGAAAAGAAGAAACTAATAATGATAATGATAACACTAATAAAATGACAACAGTAGTAATAAAAGGATTGAAATGTACAAATGATGCGCGGGGCAATTGCTCACCACCCACCGACCGACACCCAGCTAGTCCCCGAGCAGCGACTCCCTGCCCCCACTTCCCAGTTCCTAAACTAGATGGGACGTCCCATGGTATGGAATACACCGTTGGCCAGTTTGGGTCAGGTGCCCTGGCTGGGCATGAGAAGCTGAAAAATCCTTGACTATAGTCTAAACACTACTGAGCAACAACTGAAAACATCAGTGTTATCAACATTCTTCACATACTGAACTCAAAACATAGCACTGTACCAGCTACTAGGAAGACAGTTAACTCTATCCCAGCTGAAACCAGGACACTTCCCCATAAATCAAGAAAAAGCATATTTGGGTAAAGGTAATAAAAGACCCATACTGCCTCTGAAGACCAACTACCAAAGCAGGGAATCTTGAAAACAATTTCCAAGTTAGTACATGATGGCAACTCCCGATGGCATCTTGTTGGTTCTCATCTGAATGCTGGAGCCAACTCTTCCACCAAGCCAGTTAATGTCTTTTTACTGAGGTCACTAACATGCTGCTTTGTGTACAGGCAGCTTCTGCTGCTCAGCATTGCTCAGGAGCACAGCCATTGCAGGAAGACATATGGGAGCATGAGTTTAGTGTTTGTGATTAACTTCAAGCAATGCCTGATTTGCAGGGTTGCGAAGCATAGACGGAAACACAAGTTTAAGGTCCCAGGAAATAAGGAAGAGGTAATTGGTCCTATGGGCCTAGGTCCAAGAGAGAGCAAATATGACAGAAGACAGAGGAGGATGGAACAGAACTGTGCTTCCACCTATGGCCATGCCAGCTTGGCCCAGAGCTGATGTTACTCCTGCAGATGATACTCAGCCCAACCAAGTCTGAAAACCCCTACATAAGAGGACATCACAACTCACACATACACAGTTGTTATACTACGTTGACATACTACTTATAGGAGAAGAAACTGAAACATAATATTGCTCTGTGCTCAGTCGGTTATCAAAAAGCTTATTAGAGAGGAGGGTTAATAGCTTCAGGGTACAGTTCCACAAGGAGCATAAACCAATGTTAGTGGCTACCAGCAAAAAGGTGGACCCACAATCTCTGGCTATTCATAGCACACTGATCCAAACAACTAATCCACCAAAAAATTATTATCAGTCGGTCAGATTTATGAGCTGATCGAATGCACCCTATAGCTCAGGAACTGAAGCAAGACAGAAATGCCACAACCATGGCAGATGAGAGCAACACTGATCTTTCCAGGAGAAGCATAGTCTGAGATCACCTTTCACAAAACAGTATCTTTATTATACAGCCTATAGGGGAAAGCAAAGGATATAGAGGCTCGCTAGAGAATGTCCTAGTCCATTAGACCATGTATTTTGTGCGCATGTGTCTAGTCCTAAATCTCAAGAATCACTATGCAACGGAGACACTGGTTATTTCCATCTAGACCTTTAAACTGTAAAATGGTGACAAACTTTGAATATGTTCTAGGAGTCAAAACCCTGAACAAGAGTGAAATACAAGCAGCATTTTCAAAAGCTCTCCCTAGTGTGCCCTGTTTCTTCTACAGTGTCTCTCTGCTGTGAACTTTTATTTAAAACAGAAGCAAATACCACTTTCAGATATCCCTGCTTTCTCCTATCTTTCTGCTTTACTGATAGAATAAAAATCCAATACCACAGTTGGGGAAGAGCAATACAGAGCTAACAAAAGATAACCAGACTGGGTGGGGAAGGATGTACTGGTATAGAATGCTACAGCTCTGGAACAAGACTAACAGAGAGGATTTCACAGGGACACATCTGAAATAGCCAGCAGCTCGCCTTAAGGCATACTCTACACAAATTATAAGAGGCATCCTTTACGTTGCACCCAAATTTAACCCCAACCCACACTAACTTGCTATTCCTAGTCTTTATGGTAAACTGACATCAAATAACTATTCAGAAATCCAAGGTTAGAGGGGAATAGCATTTACATTAAAAAGATTAATCCCAATTCTTGTCATGCCTACTGTGCTGTATTTTGGTGTACAGTTTTTCATTTTGATTTTGTGTTCCAAGTTTGGGTTATGGCAAGACAACAGGAACTTCAGTTGCTATGCATAATGTAAAATAAACAAAATAAATAAAAAGTCTCAGCTCCGAGAATCCAATGCTCTACATCTATAGATAACGTAAGCACCAACACTATGTGCGTGACATTTAGGCACAAAAAAATCAGGCAGAAAATCAGTCTCAGACACTGACCAAGGTAATTTTAAACATAAAGCCAGATGCCACAGAGTGACTTGGACAGGGATTACAGGCAAAAGCAAACGCACAGTACCTGAAATTGTCACATTTCTTCCAGTCAAACCCTCACGAGTATTTAGCAATTATTCAAATCTCCCCATCTCTGATGAGCAGTAATACTGCACATCTGAGTCTTTTAACTAGCAGCCACATGGTTTATGGAGCAGCCACTCTGCCAGGTAAGGGGAAATGATCGCCTGTTGTGCTGACCTAGCACAGAAACACATTTTGTCTCAGCTGGAAATTGTTCTTACACAACCAGTGCTCTCAATACACTAGAAAATAGCTTAGATACCTGATATCATAGGTTTTAATATTCTGCCTGTGGATATGGCCATCAAAATCCCCACTGCCTCTCATTCCTCACGCACTTAATATGCTGATTTAATTATATGCCTGTAATTCAGTTTACATTTTACAGGAGGCAAAAGGTAGAGAGATTCCAGTAAATGACACTTGAGGCAAGAGAATGAGCAACTGGAGACCATTCTTTGCATATAGACCAGGGCTTAAAAATTCACTCAACCAGAGCAGGTAGGAAGCCTTGGCAAAAGCTAAACTAAAATTAATTTTCCAGACTTTAAGGTTATAAAGGTAACTTGCAAACTACAAATCAGTGAAAAGCTGTCTTCGTAAATCTGTAGGCAGACAGCTTCCGTCTGCTGCTCCACTCGGGGCTTTTTCCCCAGCTGCAGTGCACAGTGCACAAAGCTTTGCCCATCCTCACTGACTGGGGCACCGGGGATGGCAGCGGAGCTGAAGCAAACAAGGTCAGTTCCGTGCTGCACTGCCTGGGAAAGCTCTGAATGGAAACCCAGGCACTGGTCACTGAGGAAAAGGTGAAGTAAAACATCTAGCAAACTGAAGGAGGTTTAGAGCTGGATCTTCCTCCAGTTGCCTGTACATAAACAGCAGCCAGGAGGCTTTAGCCCAACATAAGAAAATGACAAGCCCTGGCTACTGTTCAGATGAGAAAGGAGAAGGAAAAAATGAATCAAACAACTCTAAATCTATAATGAGTGGGACATTAAAAAATTTTCCAAAAATAATTTAACCAAAGACCAGATGGAATGAAGCAGAGAAGCTACCAGATGTGTCCTAATAATAAAATTTATTATTGTTGTTGTTATGAAGTCAGTCCAATTGTCATTAGGGAAAACATAAAAATAAAAAAAAACAAACGATCAAGTAAAGGTCAATCTTGGTGAGGGGAAGAGGAGGTAGCATTTCAGAGGGCAAAGTGAATCTAAATATACCCATTTTGAAAACTGGAAGATTTCAGAAGTTGAAACCTGTCAAAAATACCCAGAAAAAATTTTGACAACCTCTAGAATTATTAGCATAACAATCCTCACAAAGAGAGTGGGAGCGAATGATTGGGGATTTCATCTCATGCAAACTCATAAGCAGGTAGGAGTCTATTTTTTTTAATAAAACAGTATCTAAATCAAAAAAACCCAGCAGATTAACAGAATAAATGGAAATACACATGCAAGCCTTAATACTGATGCTGTTTCAGCTCACTCAAAATCACCGCGTTAAAACAAATGCTCACCCTTTCCCCCAGCCCTTACAAATGGCAAAATGAAGCTGAGTGCCTATTAGGAAGCTAATCCCAAACTACACTATCATTCTGTGTCACAATGGACTTCCCCCCCTTTTCTCCTCCCTGTATCACTTTCTTTCAACTCCATCTGACATGGGTGATGTATTTATGACAAAAAGAAGCTGCTTCAGCAGTGTATTTTTGAAAATCTAAGTTTTTTACAGTACCCCAGCCAACCAGGTTCAAACAGGAAATCAAAGTCCTGCATATTATCTCATATAACTAGAAGTCATAGGTAATTGGGTCTACTACGCATGTATCTCTCTAAGAAATCCCTAGCTCTGGGGACAAAAATACTACTACAATCTTTACAATAAACTAATTAAGGAATGGGATGGTATATTCATACATATTTCATATACCTGTTTCTATTTTTATTTTGTATGTATTGACATACACATATGCCTTTCTGATGCAGGAATTAAAAATTCCCCTTTAACACACCAGTGGCCAAACAGCTAACATTAGCATTTTGGAAGTGGCTTGCACAACATGAAAAGCGACCGCATGGTAGGAAAACTCCAGCAGGGAGACAACAATCCAACAACAAACAGGACATAAAGCATCAAATGGTAAGCGAACTCTCAAGGAGCTAAGGCAGATGCAAAAGCTGTTGGTGACAGTGTAGAAAGATGTATTTGTTTAGCAAGTTTAGAAACATATAAGAGGTGTGGAAATATTTATCAGTGCAGTACTCTGAAAAGATGTACTGAAAGAAAGAGTTCACAAACGTTTATCAAACACAGCTTTTCAAAATCACCCAGAATGAATTTCCACATATGACCTCAAACAAATTGAAATGCTACCTGCTAAAGTACACCATCAGTATTAATTAATTCCTATGCTGGTACGGTCCTCACACAGTGGGTTTTTGCAGAAAGCTCACAAAAATACCTTCCCTCTCCCAACGAGTATATGTTCGTGGAATGCTTCTAGTTGGAAAAAATGTCTGAATTTAAATTCTAAAAGTCATATAATTTACTAAGCATTACTTCCAGAAGCGAAATCCACACACCTACCAAACAATGCCAGGTATTCACTTCTCCCAAACTCTATTAAGTGGTCATCAGTCAAAACAACTCCTCCAGTAAAAAGGACATGCTTAAGCCTTTCAGCATAAGCTGAAAATTCTCCTGATCCCCTCCAAAGCCACAGTTATCATGCATGAAAAGTAATAAATCACAACAAAGAAATATTTTCTGTGTAATTTTACAGTGCTATCAGTCTGATTTTTCTGCTTTGTAGCTCCATTTCATGCACTTCAGCAATATCCCCAACATCACATTTCAACCTTGGGCCTGTCAAGATCCACAATTTCACATATTTGTTATTAAAAGGTACCTTACTCAGAAAGCTGTTTTGACTCTGCACTGATAATACCGCATGTAGGCAACCAGTGCATACGGGGACTGTTAGAATCCCACTAAACACAGACTCTCCTGCTAACTTCAGCATCGCAGCCAGGAAACCAGGCAAGTCAGACTGCAGCAAAAGAAATTCCACTTCTCATGTGACATGGCACTAAGATGAAGGCTAAAAGAAGTATATACGAGAGGAACAGGTTATGCCAGAGCATGCGTTGTATTCATTCATTCCTTACCTTTCCCTTTACATTGCAGAGGTTACATCACCCCTTGAAACAGTCATAAGCAGGATCAAGCCTCGTACATGAATCTTCCCTTCCCTGGGTGCTTTGGGGAAGCAGGAGCATGCACTCAAGTGAGCATTCATGCCTCAGCCAGCTTGAGGACAAGGCTCTGCACTGAAGTCCTGAAGACCTCCTCACGGCTGCCGATTTCATCCACAGAACTGAAAGAGCATCTCAGCAGGACACTGCCAGCCTCCTTTTCAGTTCCCTCTCGCTCACTGCCAGTCTCTGGCAAGTGAAATGTCAAGAACCAGGCAGGGGCGGTGTTTGGAGAAGGAGGGATAAGAGATTCTCACCATCCATCAACCTCAAAACCTATTCAGCCGACAACTTGAATGGAACTGGCATTTCATTCTCCATGGTAACAAGAGATGGAAGGAGGTTGGAAAGAGAGAGAGGACAGACCTGGGAAAATCTGATCTTGAAGAATCAGGGAAAGTTGTAAACTTTGCAACTTCTCTTTGCTGTGCAAGCTGCATGTAGAAGAGGGAAAAGCCCCTTCCTTGCCTGCACAGTCCCTGAGACGAGCTGTCACATGGACATGATGAGGTGTCCTTTATGTAGGGGGAGAAAATCCCTTCTTCTGCACCAGTCCTCCCCAGAGGAAAAACAAATATCTTCTGAACACTGGGAATTAGGGAAAGCTGCAGATTATTGCCCCACAGAAAACAGAACTGCCTGAAAGGGAAAAGATACTGTCGTTCCCTATACGGTACTTCATGTCTACAGATTGAAGCCACTGATGCCAACTCAGTCTGTGTGCCAGCACTGACCACAAACTGGAGTGGAGAATTAGCATCACCCTCTTTGCCTGCTTTGCATCTTACATGGAAGTAAATGTTTGTTACTTCTGTTATGCTGAATCACTTAGATGCACAGAGAAACAATGTATTTCTTCTTCTACAAGGCACACCAGAATGAAGAATGGAAGCAGCTAGACTTAAAATTCGGGCAGCACCCTTGCCAAGCTCAGGGGAGCTCTGGGTAAGTCAGTTCTTATTAACATTTCAGGCCTGGCCATCTTCTGAACTTTTTTTTTCTGCTATTTTACATTCATAACTTAAGCTGTCACAGCCAGAATGTGCACAACAGGGAAATTACATTTGGATTCACGCACGTTTGTGTTCCAAGCTGGCCCCATGCAGCTACTGAAAGAGTCTCTGGCTAAAGCACTTATGCAAGATAACCAAACAAAGGACTGAAAAGCTCTGCAAATCCTGGCTGCTGCTGCTGCCATCTTATTTCTTTCTCAATTCTTTACACAGATTCTTTCCTGAAGGACACATTTAAATCTCCCTCCCCCATCCAAACCCACTACCTCTCAATTCTGAGTTTGTTCTCACTTTTGTATTGCATATGGGACATACGGTTGTGTGGTACTTTTTTTATAGCCTTATCTATTCAGTGAGCTTTTTGTTAAAGGCGACCTGCAGAGTTGTTTTGAGTTCTCCCAGTAGTCCTCATGTATCAGCAAATATGTTTAAAAAAAATCATAGTTTTTTTAAAAACATCAATTTTTGTTCATTATTCCTATTTGAATTTTGGACATTCAGCTTTCAGTTTCTTATGTTAAGTCTTTATTTACCATTCGTGACATTGCAATCCATAAGGCATGTTAATACACACCCCTGTCCACTGAACTTCAGCCTTTATCCACCACCAACCATTTCAAGGCCATGTGAATACATTCTTGCTTTTGAAAAATACTTTCCTCCTCTGAGAAAATGTATTTAATTTTCCCCTTTGTCTTCCAAGACTCTGAATCTTGGAAAAAGCAAAAGGGAACCTTGGAGGGAACAATCCAATAGCCACTTCACTTCTGCAGCCACTTTCTACTGTTCTCCAACTCATCTTCCCAAGACAGCCTTTTCCTTAGGTAAAGGGGGTCATATTTACCTTTTGAAATGTACTTCAGATGCACGGTTCAGAAGTATTTTCCTTCCTTCTTGAAGGATTTAACAAGGAAAAGATAAACAAGACTGTTCCATTCTCCCTCTCCCAGCCAAAGCCAACCAAACTGGGAGTGACACACATCAGTTAGAAGATGTTGGCCTCCTGCAAGTCTAAATAAGCAAATAAATGCTGTTAAATGCATCCACACAATCAGATTACTTCAGTTCTTTTCACTTACTTTTGAAGATATTTCAGAATTCCAAGGAGATATTTCAATCCCTTTCAAAATATATTCTCCCCACATCTATTAAGATGAAGATATTTAACATAAAAAGCTTTTTATGTTCCTTTCATAGAACAATCTCAGAGTACTTTGTTATTTTGCTTTGCTATGGGAGGACAAAAAGGAAGGAAGGTATTTTTGCCACTTGTCACAAAGCAGGATCATCTTCTCTGCACTTGCTGTTCACCAAGTTTCACCTTGATCCTCTTGAAGGTTTGAAAGCATTGTTGTTTATCTGTAGCTCAGGGAAGGGATTTTCTCTCTCTCTGAAGTTGATTCTAACGGTACTTCAAAGGCTTGCCGTCTACTAACATCATCCACTTGTCTTCCTGTGATCCAAAAACTATACCCATACAAATGGAAAGCTTCCCCAAATCTGTTCTAGCAGCACGCTTTAGGCAAGGGGGAAGACACTGACAAAGTTATCAATATTCAGAAATGTGCTAAAAAGCATTCCAAGAACAGAGAGCTGTACCAACCATACTGTCCTACTGTGTGTTTTCCTACAGCCACCAGAAATGGCATGTGGATGTGTCTCACCAACAAGATACACATTTTGGAAACGACTCTACTATGAATTGGCTAAAGCCAACATCTCAAAAGGCACCCTACCGAGAGGTACTGAAGCGAGGAGAGAAGAATGCACCCACAGAATCAAGGTCTTATCCAGCTTTCCAAAACAGAAGAATAAACAGTACAGCACAGCCAACATTCAAAGGACTGCACACCATGTGTGCCTGTCATGCAATAATAAAAGCTGGGATACAGCAATAGCTCCAGGCTGACTAAGAATGAAGCCGACTTTGGTTCTGATCAAGTTTGGGGGTCGCCACACAGGTCTCACGTTACAAAAGCTATCATCTCAACTGGCAGCAATTTTACAGAGAAGTGAACCAGTGGTGAACCTGAACCAGTGGTGAATGTCACTGGTAGAACAGCATTGGCAATGTCATGTCCTAACATCCTGTATTGCACCTGCTCGAGGAACAAACAGATTTTCTGCTGCCACAGCTGTGAACCCAGAACTAAATGCAACTTTTTCAAGTAGATGCCTGCTCTGAAAACCTTGTCATGCCTACCAACAAAATTAACATGTAAAGCAACTACGCTGTAACAGTGCTATGATTTAGCAGTAGAACGCCTTACTACAGCTATTCCCTGAAGTCCCACATTAAAATAGGGAAATGAGCAATCCTTTTCTACATTAAAAAAGAGAATAAATACAATAAAACTTTGCAAATATGTCAAGTTTTGAGTTAAGTATCCATCCACTGACCAACACAGCTGAGACTGAGCCAGAATTTAGAGTGTCCAAGAGAAGATGTCTTGAAAGGTGTTTTAATACAACAGAGAGATACCGAAGCCCCAGACTGACTCGCCTGACACGTGGAAATGGTGGAGACCAAATACTCTCCTGTTCCTGCTCACAACCTTGAGGGAAGCTTAGTCAATCAGATAGTCCATATCCTCAGGTACTCACAGAGACTGATACTATGCCATAAACTAACACAACAGCAAAACCCCCTGGCTAAAAGCCAGAACAGTGGAGGGACTGGCAGGGCAGCCACGAGTCACTGTTCACTAAGATGCTTTTCTGGTCCTCAGTGCCCTCTTATTTCATGTAAACCAGAACCCTTCAGCCCCAGAAAAATGACACCAGAGAAGTGGGCATTTATCAAGTTGAGAGGGCAAAAGACTCAAGTCCAGCAATCTCCACCCAGGCCAACATCTACCCCACTGAACATCATGGGCAAGAAAAGGCAACATCTCAAGGCTTCTACATCTCTGAAGCTACAATTCTGGTTTGGTTTTGGTTTGGGTTTTTTTTAAGGAATTTTTACTTCTGAATTAAACAACACATTAACTTATCATCACCATCTGAGGAATAAACACCTGTTTTGATTTCAGGTCAGAAAACACTCACCATCACAGAAATAATTTATGTAGTTTTTAGTTTAACAGCTTTGCAGATCCTGTCAATATCAAAAGTTCATCTGCTGTGGGAAAGGAATATTTATTTTTTTGGTTTGACATTCCCAATTTCATCCCAGCTTAACAAAAGACAATTTCTAATAAACATGGCAAAAGAACTACAAATATACACTTAGGAGCATCATGGAATAAAACTCCTATTTTACCTGGCTGAAATGCAGAAGTGAGAAAAAGCAAGCAAAAAAGACAGATACTCACTGATAAAGATTCAGAGGACAAAACTGTAAAAATACTACACATGAATCTTTCAAAGCATACACTAAAATGGTTTCTGGGAATAAAAAAGCCTAAAAAACAAGATTAGAAAGCACACAAAATTCTTCCAAGAAGTCCAGACTTCAAAAAATTCTGGGGACAGCATTCTGGAAAGCCAAAGCATTGTGATGTAAATTGACAACCATGGCTGAAATACCTCTAAACTATGCTCAATACAAGTAATTTCAAGGTAGGAATGAATATGGACACAGAGTACGCAGACTGAGTCAACTTAAGACACAACACGTGTCATCAGTAAAAGAACACACCATACCACTGATTTACCAGTCATTTCCCACTGCAGACACACCGCCCCAAAAGGGGAGGGATGGACTTCTTGCATACAATTTTATCAAAACATATTTCTCTAATAAGCAAAATGATACTAACTCCATAGCTTCCTAACTTCAAGTGTGCCACAAAATTAATCAAAGAGAAGAGTTTAATAAAAATCTCTTCAAAAGAATCAGCATGATTCATACAGACCATCCTCATAAGGGTGAAGATCTTCAGAATGCCATAGGATTGAAATTTTAATATACTTTAGGTTAAATAATTTTTTTCTTTTTTTAATTAGAGTGTTTTAAAAACTTTTCCTAAAATAGGAACTCACATTCAACATCATCCATTAACCAATCTTTCCACTACTTCAGAAACAGAAAGAATAAATGCAAAATCCTTTGCATCATAAGAGTTTCATGTTTCATAACAGAGAGCAAATGACTACAAGAGTCCTAACAATTTGTTCGACTAATGCTATCTAAAACAACACACACAAAGTCACCTTAATCTGTTATCCAAGAACTTGCAATAGCACTACACATTAATGACACATGGAGAGGTGAAAGCTATCAACCAGTGAAGGAAGAGCTTTTAGAAGAGCATTAGAGGCATATATGTTTTGAACTCCGAAATGCTGTATCTGCAGTAAAGGTTTTCAGTACTTAACATGCAAACATTTTCATGCAAATAAACGTGTGTTCCTCTAAACTGACAAAGTTTACAAGGGTACAATTAGCTGTTTTCATTGAGTATAAATTAGACAGCTGCCTGTAATTGGAACCAGGAGCAAAAGACATGTAAGAAATGCTTTATTCTTTGCAGGTGTTTTTCTGAGATTTAAGGGAAAGTTCTACTTCAAGAAATGAACATAACACTACCCAAATCTACATGGTCTACAGCTTTAATGGGTAAATTTACATGTGAATAGTTGGGTGGGTTTTTTTTTCGTTCCCAATTTCCTCTTGGATTTTACCTATTTCATATAAGATTAAAACAGCTACAAAGATTCTGCAAGCCAAATTAAGCACACCGTGATACCTCTGCAAATAAAGATAATCTTTTAACAAGCAGCAAGGGGGGTCAATGCAAATCAATCAGCGCTAACTGCTATCACTAACAGTGCAAAAAAGAAAACCGCTACCCTTTCGTTCTAAGGGGGATCAGAAATGGCTGCAAATTGTGAGTTTTACAGATGCAGAAATTAGATACAAGGTTCATATGACAGTGGCATGTCTAAATGTCTATTTCTGTCTACATTTCATAATGTTACTGAAATACAAGTGATGTCCAGCATATGCTTGTGACACAGGACACTACTTAAGGCACAGCACTAAGCTATGCCTTAAAGGTCCATCAGTGTAAATAATGCAAAAACAACGGGTTTGGGGATTTGGGGGGGAGGAGGAGGAATGGAGGGAACACATCCTAATGAATCTTCTTATTTTCCCACTAAGTCAGCATCTCAACAGCTTAACTATCTATAAACGAACCTGTCCCTTAAGAAGAAACTAATTTCATTTAATTCTATATCATTCTGCAACTAAGAGGACAGTATTTAGAACAGATGGCACAATTTACTTCAGCCTTTGTGCTACAACTAACTGCTCCCACAATTTCTAAAGCACTTTCCAGTTTTACACACAGTGACTCCAGCTGGTAAAAAACCAGAGAAACTTCCCCTTCAGTGGGGTGAAGGGAAAACCAGAAACAAAACACTTTTCAACATGCCAGCTGACCAAAATGTTGCAAATAAATATAAAGAACCGTAAATTACATATTTTTATGCACCCCCAGTCCTAAGATACCAAAATAATGGAAGAACCAGCTGAGGTACCAATGCAGATGTGACCTAAGAGGCCTCAGGCACAGAAAAATAAGTAAATTCTCCAACTTTCAAGGCAACAGAAGTTCCCAGCTGCTGGCTTCTCTTCCCCAGTGTAATAAGATATAACACGAATTCAGTTTACAGTATGATGCCATATTTTGGCTGGAAGGCATAAGAGATCTGAATTTAACAATGTCTAAAATTGGAGTGTAGCGCCTGTGTCTTACTACCAGCCTGCTTGATTTCCCCAGGGCGGGAGATGTGCCTGCCACCTGGAGATGGGCAGTTCAGGCTGACCTACTCTTCCTAGGCAGAGCTACCTGGGCACAAGGTCCCAAACCTGACCGCAGATCTTAGGCACTGTGATAGTGGTGTGGAGGGGAAGCACACTCTGAATGCTATTAAACACTTCAGAGAAAAGGGTTAGTCTCCATAAGAAAATATTTAACATCGTTTACAAGCATCTCTCACATTATCTCCTCCCGCTTGTCTGTACTGATATAAGAAAGGTGGGCATACATTATAATTCAGGCAACAGCTTCAAGTGACCACACTGCAGACAGAAGCATCAACACCTACTACAAAAGGACACGTTAGGGAGGCTTGTCTCTCCTACAAAATGCTTTTAAACAACCCCCTCTGCTGCGACATGGACTCTAATCAAACACCTGCATTCTCTCAAGGTATCTTACTGACAAACACAAGTACTATGATGTGTAATGAAAGGGGATAAAGCCTTGCTTCCCAGAAAATAAAATCAGACAGCTGATTTTACCAGAGGAATAAAAGGAGGTTGAAGCTTTCACTAATGGCTTTTTAAGTGTCTGATTTCTAATCTAAAAAGCTTCCTGCACTTAGGTTATGAATTTGGAAGGAAAAAATTATGAAACAAAAGTACGTTACACATTGTCTCACAGGCATGTTAACTTCTACCTCTTCTGTGAAAATAATTTTACACTGCAGTTTTCTGCATTTTGAAATTTCATCATCTTTTGGAGCCGCAAGAAAAGAGACACGTTGCTGAAAACATCTCATATTTTCTAGGCTGGCCTTGTGTTCACTGCTTCCCCACACAAACAAATGCCAAAATACCAGACCAATCCTTCTGTCCTGCTGCCTTTTCTCTCTGACCTCCAGGTATTCCTAAATATTCTGCGACTGCTTGGAAAAAATCTACTATATTCCCACCCCCTCAAACCATTCCCCTATAAAACAGTTAATCTTAAAAATACAATGCTGTCACCTTCCTTTTACAGGTTTCTGTCATTGCTGTCACTATGGAAACAATCAGAACATCAAATATGTCAGTAAGTATGGTTTATAAAATATGAAAGCGCCAAAGGTAAAGACTCTACATAAAAAACAATCGAGACAAAATTAGCTTGTTAGCATGGAAACATTGGCTTTAAAGGATTTTCAAGTTCATATTAATTTCTAGGGCAATGCTGCAGTGAGCTATGGCCATGGAGAGAGCTGCCAGTGCAGCATCATGCATGAAGTCACACAGCCAAAGGCTGCAACTATCCACCAGGACAAAGTGTTGTAAATCATCCCTTTTCCATCCATTTAAAACACAAAAATCAGACAGTAAAGAAACATCAGTATAACCCCAAAACATTACACTAACATAAGAAATATTAGAAGACATACAGACATTTGTTTCTTTCAGATTTAGAAATAAATTAAGGCCCTTGCAGCTTGCATTGCGTATATGTCGATAGCACATTCAGTCATCTTCCCCTCTGTTCATCCTCTTCATTCACATCTGCATCAGAAGCAAAGTCAAAGTCAATTATTCTTAGCTTCCCAACCAAACAAAGATTTAAAGCAATTCTTAGAGAAACATCAGCTACAGAGCTTGGTTGGACAGCTATTCTGTTGTGTTGTGGCTTCAGCAATGCAAAAGCAGAGTGCTTATAATTGCTCTAAGACGGGGGTTCATCCAAGCCCTGTATGTGCAGAAGCAGCAGTTTTCCCCTGCTCCCGAAGCTCGCCACATACTTCACTTTGACATGTTGACTCAATTATAGCACACGGGAGCCTCCAGGGAACAAACACAGCATTTTGAGACAACTCCCTCTCTGCCACACACACATTCTCTCTGTGCTTTTTAGAAGCTCATTTCTGAGAACATTTTGCCTTTCATCATCCCGTTGTTCTTTCTCTCAGCTCACTACATTACTGTGATGAACCTACCCCCTTTGTGTTGCTGCTTTTCCTCACCTGTACTGACTTAGGAAGTAAGCCACTATTCTACCTCAAATTCAGCTACTGAAGTTATAAAACAGATAGCAAAAGCAAGAGGGACCTCTTCTTATGCCAAGATAGAACATTTCAGCTTAAGAAAAAAGAGCAAAAAACCAGCTTGAACACAAATGAGACCCCCAGAGCACTAGCAGAAGAGAGGAACAGACATGCAGCTGCAAAGCACTTCTAAAGCATTGTGGAGCTGAAAGAATAAACATATACTTTTCTTAATAATTACATGGCAAATGGTAAGCTCCAGGTGCCACTTCAGGTAGGGGAGACAGTTTGCTAACTAGTCAGTGCTGGAGAGGTGACCCTGCAGACTGCTTGCCGCCTTTAGGACTTGGCTGAAAGACTTCTGCACACCCGCTGCCTTCAATGCTACACGCATATAGAGTGAATTCCCTTACATTCAGATTCTCCCAAGTGGCTCAGTAAAAGAAATAGTCTACAGTATTCTTGACTTCAAAACAATTTCTTTGACTGGATATCTTAATGATAGGTGGAAATTTACCAGATTATTCACTTTTTGCCATGGGACTGGCCACTTTGGCAGCAGTTCAGATACTCTAAGATGGAGATAACTCCCTTCCTCACTTGAAACATACGCTTTTGATTCCTGATTTCCAAAATATGAGATCACATGCTTTGTCTGAGGTTGCCTCTATTAGACTGCAGGAGTCAGCTGGGATGAATCCAGACAGGAGCTGTAAGGTGAGAATGACTGAAGGATTTGGCATCCTGCACTATCAACAGGGTAAGGAAGAACAAAAGAAATTATATATTACAGAACTGAGAGGAAAGGCAGAACATAGGACAAGTAAGCTGAATTAGTAAGTCTTCTGTGGGAGCTCCCCTTCCACAAAACAGATCTTCCAGAAACAGAGAGTGAATTTTGATGGACTGTTCCCTGGTAGTTAATGATGACATTAGTTCACAGTATCAGGAAACACTATGATAGTACAGAAGACAATTCAGAGCTGGAGATTATCTTGCTCAAATACTGGACAATTTGAAATAAGCCATACCACCCCTTTTGAAAAGTTTCAAGAAATCCTAAATTAAAGTATCTTCATGGAAATAATCAGTCTTTAGAAATTGACTCACACATTGTGTCGTGTGAGTTTATATCCTCTTCTACCTGGCTCTTTTTTTTTTTTTTCCCTTCTTTTCCATCAGTCATGCATGCTGAGTCCCACTGATTCCCATTTACACCTCAGAACTAATAACAAGCATGGCCATGAGTTCCGTGGACAAATTTGGGCATAATAAAAAGTACCCCCTGTTAGCAGTTTAGGTTTGCTTCTGCTCAGCTCTTCTGAATAACTCTTTTTTTCTTGCATAGATAAAGAAATGTAAACAAGAAGGTTTTAGATTACCTGTGGTAAAGTATTCACTACTTTCAAAATATATTACTTCAGGTTTGTCATGTCTTCAAAAAAAGTTCCAAATTTTTTAACTTAGAGTATTATTTATATGGTACCATGCTACTTCTCATTTGTCTATGTATCTCTCTACCCCTCTGTTTCTGTTGTATCCTTTCCTGCCCTTTAAAGGGATTACAAAACACCACACTTTGAAGTCCAGGTAACAATATGGTACCTACACAGTATTTTCAGTATTATCATCTATTGTGCATTTCAAGAGACTATAGTACAATTCTGAGACCATAATTAGGCTACTCTAATCAAGCTGATGCTAATCACAATCTGACCTCTAGTAAAGATGGCTCTTAGGACTGTGAACAACCACCACAGTGCCACAACATCAAGCTAAGAAAAATCTAGGTGATACACATTACAAATTTTCGCATTTACTGTATGAATTCTGCTGGATTAATTATGCCACCAAGATCAATAGGGGAGATTATTAGCAAAACTTCTTGATGTACATGGAGGGAGCTTTTATTCCTTGGACATTTGGAAAGGAAGCTAAAGGAACAGCAAACTCAGGTTAACTTACTTCTGAATAAGAAGTCCACACCATGATTGAAGCTACTTGAGTTTACATACTGACTTCCTATCTTTAAAAAGTTAATTTCACCTTTTCTCAATGCATTCATGCAAGCAAGTCTTCAGCAGTCAACATGGTGAAACTCTCCCACCCTCCACATGCCTTCAGAAAACAAAGTGCAAGGTAGAACTGTTTCAGGTGAAAACATCTTCTTGTGATGGTGGATGTATCAAAAATGAAAATTGATTTTACCAGACACTGAAATGAGTACTTTGTCTCAATGGAGAAAAGGTCCCTGAAAGGGTCATTATGTTACTATAAATATCATCCCCTACAGCCCTGAGATTGATTACTTTCAACCCCATTACTTGGATGTAACTTCCAATAATCCTCTTAGCAGGAAGGATCTTAGAAAAGACGGAATACTAAAATTCTCCAATTTATGGAAGGAAGACGTGGGCAACTGGGGACAAGGTTATCAGCTATCTCAGCAGAAATACTCAGTGCAGGGAAGAAGTCATCCCTGAAGACTGATGCATCCTGTGCATAAGTAGTCAGAAATACTGCTTTCTTAGGGTGTCTAGAAGTATAGCCACAGTTAATCATCTAACACAATATTTGCACATTTAACCAAATATATTTGAAATCACTCAAGTTGGCCAACAGGCATTAAAGGCTGAAGAAACCAAGCATATCTGGATCTTTATAAGATAAGAGATTGATATCAGAGAACCAAGAAGCTTCATGAACAGTTATCAATGTGGCAAACTAGTACTAGTGTGGAAAAAGAGGAGTTTCATTATCTGTGATTTCACTGAAGAAGACATAAATTTATGGGTCTTCCTTATAAAAGGGCATACAAAGGAAGCAAGTACAGAACTGAAGAGAAGAAGGTAAGTAATCCTGTTTAATGGAAAAATGGACCTGGAGTCTGAAACACATACACATTAATCTTCTCAGGCTGTTCCTTGCTTAGCATATCCAGAAAAGAAAACTGTGTCCATTACCTCTTCCATCTTTGCTTATCTGATTAGTGAACTAAATATTATCTTCTTACTCTGGGTTCTTCAAGTTTCATTTTAATAGATTAACAACAATGGAAGAGCCACAACACTGAATAGCGCACACTTGCTATTTTCTTTGCCTTTCATATATTTTCAAACAGCATTCCAAACTAGAAGATACATTTCACACATAAATGCAAGGTTCGCAGGTACAAACCACAAACAGAAAGGAGGGAACATGGCACTGCATGAAGTGTAATCGAGCCACAGATGTGGGCTGGTCAGTACTGACTATACCTGCAGCAGACTGAACTTGCTCCAAATATCCTGATACTCTAAAGCAGAGCACCAACAAGGCAAATAAGCTTCAGAAGATTTATATGTTTTGGAAAATGACAGCAATTCTCAGCCATGTAACAGTTGTCTTCAAAGAAAATAAACGAAATCCAAAGCAGCCTACTGATTCTGCACTGTTCAGCAGCCAGCACTTAAGACCACCTACGCCCTAATGCAGCTCTATCAGAGTGCAGCAGGCTGTCCAGAGGAATCACACACTACCAGAACAACAGTCAAAATCAACATGTAACCCCAGGTTCCCATTCTACATGGTATACCCCAACTATTTCAAATATCCCTTCACATTAACATAAGGGGCAAGGACAACCTGTTTGGTAAAAATGAACAAGTAGCAGAAAAGACAGGATAAAATGTAATTTATTGCTCAGTAAATACATTAATTCTATGAATGAATTGCATTGATGAGATCTGTGCCCCTCTTCTTTGGCGTAAACAAAGCAGTTACCCTGCTGAGAGAACAGAACATCTAAATCCAAATGAAGTTTGCCATCCATGTAGAGAAAGAGTAAGATGACAATCATGTGACATTTATCACATTTTTAATGCAGTTCTAGAAACTGGAGATGTTCAGCAACAAGCACAGCATAAGAAGTTAGAACAAAATGAAACACCTGAAAGCATGATTGTTGGCAAGGCGCTCTCCCCAGGAAGGACTGAGGAAGAACAGCCCTTCTCAGCAATTTTTCAGACCCAATACACATTCAAAGCTTCTACTTTGTGCAATCTCTCCTGCTCTTCCTAGTTCATGGGAAATTCCATCTCTGCCAGACAATTCAAGGGAAACTGAACTGCAAATTCCATAAACTTGAACTCTGAGACAGCAACTCGGCTACTGTGAGACACTGACATCTGGGAACAATCCTGCCAGCTTGGGAGAGACACCAAATCCAATGCAATATCCTCCCCCCCCCCCGTACACTCTAGTCCACAAAAACCAGCACATCTGAAAGGAATCACAAGGATGCTACTGCTTACTGGAGAGGGAGATGTCAGTCTGCTTGAAAAAAATCCCTCAGCAGGAAGGGCAGTTGCTGATACAGCCCCACATGCCCAGAGCGCCTCAGCAGAAGAGCACTTCATGTTCAAATCCAGTATTTCTAACACAGAGGTCCAAAACTGTTCTGCACCCGAATTTCTGGTTTGAGTGAGGATCTCAAAAGGGGGCTTAGAAGGCTTTCCTGCAGTAAACTTATGTACTTAATTACCTCCAAACCATCAGTTCTTTGGGTATGGGAAAAGAAGAGTAGCATGCAGTATGTTAACATAAGGACTCCAAAGATCCCTTTACAGATTTCACATGTATCAAAGACGGTGTTCAAGTCTTCCTCCATCACGAATCAGAGCACAAAGAAACAGATACCACAGAATATCAGGGGTGAGCAATCAGCTTCCTTCGATACCTAAAATTACACTGCTAAATCCAACAATATTCCAAATGAAGAAATATTTTGTATCTTTGGTCTCATCAGGCTGTCTGATTAACAAATCTGACTTGTGCATTATACACTGCTTTTGTTAGCTGCATGAAGTTACTGCATGTCTACAGCTCAGCCAATTACACAGATATGACAGAAGGTGTACAGTAACTCATTTAAATGGGTGAGAGAAATGACAAGAGGAAAGAAGCAACTTGATTCAGATCCCTAAAACTCCATCTTTTATAAAAGTATCACTTTTGGAAATAAAGTTAAGGAAGTTAGTTTGTTTGAGGGATTTGTTGGTTTTTTGTTGGTTTTTTTTTTTCTTTTTAAGGAATCCATGCCTTCTAGAGGACAACCACAAAACCAGAAGTATACTCAGTAACTGCCCTAACAATTTTCAACACATAATCTTTGCTTGCGTTTAAGGCCTTGTCTATAACAGCTAGTTTTAGAGAAAAAAAACAAAATGCTATTTCCAACTCAGTTGTACCACTGAGTGTCACATGATTTAGCTGCTAACGGTAAAAAGACCAAAGATGCTTAGCCTCAAGAGTACCTTGGTAATTGCTGAATTAAACCTTACTGGAAATTATTATTCTCTACAACTCCCCAGGTACAGAGAATTATTCTTTATGATTATTTAATAAAATTACAACCTCATAACTGTAACTTCTTCCAGGCCAGATCCTTACATCTACCTGCCACCTCTTGCTATTAAGCTTGATCCTTGCTTGCTTGCAAATGCTTCTGCATATTGTATTCCTCATGATTGCTCCTCACCACTTCCTGACAGAAGAAACATGCAAAACACAACTGGTAACTCCAATTCAATTCATACTGTTGTGCCAAATGTCAGTCAGGGACACACTTCTGACACACAGAACTAGTTTTTGAGCTGTATGTAGGAGACTACTTATTTTGGTGTCCTTCTTTTAGGAGACTGTAAGCGTCCTTAGTCAGAAAGGTTTTTTTCATAGATATCATAGAGCAAGAGAATCACAGATCAAGATCTTGCTCTACCAGGCATATTTATCTATACACAAAACCAGGAAAGAATCTTGCTTTGCCTTTCATGATTTCAAAGACATACCCTGAAATTTAGTAGACAGCTTTGAAATGACCAAAGCCCAAAAATAACCCAAAACCCAAACAAACACAAAACCAAAATAAATGAAAAAGGAAATAAAAAAGTGTAAGACCTTTTGGACACTAAACTCCATGAAATATTCCTG
Organism: Buteo buteo; assembly: GCF_964188355.1. Taxonomy (NCBI): domain Eukaryota; kingdom Metazoa; phylum Chordata; class Aves; order Accipitriformes; family Accipitridae; genus Buteo; species Buteo buteo. The sequence goes on along the minus strand of NC_134174.1, from coordinate 45,169,225 downwards.
TAAGGTCAGAAACACGACTGTGATACAATAGTGGCATGTTAATATGGACTTCTGACATCAACAGACAAATCTTCTAAGACAACACAAAGAGACTCCACATGAGACCAATAGCAGTATCATGAAAGCACTGATTTTTAAAACAAGTGGATTCAAAAAAACAATCCAAGCTGCAGTTACAGAACAGGAGCTCTTCCAACCTCTTTCCTTTTAAAACATACTAATTTCTCTCCTAAGAAGTGTTTAACAGCTTCTTACAAGACAAGGCAGTACTTAAATAATGATTTTTAGGTAATTAATAAATATTTTATTACATATATATAAAATAATCACATTTCTCTTAATATGATACAGTGATATCCCTATTAAAAACTTTACTACAGGAAAAATTAAGCAAACAATAACATTAACTGACAAAATTTAAATCTATGTATCTCAGTATGTTGAAGTTTTATCAAGTATAAAAGTCCAGCTTTCTAATGAAATATACAATATCTGCTTATAATCTTGAACATTCCAAGATATTTTTCTTCATGAAGTCAAGATATTTACTTTACATACTTTACTGTATATAAAAAGCCTTTTTCGGCTACAACTTGGAAGTTTCTAGAATGTTTTACCCAGACTCTCTTTAGTTCCTAAAATATTAAGCTAATAACTCTAATGCAGAGTGGTTTTACAGGCAGAGGTAGATAACACTAGTATTTGTAAATACAGAATATATATAAGGAAAACTATCTGCACAAGACCAATACACACATAACCTCCGACAGCATAAAGTTTTACAGATGCTCCTGAAGAACTATCTTCAAACCTTATGCATGACATCCCCATTTCTGATGGTTAATGCAGTCTCATGGAAAACAGAACAATATAAACTTTACAGTATCACATATTTACTTTCATCTACCCTTCCATTAAAGTACTAATACTCTCCTATAAACAAAGGTTTGTTTGTGTGCAGATAAAACACATTATTTCTCAACCATAAAGCACTCTAGATGTTTCTAAATGTTCCCTTCTGTGCTAATCCTCTGTTGTTTTACTCTATTCACTGCCAGTTGGAAATACTTGTAAAATGACACTCTCTCCCCTACACTGCACCTTTGCATGCCTGGCACACTCAGCATTTCATTTCACTCGCTGAAAGGAAAGGTTTCAAGAAATTCCTGCTAAGTACTCAGAGCAGAGCAATACCATTAAACTTATCCCCCATCTCATAAGTAGCCTTCTCGATTTGATAAAAGCCTGTTTTCTTTTTCTTTCAGTTAATGCTCAGGTACCTCATCTACCTTCAGAAGACAGCTGATGTGAAGACATTAGATTTGATGAAGAATTCACACAACTATGTAGGAAATGGGTAGTCACACACACCTGTCAGCCATCCCTTCCCATGCTGGTCATAGGGTAGGAATTGTATTTTTATTACTGTTTATTTTCAGGGTCTCAGAGTTTTCTCTAGCTCTAAACTCAGATCTGTTCAAGAGATGAAACATGCCTACCTTTCAGTTTCTCTGGTCTGCAGTGCTGCAGAATGCCACACAATTTACAGTAAACCAGAATTTAACAGTGCTTTGAGGGCCGATGCTCACAATTTTATGAGCTGGTAGGTTAGATTTTCTCCATTGCAAACCTAGATACGGTTTAAGCCGACAGGTTTGGTGAGTCTAAATTTATCAGTTCCTCTGAACATAAATCTGCACATAAATCTGCATCAAAGAGGATGGAAGTTAAATACTCACCTTTTGAGCAGCACCTTTGTTCAGAAGCCAGCACACAGAGCAAAAGCCAACAAGCCAACAATGCCTGGCTCACAAGTACGCCCTCCAGCTGTGGGGGAGGCAGAAGAGTAAAATGGGTCTGGATTAGAGACACACATGAAAGAAAGATCAAAGAGTACTTTATTTTATACACGTATGAAGATCATCGCACACGGGCTGAGCAAACAACCATTTTGTTCCAAACATGAATTATTCAACAAGACAGTGCACACACTATTGTGTCTCATTAAAAACATGGCAAGTGAAAGTGAAGACAATATTTCTTAATCACTGAAACTGATTCCCAATTATATAAAAGGAAAAGCAGGAAGGGGAAGAATATGCTAAGAACCTTCTGGCTTGTTTTAAGTGCTGATGGTCCAACAGTCGGAAAGTTCCAACTTCCACGACTATAAGCATCATGGCACCGATAACTTGGCTTTGAATTTCACATGAAGACCTTTCTTCATAATGAAACATTTAAAACACACCCTCAGATGGAGTCCTCAATACTGGAGTTTAAACAGCAGCTTAGATCCTTGTACAGATTGCATGTAGAGACCATGTACAGAAATGCAACATAGCATCATAAATTCGCTTTCTCTTAGTGCTGTTTGAAAACTAAGGTTTAGAGTTTTGTGCTTTACAAAGGAATGCTCCAAAACGGATACACTTTCCAAACTTTTTAAATAATCTCCTCAAATTAATCCCAGGGCTGCCTTCCAGCCAACAGGAGTCAGCCAGCAAATGCTAAGCATAGCCACATCTTTGTGACTGGGGCAGCAGCTCAATGCAACTCCTCCTCGCTGTCTTCCTTCACCACACCAGAGCCTAGCAGGCACCTGGCGTCCATCCAGACAAGAAGCCACCAAGAGTAGTAGCGAACCTGAAGACCTTTTACTATTTAGCCTATCGCCAAGCCAAACGGAGCAGCTTAGGGCTGCTCTCAATCCTCTCAGATGCAGTCAACTGACTTTCTGGCTGCAATTTAAGATGCGCCTTGTTTCATTATGGAAAAATTCTCTGCTGTCTTCCTCTAAGCTAAAAAGGGTTTTGCTCCTATTCTTACCATCCCATCAACTGCAGGTTGGCTGCATGTAACACAAACAGTAACTCACAGGCTGGGAGCTCCCTCAGCTAGATGCAAACAGGAACAAAACAGTGCAACTAGACCTCTATATCTGGCATTAGCTTGCTCCCATTTATTTGCAGCTACAGCTTTTAGGCAGAGTGTAGACAGACAATGTTCTTGAAAGTCATTGCCAAAGCTTACTTGCCTTTCTTTTCCCCTTATATCTTTTTACATTGTTTGCCCAACTGTTCCTTTTTTAAACATTTTTCTAAACACAGACAGCATCTAAGATTGGTATGCAATAACGTAGATTTGAACCAGTAGTAACCATTAGGGAGACAAAATTAAAGAGTTAAGAGAGGCTGCCAACTTGCCTTAATACCTCAAAAGCAAACATAAATTAAATGGGTAAAAGAGACTTACTAAATTATTCAATCTATTTTCATCAGAAAGCTGACTCTTTGATGTTAGATTATTTCCTGAATCTTTCTACCAGTCTTATATATATTTGTTCTTCCAACCTTTCCTTTGGGCAGACTATTCCATACTTTGATATATTTCATAATCTCATTCCCTTGTTTCTAGTTATGCCCCTTCTCACCCTACTAAATTAATTACTTTCTATCTTTCAAGTATGTGCCTCTCAAATATTAGTAGACTCTTATCACACCTCCCAGCTGCACTTCTAGTTATCACATAGCCAAGGTAGGCATGTTTGCCCATCGGTCCCTTGGTCTGTACTCATTTGTCATTCATCCCTCAACTCTCTTCAGTTGGTTTACATCTGTCTAGAAACAAGATGTTTGGGCCTGCATGCTTGGCAAGTTAACTCTCACAGTTGTTCAAGAGGGAGCTTCTCTTTAATTTGTGTAACCCCAAACCGTATTACTTTGTATTTTGCTGCCATGACACATCTGCAAACTAATTTATCTATTGCGCTGCTGCTCACCCCAAAGGCTTCCGGTGCTTGGAAAAACACTAGTGCTTTTCCAGTTTCACTCTTGCCCTGGCGCACACACAAACACATTTCAGGTTAAACTTTTTTGTTCTCCAGTGCCTCCCCACAAATGGGAAACACCTAATTTTGATACTCTCGTTATTTCTAGTACCCCTAGTTCTTCTCTGTTAGTGTCTTCACCTACATCTGATTCATCTCAAACATTTAGCATCTCAGAAGTTTAAAAAAAAAAAAAACAAGCCTGTAATAAAGGTGTTAAAAACATACATTTCTCAGTAAGATACAACGAGACAAGGTCTCCACATGACTAAACATGACATTGTTCAGCACTACTGTGTTTACGTTTCTGTGACTTTCTGTTGAGCCTTTCCTACTCTCAGCCTAAATTACCTAATGCAAAAGGAAAAGATGAAAACAGACAATCCAACATATCTTAAGCCAGGTATGGTACATGGTTAAGCCAACAGCACTATCAGAAGGCAGCAGCTATCTCCCCTTCTTCCCCTCCCTTTCCCACTCATTAAGCAGCTGCACACTGCTTTTGTCATGCTGACACTGCCCTGTACTGGCATAGGCTGTGGTGAGCCAGGTATTTTTCAATTTTAGATTTAGTGCATTGTGCATCTGCACAAATACTTGCAATGGCTCTACGCACCAGATTTATGCAGGGACAGAAGAGTGGGACTGTGTGAGAACTTAGACCACTGAAAAATGTCCATGGGATATTGGTCCTGTATTCCCATTTGTAAGCACAACCTTGGCATAGGAAAGCAAACCTGAAATCCTGTAAACTGGGAAGTCTGCAAAAACCCAGACTTCTCAAGAACAGATGGAAGGAGAATCCTTCTGAGCATGTGAACACTGAAGATTTCTGCACAGTTGAGAGGACAAGATGAATTAAACACAAGGTAGATCTGTTAAGGAGCTGAATTCTTTCAAGGATTAGAAAAAAAACCTGATGGAGCAAAGGAATACAAGAGCACATTGTTTATTGGAACTTTCTCAAAAGATTTGGTCAAGTCCTTTACAAAGGGCTACTCAAATCACTGTGCAAGGCAAGAAGAACAAAGTACTGTCACAAGCTGGAAACTGGCAAAAAGAAACAAAACCAGAATCACTGATCACTTTTGAGCATGGACAAGGGTATCTGCCAAGCTCTCAAAGACTAGCATCTATTTTTTTTCAGTTTGTTATTACATAGTTGCAAAAGAAAGCAAAAACTGAAATAAAATTTCAACTGAACGCAGCTTTCAGTAAGGTTAGTTGAATACACAGAATAATGTGGGTTAGTTTAGGAAATTCTAACACAGAGAGCTGTTGCGCAGTTTGGGGCCACAGCAACAAAGAAAATGAGAAAGAAATAAAAAAACAGAAAGAGAGAGGGAGGTTTTTAATTACGAGCTATAAATTACCTAAAGTTACTCTGCAAGAATTTATGTTGTGTGTCAGTAAAAACAGTCATTTGACCAGCATGGTAAAAAAGCAAACAAGATATTTAGAAAAAATATTGACATTATATATATTAACATTCTTTAACATACATTTTCTTAACACATATCTTCACTTTTAATGTATTTTAATCCACCTTGACTGAAACTGTATTTAGCAGAAAAAAAATCCTCAAGAAAATACAATGAAAATTATCTCGGCAAAGAATATGCTTAAAACTGAAGGGAAACTATCCAGAAACAATTTTGGTACCCTTGAAATCACAGACAACAGGCTTGGAAGGAAATTCTTTCAGGTGGGATCAGTGATATCTAAAGCATTCCTGACACATTTGCCTGTCACCTCCACTAACATCTTCCAGGACAGAGCATCCAGAAGGTCCCTAGGCAATTCAGTCTACAGCTTAACTGCTTATGCTGTTGAAAAGTTTTTTCTGAAGTCTATTCTAATTCTGCAATTTAAGCTCTTTATTTCTGGTCTTACCCTGTGTGAACACGGCAGAGAAATTGTTCTTTTTCTCTTTGCAGCACACTTTAAAATATTTAAATTATTTTAACTTCTCCAGCCTGAACAATCCTGATTGTTTCATTCTTTCCTTGTAGGTCACATTTTCATTGCTATCGCTTTCTCCTGAGCTACTTCCAGCTTGTCCTCATCTCTCCTCAAGTATGGTGTGCAAAAACAGCTGCAGCAGTCCATTGTTCCAGGACAGAGCAGAGAGAAAGACTACGTGTTTCAGATGCTGGGCTCCTTCATATACATTATTTGCATTGTTGCCTCAGGTACAAAGTATGATCCACTACTACACCTGCTGCTTTTCCACAAGCCTACTACTTAGCTAGCCTTCACTGTTCATCAAGCTGATAAGTCTTGCCTAAACAAGATGTTTACCTTAAGCAACAGCAAAACATACAGTAAAATTAAAAGTCAATTTATTTAAAGTGGAAGGGAAGGATTGAGAAGCTGTGCATACTCACGTAATCCATTATCAGAGCAGTATTTTAGTAAAAGCTAGCAATAAATACGAAAATAGAAACATCTTTAGTTTCTACAAACACAAAGGAGATAGGCATTTATACAGTTTGGGGTTTTTTTAAACCTCCTCACCTTTCAGTGAGATGTGTGTGCTTAAATCTCTTAAGTGTTTCTGAAACTCTCACTCATAATTACATAATTGTCCATTATGGAGATTTGATCACTTCCTCCAAAACAACTGATCATCAGGTACTACTAGAAACAGAACAGCATATTACACATATCATTTATCACACTGGATATGGCATTCTCATCTTCGTTATTTCTCATAAGTGCATTTTATGACACAAAGTGAGCCAAAAAGGCGACTGGGTTTTATAATAACATGAATCATGATATCAAAGAAATAAAGTCATTAAATGATGGATAGAAATTTTTCTTTTATGTATTTGTGCATGGATGTATGAGTTCTGAAAGCTATCATACAGTATTTATGGCAAGACCTAAAAGTCCTACAGTTAAAAACAGGAAGCTGTATTTTGTGACCAAATTGTTGGGAAAGCATCGTATCATTTGTTTCAACTATATTCTCATTGCTATTTACATTACAGCACACACCAAAAGGCTTCAGTCAAGGTTAGGATTGCTATATATTATCTATCTATCAAAACACATACACAAGCACACAACTGTATCTGTATATATAATCAGATTTCTGTATGCCTAACAAAAGACAGTCCCTGTTCCACATACTTTTCAAAAGAAACAGAGATAGTACACAAGTATTAGAACAGAAGTATTATCCTAATTTGTCAAAAACAGAACTGAGGCAGCAATGAAGTAAACTACCAAAGTTCACATGAAATGCAGAGCAAGGTACCACAGTCAAATTTACTAATCCCAGTTACAGCATATTAACCACAAAACAATCCTCCTGTATTCCTTTCCCTAATCACCAAATAACACAGATGTAAGATGCCTGCACCTAACACTCATTCACTGTAATACTGGCGGCTAAACAACATGTAACAATTCTCCAAAAGAAAGCAAGAAATACTTTCATTCTTTACTGTCCTGAATTTGGGAAGCCAGTATCACTGTTTTCATTCCTCTTTCTTCTCTGCCAGTTCATTCCAAAGGCCTACACAGGCAGGGTTTAAGCAAACAATTTATTTTGCAACTGAAGCAAACTAAGAACTCAGTCACTGCAGTCCACCTCTAGTAGTTGGTTGTTAAAGTCATGAGAACTAAAGAATTGCTTCAGTTACTTCACCCTTAAAACGAAAGTATCATGGAGTGCTACTAGAACAGCTGAGAAGAGAAAAAACACACCTTAAGTTCAAGTACAGCACGTCTATATGTGAACAGACTTTAAGAAATAGAGAATTAACTGAAGAAACATTACCAAACCTGTCACAGACATTTTCATCTATGCTTGAAAAAAAGCATGCAAAAAGCAGTAAGAGTGGCATCAGAAGTGAGCATATATTTTCATGAAGAAAATCGCAAACGCTGCAGGAAATGATGGACAAGAGAACAACTGAACCAGAAACTAGGTTAGAAAGGGACATCTCCCCAGAGCCCTAACAAATCCATTACAAGACCCTAGGGAGATGTTAAAAAACAAGCAGCTTTTGTAGCGATGTTTAACACTCCTTTATGTGACACAATGCATATATTTACCAAGAAGAGTAATACAGCACACTGAAACTAAAAATACAACTGAGTACTGAAAGAAATTAAGACAACAAGACAGCATTTGATCAAAGACACACAAAAGGTAACAGATTATGGAAGGGTACAAATGATGTGAGAAAAACCAATATGGGTTTATTTCAAAGAACAGGGAAGAAACCACAGAGAGAAAGCTGGCAGAAAACATCACAGAGGTTACACTTGCAGTTTAGTGAAAAGCCTAATGCAGCATTGGCAGCAAAGCACAATCTGCAACAAGCAAGCAAAAGAGCCAAGTACCAACATGCACTGTGGGCACACAGGAAAAACATCTAACTGGGTACCTTTATGACCTATTTTGTTCATTTTATATTAATGATAGCTTTCTAATCACTTTATGTTTGTATCCAGGCAACAGGACCAACCATGTATGTAACAGATCAGGATGCTATTAATATATCTTTAAGCTGGGGCAGATGACAATTTTTTACAGAGGCAGTGAAGAATCCCAGGCCTTGCTCTCTCCTTACCAACTGGAAAAAAACCCAAACATCCCACTCACACTCCAGATTATACGCTCTGCTGCAATACAGCAGCAAACTACTCCCATCACACAAAATATCATAAGTGCCAATTCCACTTCCATCATGTGATACAATTACTTCCAGTCAGAGGACAGAAAAATATCAGTAGAAGTTGGCAGGAAATGGGTAATTGGGACAACTCATGAACTCCTCAACTTGGTTTCCAGCACGTCTGCAGAGTCCTGAGAAAAAGGGGTGGCCCATGGGCCAGATTAACTTTTCTACTGCCATAGATCCGATCTGCTGTCCAACCTTCTCACCTTTGAGTGAGATATGACAGTTCTTGCTCTTATCCTTTATCTCTCACACAACTTTCAATCTAGCAACATCAGAGTGATTTACAGAAGAAAATAAAGAGTCCTCCCAGTAAAGATAAGGTAATGTATGCAAACAGCTAAATAGCAGTGGGATTTTCTGGCTCATGCCAAAAAGAGTAGTACACTGACCTCAGCTAAATACAGAATCCATCCCCTCCATCCAAAAGAAACGTCTGTATGCTATTAATATCACAAGATGAAGCTCAGCTGTACAAATAAAACCTCTCATTTCAGCTAAGTCTTCATCATCTTTCCGGCATCCACCACCTTCTCCTCTTCACAACAAAACTCTCAGGAAGGCCTTCAGTGTAGGTTTCTCGTAGCAAGACTGTTGCTCAAGTACAGCGGACAGGAATGCAAGCCTGGTTTTATTATCTTCTCTTGGCAAGTTAACATTTACAACAATTAGGTTGGAATTAAGAAAAAGAAAATCAAACAATGAAGTTCTGAAGGAAATGCTGAAGTAAGTATTTGCAAGTCAGCATGGTTTAAAATGGAAACATATTGTCTGGAAGTCAAGGGAACCTGCATGCTCTTTCAAGAGACTTGCTGACGTGCTGGATGACCTCAAGCACATCACTTGATCTCTCACACATTAAAAAAAAATTTCCTTATACGACCTTCCTAGGTACCTCACTTTGAGAATTAAAAAATAAATACACTGTAAATACTCCTATTATTATCACTGCTGTTACTATGGGGGCTGGAACTGTCGTCAGCAAACAGGCAGGACAATTTAATTTTCTTCAAAAAATTTCTTCACGCAAATATTTATTATGCGACAACATAGCCATCTCTTTAACACTCACTATATTTAGTTTCTGTCTTAAAAAACACAGGGAAAGAAAATACCAGCTTCTGACTCTCACTTCCACATATCCTTTCCAGCCACATATGCGTTAATACACAGCCAATATCCTTTCAACTGTAGCACACAAGAAATTGCAAGGAAGCAGACAAAATTTCAGCTTGGATGAAAACAATCCCAACTACAAATTTATTCTCCAATATACCAAAACCAGGATCTCTAGTTTTAGCAGTATTAAATAAATTTTAATTTCAGCATTGAGGTCAAAGGACAGGATATGAAGGAAAATGGTGGGACAAGAGGAGATAGATGGCAATAAAGCACTGTGCACAACGACCATATGCTAAAAGAGGGCAGATACAAGAATGTTACATATCTATACAGAAAAAATAACTTTTCAGTAGCATTAATTTCTCTCCAGTACATTATAAAATAAACCATCATTCTTAAGTAACAGCTGTTATACAAAGGTGCCTTTGGCATCTAAATGTATTCTACTCGGACACGTTTATGAAAAGGCTTCTCTTCTCTCCATTTGCACCGCATTCTTCCATCAGCCTGTATGCAAAAATCTTTATCTAACACGTCTCACGTCACACCATTGGGACTTTGACATAATTCAAGTTAAGGAGGTAGCAAAAAATCTAAACTAATTAACACACACTGAGTGAATTTGCTAATGAGGAAAACAAAAAAACAGAAGGCACCAGCTAAAAAGCACTCATCTCCTTTTATTCCTTCCTATTCTCTCCTCTGCTATTCCAATCCTGAAATCATGAACTGCTCCCAACGCATCTCAGCTCCTGGCAGCAGCATGCCTTACCACGCCAGTCCTGGTCCACCAGCAGAATTCCAACATACAGAGCTCAGCCCTAACTGGGAGTACACCCTAATTTTCTAGAGCTATTTATAAATGGTGATACCACATGAGGTCAGTCATGCCTCTCTCAGAGGCCAGTATCTGACACTGCAATAAAAAAGGGCATGGAGCTCAGGCCAAAGAAACTCCAGCACACAGGTGAAAATGCCTAAGCCAAATGCATAAATGCAAAAAGATGCCCACAGCTGCGATGCTTGGATTGTTTTAAACAGTTTCTTTTCAGATCTCCTATTGCTGACAAGTCTTCCTCTGTTTTCACAGAATCAGAAGATACACTGATATCATTAATTTATTGGCATTTGATAGCTGAATGAATAGCAAATAACACCTCCCTAATATAGTGTCAGTGTTTTGTCCATCAACAACACAGATTTGTTGATATGTCTTTTTGCTCATGAACTGTAGATTCCAAATATGCAAAGCAAATGAATTTTTAAAAAACAGGGACTAACAGAACCACGACAGGGGGACACATTAAGGCTGTATAAGCAAAATTAATTCTGATATGTTCTATCTTATGAGTGTTTGTCCTCACAACCTTCAGAATATCTGAATGTGGTGGTGTACATCCATACACATGCCTCCGTGTGTGCCTCTCCTCCTGTCTCCAATTTCCATGTTTAAACAAAATCCTAAATGATGAATTCCACTACATAATCATCTGACTGATATCACACAGGCAGAGCTATCACCTGATCTGCCACAGGGGCATCTTGAGCTAACCATAAGTTACAGCAACTATAGGTGGTTGTTCTCAGTGGGGAAGAACTAGAAAATGGAAGCAGCATTGCCATAAGGTTTTAGGTATTCTCTGACAGCCAGGTCTTCAAATTCAGAGACCTGGATTACATCCAAGGCACAAGAAAGTGCTATAAACTGTTGTATCTACTTCTTGCTATCTGTATCTTAGCTATTTCATCTTCTTTTCTCCTCCAAAACCTGTCTCTCCCACCCAACCTGTTATAATCTAACCTTCTGTCGTGGTTTCAGCCCAGCCGGTAACAAAGAACCACGCGGCCGCTCGCTCACTCCTCCCGCCCCCCTCCGGTGGGATGGGGGGAAGACGGAGGAGAGAAAAGAGGAAAAAACCTGGAACCTCGAGGGTTGAGATAAAGGCAGTTTACTGGGACAACACAAAGGAATTACAACAACAACAACGGTACTAATGAACAAGTATACAAAAAGAGTGATGCACAGTGCAACTGCTCACCACCCGGGACCCGACGCTCCGCCACTTCCCCCACCGAAAGAAGGATCTACCCCCCGGCCCGCTCCCTATATATATACTGAGCATGATGTCACATGGTATGGAATAGCTCCTTGGCTAGTTCAGGTCAGCTGCCCCGGCTATGCCCCCCACCTCCCAGGTTCCTGTAAAAATTAACTCTATCCCAGCTGAACCCAGGACACCTTCTCATGTTCCTCATGCCATACTTGCCCATCTTTGCTGATCATCTGTCAGTCCCCTGTCTAATGTTTCCCCGTTGGCAACACAAGCTGACAGATGCAGTACCCTCCTGATGCAGTATTTTCCATTTCATTAGCACCCAAAAGCCTACTAGCACCTCAGCACATCCACCATTTCTATGAAACCCATTCATTTCCTACAATCAGACACCTTTTTTCAACAGCCATAGTCTTCATTTCCCACAGCTCCCAGCTTCAGCTTCTGTCTCCTTTAAGGATCAGTCTGTATGCTGGCCTGCTCCAGCTCACAACCCCTGAATCCCCCAGTACAGGAGCTCCCTCCTATCCCCTCTATAAAGAGACTGCAGAGTCCAGACTACAGGACAGGTTCTCAGTTCTGGTGCAACTCCAGTGCTGACCATCTCCCATGGGCAGGGACCTGCAGTTCAGGGGAGAAACCAGGGCCAGCCCCAGGCTTACACATGCTCATTGGGGGTGGCATCTTCAGGATTTCTAAGCAACTCTACAATGTCTTCAGCATGCTTAAAGCTACATTTCTTCCCTTGACATTGTATCTCTCAGGTAACTCTCATAGGAACATAAGAGAGTATTCTAGCTGTAATGCAATATCAATAACCACATATTATATGTATTTTGTAAATATACACTTCTATTCTTTTTGATAGTCAAAAAGACAGTAACAGGTATTGATGTTCATAATAGTTCATATCCATTTCCCTATCCCACCCATCCACATTAGTGAAAAAGACACCAGCCTTAATACACAGATTCTCTACAGTGCAGACACAAACTCACTATGTTGCTTAGTTAACAATTCTCATAATTCTTATCCACCTACCAAAAAAAAAAAAAAAAAAAAGTGAGACTACCGTTCCCCTGGAAGGGGAACTGAGGTATGGTGGTAAAGGATAGAACTACAGTAGAAAATGCTGTAATCATTGTAAGTACTAGCCCAAAAAAAGACTCCATGCTTCCACCATCTTCTGGTGAAAATTTAGGTGGCAAAGTGCTGAAGCAGACTCAGCTCTATTTACAAATGCTTTAAATACTTTTATCTTTTGCTGAAAAGTAAGCTCAAAGTTTTCCAAGGCAAAGGTAATGTGTATTATATACTTTGAAAATATACAGTGTGGTTTAGTAAATGTTTATCATTACTTACTCACTGGAAGGAAGAAAAAAGAAAAATGGAGCAAAATACAAAAACCTTCCAAAGAATCAAATTTTCTCCTTTTCCAATTTGCGTACCTGTGTTGGGAGGGTTTTTTGATAAAGCCAGTGGCCAACCAGCATATGCTATTTAATTGTGATGAACAGCATGATGTGGTATGATAAGAACAGCTCGGAAGGCTGAGAAATAGCACTTGCTGAAAATCAATCAGATGTGTTAGGGGTGGAAATCTTCATAGGACCTCTGATGTATGGACATCACAGATCTCTCCGTGCAATGAACTTTCCTGAGATAAAGCTGCTCTTTAGAAGAAAGCAAGTTCCGCTGTGTGAAGCATAGCCCGTGCAAAGTCATACGATGAACAGCTCTTCTAACCAGAAATAAACTGCTTTAGAAAATGTAGCTTTTTATTGGAACTGACTTTTGGGGCTCCTTCTGAGAGCTGACATCTTTCTCCAAAGCAACACAGCAGAATGTCTGGTATCTGTAAACTACTTTAGATCTCACAGTAACAGAAGAAAAACATTAGATTCACTGTTTAAACAGCACAATCAGGAAGCACTCTTACAGAAATTGCCACATCAGATATCACAACTGGGTGGCAATTGGTTTGTAATCTCTGGTATGGGGCCTTCCAGTCCCAGCATCATCTTTCAGAAAAATAGCAGCTGGCGCACAAAGATCAGAAACATCAATATTGATTAAAGTTATATTCCAATTTGAAAATTTTAAAGCCATATGAAATTTTCAGACTGCTGGGCTTTGGGGGGGAAAAAAAAAAGCAATGTTGGCTTTCAAAACAGGTTTCTGATCTCCTGGAAAATCCAGATTGGTAATGTAGTAAAAGCCAAAATCCCAGCAAGAATGAAGGTGCCCTATTGTAGGTGCTCTCAACCTCACCACACACATCCCCCCCTTTCTCACAAACCATCTGAGTGCAAATGGTCAGGAGGAACCTCGGGCTTACCTCTAATTGTTAAGAGGTTGACACACTTCACTGCAGTTAGAAGCAGAAGAATATGGTAGAGGTAATCTTATGACTGCCCGGCTCTTGGAAGGGCCAGGGGGCTCTGACGAATGTATTTATTGCTGTAATCTTGAGCCAAATGCCTAAGGGTGACTGCTATTTCAAATCCTCTAAAGCCTGTGAAAACAGATAATCCATTGTTTAAAGATTTTAACTAAAAAAGGCCAAGGTTGAAAAGCCTCAGGCAGAAAGAACACTGAAACACTAGACAGGAGAGCACTTTGCATTAGTTTGCTGCCCACATATTGCTATGCTCTGAACACTATACAAGAAATAGCAGCAATTGGACCTTTGTGCCAAAAAAGAGCTTCCACCGAAGGAAGAAAAAGGGGATTCCTCTGCCCAGTCTCATAGCTACCTGCTCCCAGATGCACTATACACCAAAGGTTTTAAGCCTTAGAAGTGATTAGTTATGCCCAACATGAGCTGCATTAAATAGACCCAGAATTTTTAAATCACTCGGTACTTGCTCTGGTAATGAGGCCCCTTTAATAAAATGCCTCAAACTGAATACTTAAATATTACTGCATTCAAAAAAATCAGTAGTTATTTATAATCTCTGCAGCTAGTACATTTAAAGCACGAGGATGCTGTGCTACCAGTGTAATGGCAATGCTGACCTTGTGCAGGAAGTTTGCCAAGCCAAAAAAATGCACTGTATGACTTGCTCCCCAGAAAAGAGACACCATACCCAAGCAACCACAACAGAGGAAGAACTACTCCACTTGCTGCTCTCATGTACTACTTCCTAGAATTTGCCGTGTCCAAAACCAAGAAAAACTAACAAACATTTCTAAGAATTCTTGATGTGACGTTTCCTCATCCCTGTTTAAGATGGTCTTGGGTTACAGCAATAGGACAGTCTTTCGCACCAGTATTACCAACTTGAATCTAGATTCGGATCAGTATTAGTCAAAAGCAATTTCTACTTTTTTCTCGTATTCCCCACTGCTCTCTATTTCTGCAGTCTCAGTGAGGCCAGCCTTGAAGGCAGAAGAAAGGGATGAGAAGCCTCCTCACATTCACAGGATGGATTTCACTGCAATAGCCAGTCTGTTCCTGTACCTTTACATAAACAAAACATTTCTTTCTGCTTCTCCTTCAAGACAGGTGGAATCAAGCTAGATGGCAAGATTTTCCTAAAAAATATTACCTAAGGATAATTCATTGCAGGAAATCTAAATTTAAAATTAGAGTATTAGATTATATCCTAAAGTCTCTGCATACAAGGTCATTCCCATTTCATTTGGCTGAGAGTTCCCTCATCTTATTCTGGCCGTCACGAAAGCCCTGGCATGCGTGCTCACGAGCCTTGCAGCCACTTCCCCAGCTTTGTCAGCAGTTTCATAGCTACACTGGAAGACAGCTATGGTAAAAGGTCATGATTGCAAAGGAAGATGGTACTCCATACAGCCGCAGGAAAAGTTACAAACACCACAACAGAGACCCAGCAGAAGAGGCTGTATAACACCAGTGCCAAAGGGTTGCGAAGACAGGACAAAACCAGTAGAGCTCTCAACACTCTTTTTCAAGCTTGGTGCCATCAGTCCCATCCTGGTATAGCAAGCATGAGGTTTCTAAATCACTAGCCCATGAAGACCAAACAACCTCTGCATCCCTACCTAATGCTTTCTCCAGACGAAACCTAACGACACGGGAAAAACGGAACCTCACGTTTGTGGTTTACACCCTACATCTGTATGAAAAGGTGTTTGTCTTTCTTATTTTTAGAAGTTTGGTCATTTTTAAAACTACTCAATATAGACTTTAAGACCAAACAGTTTACAGACATACCCTTCAAGAACAGCCTTGTGTCCAGTGCAGACACACTATCAATTTCCACTGCTTTGTCTTTCAGCATTGCCTCTCACTGATCTTCACCCTTGCACAGGATGCATTTCAGGAAGATATAATTGCAGGAAGGGGAAGGGGCCTGAGCATTTACAACAATTTCAGTCCCCAAAGATCTGTCCAGAATAGTACCAAGGGTCAGACCATCAGAGGCAGGGTGCTAGGAAAAGGTGTTGAGGAAAACTCAGAAATACATATGTATATTTTTTTTTTAACAAGGTATGGAAAAAAAACAAAACTAAGAACCATTCTATGGAAACGTAACTACTTTTCTTACATAACATGTCATGTCTTTTTGGTAAATTGCACAGGAACATAAAGATAATGCAGCACTGCTCATCAGAGAAGCTGGCAGGTCCTGGAGTAGGACACAAAAAAATACAGTGCAGAACCTGCGACCCAAGGTCTGGTCTGCACCTTGATCAGAGCAACTGCTTTCCTCTTCCCCTGGACACATCTCATTTAGAAATTACTATTGCTATGATTTCTTCAATCTTTCCCCTCAGCGGAAATCACTGAAATAAAAATTAACCCAGTATCCAATTAAAAGTGGAAAAGAAAAGGCAGCAATGAAGGGCTGCAGTTACTGGCTTTCAGTCTGCTGGGCATGCAGCTTGGCTCTTAATCATGCTGCCTGCTTCCGATACCCTTTTAGAGTTTGTCATGACCACTGTTAGTTAAGTCTAACCTAGATAAATTTGACATTCAAAAATTTTGCAGGACTGATACAAAGAGAAGTAGCGTTAAGACTCCTCTTCAGTTTGTACCATGTGAAATTGTACTTTTAAGGGGATCGTGATCATCTGGCATGTGTTTAGGTGGTCACACCTCTCCTCCAAAGACAGCAGTCCTGGCACCTCATCAACTCATCCTATCCCCAAGGCACTCTGTGGTGTGCCAATACATAAGTATTTGAGCCTGACTGGGTTTCTTACTGTTCAACTGAAAAGTAACTTTTTCCTCTCCTGGAGAATAACACAGCAAAAAAGGAGGTTTGTTTTGCTGTTTAGTTTAATTTCCACATCAGTTTCCTGATCCTGCTTGCTGAGTGGTTGTGCCCATATTGAGAAGGGTCCATATAGGATTGGATTGCTTTCCTCAGTAGTAGCATCAGCTTAAATGCAAACCAACAGGAGTATGTCCAAGGGGTATCTTCACCCCGTTTTCATTTACCAATGGGAAAAAGCTAACACTGACATGTAAATAAGATAATTATAGAATGGCTCTACACACGCAAAAGAATTAACTATAACAATCTCAGAGAAACATTATACTCAACACCAACTGCAATTACGACAATCCCTGAACAGTAGCTTGTTCTTAACCTGCCCACATATGCAACGGAATACCAAGAGGGACTTCCAAGCTCTGCCTGCTACCACAGGCACTGTATCATCATGTGTGGTTACTGAGGAATTTGTATTTAAAAGTAATGCTGGGAAAGGCAAACATCAATATTTTGTTTGAGGCAAAGCAAGTTTTCCTGCAGAAAGCTCTGTGTTTATATGTTTATGTGGACTTGGGCCATGGAAACATACCCTGTTCCATGTATGGCTGATACTGAACTATAAATGCTAACACATGATAGCAGCACGTTTTCATGGTAGCCTTGACTCAGGGAAGTAGGCTTGTTCACATCATAGTTTGATATAAGTGGCCAGACCTGAAACAGGAACATAAAGGAAGGATATGGATGAAAGCCTGCAGACAAAACTAAATCAGGAGACAGTGACAGATCTGTGCTTATGAGGAAGATGATTATGACTCAGCCACAAGTAAAGCACATGCAGTTTGAGCTGAAGTATCATTGACTGAATCCAGAACATTTAATTAAAAATGAATAAACCCAACAAAATTATAAGTAACAAAATACATTATTTGTAACTGAAATGGAGGGGGCAGGAAGAAGCTTGATGTTTCAGAGGTGTTCTGGACAACAGATCAGACATGGAGACTAACAATTTATGCCAGGCTTCAATGCTGGAATGAATCTGCCTCTTTGCAGCTGCCAGACTGGGCCAGGATCGCACTTTATCCCACTGAAAAGACAGATTTGACATTGTGGTAGCTCACATCGTTCCCTGAAAGTGGACTCTCACAGCTGATGAAACAGGGAGCTGCAGCAGTCTTCATGCACGGCCACTGTGCATTGATGGATGCAATGTCTACATTAGTTTGCCTGCTCTTTTTTAATACCTCTGCAGCCCTCGATAACTGGAAGGACAAGCAGTTCACCAACAGTAAGGTGCCAATGATTTCAGTTCTGTAGCTCCACAGCCAAGACAAACGATGCCACTTCAAAGACATCTCTACACTTGAAACAGACTCACACACAGGTGATGCCCAGAAGAGAAACACAAACAAGACACAGGTGATGACAGATGGAGGAGGATGACATTTTAAGGAGTCAGCCAAGACACCAACCTTTTCTCCACTGAAAATTTCGGCCTTTAATTAGATGCAAAATTCCCAGGCTTACTGTGCTCCTCGTTCACCTTGGGCTGTCAGATATTAAGAGGTATTCAACTTGCTGTGAAATTACATTATTCATCTCAAGTAGGGACCTAGACACAATGTGCCACTGCGTTGGGCCACTCCAAGCCTGACCTCACCCTTTGTTCAAAGTTGAAACTTCCAGCAGTGCAAAACTCAAGACTGTGCAGGAGAGAAGCCTGTCTCTTTACAGAAAAAAAATCATAGAACATTACCTGACATTTTGACAATCAGCGTCCTTCCAAAGCCAACTATCATCTTAGCTGTTAAGGTTTTCAATTGAACGAAGTCCTACTCATGACCTGGTCTGACTTCTCTGGGACAGGCATGGCTGGCCAGGACCACAGTAAGGTCACAGAATCATAGAATGGTTTGGGTTGGAAGGGACCTTAAAGATCATCTAGTTCCACCCCCTCCTGCCATGGGCAGGGACACCTTCCACTAGACCAGGTTGCTCAAAGCCCCATCCAACCTGGCCTTGAACACTTCCAGGGATGGGGCATCCACAATGTCTCTAGGCAACCTGTTCCAGTGCCTCACCACCCTCACCCAGTGAAGAATTTCTTCCCTACATCTAACCTAAATCTAGCCTCTTTCAGTTTAAAGCCATTACCCCTTGTCCTATCTCTACATGTCCCCGTAAATAGTCCCTCTCTGGCTTTCTTGTAGGCCCCCTTTAGGTACCGGAAGGGTGCTGTAAGGTCTCCACAGAGCCTTCTCTTCTCCAGGCTGAACAACCCCAACTCTCTCAGCCTGTCTTCATAGGAGAGGTGCTCCAGCCCTCTGATCATCTTTGTGGCCCTCCTCTGGACTCACTCCAACAGGTCCATGTCCTTCTTATGCTGGGGGCCCCAGAGCTGAACACAGTATTCCAGGTGGGGTCTCACAAGAGCGAAGAAGATGGGGAGAATCACATCCCTTGACCTGATGGCCATGCTTCTTTTGATGCAGCCCAGGATATGGTTGGCTTTCTGGGCTGTGAGCACACATTGCTGGCTCATACTGAGCTTCTCATCAACCAACAGCCCCTCAAGTCCTTCTCCTCAGGGCTGCTCTCAATCCACTCATCACACAGCCTGTATTTGTGCTGGGATTGCCCCAACCCATATGCAGGACCCTGCACTTGGCCTAGTTGAACTTCTTGAGGTTCCCATGGGCCCACCTCTCAAGCCTGTCAAGGTCCCTCTGGATGGCATCCCTCACCTCCAGCATGTCGACTGCACCACACAGCTTGGTGTTGTCAGCAAACTTGCTGAGGGTGCACTCAATCCCCCTGTCCATGTCACCGACAAAGATGTTAAACAGCACCAGTCCCAATACCAACCCCTGAGGAACACCATTTGTCACTGGTCTCCACTTGGACATTGAGCCATTGACTGCAACCCTTTGAGTGCAACCATCCAGCCAATTCCTTATCTGAGTGGCCCATCTGTCAAATCCATGTCTCCAATTTAGAGATAAGGATGTCATGCAGGACAGTGTCAAATGCTTTGCACAAGTCCAGGTAGATGAAGTCAGTTGCTCTTCCCTTAACCACCAACGCTGTAAGGCCATCGTAAAAGGCCACCAAATTTGTCAGGCACAATTTGCCCTTAGTGAAGCCATGTTGGCTGGCACCAATTACCTCCTTGTTTTCCGTGTGCCTTAGCATAGTTTCCAGGAGGATCTGCTCCATCATCTTGCCCGGCACAGAGGTGAGACTGGCTGGCCTGTAGTTCCCCACAGGTCTTCCTTTTTTCCCTTTTTAAAAATGGGGGTTATGTTTCCCCTTTTCCAGTCAGTGGGAACCTCCCCAGATTGCCACGACTTCTCAAATATGAGGGACAGTGCCTTAGCACCTTCATTTGCCATTTCCCTCAGGACCCAGGGGTGCATCTCATCAGGTCCCATGGACTTGTGCACCTTCAGGTCCTTAGATGGTCTTGAACCTGATCTCCTACAATGGGCAGTTCTTCATTCTCCCAGTCCCTGCCTTTGCCTTCTGCATCTTGGGCAGTGTGGCTGAAGCACTTGCCGGTGAAGACTGAGGCAAAAAAGTTGTTGAGTACCTCAGCCTTCTCCATGTCCCAGGTAACCAGGTCTCCTGTTTCCTTCCAGAGAGGACTCACATTTTCCCTAGTCTTCCTTTTATCACCGACGTACCTACAGACGCTTTTCTTGTTGGCCTCAACATTCCTGGCCAGATTTAATTCTAGCAGGGCTTTAGCTTTCCTAACCTGATCCCTGGCTGCTTGGACAATTTCTCTGTATTCCTCCCAGGCTACCTGTCCTTGCTTCCACCCTCTGTAGGATTCCTTTTCGTGTTTTGAGTTTGTTCAAGGGCAACTTCATCCACACAGGCCTCCTGGCATTTTTGCCTGGCTTTCTCTTTGTTGGGATGCATCACTCCTGAGCTTGGAGGAGGTGATCCTTGAATATTAACCAGCTTTCTTGGGCCCCTCTTCCCTCTAGAGAGCTTGATCCTATGGTACTCTACCAAGGTCCAGGTTAGCAGTTACAGGGGAACCCTGGCTGCTGAACAACTTAATCACATCACCATTAGCTAAACAAAAAAAACCCCAAACATACACCACCACCCCAACCCCCCCAAAAAAAACCCAACCCCAAAAAACAACTAGAGAAAAAGTGCTCTAAAGATGGGAAAGCTAGTTAAGATTAGAACAGACAAATTTATGTAACTCAGTTATCAGTGAAGGTATTAAAAATGCTACACTAAAAGCAGTCCAGGATTAGGAGCAAGTTAGTGTCACTCTGGGAGGTGTTCAACTTAGCTTCTGCTCAGATATTTGTCCTGCTGACATTTTCTACATCTGGACTAACATCCTCAGTTTTCATTATATTCAGTGGAAAAACAAATAAGAACTTCCAGAATGTGATTCACCTCACCAAATGTGGACATCTGCTTTTGGGTGAAATGAATTGCACCCTAACATACCCTTAATATTAAGGGAACTTATGGTGCCTAGCTCAGATGTGGACACTTCAGTTGTAGATCTTCATGCATAGTCAGATGAGCTCAAATCTCATCATCAAAGAGATGACAGAACTGACTGTTTTAAAAGCCCCTTCTGACATGAAATTTCCCATGCACTTTAAAGCACTGGGTAGGGCTAGAGAGCTAACGCAAAGCTGTTCAGTAAGAGGCTCTTAAGACAAAACCAGACTTTTATAAAATGTTCTGGGGTTCTTATAACCTTTCTGAAGTAAATCTCAAGTTTCCCTTCTTTTCTAAATTGATCTCTACTACTTGGAGTCTATTACAGCTAAGGCCTGTCATCCCATTGTTTCCTTTGAGGAATTTATACCAAAGTGATTGAAAATTTAAAACTTAAGATCCATTGAAGAGCTCTAAAAATCCACATGCTAGCTCTGATTTTACTTCAGAAGTACAGCCAAGCAAACTAGCATTAATTAGAGAAAGTTGAAAGACCAATAAAATATTAGGCTAATGGAATCATGAAACTGTAAAACTAAACATGATCAAAGAAAAACAAGTTGCTCCATCACATCATCTAATGGTTCTGACACAGGAGCCTCCCAACATGAGCCACTCAGAGGAACACCATATTCTTGGAGAGTTTCTGATGCAGAAATGAAGGATGTAGGAGATTGGAGAAACAAGCAGAGAAGAAAGGACAGGGTGCTGGAGTTGTATGCTTTCTAAGTGACTGACCAGAACTGCAAAAAGAGATTAAGAAGGGATAAAATTGTCATTTTGCTGTCCCTCTTTCCTCCTTCCTTGTTGCGTCAGCTATGCCAACCTAGGTCCCAAGGAAACTGCTGAATACAGAGGAAAAACATACATCAATATATAAAAGCAGCAGTGATCCCTAGCCCTAGAGAGGGCTATGACTTGTTGGCACATCATTTAAACACATGCAGTTTCATGTCCTACTCTCTCCCACGCTGTGGAAACCCTTCCTCCCTGAGGAGGTACCTGCGAGCCCTTGTGTCCTCTCGTGAGCTACCGTACTGGGACAGGAAGGTAGGAGAGGAATGAACAGACTCTGCTGTCTCTTGCTTTACAGGGAATGCCCAAGACAATCTTTTCCACTAATATAGACACTTCCAAAGGGGGGAAAAAAAGGGGGGGGGGGGGGGTAGAATTTGGAATAACATACTGCAGCACAGGGAGAAAACAGCTCAGACTAGTGCAGTACAGCTGCACTGTTCAGATCCCACCAAAACCCTAGATCACACTGCCTCATTCCCATCCCACGCTCAAAACATGCGCCAAAGCGCCAAAGATGGTAACTGCAGTGTGACACACACACAGCACAGAGACCAGCACTAGGACATGCATAGGCCCCATACACTGGGCAGAGGACAAAACGTGCCTCTCCTTTTCACCCTCCTTTGATTCTGGAGGAAAAAAAAAAAAAAAGAAAAAAAGAGAAAGTTGTTATCTAATCGCTGTTAGTTCTAATGCTTAACTTCATAATTTGTATTTAATGACAAATATTAAATTCACTTCATGGAAAGAAAATGTGCAGTATTTTAGGCTAAGTTCAGGTGTTAACATTTCAGCCTGAGAACAGCTGCAAACGCTGTTGATATTCAATGTCTGCAACCCCAGCATGAAGAACAGCTTCGGCTACACACAGCTACAAACACACTTGGAAGAGACAGGTATTTCTGAACATCTTCATAGTGTTATTAGTACATAAGCAAGCAGTACGTGCCCTTACTTATTTTGCACTATCCATTTTACTCAAATTCAAAAGCAGGCTGAGCCTATATACAGAAATAGGCTGTGACCATTCCTCTCCTTGTTTGGAGAGTTTGGGCAGCTTTAAAAAACAAGCAAGCACCAATTCCCACTTCTGTGAAAACAGATCTTGTGACATTGTCCAGCATAAGCCACAAATATTTTGAGAAGGTCCAAACTGCATTTACAATCTTATCAACCCCCTCACATTCACTGCTAGATCAGTTAGCTTACTAAAAATACTAGAACAGGCAAGAACATGATGGAGGATATCTTCCTGGTGCAGAAGATTAATTCATCATTCACGTCCAGAGATTTCTACTGCATTTTTAATAGGGCATATATGGATTGAGTCTAGTGATCTATATCATCTCCTTTCTGGATATGGGTCTTATTGAAAACCAGCCCCCAAAGAGCAAGGGCCAGAAGCCTAAGACCTTCAAATATCGCTATGGAGAAACAACAGTTAGGGCCCTGATGTATGTACTCCAGTAAATCTTTCAGTGGCGATTTAAGACATAACTGTGCTCCACAGCTCTGCTGGAGATTTCTGCCTCCAGAGAAGGATCAGCAAAGCAGAAAGTCTGCCCATACCTTTGCTGCTGCACCCCCCAGCCCGGGATCTCAGCTCCAGCAGCTGAAGCAGAGGCACGTATTCCCTTCTGATTTTGCTATAGTGGGAAAATCGCCAGTGTAAGGGCAGGGGGCACAGCTCAAAAAAACCCAAACAAAAAAAAAAAACACAACAAAAAAAACCCAAAGAGCCTTTGAGACTTCCAGAACTGATGTGAGAGCACCAGCAGATCAGGCGCAAGCTGCACCAGCGCACCATGCCTGCGGACTGTGCTGTTACAGGCCAGAGGTGAAGCGCCTCGGTCCAGGCATAATGAAACGCAGAGCTTCACCACTTTGCATTACATTCAATTAACCAAAGCAACTGTGTTCAGGAAAGTCAGAGGGAATTTTATCAAGACAGCTAATGTTGCTCTGGGCCTTCTGAAAATACGCTCCCAGCATTAGCCTTCTACCTATCCTGTGCTGCTCAAAGCCTGTCATCAGACAACAGCAACTTAAATGTATTTGCATTCAATTGCAGACTGGAAAGAGAGCTAGAAACAGAAAAATTGAACTCAAAGACCCTTGCATCAGCAACGGCTACAAAAAGGCTAGAGAAGCAGAGAGAGCAAACAGGAGCATTCACCCCAATTATTTCCAGAATCCGGGACAGAGCCGGCACTCTTGCCCAGCGCTGCCACCACAGACTGCTTGTGTGCTGCTGCTGCAGCATCACTGCCTTACACCCACAAACTCCACTGCAGCTGCCTGTTGAGCTGGAAATTTGATACACTGCAAAGGTTGCTGACAGCCAGAGGCTGCTCCCTTGTCTATAAAATATCCTTTAATAAATTACATTACAGAGCGGGGAAAAGGATTCGGAAGAAAGAGAATTAAAACACAACCTTGTGAGAGCTAAATGAGACCAATTAAAAGAGATTTGCTACAAGTGCTGAGGGATTTTGACCTGAGCTGTAATCAGGGATGGATATGCGTTCCTTTAAAAGAGGAAAATGAGCGAGAGATCATGTGTAAACAACTCTGCCAATTAAAATGAAATGGATTATCTTACCTATGCAGCTCTGCTCAGAAGATCACCACATATTCCAGATAGTCCACAGAGAGATCCGAGATAGGCGTTTAAACCTCTGAAACAAGGCTCAGTGATGAGGAGATATGCTGTGATTCAGGACACATCAAGGCCTTAGCTGCATTTGGGTATATCCTCCCCCCCTTCTTTTAAGAAATCATGGAATTATAAATGCTAATACAAAAGTAGGCTCGGGCTTTTTTACCAGGTCACCTACATGAATTCCGATGCAGATCAGACTGAAGGTGAGGCATTGCAACAGTAAAACATACCTTACACCAAAACCATGCAGCAGATAGCACCGTCACTGCACCACTAGATGCTCCTGAAAAACACGTAGCTTGCCAGTGCACACGCACTTGTCTGGATAAACACTCACAGATATTATACAGTGATTCTCATTTTTTCTGTATCCCAATCCCATTTTGCTGCCAGATACCCCAGAACTCCTCTCTCCTCACAGTCAGCAATACTGGTGAGCAGGATCAGCCCCCACTCTCCACTCTGACACCAGGTCTTGAGAACCTGTACCCAAGAGCAAAAGTTATTTCTGCGACTGGAGCAAAAAGATTTGATGTGGACAGATGTGCCACCTCTTCTGCTCTGCATCCTTGCTCTGCAGCTCATTCTCACTGCTTTTTGAAGTTTCCAGTACTTCCTAGTTCAAAAATCATATATACGTTCAAAACCACAGTTTTACAAGGGCTGAAAAAACATTGAAACAGAGAAAGAAAAGATACATTAGGAAACCATGCTAGAGAAGCAGCAGCAGCAAGAAAATAGTATCATGAACTTAGGGAAGAGCAAAAACTAACAAGGAAGAACGAACAAAAAGAGGAATTTGGGATGAGGAAGAAAATTTTTAAAAAGAAAGCCGCAAGCATACAAGGCAATAACCCTAAGAGACACGTACTTGTTCACAGTTGCTGACAGTGGAAAAGTTTTAGAACACTTTACACTGGTTGCCAGATTCAAGCACGGAGTTTTTCCACTGGCTCAAATGTGGTCTAGCGGAGTCTGGCTCCTTTTGGAACCAGCCTAGCTCTTAACACAGAGCAATCACTTTTGTGCGGCGTGAAGTAGAAACTAAAAAGCCTTTCTAGGTCCAATCTGCCAGGAGTTGGATCAATAATCTCAGTGCCATGAGAACAGCTGCACTGAGAAGCCCAGTGCAGGAACACCACTCCATCCACGGTGTGGATGGCACGCCTCAGGTGTCTCTGTGCAGCAGTCCTACAGGGTTCGGTTCCGGGACCACTCGCTGGTGCAGATAAAAAGTCAGCTCTTATGGGCAATGTGAGCACGTGTGGGCACCCAGCCAAATAAATTCTTGGGGCTGATGCTGAGCTTCTAATTATTTCTGGTTCTCAGGGTGTTTTTGTGCACACGGTGCCCCACCATACTGGTGCTACCTAGATTCTTCTACCACCCAAATTTCCCAGCCCAATTACTGTAGGTAATTGAATTGACTGCACATAACCTGAAAAATTCATCAGAAGTTTCTAGTGTACCTCTTTGCCACAAAGGGCAAGGTTACCTTTCCTAATGAGAAACGCATGTACAAATAACAACTCCAAATGCTTCTTTGGCAAGATTGGTCACAAAGAATCCTAGTGTGGAGCAGTGTAACTTGTGGTTAATTTCAGATATATGGCATTTGCCCACTTCTATTTCAGGCAACACAGAGTTTATTCACTCTTGCATAAGCAAATGGGCGTCTCACGCTTTATCTATCACTTTACCACTGCATGTATGTTTTAACGACTCAAGGATGGGAAGTACTATAGGAACGATTCCTCATGTTCCATCAGCTTCTCCTACGCAACATCATTTTTGTTGCATCTTCATGCTACCACAGCTGTACCCGCTGCCGGCCTCCACTGAACACAACCCCCCAAACAGAAGCATAAGCATGTCCAGCACACGCAGTCGAGCTGCAGCCGTATGTCGGGGATACAAGCATTCTTTACCCCGCTGCATGCCGACTCGTTCAGCGGCGGTTAACGCCATAACAAGCAACCCAGCCCTTCGCAACCCAACGCCATCGGGTAAACAAAGCCGGAGCGAGGCCGGGAGCGCAGCTCCGGCACAGGACCGTGCCCCCAGCTGGCGCCCGGGGAAAAGGGGGCTACGAGGGGCTGGAGCCACGGCAGCTGCGATGGGGAAGGAGCCGCTGCTCCGGGCCGCGCGCCGGCGGCTCGGCGCCCACGAAGAGCAGCCGGGCAGGGCTGGGAAGCCTCCGGCCGCGGGCGCCGCCGGGAGACGGGGCGCCGTGGCGAGGCCGGGCCTCCCCAGCCGCACAGGTGGCTGCAGGGCGGGCAGCGCAGCGCCTCAGGGGTGGGGGGCAGCGCCCCCCCCTCGCCGCCTGCCCCAGCTCGGCCCCCCCGGCGGCGGCCGCCGCCGCTCTCCTCCCGCGGCCCGGCACGGGGCCGCCCCTCGCAGATCCCCCCTCTCTGCCCGGGACCGCCGTGCCCCGGCCGGCACGCAACTTCCCCCGGCCCACCCCCAGCGCCGCTCGCCCTCCCCCGCTGCCCCCCGAGCCGAGCCGGGCCGCCGCCACCCCGCTGCCCTCCTCCTCCACCTCACCTGCCGCAGTGAGGCCCCGCCGGGCGGACTGGCGTAGATAGGGCACGGCTCCCGGCGGGCGGGCGGGCGTCCCCCGGCGCCGCGGGGAGCTCTCAGGCCGGCCTCGGCCCGCCGGCTCCCGGCCGCTGGGCGTCCCTCCAGCCGCTGGGGGAGCCGCCGCCACCGCGCCGCTCGGCCGCCATCTTCCGCGCGGGGAGGGACAGCAGGCCCCGCCCTCCGGCCGCCGCAGCCGCCGGGCCGGGCGCGGGACGCCGCGGGGAGGAGGGGCTCCGGGGGACGGTGGTTTTGGAGCAGAAGCCGGGAGGGGTCGGCTCAGGTCCGGGCTGCTCCGGTCCAGGAGGGGCCGCGTCGGTAGCGAAACACGTCGCAGCGGATTACTTCTTCCCCCCCTCCACCCCCGCGCCTGCAAGCGCGGCCGCTCGCTGCGGTTTCGCGGCGGCGGGGGGAGCCGGGGGACGGCGACACCGCCGCAGCCCGGGATTACAGGGCACGGGTGCAGCCGGCGTGCTCCTGGCAGCGCGGAAGGCGTGGGATGCCCAGAAAAGCAGCAGGTAGGGATTGACACTGCTGTAACATCCCCGGTGGCGGCAGCTGCCCGGGGAAAAACAAACATACACACGGTGCAATTTCCTACTTAGAGAGAGAAAATTGTAGTAGGAAGCCAGAACGGGATACGGAGCCACATCACAGGAACATTTCTTCTCAGCAGCAGCTGGAGAAGCAGACAGCAGTTTGGGAGTGCTGTTCCCACGGTCCTGTTTTTGAACCTGCTGTGCAGAAAGCAGCCATCGTGCTACGAAGCAGTGAAAATCTGTGACAGGTTAGCAGAAGTAGGGCCTGGAGTGGTCAGCAGAACTGGCTGGTGGCCAATGAGGAGCAAGGAAAAGGAAAGCAGGTGCTCAGGGAATGAGGCCTCATCCCAGCAAAGCACTGCTGCCCATCCCGCCATCTGAGAATTTCTGGGGCCCTGTGGATCACTCCCAGGAAACCTTCAAAAAGCAAGCCAAGATGTAAAATTGCTGTATAGGAACCTGCTCCTCCACTGAAAAACTTGAGAGTCACTGCTTTCAGACACGTTTATACAGGGATTTTCATCTTCAGCTCTCAGTTTGTACCTGAAGCTCTGACCATGCTCCTGCAAGCCTGGTAAGCCTGAGTTAGCAGGTGAATCAAATAACCAAAGTAAAGCAGACAAAGCTATGAGCAAGCATATCTTTAGTGCAGCCTGTTCTGCTTCCTGGCCAACAGCACCCCACCTCAACAGAGGCTGACGAGGCAGCTGCTCCCACCATCTGCACAAAGACTGCGGTCCCATCGCAGTGGGTCCACGCACTGCCAAAAATACCCAGTAGCACGTATTTGAACATGTGATTGCACCTCTGTTGAATTAGCCCAAACGTGTGCCACAGCACTTACATCAGATTAAATATCACCCCCCTGCCTGCAGCCATCCTGAAGCTAGCGTGGCAGCAGCAGGTGATAGACGATCCACCTTGCACTTTCCAAAAGAGCTGAGCAAATCTGAGCCAACAGAGGGAATCTGTGGCAGTTCAGCACTTTGTGTCATGTGCTTGTAGCATTTATGATCCAGTACTACATTCTGTGAAACTGGATTTACCAATTCAAACCACAGTCTGGTATTCTGGTGTAAATACAGGTTTTTGGTAGTTCCCCTCCCTCCCTCAGTCCAACCAATCTCAATAACACTGAGGGATGGGAATCGTTGACAGGAGCATACGTTGTACACTATAGTGCACTATACAAGTGCAACAATATTGGCTTAAAATTCCTCTTAAATCTTCAGTGGAAGAAACAACCCCAAAATACACCCCATCTCTCCAAACTCCTCCTCCTTCCTCAAACCACCAGAGCAGAATTCACCTGCCTTCCTTTTCATTTCACCACATGACAACTCTCAATGCCTCCGTCATCACTGTCTTTCTAGCTACCTCGGATGTAGCTTCCTCTAGTCACTTGCAAGACACCTTTAAATCCATCTTGCATCTCCGCTCTCTTCCCCACACCAGCCTCCTCACACTCCAAACCACTCCGAATGCTTGGCTTTATTAGTCCTTTTCCATCTTCCAGGCTACCATATTGCTCTGTGCCTATCTCACTTCGCACGTGCTATCCCTACTAACGTTGCGTTTCTCTGAAGTAACTTCTCCTTCTTAAGGTTACATAAGCAAACAAACAATCCTTCCCTCGATAGTCAGTAAAAAACTGAGTTATAATGAATATTTCTATTTGCCCACTTCTACTGAAGTTTTAATGGGTCAGGAAGCCTGCTTCATTCAAAAGGGAAGGTTGAAGTATAAAGCTGTATAAAAGATTAAACGTGTTACTGTTAATGTAGAAGCTCAATGAAGTATTTCTAATAGGTATGGAAGATTTTTACTGATACTGTAACAGATGAGGTGGTGTTCAAACTTGCTGACTTATGAAATTTAAAATAATTTTAGCATTAATACTATTTTGGAATGAACAAGGCTGAAATCCATTTACAATTCTTAAAAACATTTGAGACAATCTATCTCAAAGTTTGGACCTTTTTTATACAATACGATAAATCCAAAGCAATGAATTTCGAGCAACACATGAGCAGAACACCTCCCTCCTGTATAAGTACTCATTTTCAGTTTATTTTGAACTTCTAAACACATAGTAAGAAACAAATAAATAATTACTTTCTGGAACAGGATCAACCATACAGCAGTAGCACTACTGTAACTACTGATACAACGTATAGGATATTCCAGTGTAAACAAGGCCTCTGAAGAGGCCTTGATGCCATTTTTGTTGGTTATGAACACTACACTTTTCCACAGAAACATGAAAGAGAAATAAATCATGATGAGACAGTATTTCATCCCAACAAGAACTGGCCAAATCCCAACTCTGCCAATACACAGTCGCATGATGCATTAACAAAAAGGTTTTCTGTGAATAAACCATCATCCTGCCCATCCATTCATGGATAATTATGGTGAGTAAAGTTATGCAAATTGTCACAGATTAGGGACAACAACGTTTCCTCTCCCTCACATCCACCTGTGCTTTAGAAGACCCCACTACAGCATAAGGAACTTTCAGACTGAGACTGTATTGACTTAATTATTTGCATCCTTTCAGTGTGGCCAGGTTGTCTTAAAAACCATGAGCATATGCATTTTTGTTTTCTAATACTTGTTAAGTATAGAAGAAATTGCTTAAAATTCTTCATAATACTACACACCGACCACTAAATTCCTATTCCTTACTGGCAGGCAGGGCATTCCTGCAGGTCAGGAGTTCTCAGGCACTATGGACCTCAAGGGAAAAATTCATAACTCTCCACTTGAGCCATTTTAAGTGCCCCAAGGACCACCTTTCCCAACTCTAAAATAAATGTATACCAAACCCAAATAAACAAGCATTCCAGGTGCATTAGTCTGCAGTCCCAAACCTTTCTATTTCTCAGAGTGAGGGGGGAGCCATCTGTGATAGGTAGCCACAATACCACCCAGCTGCTCTGCATCACTGTTCATCAATCTCTTCCAGCGGTTTCTACAGAGGTCAGTCTCATTATCTGCATGGACAAATGGGAAAGCTGAAGCACAGAGCACACAAGTGGCTTGTCTGCAGTCACCCTGCAGAGCCACAGCAAAACCAGAAATAGATCACAAATCTCCTGATCGCTAGTCACATGCTCTGTCCATTTGTCTACATTATCAGTTACACATAAGTAAAAGCTAACAGTTTGCATAATAAAATAGAAAGGATATTGACACTTGAGGTCTAGTTCTGCTCCTCCTTCTCCCCACATCTCATACTTACGATAGCATAAAAGCATCCTGCCAGACTTTGTGCCGCTAGCCCAGCAAGTGAGAACAGACAAATCCTAGTTTAAAAGGAAATCTGATTTGAGCACAAATAAAAGCGACCATCAATCATATGTCTCCCACAGAGTAATCCACCTACATGTACAAGCATACATGGGCATATACTGGGAGAGAGGGAGGGAACTTGGAAAACAATGCTCAGACACTTCTCTTAGGGAGGAAGATGGCAAAATGCCATCCAATAGGGCGAGCAGATTTTAACCAGATATGGCATACTGGAAAATAAGTTTCTGGGAATATCACTACTTGATAGCTCAATACGGGAGCTATCACGCTACAGATAAGTACCATTCCCAATCCCTGCTGCCAGCTAAAACATAAGAAAGCATAAGACAGGAACCCTTTCTGGAGCAGATTCTATCCCATTTTTCAGCGCTCCTGCCCAAGACTGACTAATAGAGAACTTGCAAGTGGTAAAGGCACATACAGTACAGCTTAAATGGAACACCATCACCTTTTTTAAATGTACTCAAATCACCCACATACACAGGAACCCTCTGAAAGGCCCCATATATATGCCACATAAATATTCTTGACATAAGCATTAGTCTGACTATTGTGCTTTCAGCAAGTGTTTAAATTACTCTTGTCCTGGTTAAAAGAGCTACTAAGAACATGGGAAATCATCACTAACTTTATGGGTATCTTCCTAGGGCATATTGGATCATACTGCAACATTTCTTCAAAGATCATTAAGATATGATTAACTACTTCAGGAGAGACCTTACCTGATGAATGATGCCGCCTTGGATGTCAGAAATGATAGCAGAACCTCTCTTTGCTACTGTAATAGCAGGAGCTATCTCTCCCAGCCATGAACAGATTGTCTTCAGTCCCAGTGAAGTGGGCTGTAAAACTCTTACCTTCTCCCTTTAAACACTAAGGACAATTTTCCTCCTGTTTCATCAGGCAGCAAAAGCGATCATTTCTTTAAGCAGCAGCAACTGACACCTATTTACTAGGTAATTGCTGCAGTTAAAGGGGATTAAGCACACTGAACTCTCTTTCGGTGATAAGGCAAAGCCACCCCCTCCCACCTGCAGCTCTTCTCAGGTGCACCTGAGGAGAGCTCAGGGGAGCGGGAGGCCAGCTAAGCCTGCACAAATGGGGGCAACAAACACTAGCTAGAGCCCCTCAGGCTTAGCTGCAGCCAGTACCAAAACAAGATGTGTATCCCCAGTGCAATCACAGAAGTAACTCTGCCAGAACCGGCACACGCTCAACTACCACAAGGCCAGCGATACCAGGAGATGCAAAAAAGCACACAAGCATCTCTGTCCCAGTGACAGCCACGCTCCCCGGCCCCAGCAGAAGAGAAGAGCAGCACACACTGCAGGCTCACTGCTGAGCTCACCTACCCTTAAGACAGCAGCGTGAACAGGACAAGGTGGGAAATAAGAAGGCCTGAATGGAACAAAGCCCACCCAAGGGAGCATAAATGAAATGCTAATAACAAGAGACAGTATAGAAACAAAACAGGCTAAATGCAGCTAACTTCCAACTTCTGTTAGGAAATCACGCTTACGCTGCTAGACCAGGCAAATTTGTACAGGTGAGTGGTTGATCTGTGCCTCTGCAGGAGCATCCCATCTAGGACACAAAATACACTAGCTCACAAATATAAGAGCTGCCACCCAACTTGAGTTCAGCATGTTTACATCAGGCAAACCTAACGGCAAGACGACTTCTCCTATAAAGAGTCTGAAATATTGGTGAGGAAAACAAAGACCAAGAAAGAAAGTAACAGCATAGACTTGCCAAGGCCTAGGCTATCAGGAACAGAAGCAACATTTCCCTATTATCCTATGGTCTGTCAGGGAAATGCCATGAAGTTAATCTTAACAGGTTCTGTTGTCCCTTTGTTTTTATTAACACTGGTATTTTTGGGGGTTAAGTATGGTACCACTTACCCTTTTTCCTTTTTAAAAATGACGTTTTTAAATCATATGATTTACTGACACAAAAAGAAGCTTCGCAGATTGATTCTTACCCCAGAAGTGCCAATTCCACACTGTCCCGTGGTTTAAGAGAAAAACACAACACTCAAAACTTTGCACTGTTTAAATGTTATTTTATTAAATATCTTCAGTTCAAGGTTTCATTGTAACAAAGCTATGAAGGTTCTACCAACATTCAGACCAAACAAACAAACACTAGCTAACTTTAATTATTTCTATATCATGCAAAAATTCTGCATCAAATGCCTTCCATTTCCTGTTTAAAATGTGATATTTATAATATATATTATATAGATGCTTATATTAGCCCCATAAGAGAACATTAAGAATGCTAAAGGTGTACAGCTGTGTTTGATAATGGCCATACCAAGCTAAGGTTCTCATTAACTTAAAAGGAAACAAAACAAACAAAAAAAACCCAAAAGAGAGTTTGTCTCCAAGACTGTGCAAAACCAAAAACCCCAACAGTTCTGTTCTTTTAAAATTTTCTCTGTAAGATGCAGATATTTAATACAGAGGGTTTTCTTTTTAATTATTAATAATCATCAGGTAAAGAGACATGGAAGATCAGACCTAAAGAAGGCATGCATGTTTTGTATTTATCTTTTTAAAATGGCATAATTGTAATCTCCTGTTTGCTCTTTGTGGCTTAAAAAAAAAACACAACTGAATAAAACATCAAGGCTTTCCACTTTTCCACTTCACTCACTGGCTTAGTGCTGTCTTAAAACGGTTTTGAAATAATAAAATCTAGTGTTTGCTCCCCATGAGTTCAATCCCCACACTCCTCCCTGGGGTGGCAGAGGGAGGAAGGAAAGGGTATTTGCTCAGACAAACCTGGGAAATGGGGACGTATAGTCTTCTCCTTCATCAGAGGTTAGCTGATCTAATCCTGGTGTGGGATAGCACCTTTCCAATAAAGGAAACAGAGAGCTATCTGTTGCAAAGTGACAGCTTCACTTTGTGCAACAGCTTTTATTTTCTGCATTCTGTTAAATAAGTATTAAAATTCCAAATTGGCTTTCTTCTCTTCCATAGTCTGTAAAAAGGTTGTCTCACACTTAGTATGCTGTCAATGCAATCACTTTAACTCCCTCGAAAAATCTGAAAAATGATTAGGGGTAGGCAGAAATTCAGATAAAAGCCCATCCCAACTTCTGGAAGTGATGCCTTCCCTTGGTCAAGACAAATCCTATCAGGTCCACCAGAAAGGCCATTTTCTTCCTGGGGCTAGGCTCCCTCCTTGGCAAGGTCAACAAAACACTTCCACATTCCCCACCCAATGAATAAAGAAAATGGACTCCTTTT
The DNA here is from genome assembly GCF_964188355.1 of Buteo buteo. Classification (NCBI taxonomy): domain Eukaryota; kingdom Metazoa; phylum Chordata; class Aves; order Accipitriformes; family Accipitridae; genus Buteo; species Buteo buteo. Next base: position 45,134,698 of record NC_134174.1, on the reverse strand, counting down.
ACAGCAAAGAAAAGAAAAAAAGATGAATTGGCCCAAAGGACAAACATCAGATCACATGTGCTACTTCCCTTTCCCCTCTGCTTCATGAGGTATCCTCTAACACCCAGAGGCAACACAGGCAGGTGGCCTGGAGTCCTGCAGCTATAGTTTCTGAGGTTCTGATCTGATAGTTTTCTGTGTTACAACATCACTGTAAAAAATAGAAAAATTACCCAAATAAACACTAGGAAACATGACACTTACAAACATCAGATGGGTTAGTGGTGGGGAGAAGCACCTGGCTGGGGCTGCTGGCTCCCACTACTATTTTACTCGGAGACCAAACAAATCAAACAGGAGGCCAGGTAACCCCTTTAATTCTATGGGTGCATATATTTCAGTATAAAAAACACACGCTATTTATGCCTCATATAGGAGTGTATGTGCAAGTTTTCATGAAGAACGTAACACTAAGTTTTTTGTCTGCTTCCTAAGGAACACATGTTCTGCAGCACTGTGGATCCCAACTATGCTACTAGAAAGGAAAAAAAAAAAAAAGAAAATCCCTTTCATGTACCCTCTTCCTCCCAAATCTCTGCTCTTAATGCAATGCTTTTTTTGTCTTGTTAAATTAAATAAGATGGCTTCAAACCTCCATGTTTGGCCAGGTAGTGGCTGTTTCTAAAACCAGTATCTCTGAAAAGCAAGCTTCTATTTAAGTTATATTCACTTAAACCCTTTTTTTTTTAATCCCTACCTCCACCTTTAGTTTTAATTCAACATCCCATTTTGGTTTGTTTTTTTTTTTTTTAAAAAAAAAAAAGTCTGTTTTGGGATCCAGCAGCTGAGCAACCAGCTTTCCATAGCATTCTTGCTGTGCAGAAATTGAAGAAGAAACAGGCTGAAGTCAGTCTGCTGGGCAACAGGAAGAGAAGCGCCTCCTCTCTCTTGAACCCCAGTCTTCACACTGGCTCCTCTGGGGTCTCCTCGCCACCTCTCACTGACTGAAGTCGCAGCACAGCCTGAATGCAATGTTAACTTCCACCACGGCTTTGCGGAGCACAGTTCAGTCATCCACTGCTCAAGCCGCTTCCTTTTTTGCTCTCCCTCTCTCTTTCTCTCTCCTTCACTTTTGCTTTCCCCCTCACTTCATTTCTGAAAGATGTTCCAGCTGCTGCCATTTTCTTAGCCCTGGGGGAGGGGGCATGTTGGATAATCTGTCATTTATTTAGCATTATTCCTGGGTTTTATTATTTTATACAAACAACATGTCCTTTTTTTTTTTTTTTTTTTTTTTTTTTTTTTTAAGATTTAAAAACACCTTCGTACAGCAGAAACAGACACGATGGATCCATGGAAAACAACAGAAAGGCAGCGCCCGGAGCATCAGATGCATGCAGGGTTTCGTGCATTTGGCTGCTGCCTGTTTGTAATTTGTATTTTTTTTTTAACGTCAAAACAGACATGACCGTTGCTGTCACTCAGGCACTCCAGAGCTGCTTGCTAAGAAGATATTGCCCTCCAGCTGAGTATCTCCACAAGTTGCTGCAGTCAGGAAGAGGTGGTGTCCACCCAGAAAGGAGAGGGGGAGAACAGGATGGAAGATGGAAGAAATAAAGCCAAACATTAGCTGTACACAATTAATAAAACACGCTTTTTACAGGCTAATTATTTGGTGCAGGCAGAAACCCTTCCTAATGCAACACAGACTGGGGCTCATGAGAAGAGCCCAAAAGACAAGAGGCACACACTTTCCCTTCCAGGTGGCTGAGTGTGCCAATGAAAATGAACTACTTGCTAAAATGAATTACTAGCTTGATTGGAGCAGACCTGGGCCCACTATCCAACAGTGGCGTCCCAGAAGCTGAAGAAATTTCCCAAGGCGTGATCAAAGGCTCTGGTCCTAAAGAACAGTTTCTGCCTCACTTCCCATTGGCTTTTGCCTTGAACTGAAGGATCATTCTTTTTTTTAATTTTTCTTTTTCTTTAAGTCTTAAGTAATTTTGTCTCTGAATGTTCTTTATATTTAAACAAATGTATGAGCTTTTCTGCAGTTTTGCAAAGTTATAGTCCTAGCGACTGCTTTTAGCAAAGGCTCCTCCTGGCTAATATTCTTGTGTCAAATTACTGGATTTATTTTGATCAGTTTTATGTTTGGGTTTTTTTCATGTTTGTTTAGCACTGTCCTGCCACGAAAGTGTAGCCAAAATCTTCTTTCTACCATTTCTTAGTTTGCAAATCTTTGTTGCAAAGCCTCTTACTAGTCTTCTCCCTTCTCAGTTTCCACTCTCTCCTTACATGGAAGTCCTCTGATTAACCTCAAACTTCCTTTACAGCTGCAGTTTCCTTTTAAGACGACCTACCCAAAACTGAACTCTGCCTTCCAGGTGAGAACAAACCACCGATTTCTATTTAAGCACTCTTATTCACCTCATCCCTCCATCCTTGCCCTTCACTGCACACGGGCCAATGCTGCTCCGAAATGATTCAGTGTGTTCAGATGGGGGCTGCCCACTTGTAATTGCACATGATCACACCTCCTTCAGAACCCAGAAATGCATGCAAATACTTCAATTTAGTTTATAGGCTTTTTATAATATTGTTTTAACCAACATTTTGTGGTTTGGAAATGGCTTCTGCTCTGCAGTTTTCAGAAACCCTCCAGCACATACTTTTGGAGGAGGTGCAACATTTCAGCAGCCAAGCCAAGGAAACATAACTCTTCTGTAGCGGTTAACACTCTCCATTCCTAAGCTTTCTCAGAACTCCGAGGCACAGCCACTGAGCCATACCAATCTTTAATTTAGTAATTTCTTCTGCATCTTTTTTTGACTAAATCCAGGACAGAAGTGTCCCTTAACATCTCTGTGATGAAAACTGATGCAAGTAAATTATTTTTTGTTTCCCTGCAAAGGTTTTATCCTTCTCACTGCCTTACTCCCTGGAAAATCAGCTGATTGTCCAGCTCTCTCGAAAGCTTCCTTGCTTCTGGTGCCCCCAACTGGCTTTTGCTTTTCAAATTCCATCTGTGACCTCTGCAGTTTGTTTGTGATAGATAGTTCACATTCCTTTCCATTGCCTTCAGTAGGGTTGAATCCCTCACAACACATAAGAAAAAAACCTGCTTTTGGCTTAGTCCCAAGTAGTACTCAAGACTAGGACTCAAGTAGTAACTATACGTGAGTGGTTCACCCTCAAATGACTGCATTAAAAAAAGCTTGTCTCCCAGATGTAAATGTTTTTTGTGTTTGCTCTTAAGTAGAAAATCTTTAGTAAAAAGGTCCTAAGATGAGGAAACTTAGATCTTTAAAATGGATGTGACGTATAGTTCAGCATAAAACAAAAAGGAAGACTTTGTACATCTAACTAAAAGAAACCAGTAAGGCAGTAAACAAGAATGCCTATGCTGCAGAAGTAAATGGATCTGCTGTCCTTCAGGAACAAGCAACAATCATTTCTTCATGTCAAATTTTATAATCAAAGTTTCCTCTAATGCTGAATTGTGGCAAGCTAATTGGAGCTTATTTTTAAATCCTCTGATATTATTATTTGTTTAGGTTTTTTTTTCCTCTGAGTTCTCTCAACATTGTACACTGAATAGCTTCTGTTAACAGAAAATCAGTAGTAAAATTTATATGAATAAATCTTTACCCTTACAGCATAGAAATTGTTCTGTATAGATTTTACAATATCCTCTCTAGAATACAACATTCTCATCAAAAAAGTCCTCTGAAATCACCCCCAGCATGTAAAGGCAGGTCCCTGACAGCTGGGAAACAGCAAACCTGTGCACAGCATGAGATACTCTTCCTCTCTGCTCTGGATTAGCACTCTGTCCGAGCACAGAGCTGAGTACCTGGGAGGAAGCACTACTGCTACAGGGGTAGCTATGCTCAGGAACAAGCATCTGACACATGACTCCAGTTCGTCATGAGTGGCAGCTAATCCTACTGACTCCGGATGACAGAGCTTAGAGAAAGGACCACCAACTGATCAGCAGAAGTTTTCAGCCTACAGACAGCTAAAAATGGTTCTCTCACAGCCAGCTAAACAACCTTGAACAGTGAATTCCCACATACAGCAGCCTTAGCTGTGTGCATGATATACTCCTTCCTTGATAGTCCATACCCGTATTTGATCCTCACTGGAGAGGTGCTGCAGGAGCTCCAGAGCAGTGGTAGTGGACATTAAGCCACTTGCCATCTCGGCGGTGCCAGACGCGGGTCTCTTCAGACTGCGTGGTGCGGGGCCGGCCTTGGCCATCGATGTACTGTGTCAGGCGGATGTATGCGATGCAGGCAGCATCTTCACCAATGACATGGACATGGGGGTTCAGGATGGTGGTGTGTATTGGCTTGCTGTTCTTCGAGAGTACTGGCAGAACATGCAAAACCATCAGCTTCATTTTACTACTGAGGAACAGCTCCCCACATCCTCCAACCTCTTTTGTATTCTACTCACCTTCCACTGGATTCTGGGATACAATAATAATTGCTCCTGCAATTTTCCAGGCAGAATCCAAGCAATTCTTTCCCCTATCACCTGTTCTTCTCCTTAGGAACTGCACACTTATTATTGCCTAGAATCCCCTGGCCCCTTTGCTCCCACTTCTTCTGCAAAGCATACTCGCCACTTTTTTAACATCAGCGCTGCCATTTTTTCAGTTACAGAAAAGATCTTTTAATTACAGAATATTGTTGCAAAGGAGTCAATAATCAGATCTTTAAGCTAGACCTGCATTAAATATGAACAAGCCTCAGAGAAGTGTAAAAATCACTCCAGAACAGGCTTTTGAGAGAGACAAAGTCTGCATATTTAGAGCACTAGGAATTGCCTATACTAAGGACCTTGACCTAACCCCCACAATAAAACAAATTGAACAGCTCAGGATTTAAATTTCAATGATCTCGTCCTGTGAAGACATCCAGGAAGGGAGGCAAATCCACTAGTATAAATGATAGCATTTCTCCCAACTCTTTTTCCTGCCCCAGGCTGACAAGGTGACCCTTGTATCCACATAATGGCTTCACTAGGTGTTAGAGATCTGAAATGTCCAGGGAAAACTCACAGCGAAGGCATGACTGATTTGTGCATGACTATGTCTGACCATTCAGTATGTCTACCCCAAACATACACGTTGTTTCCATCAAAACATGCTCATTTTTTCCATTTCCATATCAGTAGGAAATCCGGCACCTCAAACTTCTAAAGTTCCTGCAGTCCATGCTTACAAAATATTTGGGCCAGGCAAATTGTATGCCTGCAGTGCAGGGATCTGGGAGTTAGAATTGAAATTGTTGCTGAAAAAGGCTTTTGAGAGAAAGCATGCTGGCTCTCATGAATGCATCATAACCCATGCACAATCAAGCTCTTGCTGGTTCTGACAGCCAGTAAAAACAAGGGCAATTCTCTCCCCAAAATGTGGCATAAAAGAAGATCAGAGAGAAAGCTGTTGGTGTTACCAAATCTACCCACTCACGGTTCTCAAAGTAAAACTTATGGAAATCCATTCCTTCAACCAGGTTCCCCAGTGCTTCAGGTTCAAATGAGGTCAAGCCAGGATCACAGATTTTTCTGCAAAGAAAAGCACCACAGGCTTACAGTCTGCATTTGAGCCCAAGGGCTATTTACACAATGAAGTGCTGGTACAACTTTTGACTCACACCCTGTGTCCACCTATTTATTTCCCTACTCCAAGGAGTAAGTTCCTGGAGGACTCAGTCCTACCGCAACAACACAAGAGTTGGTGCTAGTTAACATTTCACATAAAATAAGCCTCTAGGTTTCTGGCTTTTCCTTTATTGTCCTTCTGCCCATCTCATTGTCCTTCCCCCTACTTTTCTTACAAAGCCAGGACATTTTCCTTTTGTTGCTCCTGTTGATGTTTGATACGTGACTTCTACTTGATGTTCATTTAGAGAACTCTACCATATCCCTACTCCTAAATGATGGAGGCTAAAGAGCATAAAACTTTTTACCATCCCTGACTGCATGACAGCTCTTCACACCCAGGAGCCGGAACATCATTTGTACACAAACTGATAAACAACCTGTCAGAAGACATCCGGACTTACGTATAAGCCTCAAAGTCTCCATTGTTGATGGCTTCTATCAGCTGCTCTGTTATCTTAATGATCTCTTGCTTACGCACTGTGAACAAGAAGAAAGAGCAATTTAACTGCGCATAAGACTTTGATGGGAATATGGGGCTAGTGGGTGCTTCCTACAAGCAATTTGCGGAGCACCATTAGTCTAGATCTCATAGGATGCTGCTCATTGCATTGTGAAGATATGCAGTAATGACAGCCATCCACATGAGAGTAGGGGGGCAATGGTATGAAAGGGGAATGGTGATCCCATAATGTAGGGAGAAAGGAAATAAAGATGTCATATTCAATTTTTTCTTCTAGAAAGGTCTAAGGCACCAGAGGTGTCTCCTGAATGACAGCCTGAGGTGCTTCTGGGGAGTCTGACCAATGAATGTCAGTGAACCTGCCAATGTGAAGCACTTGTCTGGCAGCTTAAGGTGTGGAAAACCTTCACCACAGTAGTCATATACAAACAGCCACCACACAGATATAGCCAACTGGAAAAAGTCTCCCAACAACTTGTCTATCACGATCACCAATACCTCAGCTATCATGAATGCTGCAAACAAGCAACTGGGACATGTAGGGATGACTTCCACAAGCTAGAAAGACAACCGCAGCAGGATGGATGGGTTGGATGAACAGGTCCTAGCTATCTACCAGCGTGCACTCTGTTCCTCAGGCAGTTAGATTCTGCCAATCCCTATGGCACAATTCTTTTCAACGTTCTGACAGAACTGCCATTAACCCAACCCAGCAGCCTGGACTTCAAGATGAATGAAGACAGGGGCTAGCTGTCTACAGTTATTTGGCCCCTCTCTGGCCAGCACCTCTGTACTCTCTTCTCTTGGTTTCCCACAACTGATTGCTCAGGCCCCATCCCCCCTGAGATGTTCCATCACTCATGCTGACCTCAAGAGTTCTTAACACTCACAAAGTTTGGCTCGGCTCTGTTAAATAACACAATTCTAGTTCTACAACTATATGTGCACCATATATATGCCTGAGCCTATATGCACACTCTCACATCTCTTCAGCCTTCCCCACACTTTCCCTGTAGGTAGAATATCCTACATGTTATACAAGCATTTAGGAGGTACTCTAGCATTACCTTCGATGTTACCAAATAATTTACAATTCCTACCACCAGAAGTGGAATTTACTGCCCTTAGGCAACTAAAAAGTTGGTGTCTGAAATGGAACCAGTCACCTGACTGTTCCTCCTTTAGGCCCTGAAAGAAGTAGGCACTTCTGGAAGTCTCACCTGAGGCATCTCCGATGCCTATCATTAGGCAAACAGCATTTAAATCCAACCTACTGTCTTTAGATGTCCAAGTCAGGGAAGCTGAATTCCGCTCTAAGTGCCAGAAGGTGCTAGTCTGAACTGTCCTCCCCTCTAAACTTTCCTCCACATGTGCATCTCATCCCACCATCGATAAGTGCAGCTGAAGAACAACAAGATGATAATCTGGCTGGCTATGAAAGATGTCTGTACCCACTCTGGAAATCAATTAAGAGAATTACACTACCCAGTCAGCCACAGAAACATCTCAGATAGGGAACAACTGGCTCATAATAGTAAGGGAGCTGGTTTTGCCACTCAGGCTGTATACATTTCCACACATCGAAAGATGTATACAGGGAATGGATCAAAACAACACAGTGGGCTGTCTATTGTAAAAAAAAACATCCTTACAAGCAAGCCATCTGGAATTGCTTCCGCATGAAGCAGGGCTACTTGCTGGACCTCCTTCCCATGCAGAGCACACACCAACGTGTGCAACGTCCAGAAGATGGAGTCCATGGGAAAGGCTCCATTTGGGATGAGCGAGGAAATCTGCAGCCCACAGCCACCATGCGCTTGACTCATCTCAAGGAGATCTGCACCCCCTTCCCAAGCGCAGCGATGCAGCAGCATCGACCCTGTCCTCCAACACAAGTCCATTCCATCAGACTGTGCTCATCTTCTTGCTTTTACTACATGTCCCGAGCTACAACCAGCACACGGGAGTTGATCCACTTTTTCTGAAGGGCAGAGAGCCTCGGGATGTCACGGGGGAAGGCGTTTGTGCCTGCCGCTCCTGACAAATCCACGGGGCCTCCTAACTTACATTGCGGAGAGGCACAAAAGGGAGGCAAGCACGCATCAGCACGGATGTAAAAGTGTGACTCACGGCTTTTCTGCCGTCTTTTCTGAGTAACTGACGGGGGAGCCCCGCTACAGCAGCCCGCCGGCGCTGCCGCAGCGGCACCGCCGAGAGGAGACTGCAGGCGGGCACAGCGCGGGCGCGGCGGCAGCCCTGTTAGCGGAGTTCCGTTTGAACCCCGCGGCAGAGTTCGCAGCCGGGCTTTCCTCCCCGGCGGCGGGAGGGCGCCGGCGGCCGGCGGGCCGGGCTTGGAGCGCCCGCGCCCCCGCCTCCGCCCGGCCCCGGCCCCGGCCCCGGCCCGCTGCACCGCGGCGCCCCCCGGCGGCCGCCGCTCCCTGCAGCCGGCGCCGCCCAGCGGCGAGAGCAGCCCCGGGGCGCGGCGGGCGGGAGCCGGCGGCCCCGCCGCGCCCGCGGCTGGCTGCCGGCGGCCGTGCCTCCCGCCGGTAGGAACTGGCGTCAGCGGTTAGCTCAGAGGGGCGCTCCGTCCCTTCTCGGGCGGCCGAGGGGTGAGGGGCACAGAGGTGGAGAGAAGAAGGGGGGGAGCTTCACATCTACGGTATCTAGTATTAGTTGCACTACTCCACTACTGCTACCCAGCTGCTAACTTACACGGTGCACGGTTAAGTACAAAGGGAACTACTGGAGTTAGCAAAGGCTCCGACCGAGCACGCTCTAACTCCAATGTCTGCCCTGGGCTGTCCCAGGCAAGAAGCTTCTCTTCACAAGACTGCGTAGCTGCAAAACAAATGTAAGCATTAAAATAGCAAACAAACAAAGACCAGAAAGCAAAATAAAAACCAACAAAGAAGTAGAAAAACACACAGCCCCAAGCCCGGTCGGCACACAGAGACATCCACATCCCAGCAACCTCTACCTGCCCTCCTGCCTCTGTCACACATCAGCTGGGCCGGACACTGCTCAGAGGGGACCACACTGGCACCAGTGCAGAAGACCCCGCAGAGCACAGCATGAATCGCACTAATGCTCCTGGAGGTAGGTTGAGGGTCACCTAAAACACTGGTCGGAGTAGTGACAGAGCAGCACGAGGGCAAGTACGAGATGCAAGCGAAAGGGAAAGGAAGTAGGGCATCCAAATCACTGCAAATCTCAACTCGGAGGGGAGTGGGGTGGGAGAATGCCGTCCCACCTGGCAGAGAAGTGATTTGGCACTCCTCAGCGTACCAAGCAGGGCCTTGCTATGAGCAAGAGGAAGGAGTTAATAAGAAAGCAGTGAGGGGACAGTTCACAGCAAAAAGGACTTCAGGAGAGATCATTTCCCTTCCGTTCTGGCTGGGCAAAACACCTTTCCCATTGCACCTCACGAACCAGCAGTTTGACATCCTTAGACCTTAATTCAAAAATAAGTAACAGAGAGGCTCCAACTGCTGCATCGTATGAGATACTGGTACTGTGTGCAGGAAAACAGGGAAGGAAGACAGGAGGAGACAGAAGAGGACATGCCTGTTCCTTCCTTCCCAGACTGACCTGGACAGAATCAAATACTCCAGATGTTCCCATCTCGCATCCTCAGATCCTTCCAATATAGCTTTAAATAGTCAGGCAGCTAGTACAGTATGCCTGTGTAGAGGGAAAGGCTGGGAATTCCACCTAGATTTTCTCCAACCTACTACCTTTTTCCATATTAATTTTCAGAGTTTTTCAGCCACAGGCTCCTCTGCAGAGGCAGCCAATTCAGGAGAGATCAGGCAGACGGTACCAGACTAATCACGGTACCAGCTAACTGAGCTAGTGAGAGAGACATGCAAGGTAAAGCTCACAACAGAGAAATGCCCCTCAGAGCCAACATTATCCAAGGATTTTCACTCAGAGCACCTGACAATGGATTCAGAAACACTGTGGGATCTTCCAGCAGCCACAGCCTCCCTTCCAAAGCATCCTTGAAGCAATCTGTAAAAACTGGTTTTCGTTCCTTTCGTATTTCCCGAGCACCATCCGTGTCTGGGGTGCTCAGAAGTTCTTGACAAGAGAGACTGAATTCAGCCTCGTACATCCCCTCCATAAGCATACCTGCACCACTGACCCCATTTCCCACAAGGAAAACTAAGAGATGCAGTGACTTGCCCGAGGAAACCCCAAAAGATAGTGTCTCTGCAGAGAACTCCACATCTCGCCCAGATGAAAGCAAGGGAATGAAATTAGCTAGGATGAGGTTCTGTTGTTTTTTTTTTCCAAAAAGGGAAGGAAAGGTTTGGAAATTTTCAGTGTGCAAAGGAGGGTATTTTGCAGGAAGGGAGATGATTTCTTTTTATTCTGGAGTACTGGAAATGAAAAAAATCAACATTCTGGAAGGAAGTTGAGGAAAGGAAAAATCGTGGGGAAGGAGAAATGGGAAAGGAGGAGGGAGGGGTGGAAAAAAGATGCCATAAAGCACTGCACCCCTGGACTTACTGGCTGAGAAACAGAGAGAAAGCTGGGACTGCATGGACTCAGTCTGTGTTTTGCTCTCACTGTGCCTCCGTCCTTCAAGCACTGAGCTGCCATCCCCGGTGGAGAGAGGGGGAGCTAGCATGGCAGGGAATTAAAACACAAACACAAACAAAACACGCAAGTTCAGTAAATAAAAAAAGAGAAAGGAAATAGGAGAACATTAAAGAAACCACAATGCTGGGCACAAAACATGCAGGAGTATCCTCCAGGGCAAAGCCAAGTAGACAGCTCTACAACATGGACCTGCTGTGCAATTTAGAAAGACACGGGGCAGGGGGGTGCTGCCTTTAGCCCCACCACAGTGGAAACAACATAACCCTGAGGCAACTGTCAATGATGGATCAAGACAATGTCTCCTACATGACAGCAGAACAGATCTGAGTAACCTGTTGTCTATTGAAAACAAGAAGTTGGCAGAGGAATTGCACAAGCATTGCCCTTTTCCTAGAGTCATGGCTATGCAGAATGCTGAGAACTCCAACACCCCCAAACCTTCTGGTCCATTTAGTTTTGCTTGAGTGCTTCCTTAGCTTAAAACATGGAGTGGCAGGAGTTGAAAAGGAACACTTAAAACTGAAGCACTAAAATTACCAGAGCTGGCCATAGCACAAACCATTACTGTGCAAGCTCCTTCCCTCCCAACCACCATTCAAATGCTTCCTTCAATTAAAATCGTGACAGAATTTTCTAACCTCTGCCAAAAAAACCCCTACCAACCCTCAGTTTTGACCTGCAGCTATGTAGCCCTATACAATTCTTCATAGATTTAGCCCTGGCCAGCTGCCCTCCTTTGCCCCCCCCTTCTGTTCCAGTCCTAGCCTTACTCTCCTCACAGCATTCATATTCCTGACTTACAGGACCCCTTGCCTCAACTGGCTCAAGCCTCGGACCCCTCCTGAACAACAGCTGCCAAAGGAGACAAGGTTCTGGATGGATATCTAGCAGAGATTAGATAAATCAATTTCATTACCACACTACCAAAACCATCCAGTTCCCTCAAAGCTAGGTTCTTAAACCAGGAATTACTCTTTGGCAAAAAGGTGGGAGCTAGAATACTGTCCTGTAATGAGGTCAGGTCTTATCTGAAACAATCTGTATTGCAGAGCTTATTTACTCACTGGCATGTGTTTCTGCTCCCTGTGACTCCTCAGAAGAGGACCCAGCAGCTTGTGATAAGCCGCGGGAAAAGCATCAGGAACTAGCCCACCTGACAGAGGTGACATTTGCTACTACACCACAGGGTCAGCATTGATTTTTTTCCCTGGATATGTAACTAAGATTGACTATGGGGAGCACAAGAGTACCTCTGCCTCAAAATGCAAACTAGTAATACATTTGCCTCAGAATGCAAACTGCATTCATCCATCCCAAACCTGCTCATTCAGGAAAATGTCTGCTTGTCCTTCTTTAGGGAGGTCAGGAAAAGGACAACTGCTCAAACAATATGAGCAGATATGGGACTTGGAGTTCCTTCACCTAAAGAGTTTTACAAGCACAGAATATTTATGATACGGTCACTGAAAGGGGCCAAATCTCTTCTCAGCCTCTCCCTCTACTGATATCTCAGTCAAGGACATAAAAAATAATTTCCATTCAGAGATGACAGGCTGAGAATGATCTTCATCTTAGAAACAAAAAATAGACCCAAAGAGAAAAAAATAAAGAGGGAAGTGTGTGCATGTCACTAAAGAGATTCCCAGAAAGGGGTAAGAAGGGTGACTGAGCAGTAACAGAGAGGTTTCAACTCCCTGTAACCTACAGGGAAGCACAAAAACACAACCGGACTCCAAATCTCAAGGGCCTGGTAGGGATTTTCCACACCTAGAAATGGACTGGAGATGAACAGATTATGATTTTTGCAAGAAAAGAATTCCAACTCTGAGACAAACCATATTAGCCCAGGGCAACAGTGTTTATATACCACAGAGGCCAAGTCAGCTGGTTCCCTAATGCATGGTCTCACTGTGACAGGAATCACAGCGTCATGGCAAATTTATGAACTGAGTCAGACACAGAAATCTGGGAAGCTAGTTCAAGGCAATGATCGAATCTCCAGGATCCCCTGCCTGCACTGAACTATATTAGAAATCACAGGCAAAACACCTACCTTTCAGATCCTCATCTTCCGTCGTAGTGTTACAGCTCTCTGTGGAACCCTGCACAGCAGAACAGAGCATTACCAGGCATCAGCAGTCGGGAACACGAGTAAATAGTTTGATTCGTTTGTGAAGAAAGATGGGGAAAAGCGCAAAAACCTTGGCAGGTATGGCAAGGGAGAGGAGGATATAAGGAAGATTTGGATGGAAGCAGGACAAATATTAAGCAAAACTTAACAGCATCTCTGCTCAGCTTTTATGTGCTCAAGCCATTCAAGCCGTCCACCCAGAACTTTTACAAGGACAGAAGTTACCAAATTCTGTCAAATGTGATCAAATGGGAGTTGCTTCTGTTTGGAAGAAGAATAGCCGCAAGAAGCTAAAGAAGGGCTCCTAGGCTTTCTCAGAGGAACAGGTCTCCACTTCCAGAAGGAAAAAAAAAAGTGCGTAAGTGCCTGTATGTTTCTTCTCTTCCACCCCACATATGAAAGAGAGTGGTGATTACACACCGCAGTAGGAAAGAGATGATAATATTTGAACAGTTGTCCCTACTCAGCCTCTTCCAGAGATCCACAGCCATACAACACAACCCTCGCAGTCTACTGCCAGCAGTATTCAGGAGCATGCTACAAACCAGACATTGGAAAGGTAGAAACCAAAGTAAGACACGTGAAGACAAGAACGACGAGAGAAGCAGAAGTTTCTCTGGCAACACTCCCATCCCTTACCTTTATGCCATCTGTAGCATTATGGACAACAGTTGTTTGAGGCTCCTAGGAAAGGATGGAAGAATCATTAAACTCCAGTTCCAAAGCATTCTCTCATTTCTTTTCACTCCCCAGCAAGTGAAGAAAAGGTGACTGACATAAAAAAAAAAAAAAAAATCAAACCACAAACTCCAAACAGCACATGTGTGCTTGAGTGTGCACGCACACACTTCGGGCACAAAAGGTTTCCTGAAGAGAGAAGCTGTGCTAAAAGCTACAGTCACAAGGAGACAAAGCCCCCAGCTTCACTGCATTTGCCCCTAACTCCCAATTTGCCTCCAGTGAACCAGGTTGGCACAAACGCCAGATGGCAACCAAGCAGCCAGTCTGCACCCTCTGCAGCTGTTCAGGAAGTAATGATCCCTCAGCAGCATCCTCACTGGAAAACGTTTCAGAAGAGGGAGAGGATAATACTGGGCTGGGGCCTTTGTCTCCCAGTTTTCTGGGAAGTTTGCTGGGTATTTTAGCCTAAAGAAAGGGACATTCATAATTTCCATAATAGAAAGGTGATAAGCCAGACCACCTCAATGCCTCTCAGAGAGGAATTCTAAGGGAACTGGGCTGTAAAAAAGGGCACGTTTTTCTTAAAGTCTCTAAAATAAGATCCAATTCCAATAATAACAACAATAATTAATAATTTAGAAAGGCTCCCTTAGTATCAAAACTATCATGAACAAAGCCAGTGAAGGGAAAACAGAAAATTATGAAGTGTCCCAAGAATGCTTTGTCCTACAACAAACCACAAAAACATTAAGTCCCACCCTTCCACCCACCAAAATTGCCAAATCCAACTCTCCAGAGACACACAACAAAGAGCAGCTACCGGGTCTACAGGTGCTAACTAGCTCCTGCACTCATCCTTTCATTACTGGGACAAGACTTCAGGATCCTGCACCATCTCCTCCCACTGCTATCACTCTTGCAGGGTGGTTCAGTGAGGGCACCAGGGACCGTGACAGTACAGTGAGGTACACTCACCCATCTGCCTCTGTCACCCATTGCACTGCTGCCTGATCTTCCAAGCATACCAAGGCAGACCACACCGAGCTGTGCCGTTAAACATACTAGGCACAGGGCACCCTATGAAGCCTGCTGCACACAGCCCAAACAGAAAATGCCAGCCCAGCAAGTCAGCGAGCTGCAGAGAATCAACTGCCCAACTAAGCAGGCCAAATGGGCCATCAGGGGATTCCTCTAAAAACCCTTTGCCTGCCCTTTCTTCTGTGCTGTCCTGAAGTCCATCCTCCATTTCCTGAGCGTTGGAGAGTGGATGGAGCTTGCCACTCTCTTCTTCCAAACCAGCCTCCCCAAAGCCAGCAGGAACAGTTGAACCAGACACACAGAACTATACAGGGATGGCACACGGGGAAGACCAGGCAAGCTGCAATCCCCACATCCAACCACAGCTCTGCTCAGCACCCCCACCCCAAAGCCTGTGAGGCTGTGATCAGGCCCCACAGCAGCACAGGGACATCAACAGAATGAAGCCAAAACACAAGCTGAAACAGAGCAGCACAAGCAGCACTTGGGATGGGGGGGAAGGAGAGAAGGGGAGAGGACAGAATCAAAATTAAACCAAACAGGAAAAAAAATAGCGGTCGGGGAAGATACCATGGACGTCTGCACTGGGGGTGTTTCTTTTGCAGTGCTTACTATACTGGTTTTGTTGTTGCTCTGTGGCTGAGACAGAAAAACATGGTTTTAGTTCCTCTGCTGCACAGCAGAGGCAGCAAGAAAACAACAGTATTGCTTCAACCCCAACCATCTCCGTAGACCCTCCCCTCCCCACTGGCTCAATCACCAAGAAGAGGGAGGAAGGAGTGCTGCCCGGCTCGCTGGACATCATCCTTCCCTCAGAGGCAACAGATGTTGTAAGGGATGTACGAAACCCAAACGCGCATGGACTGCTAGAGCTATAAGGAAGGAAAACAGAAGGGAAAAAGGCAGCAGCCCAAAGGGATGGGGAGAATCCTGCAATGAGCACCAACAAAAGTATTTGGTGAAGAAGAATGAGAGATGGCAGCAGTCCCGAGAAGACAAGACTACAGAAGTGAGAGACACGCAATAGTCATGGTGCAGTCTCAAACAGAGGACAAATGGGAGTCGTGTCCGAGGAGTCCCAAAGTGTGCAGGAACAGTCCTAGATATGTGATGATGCTGAGGGTCTCAGGGAATCTACTGATGCAAGATAAAAGTGTCGTCAGCCCTAGAAAAGGTAGAGAAAAGGTGAGGTATGGTGTGTTGTGCCCCTGCTGTGACCTGAACAAAGAGACTTCAGGACCAAAACATGGAAAGGGATGGGGGTGGGACACAAGGAAAAGGCCATGTAGTTCCCCAAGTAGCAAGTCCTCTGGATGGTGCCCAATAGTTTTTCGTCATTCCCCTCTTCAGTCTCTCTTGTAGCTGTGGTAGAAGAATAAAATCTCCATTTCCTGCATTCACACAGCACAACAGTGAGGCAGTCACCAGCTTGCTGCAAAGAAATGTCCCACTGGGTCATGTGCGTTGGTTATGTCAGGAACGAGCAGTCTATGTTTGTATGAAGCCAAACCTGTGTCCACTAGTATATAGTTCCTAGCCCACAAATCCAGTCAGTTGTTGGAGAATTAGGCCCACAGTTACACTGCCATGTAACCCCCACACCAGGTACATAGCTCTCTTGCTGCCAGGCACCATCAACAATGTCAAAATCAGCACTGCAGGAGCGTCACTCAAACTCCTTGGTTTACAGATCAGGGGTACTAGATGGAAGCTCACAGCAGTGTGACCTCATTGCAGCTGCTCTCCATCCCACCATTCTTGGGGAGTGCAAACTCATACTGCAAAACATCAGGCCCTCATCACCCTGTAACCACCACAAAGAATGCAAAAGTCAAATGCTGAGCTGGAAAACACCTGCCAAAGGTTTAATTATGTCAACCAGAGACAGATCCTATGAGGTTGAGACGTCACACACACCTACTAATACTTCAGTTTTTCTTCATAAGCAGCATGCCTTGGCTTAGCTATCCCTTTTGGAGAAGGAGAGAGGAGAAACAGAGGAAGATGGGGCAGGTGGAGAAGGGAGGAAGTACAAGAGACAGGCAGGAATGAATTTGTTAGAAGTCCATGGGAGAAAAAAGAACATATGACGCACACTCATCCCCAAAGCTAAGAAAGGAGAAACACTTTACAGATTACTGTTTACTGTCTCTTCCTATACATCCCCGCATTGTCCTAAGACTTTGGCCTTCCAAGAGCTTTGCTTCCTGCATGTATTTCCAGCCTGATGGTAGAAGAGATGACAGGCCACTGTGCATGTAAGAGAGGAGCAGATCAACTTGAAAAAATGAATCCCAAGCTATTTTGTGGCATAAGCACAATCAATCTTCTGCCAATGCCTGGGTCCACCCCTCCACACAGCACTGAGGTTCCCGTACTTCTTCAGAAACAGTGATCCTAATGCAGAGATCTATCTTCCAAACCTCTTCAGTGAGAAGAGCACAGCCCATTTTTCTTAGTCCACTGGGATAAGAAGATAAAGTTAGCATGAAAGAAGCTATACAAAAATAACTCTGATTTTCTGAAGGCTTTATAACTGAGGCCAAATGGGAAAAAACCCCAAACCATCCAGGAAGCCACTGTTCTGAAAAAAAGTTGACAGCACCCTGTTAGGTGTTAGACGTCACCTTACAAAGTGCAAACCCACACACACCCAAAGCACGCAGCCTACCCTCCAGGCTGCACTGAACACCCAGTTCATACTCTTACCCATCATACTCTTACCCAGCCAGTGGGTTGAAGAAGACCAAGTATCATGTTTGCTAGTACAGAATCACATAGCATTTTACTCCAGGACAGAGTCCCAAGGAAGTAAGAGGCAGAAGACTTAGCCTAAGTGTTTTGCACAGGTCTTTCTCAGATGGAGGTATCTGACATACGGAGCTTCCTGCACACACTTGTGTTTTCTGCCCCCTAACCAACTGCCCTTCCCTGGAAAAGACTGGCCTGCCCTTCCCAGAGCCCCAGGCAGCACAGCCAGCTCTTACCCCTCCCCTTCCCCTCCTACTGCCAGCCAACATCACAGTCACTGGGCAGGCTACAACCCTTGGTAATTCACAGCGATACAGCTCAAGTTGAAAGAGGCCAATTCACCTAAAAAGGTGACAGGCCCTTCTTAAAAATCTATGTAACATGATTAGTTTTGGCACAGCAGTTGGCAGTGCTTCCTGAGCTAGACAAGAGACAGACAGACAGGCACAAACAACATAGAGGGTGCAAGAGAAAGAAAACAGACCAGTGATCATATCGCTAGGGACACACATTTCTAGCCAACTAAAAGAAAATAAGTACCAACACATGGGCCATCTCTGGTTATTTAGCCACCTTCACTGCTTCCATGTTTTCTGAGGCTGACACAGAGTTTACATATCCCAGCTGCTTTAAAACAACATGCAGAGGGAATTTAAGTATTGCTGGCCGTGGGCAGAGAAGGGCAAGAAAGGCCCAATGAACTCCTGCCCTGGAGTTTCATAAAGGCAGGGCTGGTGAAAAGTCAGTCCCTCACATCAGATTTTCCAAGCAGTACTTTGGGATTACTTTTTTGTGTTTACATAGTTTTAAGCTGTCATTCAAGGAGGAAGAGGAGAAATATCTTCCAGATAGTGATGTAGAAACAAATTATTCTGCTTTCTCAGTACTATAACATTCCTGTTCCTACCTGCAATAGGGGAGAAATATTTTCTGTTCTTTTTCTGTATAAAGGAAATAATGCAATAACTAATTTTTGTACTTTACTTTCTGTTCATATGTCAGTGTCAGAGACAAAGGCATCATCTAATGGGCTGTGTATGCCTCCTTACAATATGGCACTGGACAATTTTCTCTTTGCTCCCTTGAGAGTGGATTTGACTAGTTTTCTGACAAATTCTATGGAAGTCAAACATCTGGATGGATGAAAAAAGGAAATGAACAGGACAAGGGAGGCAGTTACTAGGTATTTGGTCATGCTGGGATACATAAACAAGATCAGGACAAAAGGAAGTTTTGGATTATAAAGGCTTTGACAAACCTTTTCAGTAAGTATGCTAAAAAAAGAAGTAACTGGCAGCTCTGAGCTGCCTAGCGGTGCTGTGCCCACACATTTCATCTGAACAGTGGAGCCCCATCAGTCTCTGCCACATTTGGAGCGACTCCCAGTTTGTTCTACACTGCAGGGCTCCCACCAAGGATGATGGCACCAACACCAGGCAAAGCACCTGCTCCTCTTTTTGGCACCTCTGCAACAGAATGACAAAGCCCCATGTCCAGGCAAGGCACGCACCTGCTCTGCTGAGCCCAGGAGAACCACTGCCTTTTTTTATTTCACACTCAGAGCAGGGAAGGTCAAACTGCATTGCCAGCAGTTGATTTTCTGCACAAAGTGGGAACGGTACGACTGGCCGGGGGCCAGACGATCACAGGCCCATTTTAGTGAGGACATGGACCTTTCAGTGCACAATGATCCCCACCACCACCACCCTGCCCCTGCACAGACATGCTATGTAGGGTGATGAGCACAAGCCGAGCGTGCATGGCATGAGAATGGCGGACGCACGAATCGCAGGCAGCTTACGGGAGGTGCTCACCATCAAATGCACACTGGAGCTCGACTTCCTTTTCTGGACACACCATTGAGAGAGGGAAAGAGAAAGGAAGAGAGGAGATGAGAAGAAAAGCACAGAAACTATTCACACTTTAGTGTGCCAGCAAGGGCCCCCCTGCCAATAATGCTCCCTTAGGGACAGGTATAAGCAGCAGCAGAAATGCACAGACACATGAGAAGGTGCAGAGAGAAGTAATCATTAAAGAACATGACTACACACCAGGGGAAAGGGCAGGGTTGAAGACCCCCATCCACTCAAACATCGAGGTCAGAACATAGGTGCCCCACACGCTGATGTGAGAGGAGAAGAGAGAGGAATATATATTCACAAGATGTGGGATGCAAGGGGGTGCCTCTGTGTGCTCTCCCACCTCCGAACACTGTGCAGCTTCCCCAGCCACACTGAAGAGGTAGGCAGACCCCCCCCCATGTGTTCCCATTTGGAGGAAACAGAGGTGTGTTTGCAACTAGAATCAGAGGGTAGGGAGGAGGAGCATCCCCAAGGGCTAAAGAAAGAAGAGGGAACTTCTGTGCATAGCATGGGGAGGAAAAAGGCTCCCTCACACAGAAACTGGGGCTGATTGGAGAGGCAAGGTGCACCCATGCTCAGACAGAGGAAAGGCAAGAAAGACAAAGAGGCACTCAAAAGCCAGAACACGCTGCACTCTCAGATACTTGGAGAAGAAACAGGGAGCAATGCTCAAACACTACCCAACCTTCTTGGATTCTACTCTCATTCAAAGGCATCTGCAGTCATCTTCAAAGATACCTTCACACCAAACTGCACTCTCCAGTAAACCAGGTTCAACATGCATTTCTCTGCTTTTTCACAACACTCTTAGTGTCATCCTGTCCAAGCTGAGCCTGGCAGGTCTTTCAGCATTACAATGCTACCTCTTCACTCTGCTGTCTCCACATACATTTTCCATCCGCCCTTCTCCTTTGGTACTATCTAGGCTATTTCTCTGCTGCTTACTACAGAGTCTAGCTCACAGAGTAGTGTAGGACAGCACATCCCAGCCAAAAACCACAATGGCTTGGGCTCAACTGCACAGCTGTTGACTCCCGCGTGCTACCATGGCCCACATCTGTAGTAGCCCTTGAACTCAGTACAGGCCACGGAGCTGTACCTCCCCATTTCATACACTTACTGCGCCTTCACAGCTTTCACCTTGAATATTGCCTTCATCCCTGCTATCCTCACATCAGAGCTCAAGTACACATACAGACTGGCATGTCTTTGAGAGCAGAAGTGCCCATGCTCACCTCATACCCAGAATCACATTCCTAATCACACCATACAGTCCAGGATCACGCAGCCACTGCACAGACTCAAACTAGCAAACCTTCTGCCTCATCTGATTTTTAATTCCAGTACGGACAGACTCCAAACACTGATCTGTTCAGCATTCGGCTCATGAATCTTCCACTTTGTGGGGGCACAACATAGGGCTTGCCATTACCTCGTTTACAAACTTGTGATTCCTCTCATCTTTTAGGACAATTTAGCTTCTCCACAGGCTTTTCCTCAAGCTAGAGCTAAAATAAGATGCACTACCAGTGCACAAATACAATGCTTACACCACCACAACCCAGAGGAATCCTTGTACCCAGTCACAACAGGGAGTTTTTAACTGGGAGAAGTGGATATTCACACCAGCTGAGAAACTGCTCCAAAACTTCAGGGTTTATTTTTAATGTATCTTATAAGTTGCAGCAGACAAAGGGTATAGGCATACTGCAGGGAAACTTATCTCTAAGGAAGACAGTCTCATTTGAAGTTCATACAGATTTCCAGTGAGTTACAGAAACAAGAGGGGCAGAAAATATTAAGAGACAAGCAAAAGGTTCAATATGAAAGGAGAGTCAATCAAGCTGTGAAGAAAAGAATCACCCTCCTATATTAGAGGCACAAGTAACACTGACACAGGAGGAAACAGAACCCTCTGCAGATCAGAATTTAATTAGAGTACAATCTAAATTTAAAACAGCGTTGGTCTATTAACATGGCATGATGTATTATAGAAATCCCTGAAAGCACATTATTACTGGCTACTATAATAACAGGGGTAAAAAAAGCTAGCTAGGCAGCATGTAAAGGGTGGGGAGTAAGGTCTGTGTTAAGACCAGAGCATGAAAATACTACTACAACTCAAGACAGGTTGGATAATGCCAACACGAGGCACCAGCAGTAAGTGCTAAAGCATCAAAACTTATTAAGTCAAAACATACACAAGGAAATAACTAAAACCACATCAGTCTCCCAATCCCCTCTGTAACTGCTACATCAGAGCCATTATGTTACCTTCCCAAGATGACTAGCTGAGTGAGCAAACCTTTTTGTTCTTCTGGTAATGTGACTGCGATTCAGCAGAGTAAATAAGGTAACAAGTTTAGTTACAGAGAGAGTTCTCTTTCCCTTCCACAACACAGCTACATCTCTAAGTATTTCTAGGCAGTGCAGAGACATCCCAGGGAATGCAAAAAATTGTTAAAGGCAGACAGCCTATGGTAAAGTACCTCACTGATCACTTTAAGGATTTCCCTACATTTGAGTGACAAAACATTCTCCCAAAGCAGTATGGACAACATTTTCCTCTCAAACCCAGGGATGAATGTTTGTTAAAGTTCTATTTCTGTATTTGTACGAAATTCGGGTGTTCATCTCAAAAGAGGAGCAGATTCTCTACAATGAAACTTAAGGAAGACTCTTGCTTTAGGTAACAACAAAGTCAGCAGGTGACAGAAGACAACCTGGAGAATCACTGTCCCTTCAGCAGAGCACTAACACTAGAAATGCAAGTGTAAATCATTCCGAGCATCTATAGAAAATACAACACATACTGGAAGATGCTATAGGAAGTGGAATGATTCCAGGCAAGGTCCCATTCACAGTTCTGGACACTTAATATGGGTATCTTTTCACGACAGCTTTTTGTATCTCTATCTTCTATGTGCAGTCCTCCCCCGGTTTGATACTGACAGTATATTTATGTTAAAACATCATGCTTGCTGCAATTCATATTCCTGTAGAGAGTATAGTCATTTCAGGACTTAAGGTAGGAAAAAAAATGCTGAACTCAAAGCAGATCAGTGAGAGGCAGCCTGAAATAGCAGATTTGAGGTCCTATTTCTACTTTACTTTAGACCTTTTGTGTGATGCTGAGCAGATCATTTAATCTTTGTCAATCCATCTTCTCTCTTGCCCTTTGTCAGTTTGTCTATTTAAATTGTAAGCTAAGAGGCAGGGATTTTCTGCTTAGGCATCGCTACAGTGCTAAGCACACTGGACCCTTGATCTCAGTTGGAGTTTCTAGGCATTACAACAATGCAGTAAAAAAAGTGAATGCGTCAAAGGTGGGTAGAATGCGTTACTGGATGTCAAGCACTTAAACCAGATCTGAAGTGCTCCCCAAGCATCTTGCACAAAACACTTCAGCATAAAACTCTGCTGTTCAGGTGAACTTGTGTTCTCCTCATTTAACTTCACCACAACAATCTTTAAACAGTATGGCTTTAGGATCATAAAAAGTCCAGATACAGAAGTAGGAGCATTAACTCCTGTTGGTCACTGCATGGATGTTACTTGACCCCTGCAAGGGGGAATTTCCAGTACCTTGCTGATTTTCAGTCCCTTGCAGGTTTTCCAAGGATTCCCTGTTGGTTCACCTTGCTACTGTGCCTTCTCTACCTAAGGCACACTTTCACAAACTGCCATGCCAGCTTACAGAGTATCCTGCCTTCCCCACATACTCTTTACTGGGCAAAGAGCAGGGAAAGCTGGTACCCGCCAGGCATCAAGTCTACACTTACTGCAATATTCCCTACAAACAGCAGAACAAATGGTAACTGGTGCCTCTTTGCAGTTATGTAAGATGAAGGCAGGTTTTACAACACTAACCTTGCCACACCAAAAATCTGGATTTTTACTCTTTCAGCTGAGTCCTCCTTTCAGCTGTTCAGCTTTTACTGGGAAAGAACACAGTGTGCCGCAGCGAGACAAGGTAGAAAATCAACAAGTTTTGCAGAGCATTGCAAGTGAATTCTGTTAAAATCTCCTGCATCTCATAGCATTCTCCACAAGTTACTATTTACACAGAGTGTTACACTGGGCCTGAAAAACATTATTGATATAATTTGTATCCTCTAATCAAACCAAAGTGCTCAGGAAAAAAAAAAGAAAGAAAAGAAGAAACTGACAAAGAGCTTAGAGGAGAACTAATTTTAAAATACTTACATACTTAACTAAAAATAGCACTTTGTGCATTAACAAATTCTGATTATAAAGATGGATCTGACAGGCCCTGCTAGAACTGGAAACACACACATCCTCTCACACCAGTAGGAAGGGAAATTCCCCTTTGGGAAAAAAGGGAACACAATTGTTTGAAGTGCTGCCCAGAGACAAAAAAAAAAAAAATCAACAGTAGGACTGTAACACTAACTACAGGGAGCCCAGATCCCAACAAGGTCAGAGAAAGGACATTCAGCATAAAGTGTCCTTAATCTTCACCCAGATGTCTGCCCCAGCCCATTCCTTAACCCCTCCCTCACCTTGCAGTGGATGGCAAGTCCACATTACAGGCAGAAAGGGGAACAAGAAAGCAAGTAGATTTGACATGAAACTATGTAAAGTCAATTTTAAAATGGTAGCTGCACAATGTTGCTCACAGATTTAGAATCTTAAAAAAAAAATACCTGGGACCTACAGTGGTGGCCACAAGACACATGGTACGTCACATGGCTCTGCAATTTGTCACCCAGTATCTTCTAGCCTCACTTTCTCGATTTGAAAGCAGAAAAACATGTTCCTTGGGGATAAAACCTGGGCCTTCCTTGCTGCTACTCCATCAGCTTGGATCCAAATTCTGCCTCATGAAAGTGAGTGCGGCACTACCAAAGGTTTGGTGAGTAGGGACAATTTAAGATTCAAGGCAGTTTAAATCATTCATTATTTAAGATAATGGAAAAGTTCTCAAGTGCCAAGCTGATGAAACATCTACCAATTAGCAGAATTAGTACTTGAAATAGAAGCAGCAGTGCAAAATGAAAGCTAGGAATGCTTCAAATAGATTTTTGGAAAGGAATTTGCCAGAGGAGAGGGTCACACACATGGAAATTTATCAAAATAACCCCAGTGTGGATACATGTACATCAGAATAAAAAAATGTTTCCTTTTTGTCCTCCCCTCCTGACTTGAACTTCCCCCCCACTCCCCCAAATGGTCTAATGCAAGTAAAATGCATGCATCCCCATTGCTTTAGTGTGTTAGGCTTCCTTCAGCAAAGGATTAAAGCCAATTCCTATAGAAACAAAAAATGTGGTGGTTTTATTACATATCAGCTCAACACGACTCACACTAGATGCTCATATCACCACAAATGACTAATATATCATTCCTCTCTCATTTATGCTAAATCAGCAACAACATGCTGCACCTTGCATCAGATATTCACCAATACACATTGTCATGGAGTTCTTGGGAATAATGCATGAGAGAAACATATAGGCCTCATTCAAACTTGCCTATTACTATGTAATAGCAATTCCTGCTGCATTTGTCAAATAAAGCAAGATTCTAGCATAGATAGCTCTGAATATCAGCCAAAAGTATGGGAAAGTTACCTTACCTTGAACAGAAAGTAAATTAAGACAAACTGGCAATGTTGGGTTTTTTTCAATGGGCTTAAAGCCATTAATTTTTACACTGGTGTAATCATCAGTTTGTGGAAGAAATACTCTTCCTATTCCCATCTACTGTGTGGACATCTATGGCAACAGTCTCATGGAGCACAGTCACCCTGGACCAGATAAAGCCAGTGAAAAAACAAACATATTTCCTCTCAAATCTCTGTAAGGAATTAATTTCCAAGAAGGTTTTAAGAAACAAGCAAACAAAAAACCCAACCACCAAACAAACCAGGAGTCTCCATATCTGGAAGGAACATAAGAAACAGTCTCACCACGTGGCAGGTGGTCAGCAGCAGACTACAGTTAAAGATACAGCATGCAATGCTTGTTCTAAATCTACATCTGATGTAAAATTATTTATATAGGAAGTGGGAGTGAAAAAGGTACCACAAAGCTGAAAATCTGTTTGGTGTTCAAGTCATGGTATCTGTGCCCTGCACTACTGCAGTGGGCAGAAAATCATAGCTTACTACGAGTAACACAAGGCCAGATGCTCTTAACTCAACCAGTCGCTGGCACAAGTTGTTTGTCAGAACTACGTAGGATGAGAAGATCAGTGGGGCTAAAATTACAAGTTTCCCACATAAGGAGCAATGCATGAAAAGCAGACTGGTCACAATGGTGAGGCCACCTGCCAGACAGTGACCAGCACAGAGACTGCTGCACAGCAGCCAACTGTGCCAATACTGCTCCAATAAGCAAATGGAAGTGGTAAAAGGCTATATACTTCCATAGGATGACTAATGGGAATCAGCACTGTACATGTAGACAGCCAGGGCAAGGAAAGAAATAAGCATGTAGCCACAGAAATCCTACAACAGAAGTGTTAAGGATGTACTACAAACACACACAGACCACCACCTGCTCTCTATCTTGTCCAAACTTAGCACCAGGGGGAAGAGACCTGTACTTTTAAAAGTCTGCATTATTGAGCAAGAGGGTTACTCAAAACACCAGCTTTAAGAAAAAATATATAACTTCCGAGTTTTAAAGCTTATAGAAGTGAGGACTCAAAAACCACACCTGAAGATAGATGCTGTCTGGGGAAAATGGGAAGCTTAAACAACTCTTCGGAGGTCCCTCAGTGCAGGTTGAAAGCATGTAACGCCCCTCATGGACACCACTCAGGTTCATACTGCAGGGCAAGACTGCTCTCTTAGGAGCAAGGAAGTTGCATGCAGAGACTTGAGTGCAGGTCTCCACTGTCATGCAGAAGTAGAAAAGAGGTTCCCAGAGGACAACCCCATTCACCATGTACAGAGAATGCTGTGATCTCTAATCTACCTTCCACTTTATCACAAGTATTCAATTGTATGTATCAGGAACAATATATACTGTGAAGAGTTGAAGAATACTTCAGCTAGAAAAGCAAATCCAGCTTTACCCTTTTCACAGAGGAAGACACCGTGTTCTCAATAAACCAAACACCACAAGCTTTCTATGGAGCTGGAAGTCTTTTAACATAACAGGTCTCCTTGTAACTACGTGACCAGGAAGCTGTGCCTCAAAACCCATGCGCACATCACCTGTCTATTTCTGGAAGATTTTGACCCAAGCTGTAGCATTCCCTGAGACCCTGTTGGAAATCAAGAATCCTGAGAAGAAAACAAGTTTTTTCTAGGTAGCTAACAAAAACTATGTAGATGTGTTGGTATCTGCTGCTTTCCCAGTTGCTTCTCCCCTGCCACATTGGGATTTTGAAGCAAGTATCTGCTGGTTCTCAGTTCACAACATTTGGGATCACCCATTCTTATTCCACTGGGATTTTACTGCAATGTTTTCCGTATTGACAGATGCGACAACTCAAAACACACTTGCTGTATTAGTGTGCATGTGTTCAGTGCATGTCGGTACAAGAGGCAGGCATGTGCAAAGGCACAAGAGCTCACTCTTGCAGGTACATTTCAAAGATAAGTATCCTAGGGCAAGAACTGCAGTTGCACTATAGCATTTTGGTCAAAAAAAAACCCAAACTTGGGTGTCATTAGGGCAGAACATAGCAGAACTGCAGGAATGCAGGTTTTACTAGAGCAGTACCTTAAAATAAACACAACTCCTCTGAAAACACCTCTTCTTCCAGCAGCCTGCTTGTATTGTGAGCCCTCTGGAAACAGAGCCTCATTAAAATGGAAAAGGGCTAAGAGAGCAGGAGAGAACAAGCATGCTGGTCCTGCAGTGTGCCTGTCAACCCCCCAGCATGGGGAGAATGAAGACTGTCCACAGTGTAAAACCAGATGATGAACTATTCCGCCTAACAGCTGTGGAGAAACGTTTGGACTTCCAATGGAAATGCAAGCAAATAAACCAAACCCTACTTTCCCATGTGGAGGACAGTTATCCTTTGGAACAGTTAGGGGAAGACAGTGCTCTAGCCCATGACTGTCTCTACTCCAGTACCAGATGGTAAAGGGCTATTGCCTGCAGCAATATACAGCCTTGGGAATGGCCTATTTGACCTCCAGAACTAAAGGATGACTCTGCATACAAAGAGTGAAATTGAAGTGGGGAAAAAATAATTCCCCTTAGAAGGGAACAGGGGAGTGCCTGGCCCTCAGGGACAGGGACCAAACTCTAACACAAGACTCAGTTTCCATTCTGTACAAACATGAACATCTGGAGGCTCCTCCTTCTCCACCCCTCTTTCCAGCTCAACCTTCAGCATCTGTCCAAGGAGGGAGACAAAGAGACTTCCATGAGGTCTGCTGGGTATCATCAGTCACTGACAATTGCTCTGTGCAATTTCGATACCTGGAAGCATTCTGCACTGAACAGAACAGACTAGTCAGAGGTGTGTGTCACACTTGAGCAAGTCCTTGGTCTTTCTAATCCACAGCACTGACCAGTTCTCCATACTTCAGAGAAAGGGGAAAAAGAAATCTTGCTGGTACAACAGTGCACTTAGCTAGTTGTGTGATGTATAAGGTGCATGTAAGGAATATTAAGATCCCACACTGGGCTCTATAATGATACACTGAGCATAACAATCCCAGCCACAGGACAGGGCTGTGGTTTTACCCTGGAAGGGGAGGGGCACCAGGGAAAATGGCTGTCTTCTGTTCAGATGGTGGGAGAGACAGTGAAATGGGAAAGCAAGAACTTACCTTCACTCCATCTGACTTCTTGTTCAGCAGGCTTTTGGCAGCTGTGGAGAGAAGCAGGAGAAGTAGGTCAGATTTTGGTTTCAAGACTATTCTCTCCCCCCCGCCCCCATCCGGCCCCTTCCCTCAAAACTGCACGAGACTTCAGAAGGACAACCATCCTGCTAATTCCTCTCTAACAGCAAGAGACCTGGAGAACAGGCCAAGTCACTCATCAAATCCATCCCGGTGGCAGAGGGTCACCCATCCTAGCTGTTGTTCACCTCCTTAGGCAAAAATACTCCCACTTTCACCATCTCAGGAAGACCAAATCTGAAATGAGACTTTAGAGCTCCATTTCAATGCTCTACTCACACACTGTGACCCCATCCAGAAGTACCAGCAGTTACAGGGAAAAATGCTAAAGAAATTTGCCACATCTTTGCAACAGGATAAGGGCTTTCCCCTCAAGTGCAGCCATTCACATAACAGACTTTGCTTATAAAGGGGGCACTCATAATGCGGAGGCCTCTTAATTACTACTATTCACAGTTACTCTGGGGAAACATCTGGATAGCTGAAAGGAAGAGACTGGAAAAGTGCAAAAGGCAGCCTCTGATAACTGTTTAAAAAAAAAAAAAGGAAAAGAGAATGAGAAAAGAGACAGGAACTAGGCTGAATTTCTTCACTGAAAGATAAAGGTGCTCTGCTGTGCTCAACTTGAACAACTGGCACTAGCAATGAAAGGGAGAGCATGATAAGCACAGACAGGGAACCCACAACAAATGCCTGGCAGAAGGCACACTTCGGACTGATGAAGGAGCTGCTCCATCGATTACAGGTAACTGGTATGTTGACAATGACTGTCAACAGTAAGACTCCATCTACAACCTCAACAGATATAAAACATAGCTTGCCTACCCATGAAGAACATCTTCAGTTGTTTCAACTTCTGTAAACACACTGACATGCCTCTGCTAAGCAGCTGCTGGGAAGCATACCGGTCTGGGTATTTGACCTGGATTTTAGCTCCAGAAAAGATAAGGCCTAGAGAAAAGGCAAGTCCTAAGACAATGCTCACATGACTGTTGAAATGCTTCGCTCCCAAAGACATGCTGACCAACTCGCACACAGAGTGCTCAGTCTCTCTCTAGAAAGAGCAACATTAGGCAAAAATGCTTTTGCAATATCCAAGCAACTGTTCAAGTTTTGTGTCAAAAGCATTTTCCACCTTGCTTTCCCTACCATATGACCCTACAGATATGGATTAACTAGACAGTATTAGCTGAGCTGGTGCAACGACTAAGGTGTCTCCTCACAACGAGGTGGCACCCCATATAAGTTTATTACAATCTCTGAATTGGTCTTCCTAATTCTACTTCCTAATGCAAGTATAAATCTAGATCAGGATTTTGTCTTCATTCCTGCTCTCGGAAACCATCCAAGAACACTGGAAGAACCTCATGCAGAGGTTTTCTGAATGTGATGTGTCAAAACACAATGCTCTAGTGCGCACACATGAAGGTGGGCAAAGTCATCCAAGCAACTCATCTGTCCTGCAACAGTTTCTTTGCTGAGTGTAGACATACTAAAGCATTGCAAGACTGAATCTAACAGAGAAGTTCTTGCCACCTTCAAGGCATGATGAAGACAGCTTGATTTGACATCGAAGTGAGGAGAACAACGGGGTCAAAAAGGGTCCAGCATTTATACCACACATACATCAAGGCATCTCACACAGCAACTGCTGAAAACAAGAAACTGTTACGGCCTTAGAATACTTCTGAAGGAGTAAAGGATTCTGCAACTTAACAAATATCACAAACGGGACATCCTTGAAGTGAAAAAAAACCCAAAACATCAGAGAAGGGAAACAGCACCACCTTATGTCCTGGGAATGACCCAGACACAAGCTGGGAAGCAACATTTTTTACACTTTCTGCAGTTTCCCCAGAACCTCACATTTGTCTTTGTGGACAAAAGACAGCTAAAATCACATTCTACACCATTAAAGCAAATTCAGCTGAGAGACCCTCTGTGCGGCCCAGCACTATGTAATGCTGACCCAATGCTCCCCAGTGCAGCCTGCCCTTCAGCCCCCTTCCCTGCTTGTACCTCTGCACAGTACACACTCTTCTCCCACAAGCCTGTCAGCATCCCAGCAGTGTAGAAGGAAACTCGGTCTGTGGTGTATTTAGTTCACGCATCATACTGTGGTTTGTAAGGACAACCGGAGAGCCCATGAAATGCATTCACATGCAAAGACGACTGCAGACACCTCAGACAAAAGGGAGGCATGCAGATTTACCCACAGGTCAGCCTGTACATGTTGTGCGACAAATTAATGGCGATGCAAGTGGAATTTCTGCAGCAAGCAACAGACAAGGCTTCCAGTAACAAGAATCATTTTACGAGTCTGGCATCAGCCAGCATGCAACTTCACAAACAGACAACAGGAGGCAGAAAATCCAAGGCAGAGTCTTCACTGTTCAGGAAATGGTCTTGTACCCATGCTCTGCAGTTTTCCAAGCATGAGATACCAGTATTTATTTTCACCATCCTTCCTACTTCTTCTACACATTAAAGGGATTAAATTCCCTCTTCTCAGTGGAATTAAGAGTTCCTCTATAATGAAATAGTACAAAGGCACATGCTGCTAACCCGGTAACTTAAAAGCACAGTTCTGTTCCTGGTTTAACAAGACACCCTCCAGTTAATCTCTGAAAACACAAAAGGCCCCCCCCATATACCCCTCTGTCTTCCCACATTTCTCAGTTTTGACCTCTGTAGGAAACAGCTTGGGCTCTGGACCACGATCCTGGCAGAAACACAAATCCCTAACACTGAACTCATCAGCAATAAACACTAGACACTGGATGTACCAGAGCCAAGAGGGGGCAGTGGAGGAGGGAATTTCCAAGAGGGACTGAAATACCCACTCTAAACACAGCCGTGGATAGTTCCTCCCCACCACCAGCCCCACTCCTCCTCTTCCAGAGAGAGCAGCCCTTCACCCAGCCTGCCCTGGTTTGCCCTGTCCCCAGCTGTCAAATCTCAGTTATGTTTCTCATCTCAGTTAAGCTTCCAGAAAGTATTTTTTAGGATGCAGGGATAACACTGAGGTTGCTTTTATTAAGCCTGACTAACTAATGATGCTAGTCTAACAGACAAGCCAAGTTCTGGCTTCTAAACACAAGCATTTACACCACGAAGAATTTTGGACTTTGCTGAGACTTGATTATTAGAATAAAAATAGTATTATACCAACACAGAACTCCCAATGACATAGAGCTGTGACTTGTCATCCTCATATTCTAATTTCAGCGAAAGTCTGATTAACTAATTCTCAACTTGATGTCACTTCTGGGGCTCACCACAAACCAACTGGCAGTCAGTATATAGCCCCAAAGAGACACCTCTGGCTACCATTACAAATGATGCCCACAAATGCAGTGTAACTTCAAGAACATCTATTTATTAAGGACAAGATAGAGCAAAGACTGACTCTTAACTCTCTGCCATGATGGCTATTTAGGCACAAGTCACTCTAGAAGCAGCTGTTTAAACACAGCAGAGTGATTTCACAGAATAGAGGGGAGTTGTTGTCTTGTGTTCTCTACCCTCACTTTGGCTTCTGTCTCAGCAGTCCCCTTTCTCTTAGATTCTCCAGTGACTTGGTACAGGAATGTGTTGCAATAGCAATTGCACAGGAATGTTATGTGCTAAGTGAGAGACTAATAGAAAGACAACCTATTTGCATGGGATAACTGCCTGGCAGAATTTACAGTGTGGACTCTCTCTTGCTGAATAGTTGGTTTTGGTTTTTTGTTTTTTTTTTTTAATCCTGCTTTGCTATTAACTCCCTCTGCCCCCTAAACAACACCACTGTTCCAGAAACATACCTGAGCAGCAGATAAGCAGCAACATTTAACATTTCCCTCCCTCAATGAAAAGCCTTCCATGAGAGCTTCTATTCCTCAGCAAGACTAAAATTATTCTGTTCAAAGAACTGCTACAGGATAAACAAAGGGTCATGAAAAGCAGTCAGTCACTTCAAAACACTCTTTTTAAAACAAGCAGAGAGAAAAGGGTAAAAGCAGGTGGAAAGGCAGGTAAAAACTCCACCCCATTAGGCAATGCAAGCCTTTATGTGATCTGGACCCATAGGATCTCTAGACATAGCAGACATCTTCCTTCCTATCCAATTCATCTCATCAGGCACAGACAATGCCTAGACTTGTACAAATCACTGTACAAATACTTCCAATGCTTTGGGAAAACCTCAAGGTTAGATAGTGTTTGAAGATGCACACCCATCTCCCAGACATGCCCCAATGGTTTTCAGAGAAAAATTAAGAGGGAGCATTCATTAAAACTAAAGCCTGAAATACACTTCTCAGCACTTTGTGAAGATGGCTGTATCTAGGATGAAACCCAATTTTGTCCATCCTTTCACTCAGTTTACAGCAGGCTTACTTACAGAGCTTTATCTACATAAATGAGTCCAGGCACTCTTAAATACTGCAACTATTAGGAATCTCTGAAAGCCTTGCCAACTTTCTCTTAGTAATAAATTTACATTTACTTCTCAGAAGGTGATTTAGGAGTTTCTTGCATATGATCTAATCAATTGATTTACCTGACTATACTTCTGTATTCCATAAGTGAACGCAGATAAAATCAGCATTTGCCTGGATCATCTGAACATCAAAAGCCTCAAGTGAGCACTCAAATCATCCTGTGTATACCCTGGTGCAACTCTGAATATCCCACAGCAAAGTTTATATTGCAACGTTCTCTCTTGCAGCTGAGTGAATACCTACCAGAGTGTGTACAGAAACTACAAACCCCTTATTGTAACCAGGTCTCAGTTTCCTGAGCTACACTGAAAGGAGTGCGACTGTATCTGCTTTTAACAAATAGCCTACAGCTGACCTGAGACACAATCTTTTAAGAACCACCACAAACAGCTAATATTAAATTGTTGAATATACTGTAACTGGGGAAAGGAGCCAGATCACATTCCTTCATCTTTAGGAACTGATCTGGGGCAAAAGGCACATAGCAAGCAACAGATTACTCACAAAAGAACAGAAACTTTTGGTTTTTTTGCTTTGTAAAAAGTAAGGGTTTTTTGATGGGAAAAAAGAGGAGTACTGCTACAGACTCTAAGCATACCATTTGTCACAAGCTAAAACCACACTCTCAAATGAAGGAACTTCATATTACAAAATGTGTGACAGGAGATAGCAATAAAAACAGGATTAAATAAGTCTTCTCATATTTCCTGCAGATAGTACTATCGCGCCTAATCAATTGATACCAGGGTCACATGAGCCTTCATTTTCTTCCTGGTTCAAAACATCTGTGAAGAAGCTTTTAGAAGATCTCATCCCCAAACAGGAAGAAGCTGCTTTCTTCATAAATCTAGTTCCCTATCTGCTGGGAATGGGGCTTTTAGAGGCCCACAAAACAGTGTCACCCCATTAGAGAAAATAAAAACCTCTTAAAGTCTTTAGGGAAAGAAGCAAGTACTATTTCAGAAATTTTCAAGTGCAGTTAGATGACCTATCATGATAGGAAAAGTCTGAGCTCTACCCAAAGTTCCCACATGGACTTTGTAATTCTTTACTTTCAGTTAGCATGCACTTATTCTTCAATTCCAGCAGATTTATGTATTTCAATTGCAGCAATTAAAAAACCTAAGTAAACTGAAAAATAGTAATAATTTTAAAAAGTCAAGCTCATATTACACACAGTCCTGCAAAGAAAACAAGAGTAGCTGATCCCCCCACTTTCAAAACACATCAAAAATTAGGAATTGCTACTATCCGCTGAGGCTATAAATGCTTTGCATCTAAATTCACAACATTTGTTTCTAGACATTTTTTTAGCTTGTCTCATTACCTGGGATTGCAGCTTATATTCAAAAGCAGAACTCAGTGATACTGAGAACCCTGCACTCACTATGGGTCACCTAGGATTTCCTTTTTTTCAGCTGTTAACTGAAGCAGATCCAGCAGCTTCAGCCCTTGAGACAGAGAAGAATGAACAGAACAAGCCTTTTCCTCCTTGATACTAGCTCAGGGAATAAGTGGATGTATAGGTCACACATCATTAAGGAGAACCCTTCTCTCAAGCATTTCATGTACTCAGAATCTGGGCCACAGGAGATTTTCTTACCCAAGCACTTCTGCAGCTTCATTAGAAGTGACAACATTTGCAGACTAACAATGACTCTGAAACTGCTGTTTAAAAAAAAAAACAAACCCTGACTATTTCAGAATCATCAGTTAGGTGAAATAAAAACTAGCTGTGTAAACAGATCAAAAACTGTTCACACTAGCAGAAAGCCCAAGAAAATGTTAAGTTTCATACAGTCCTGCAGAAGCCATGTTGTTGTGCCATACCTCCTCAAACAGTTATTTCAGAACCATTCTCAGAAAACAATGTATAATTTTTAAGTCCTGTAATAGCACAATCCTGGGACAGGTGAATGGAGAAAATTATTCTGTCCGTTTAAGGCCAAACTATCAGAAATGCAGTAAAGAGAAATTGCTGTAGTCACAAGTAGTCCCGATATATTGGCACAGGTTCACCTGAAAGCAAGAACCAAGGAAAAACCATCCTGAAGTTGCTGAGGGTTGTCCCTTACTTGTAGCTTGATTTCACATCCTTTACTTTTTTTTCAAATCACCATACACCATTTAAAAATGCTGCCTTGATTTCACAAAAGAATGTATGCATGAATGTGCGCTTTGAATGCTGGGATGGGGTCTTCATGCCAATTAGAAGTTTACTGTAACATCACCCAGAATACAAGTATTAGTATCCACCATTAGTACGTGGCCAGATGACATTAATACACTTCCATTTCATTCATCATCACTTATAATCCATATAGCAGACTTTCACTTGAAAGTAACTGTAGGCAGATGCAATAAAAATTTGACTCATGCATTCAATGATTACCCTTTTTAAAAGAGGGAAAAAAATGGCAAAGACGGCAAAGAAAGCAAACAATCCCACAAACCAAAAGCACTTGCAAATGGAGGTTTTCCACGCAAATGGAAGTGAACACAGATAAAACTGCATCACCTAGATGTGCTGAGCCAAGACAATCATCTTCCAAAAAGCACTGATTTGCATGTTGAGATTTGCATTTTCAGTAAGTGCACTATGTAATGCAGTTGGGTGGGAGCCAAGCTACCAGTTATTCAGCTTAAAAGGATGAAAACCACTTCTGAGACTCCAAGAAGGAAAACTGTAATAGCTAGATGCTTCAGACCCATTTTTGATGAGTCAAAGTAATACAATACCCAAATAGCTGTTGTCTCTATTCTCACCAATATTATTACTTGCCGTGTCTCTCCCTCAGGTCTAAAGGAATCACTGCTACCTAATAAGAGTTTTTGACTCCTGGTTTCAGACGTGAAAGCTAACAAATGCCAGGTAGAATTTCCCCAAAATAATCTGATAACAAAGCATATTGAGAGGATTGTTGCAGCTGACTTTATTTCTGTTTAGTACCAGACTACAGTGCCATGTGCTCCTCTCCAAACAAATCACTTCCTATTTCATACTGGTCACCAGCCAAGGCAAAGTGACCACCAGTGCACCATGACGAATTGTGAGCATGTTTCCTCCCTTCCTACTCAACCCCAAAATAGTTAAAATATCCCAACCACTCACACAAAACAAAACCAAGGAAGGGATAGGAACAATGAGAACTTACCTGAAAAATTCCGAGACACAAGCATTGTTGTGAGGATTGCACCCTGTGGGGAAGAGAAAGCAGGGATAACAGACAGTGTCACTTCAGAAAGGGGCTGGGCTGACCCATGGAGAACACAGTGCGTCAGGTGCCAAAGCAGAGGTATCCCAATGCTACCCTGGAAAGTCCTAGTTATATCCAGGATTCCCACATGTGGCTGTTGGACCTGATATGGGACTGCTCGGAGTCGTGCCCTTCTAGAGCGGCAGCTAGAGGCCAGGCTGGATAGCCTAGGAAATCTAAAATGGCACTAAGTTATGCTTAGACACAATTGATTCCTAGCTTTCAAGCAGCAGACAGCTGCTTCATGCACAGGCCAGAGGCTTTGCCCTAGCTACAGGCAACTGATACACTATTAACTGGGAGGCAGACAGTGATTAGAACTAAGAGCCCCAGGATTTAAGTAGTCGCTCTATTTCAACTCTATTGCAGAACATAGAAGGGGTGATTATGTAGCAGAAGAGGCACAGGAAACTTACAGCTTTGGAGAAAGAAACTACCTAGCTCCTCAATACACTACTTCAGTACCCTGTACTGGAGGCCCACATAAAGTACTTCACTAATGTTAGTGAGCTAATCATAAAAAAAAAAATACTGTTGCTAGGAAGGCATTAACCTCAAATTCAGAGGATTAAAAACAAACTTAAGGCAAACTAGAACATACCTTTAGCTTCCTTCTAGCATTGAACTTTCTCAAGCATTCCACAGTCTCCTGCCTGTGCATCATCGAAGCAACAGTGGATCGTTGCTGAAAAACAGGAACAGCAAAAGATCAAGAACATACCCTAACTAATTCAGTCTGGGGAGTTTGCTCCACTTGCACACAACCATGACATGCAAGCTGACATGGCCAAGTCTCTCACCACTGCATGGCTGCAAAACACTGTAATGAGTTCATAACTAAGGAACTTCCCAATACAGTAAGACATATTAAGTGAAGGTTGGCTGTTACAGGACTGTGCCCAAGAAACTCTATGACTGAGGTACAGGTGAGAATCAAGGCTCCCTGTCTCGCAGGCACACAAATGGACCAAGACAGTAAGAAGACAAAGTCAAATGGACAAGCATACCCACAGGGGACTGAATTAAAGGCACTACAGAAAAGATCTACGTTGCATTAGTTATGTCTCTAAGGGGAAATTCCAAGCAGTAAGTGAATACTAGTGAGGTGTAGCCTTCCTGGACATGGCAACTCCCTGAATGTAAGTGTTTGACTAGCAGAGGCCTCGGCATCTTTGCATCAGTTTTGCAGAAACAGATTTTCAGTGTGTAAGAGGAAAGATCATATAGCTTTATCATACCAATGCAAAAACCTGAGCATAACCTCTAGCCAGTGATGCACACCTGTCACCCACAGTAGACTGGGATCCCATCAGCTGCAAAATGAGAACTTCCCAGAAGTGTTGCCAGTCATTAAGCATATGAGGAAACCAGAAACTGATGCTGCCAGGCATTTAGAGTGCATAAGGAAACCAGAGGCTAATGCCAAAGTAGCTGTTGCTCTTGCATAGAGCCACAAGCCTGAATTCCCTTTACAAGGTCAGCGTGTGAATTACTAACTTGGCAGATCAGCATGTGCAAACCCGCCATTACCCTTCTCCCGCTTGGAAAAAAAATCTGCAATACCCAAAAGAACTGTAAACCATGTTCATACTCAGCTAGTTTCATGTGAAGTCTCTGCTTTGATCCTGTCATCAAAGCTAGTGACCTGCTGCAGTACACACAGCAGTATGGAGGGAGGATATAGCTAAACTGTTCTCTAACAACTTTGGCAGTCACTGTTCATCCAGCCTCCTTAGGAGTGACAGTAATGTCCAATTGTTCAATGTGGGCTTACAAGAGTCAGGACACGTACTTCAGAAGTTCAGTGATGCTAAGAAACTCAGTGTCTCAGATAAACTTTTAAGATTTCCTACCACATTTACTTCAGAGGAGCAATACCTCTCCAGAAAGAAAACATGTTGCACACATAGAGACTGCAGAGCAAATGGAAACAACTGACTCAACAGGAGGCAGTTTGGGTGAGAGGCTGAAATAGCTGTGAAGTGAAATTGAACTCCCCATAACTCAGAGAAGGAAAGCCTCTCTTGAACCGTTCTACATTATGTTGCCACAGGGAGTGAGCTATCGTAATACATACAGCTTTGGTTACAGGCATTTGGACAAAAGTTAAATATACAGGAACTGCTGTTGATTACAAGTATGCAATGAGGAAAAAAAAAAAAAAAAAAAAAAAGAGATGCAAAGTCTCAGCTAGTGTGAAGTTTTGACTTCCAAGGAACTCGCATCACTTCACAGCAGACACTACACTCCTGTTACACAGATGTTCACATAAGTTTAAATTGCTAAACTGTTGTTTTGTGGCACAAGGAATAAAACACCACAGCTTCTCAAGAACAAAGGAGCAAAGGAAAACACTAGATACATACTAGAAGGCAGAAGCATGCTATGGTATTAGCACCACCATTAGGTGGAACTATTCCATCCTGCAGAGATAAAAGTGCACCATTGCTGCCCACCCCTACGTCCACTCCCAGCTGCATTCTGGGATTTCCTTGCCAACTTTGCAGAAGATGAAAAATGCTTATGTGTGGGGTCTGGCAAGGCAGAGACTACATACACAGAACAGCAAAAGATTTTTGGCTGATTTCAAGTTTACAGGCAGTTAAGCTGCAGCACTGCAGAAATGTTCCAACATTGCAAAGATGCAATGCAATAAACTGAAGTAGAGATGAAGAACAAAACAATCCTAAAATACTTTGTCTGATGCCAAACTCCATCTGACATTTTAGGATGATATGGATTGGAAGAGGAGATGTGGGGAAAACCAGAAAGTGGGCATTCACAAAACTTCTAAAAGCATAAGGGATTTATTTTCTTTTTCCTACAGTGGCAATAAAAGCACCACAGCATGACAAAGTCGGATTGTTGAAAGCCAACCTCGAAAAAAAAAAAAAATCACAATTTGAAATATTTAAAATATTCTGAGTTCCCTGCAGCTAAGTCTTCTTGATGTGTCAGTTCAGGGTAAACCACAAATCAAACTGTAATAGAGGAAAACACTTACACAGACCCATGGATGTTTGAGAGCCTGGTCAGCTGTGATGCGCTTTGCTGGGTTTATCGTCAGCATCTGGTTGATCAAATTCTTTGCTTCTGGAGTCACAGTGTCCCACTCAGGTGATGGGAACTGAAAGAGGAAGAAGGAACGGATGATGAACTGAAAATGCCTTCTACTAGCAAAAGAGATTCTCCCTCCTACAAAGCTGAATTCCAGCTTTTGCCCTTTTGATACAAGGGTCAACATATTCACAAAATCATCAATTTTTGTGAAAACCCACACTGAAGTAAAATCCTACAGAATCCAGCAAATCAATGGTACCAGATAGCAGGACACATCTGTACCATTCACCAGACACAGGCAGGAAGATTAACAGTTTAAAAGCCTTTTAGGAATCACTCAGACCTTTGAATTTCTTTCACACTCAGCAGTCAAAAAAGTAAAGTCACAGATCTTTTTAACTGAGTTCTGACATGAAAAACACAAGCACTACCTTTTTTACCCCACCTTGCTCTTTCTCCAGCATTCTAAGAAGCTATAACAGCATATGCAAAATCACAAACACTTAACTACAGCAAAACCTCATGAAAGCAAAAACCACTAACAGAGAACATCCCATCATGTATACCTTCCCCACCCTAAAGCACAATATCCCGGAACAACACCAGTCACTTAGGTGTAGCAACCCACCAGCAAGTTGTTAGCAAAGCATCTACCATACCAAAAATCATTACATGGAGAGCAAGAGAGATGTAATAGTGGGTGGGGATACAGAAGCATGGAAACAAAGACAAGAATCTCAAGTATTTCATCTGCTGATCATACATGAGGGGTAACTGCTCTTTCCTATAATTCTAGTAATGATAAAGATGAGATATTTATGCCATCCTCCAGATGCTTGCATGTGGTATAGATGACAGCATGCTGAGATTAAATGCAGTATGTCTCTCTCCCCTATGAATCTACTGTACAAGTACAGGTGAACTTGAGAACACAAAGATAAATGTGCTGTTGGGATAAAGTCCCCTGTCTTTAAGGGGTGGGGAAAGATTGATCTATCCTGAGAACATTTCCTTACAGTACTACATTATTTAGAAAGATTATCCCATCTCTTTTCTCTTGCATTTTGTGCTTTGCTCAGTTGGGTCATAAAAATACATCCACCATATCTGATTTGCATATAATTTTATTTCTGCATTCTCAGGCATCAGAAAGGCATTATACAATTTGTTCTGCAAATGTTGCAAGACACTACTCAAAAATTATGATACTGAGCTTTCTAGCCAGGACACTTTCCCCCCACCTGAACTCTGAAGCATTCATGGTAACACTGCGCAAAACTCCTACCCAACAGCACAAAGTCCAATTCACCGTTGTCACTTCCTCTATGGTCAAGAGAGAACAACAGACCAGTCCAGTGCATACAGGCCCCTTGATGCTTGGGTAAGGACAGTAGGGGCAGGTACACCAGTAAAACTTGAGCTGTTTTCTACCAGGCAAAACAGGAGAGGAATCTAGTAGAATTTGTTCATTATAGGTAAGAATTCAAAACCAACAGGTAGATAGGAGGCATCAGGCACTTCACTCCTCATGACTTACAGAAAGAGTTAGATATTTAACCCCTGAAGTGCTTTGAAAATCCTCATCGATACAATTAGTGCAAAACCACTTCAAATAAGAACAAGCAACACAGGAACAAGAGAGGCAGGAAGGCAAGAGAAGAACACAAGTCCATTTAAGGTATCAAGTACAAAGACATCACTTTGCTTTCACTCAGGAAGCCACTGAGCCAGGACACGGGGTTAGGCAGACCTTTGTTCTCACCAGTACAGCTGCTCTCATGGTCTCAGGCACAGAAGCTGTGAGGTAACTGGGGTCCAGCAGAACCCTTGCTTTTTTTTTTGTTGGGTTTTTTTTTTTGCCTTTTTTGTAATACAAACCAGAAGACAGCCTACAAAATTATCTCCCCAACTTCCTCGTGATATTCATGCCCACAGGCTTTGAGCTAGGATTTCCAGGAGTTCCTTCTTCCCTCCCGAGCCTCTCCTTACATGGAAGAATTTATGTCCAACATTCAAGCTGTGGTACGCAAACCACATTCCACACCACCTTTGCTCCCCAGTACTAACCTCCTTGCTACTCCTCTCCCTCAGGCACCTTTTACACCTCAGTTTTGCCATGCTCTGATGACTGTTCCATGAACTGTTTGGCTTTTTATCAGAACCTCCAACCCACCACGCTGATGCCCACCACAAAGCCACCCCTCCAAAGGCCCCTGCCATTCAGTCTTCTGACTGGGCTCCATGCTTTCCACGGCTGGAAGAAATTCCACTATGGCACTGAGGAGACCAGAAGCCATAATTTAAGATATTATTCTACACAGTGCTGCCCCGTACTTTTAATTAGGCCTTGATAAAGACAGGCTCCTTCATTCTACCTTCCCTCTGCTCCTCTGAAAGAGTTACCATTGGCTACATCTGCAGCACTTTGTGGTAAATGCACTACAAGACACCATTTCCCACCATTTGTATTTCTAGCTCCGCATTTCCCTAACGACCAGCAACCTCTTGGTGCCCACTGCAATGCTTTCCACGTATCCTTTCAGTAGGCCCGAACAGGACTGTATCCCAGGCAGTGAAGACAAGGAGGTATATGAACATGTCCAACATCACTTTGCACAGTAGCTTGGGGCCTGCTGCTGGACACCAAGTATGATAGCACCATGTTTTGGATGGCTTCTATACCCATGCAGGTACTCAGCAAGAAAGTGCCCTTACGTCATAGGCTCCGGCTTTGATCTGCTGATAGAGTTTGTGCTGATCTTCATCCCAAAAGGGAGGGTACCCCACTAGTAATATGTACAGAATCACTCCTGGGAGGGAGAGACACAGATATACTATGGTTAGGCTAATACGCCAATTATTCCTTCAGCCCCTCTTCCTTCCCTCTTGACAGTCCCCAAGGCAATGATTGCTCTGTATCTTCATTTGCCATCACATTTAGCCTTCTGAGGTAGAAAAGGATAGTACAAACCTCTCCTCTTTTGAACCTTTCCCTGGCACTTCATGTTCAGCTCTTAAACCAGCTACCAGGAGCTAGAACAAGGTGCATGAGGTCCTTCTACCCTCCTCTGGCTATGATGGCTAGTGAGCCACAACTCCCAGCTCTCTCAGAATAAAATGAAGCCACATCCCCTGGGGTTGCTGGGCAGCAAGGGACTTTTTAGGAAGAACTATGTTTTTAGATGCTTACTGTGCATGGTCTTGGGACAAAAATTACACTGACAAAGCTAACACTCCTGGCCTGCAGAGAACCATTTAGTCCATGTCAGGCAACACTGATATCATATATCTTTAAACTTATCAGTCCCAGATACATGTACACTTCATTTTTTCCTTTTTAAAAAAAATCAGCTCTCTTCAGTATTTCATCTTTTACATAGTGTAATAGGAAATTGCTACAGTTATCTAAACAACTGACTCTACAAAGCATAGCCAGGTCCTATCTCTTGAGTCTCAAACACCTGATTGATGGCCTGAGGAAAGGATCAGGAGCCAGAATCAAATGAGTTCAGGCTCCAATATTAACTCCATCTACACAAGGTGCTTATCCTCAAGTATGCCTTCACCTCTCCACCCAATAAGAAGGAGCACTGCGCACCCTCCCAGCAATAGGTTTTAAGGAATTGCTCTTCTACATGAAATGGTGTTGTTTAAGTGTAAAACGTTTTGACAGAATCTTACCACAGGCCCATATATCCACTGGTTTTCCATAAGGATCTTTTCTTAAGACTTCAGGGGAGAGGTAGCCTGGAGTGCCAGCAAACCCTGCCAGGAAATGGATGACATGAAGTACTTACAGTACGCAAGCACAAGAGATCTTGCCATATCACAAAATCCACTAGTGGTAACCAACAAATTCGAAAAGCCATTTCCCACCTTTCATCTCATATTTGCTAGAGCTACTTCTTGGTAAACCAACAGAAAGAGAAAAAAGAAAAAAAAAAGAAAATCAGATGGGATCAAGTGTCTATGTATTGCAAGAAAAACAGAAAAGAAAGAGGGACCATGTCAACCAGCTGGGCACAAACTCACATGCCAGGCCTTATATCATTGTTATATATAATGGCTTGGAGTTTGAAAACACAAGACACAGATGGGACACATCCGATTGCCAAATGGCATGGGTAGACCAGGAGAAAGCAGCCATCTCTCTAGAATCTCTGCAGCGCTGCACAGTCTCAGAGCTGATGTTTAGCCTGAGAAGGTCTTATTTCTAATTATGTTTTAGCTAAACAAAGATAAGGCCAGATCCAAATGTGCCTGAGGAAGGCCAGGTCAAATGCATTTCTGTAAAATGACCAAACAAAATTCCAGATGTCTACACTCCTGAGCAGTAGGAAAGTTCAGATCAGGGTTTAAACTTAGCAGCTGCATTTGTCTCTCATACTAGCATCTACTGTAAACTGAGAAGAAAAACAGAGAAATACATGGCCATTTTTTCTGTCTTTATTTATCATATTCTTTCCTCTATTGCACCTAGCCTCATGCCCAATGACCCAGAGGCTGTGATGCTTGGAAAGGAAGCAGCAATGCCAAATACACACAAGCGTGCTGGAAGAGCTGAGAAAGGGCAGGTGCAACTCAACCAGCCACCAGGAAAGGGGGGAGCAAAAGTGGGAAAGCTCAAACACTCTTACCAAACCAGGCCTGCTGCTCTCCCTGGACTTCTATAGCCAGTCCGAAGTCAGCCAGTTTGACAGCAGCACCCTTACATTTACTTGCCAGTAGTAAATTCTCAGGCTGGGGAGAAGAAAGAAAAGAGGGGGTAAGAATGAAAGACTTGACAGCCTCATTAAAGTCTCCTACCTCAGTATTCACATCATTAAATTCAATCTGCTGACTGAACTTAGCAGGCATGTACTAAAGCTGCTGAGGTGAGTGCAGAGCAACAGCAACAAACAGCTTCGACCTAGAGTGGCAGAAAATCCTCAAGTCTAACACAAGTCCTCTGTGGGAGACAGAGCCTCTCCTAAACCAGCCCATACGTTACATGCTGACACCAGAGGGCACTGGCAGTACAGTTCCTGCAGCACAGAACCCAAAATTTTTTTCTGTCATCCCCGCAGAGAGTAATCAGGGGGAGAGGAAAACGGGGAAAGATGCAGTAGATACAATCTGCAGTGATGTTTCTCCCCATGAACATTACACAGTCCCCAAGGCACTGGAAAAGTAAATATGATGCTAATAAGGGCTGCCAAATACAGCACCGTAATGCAGGAAGGCATCATCTGGATAGGCAGTAGCTTTCATCCCTTACAGAAAAAGCCTCAGCCTCAAATTGGCATAAGCAGCACAGCAGTGAGTGTTCTTGTAAGCTATTTTTTCATGCTACATATTTACAGCAGCGTAAAATATGCTCTCTTGCTACTGCTGCCGACACCTATACCGTAAGCAGCCATGTCACTTCCCCCATGTGCCAGGAAAGAGAGGCAGACCTTTGCCCCTCACATTTCCACCTCACATGAATCTCACTCATATCATAATTCTGTTGTGTTCCAGCAGAGAGCTTCAGCAGAAGGCTTATCACAACTCCAAAAGCTGGACTGAGAGTCAGCAGCTTCCTCTGAAGCACCAGAGCAGCTAGTTACATGGGACCCTTCAAAACCCCAAAGCCTTTAAGATGGTGGCTATTACAGCTCTGCAGGAAACCCAACTTGTAGACAGGCAGGACAAATGCAATTTCTCATCCTACCCCCTTCTGATCATTTGTGAAATTCCTACCAACTTGATTTTTTAACTAAGCAAGATGGAAGCCTGGAAATACAGAAACAGGAGGTTGTCTCAGTTTCAAAAACCCGATGAAGGTCTTTTTTGCAGCCTGCTCACCAGTTCCATCCCACAGCAAGCCTCTATCCCTGTTCTGCCTTACAGGAACATGATGCTTTGCTCATTCACCTGCCTTAAAGTACTGGGCATGTGCCTTGCTTCTGCTTTAACGAAGGGAG
Organism: Buteo buteo; assembly: GCF_964188355.1. Classification (NCBI taxonomy): domain Eukaryota; kingdom Metazoa; phylum Chordata; class Aves; order Accipitriformes; family Accipitridae; genus Buteo; species Buteo buteo. The sequence continues at coordinate 45,089,939 of NC_134174.1, read as the reverse complement.
AACAGCCTTGCCCATCACAGTCCTTGCCATAAGCAGCATGGAAGGAAGGGGAACTGGGTCTCAATACATTTGGATGCCACTGGCTTTTCACTATATGGGAAGTGGAAAAGATTGTGTTAATCAAGCTACACTGATGAAAATTCACCAGTGTAAACAAGTCCCTAAAGCAGAAGACCAATGAAGTCTTCTGAAAATCCCTCCCAACTTCAGATCACACCTGGGCTTGGCTTGACTAAGAAACAGTGAAATTTAGGCCTGGCTTGTGCTAGCTAAGCACTGTTTGCTTCTAAAATACAGCTACAAACACCTTAAGGCTAATGGTGCTTATCCATGTGCATGGGTGCCAACATATGGGTTGTCTCAGGTTTCACATACTTTTTGGTAAGGATGTGAATGCATTCCCTAATTTCTTATGGTCCCTATGGGCAGCCCAACATTTTAAGTTCTTTAAGAACATGTCAGCCAAAAGACAGGCTTATGAGAGGGAGTTGCGAAAGACAAAGCTTCACTTGAAACAAGCTCTGCAGTTATTACGCACTGATCCTGAAGGCCAAGCTTTTGGCAAGGAGCTAATTATTAAATAAAGAGCACAGGATCTTTTATTGCTAGAAGGACCAGCTACTCCTCAGGCCTGGAGAGTTTCAGTGAATCAGAGCAAGTAACAGAAGAAACACATTAACTGCAGTGGGGAATGTCTAGCAGCTGATAAGTTCTAAACAAGTTCACAATTTTCACACAAACAAAACTTGGGAAGCAAACAGATTATATCTGAACACAGGATGCAAAGGAAAACTTAAACCATCCTGTACTGGAAAAACTACTGTTTTTCAAAGAGGCCCTAATTTGGGGCAGTAGTGCCTCTTGTAGTCTGCTTTCTCAAGAGCAGGTGTCAGCTCTAATCCAGAGCAGCCATTCCATAGTAGATCACTTGCATCTTTTCAGTGTGCTCTGAATCAGGCAGCCAGAAGTGTTGCACAGGAGTTTGCCAGAAACACTAAGGGTTAACAGCTGTCCACTAGATCAAAACACTGGGGGAACACTGCCACTGATCTTGCAACATACTTTTACCTTGCTCTCTGCAAAATATTTTTGTACTTTTCCCCTTATGCATTGTATAACAAACCAAAACCAACACTAGTAGCAGGTGTCATCCTGCATTAATTTAACTGGACCACTGGTGGCCATCACCATTCCCACTTTAGACAGAGAAGGCTGCAGGGCAGGCAGACCTTCCCGCACAAACCTCTTCATTCTGGAGCCTGCCCAGCTCCCAGTACAGCTGGCACTGCATGGGAAGGGAGTTTAAGTAACTACACTGTGGGGGCTCTGGGTCTATAAATGTGTTATAATGTGGCAAATGGTTGATTGACCCAGTGTTTAACTAGCCAGCAGTTTTGGGTCTAGATTAAAAGCACTTCTACTGATGAGAGAAGAAAGAAATGACACAAAAAATTGTTGTGCATCTCTGACCTAGCCCAATGGCATGTGTTTGGCAACAGTGAAGAATAAAAATATACATGCCTTATGCAGACAAACTCATCCTGGCAGATTGAACAGAGATTGCCCCAGGTCTCTAGAGATCTCTTCAATGGCAGACTAGAAAGCGTCCTTCATTATAATGAATCCTACCCAAGTTTCTCTGAGAGCCTACCGCACTCCAAGGTTCACAACTACTCCATCCTGGAGCTGCCTCAGAGAGGCTGAGAGCTGGCAAGGTTCATGAAGACTGAAAACTTCCTCAGGAGTTCAGCACACACTCTAGAAAATTCTGAAGGAGCAAATTTGTGCTTCAGGAACCCCCGAGCCCAGTTCAAGTTAAAAAAAAAACAAAAACAAAACCCCTGCCAGCTGGCGGCACAGTATTCCTGTCTTGCTTCTTCCAATGATCCCCTGGCTGCTCTCCTCAGCCTCTGTGGCATGGAGGAAATATTACCTTCAAGTCCCTGTGCACGATATCATGCTGGTGAATGTGATTCACACTCTCCAGTATCTGATGAATACAGTGGCTGCAAGATAAAGGGAGAGACACACAGAGTTATGCACACACACACACACATACACTTGGCATCTCATCTCATCCCAGAACTATTTCCCTAACTTTTATATTTGTACCAGGGCAAGTTCAAGACCCCAGGCTGAATTCCTTCATCACGCCCACTGGTTGCCACAGCTCAGTACTGTCACAGCTGGACACCCCCACCCTCCTCAGCAACAGGACGCTAAACATCCTATCTATAGCAGGACCACAAAGCCTCTCTCCTGTCTCCCATCATCTCCTTCCTTTCCTCCCCATCACACTAAGCATCTCACTTGTTCCTTCAGCCAACAGTGCCCACCCCACACAGGAGAACTGCGGCATCTGAGTATCTGCAAACAGCAGCCAAGATTGGGCAGGCAAGACCCAATCACTCCAGGAAACATTCAGCTGGGCTAGTCCCAAGCAAAGAATAAACTTTTAGAGAGCAGCAGCAGCCCCCTGCAAATTCAGGATGATGACTCCTGGGTGCCTGCCAGTTTGCAAAGCTTTCAGAGCAGCATCTCAAGCACTTTACATACACAATGTGCGCACACACCCGCTTGCTGGGTGCCTTTTAAGTACAGATCCCACTTAAGGAGTTAGTGATCTGAGAAGCAGGCTCATTCCCTGTTAAGTGCAGTGTGCTGCACTCCCCCAGCTCACAGAAAACCCTTTCTCTGCCACTCTCACTGCTGTAACCACAGAGGGCAAAAGCAAGATGTTGTTTACACCTATTGCATAAGAACAGCACAACACACCCACGGGTGAGATTTCTGGTTGAAAACATCTCTTCCACTAAACATTTACTCAGCTCCCAAGGGTGAATGTGGAATGGAGTAGGGATTTTGACAACTATGGCTGGGCAGTAAGCACACACATGAGGGCAACTCAGATGGGTCTGTGTCCTCACTGCAGGATCAGTCAGTCCACTCACCAAGTTCTACAAATCTCAGGGGAACAAATTTGAAATGAGTGAAATATTTGAGGGAAGGGAAATTGGCTATTGGAAAAGATGGGAAGAGGGCGAGGGAAGGAAGAGGAGAGGAGGTGCAGCACTGTGTATTCGCTACCACCACCCCTCCGGAGCTGGCAGTACAATCCTCAGGGTCGGAGTCCATGAATATCTCCCCGCTCCCAAAACAAAAATGTATAATTAGAACAGAGCCGAGTCTGAGCGAGAGAGATTTTCTGGCCAAAAATGGCAAAAGTGTGAGGTGTCCCAGGCGAGCCAAGTGCGGCAGATTGGCACAGACCTCGCTCCCTCGCTCTCCCAGCCTGCTCTGGAATTCAGCTCGGCATGGGGAGAGAAAGGGAGGAGTTTCACTCTGTCATCTGGTGGGCACTGCGAGACCTGGCCGGTTGACAGTCAGAGGGCTGAGCACCCTGAAGAAGGCTCACAGAGCAATAGACAGTTCTCCTTTTCCCCTAACCCTGTCATTAGTTTCCTGAACAGTGTTGGTCACTGCCAGCTCTTGACCATTTCAGGGAACAGCCATTGGCAAGAGGGACAGGGGGAAGGATGATGATTGATAACGTCAAAACCTCCCAACTTCAAGGCAGAATAGCTTGAGAGACCATGTATCTGTCAGAGATGCTGCACCTACAACATCTGTACACCCCACTGAAAACACCTGCAGGGCTCTCAGACCTCTCTACCAGGAGCGCCATCAGAGATGACAGGCCCACTGGCCTTCCCCATCAGCAGACGGCGCATGGCGGAGCACACGGTGCAATGCCTCATTTGAAAGCATTGTGTAATGCCCAGATGACAAAGGCTGTAAGCGTACCACAGGGAAAGCAAATAAGCGCCCACAGACTCCACAACAGTACCTACACTAACACACCAAGTCATACTCTTTGCTTCCTTGCACTCAGTATGATCTTCCTCACAGTACTGCCTACCAAGCTCATCCTGCAGCAGCACCCACTACTCCCTTCTTACGCCTCTCCTCTCATGGCTCCCCAAATTCCTGCTCCAGCAAGGGTTAGGATGGGATAAGAACATGGGTGCAGAATAAGCCGGGGTGAAGTGTCACCATTGGGCCACTTCCAGGCCCTGCTAAAGCAGAACAGGAGCTGCCTAATCCCAGGTTTGATTCCAAATGCTACATGTCCAGCAAATGGATGGGTCAGAGAACACCCTCAACTACCGCTGCACAAAACACCCACCCTGTACAAACAGCAAAGGAACAAGCACAGGCCACTTGAGGAAGTTCATGCATGGGAGAGAGGGGGGGGACACTCAGAAAAAGAAGGGCATAACTCTAAATCTTTTTAATATTAAAATTCAAAGGTTGCTCTCACATATTGTGCCTTTTCTCACTGCACCAACCGGCTCACAGAGAGGGCTTCCACAGAAACATAGCCTTCAAAGTCCCATCTCCCCCCTGCCCCGTAAACCGTTACCTAGACACAGGCAAATTTAGTGGGTCTGCCCAACAGCAATGGCACATCACTAGAATCCCTACCAGAAGGCAGAGACCAAGCAGGCAGTGCTGTCACAGCCACAGGACAGTTCTCCCCTATGTTTGCTCACTAAGGACACACTGTCACCACCCACCAGAAAGGTTAGGCAGACAAAGCCACTAGCAACGGGACTCCCAGCAAAGAGCACAGCGTCTGCAAGCAGCAAAGACAGAAGCATCTGCAAGCAGCAAGGGCTAGAGCTGTGGTGAGTTCGGCTGACTGGTGACAACAGTTTATGCCAATAGCAGAAAGAGAAATTGTTTTTTCCAGATGGGGAGCAAGAGTGTCAGAACAAAGCCATGCACAGAACAGTAGTCAGGACACTCGTTCCACTTGCCAACACACGTGGCACATACACAGAAACAGTCTTACCTGGCGTCTGCTTCACTATAGTATTCTCTGGCAACAATATCCTCAAAGAGCTCCCCACCAGTAACCCTGGAGTGCAAAAGAACAAGGGAGGTTACACAGCCTGCGCACATCTAGCTCAAGGCTGCACAGGAGGTACGTGGCTGCCTGTCTGGGCCCCTTCCCACAGACTGTGTGGGGACCTGTGGCACAGGGGAGCCAGGGCAGAGTTCCACCATGATGGCACCAGCACTGGTACATCCATGTGACTGACCCCTTGGACTGCTAGTTCACCAGCAGTGTACAGGACACTGTTGACACACTGGGCACAAATTGCCCATGCACCTCTACAGAGCTTAGTATATGCTAAGCTTGGGCAGAACATCCCTTCTCTGACCCCCTTCAGGCTGCCTCAGAGGCAGAAGTCAAACAGCCTCCCTATACAGGATAGCCATCCTTTGCCATCCCACACTTACACCTGCTACCAGGAGCTTTCCTGGTCCATCCCCTACCACACAGTCAATGGATTTTTGTCAAATAGGCCAGAGGTATCTACAGGTCTCAAAAGAGAAAGGGAGAATATATTAATGCAGGTGTTTTTTATTCCACTCTTAGTCAACCATCCATGTGTCTGTATCACTGGTGAAGGATCAAAGCCAAAGAAAGACACTTACAGATCAAAGACAAGGTAATGGAAACCTTCTTCTGAAATACTGTCATGGAGCCGCACTGCAAAAACATAATCAAGAAATGGAGATTTACAGAGCATGTAGCAACTATGACACTTCACAAATCAAACCCATGCACACAGCCAAGTTCTCCCTCAACCCAATCAGTCTATTAATTCCCCATGCCCTTCACTTTGTGTGCTCACTTAGTGACCTGTTTCCTTCCATTATCTCAAAGGAACAGATGGGTGTCCTTCACATACATCCAGCCCTCCCCAGTGTCAAAACAAACTGTAAATATCTTTGACCTCCTGTTCATTCTCCTTCTCTAATGCTTCAGTACCCTCCTTTCACATCTGCCTACTCTCTCCTTCACGCTCATGTTTTGCCATCTCTCCCGACCCATTTTTATTTCCCAAAACAAACCCTTTTCAGAATCTCCAAACAAGCCCAACCCAAAAAATTTACTTCTGACCTCACCTGCATGTCAGTGCCATTGATCTCCCTTCTGCCTTTCATCTGTAAAGCTCTATAAAGTTCCCTTTTACTTCCTTTTCCTCACTTCATTCTTACATCCAAAATCCTTACTCAAAATTCAGAGCCAGTTTCTTGTCTCGTTTTTTCTCACCTGTTTGTTACCACAGACTTATCTGATCACATTCCCCTTCTCAAAACTTCACCCTCCTTCAGCTTCCTTACCTATGCCCTCCTAATTCTGCTCCTATTACCTAAATTAACCTTCATCTTTTCCCTTTCCTTGTCCCCCTTAACCTACAGGATTGGAGTTACCCCCGTGATGGGCCACTACCCCCAGTATTCTGAGGTCTCTGGGGCTCTGTCTTCCTTTCGCCATGTTACACATGGGCAATAACTATTTTATCTATGTAGCCAACACAGTGTCATTTCCTCCTGTCTGAATCAAAATCTCAGTTTCTTTGACGTTTCTTGGATACCTAGGCACTAATTCTAACCCAAGAGGAGAAACTAAGCCCTTACTTTCACAATGCTACCTACCTCCTATTGTCTCCCCTGCTGGAAAACTTCACTATTTTCCCTGCCAATTGGGGTCACAAGCTAGCAATCCTATTTGACTCAATTCCTAAACCTTCACACCCTGACTAGGATGAGTTGTCTTCTTCACATGCCCATCTATGGTCTTTCCCTATTGATTCACCCAACTAAAGCAACTAGCTGAGACTAGACTGGGTCTCAGCCACTGTGACACCTTGTAATTGAGTATTGACCAAAGTAACATTACCATTCTCATCCCTGTAAGAAAAATCTTGTTATTCTGCTCTGCCACTTTAATGGTACCTTTGCCTCTCTTGCCTGTCTTCTATTCTCTTTCACATAAAATACAGGTGACCTGTCTTGACTTTTCCCAACATCATGATTTTCTCTCGGTCAGTATCAAGAGGTCAGTTTGCGTCTCATTGATGCATGATATCAGCTACCATCACCATCTTGGGAATGTTTCAAACTAGCACTTGGCACATGCTCCTGCCTCATATGGAACAGTTTTTGCAAATGTTCTCAATGCTCTCCTCTAATCCTCCTTGCAACTCTCCTTTGCTAAGGCACCCTTCCACATGCACACAAACACACACAAACTCAAAATTGAGAGTAGCACAGATGTGCAGAGACCACTGCCAGTACCTCTCCTAAAAGGATTTAATTCTTTCCTTATTTTCTGCCTGTAGTTTGCTATATTTTCCCTGCCTTAATCTACAAGCTCTCTGGGCTGGTCCCTTGACGAATTTCCTTTCCTTAGCCTTTCTACTGCATCTAACCGCAGGGGTTTGGGAGGAGCACTCCACCCAGCATAATGCTGCAAACAAGCAAGTACAGTTAAGAATACTGGTACAGCAGGTGTTTCAGGTACAACATGTTGTTCCTATAGCATGAAAATACAGACACATCACCTTTAAGAACTATGTTCCTCAAATTATTCACTACAAAAAAAATATTCTTCCAAGTAAGCAGTTTTATTTGGCTTTGTAATAACTTCATTGCAATACAACTTTGTGTTTATAAGAAAACTTGCCTCCTGAGCACTTGGCAGAAACCAGCAGAGGTAGCATTACGAAAACGCAAGCGAGAAGGGTATTTCCTAGGAGAAAAGATTTCCATTCAAGACTGGAAACAAGATGGGAAGAGGCTGAAACAGACATTTGGATTCCCAGCGCAGGGCAGTTTCCACTCCAGTGCACAAGACTATTTGAGGTGAATGCAGGAGATGGGCACATGAACAAGAGCTGAGGCCCAAGACACAGGCAAAAGTCTGTGAGGAGACCTTATAAAGAGGAAACAGATGGAGAAACTTCAAGGAAAGCTGAATGTGCTAATAAGGTCCTGTCTGGTGATGCTTGGTGTGCACGAAAAAGCATTCTTCTTCCTCTGGCTCCTGAAAGGTCATCGAATTGCTGCAAGAAACACCAAGCAGAGAGGAAAGTGGCAAGAATGAAATCCTTACAGAGGAGCATGACCACCAGCAGGCTGAGAGCAGTGGCCATGAAAAGGGAATAGCAAACATGTCTTCAGGTAGAATTGGGAAATAGTGAATGATAAACTCTGACGCAAAGATGCAGGCAGCAAATTACATCAGAAAATAAAACATAAATGAGCTGATTGGTACTATTTCTTTGTCCTGAGGAAAGCAATTTTGTCAGATACGTTACGAAAAGAGAAGGCAGTAGCACTTCAGCTGGCAGAGACTGGCAGAGGCAGCAGAAAGCGCCTTCAAGGACGGTAAAACACTATTTGCGTCCTTAGGTGCGTAACCATGACAGGAGGACAGAGACAGTTCATAAATACTGACGCTAGACATCATCCTAGGGCTGCACAGCAAAAGAAGGCCTTGGAGGCAAAACGCAGGTCATTAACTTAACAAGGGAGCTGCTTCCTCGCGACAGGCCAGGGTGATGCTAGAACAAAATCTGCCCAAGATTTAATCTGCTGAGGTAACAAAGCTCGGGGAGTAACTGTAGAACAGCAAAACCCAGAAAAGCTATAGGAAAGATGACAGTGGGCCCCACCACCCTGCATGGGAATAATTAGCAACAGCTCAGAACACTAGGCTTGAAGTGTGGAGAGGGGCAGTAATGAGGGGAGTCAAAAACGGTTAAGAAAAATCTGAATATACCAAAACTCTTGTGACTTTCAATTCCAGCCCACACCTACTTCATACCGACGCTGATGGGAATAAACAAAAGCAATACCCAGTAGCAGAACAGCAAGAGCACCCAGTGCCATTTCACTCTAACATTTTGCTTACCTACCCTCCTGCAGAGCCACAAGAGCCTTCCTGACCAGCAAGGCTACTGCAATCAGCAGCTTTGATGCCATGGTTCACTCTGCCGACACTCAAGTTAAAATGCTCTGCTTCCTAATACAGTGCTAACTACCAGGGACTGTCAGCTGAAAAACATGACCTGCCTTTTCCAAAACCATTCAGCCAGCCCATGAAATGGCATACATTCAGAAGTAACTCCACCACCTTTAGCTCATGTTAAGGATAAAAGCATTTAAAAAGTTTCTTGGCCTCCTCTCCACTTTGGTTCATAAATGCGACACATAGTGTTAACATTCATCATGAAGATACACAAACCTCAGATGCCATCTGATACCTCCACCTTCCAGACAGCATAGAGCCCTCTTTGCTTTACAGATGTCCTATGCGAGTGCCCTCCACCTGAAGGCAGGACACAGGTTCCCGAATGGCCAGTTCCAACAGTGGGTAACAGGAACCTGAATACTGGGCTGTCCTCTGTTTCAGACATTTTCCCATGAAAAGGAGATCCCATTTGTGCTACAGGCTTCTGGTCCTCACACACCATCTAACATCTCCATTACTACCACAAGTTCAGCTTCAACCAAGCAGTTGAGCAGAGCCCACATAGGCTGTTAGTACCTGTGTAACCTGTTGACATGAGAGGGTGAAAAACATAATCATATGTAGATGTTGGAGGGTAAAGGATTCCCCAAAACTGACTATACATGATAAGAAAAATAGAGAACTAAAAACAAAAGTATTCATCCAGTTAACATTTTTTTCAAAAGTATTACAGAACCGGTTTTTTGTTTGGTTGGTTTTTGTTTTTTGTTTTTTGCTCCTGTCAGGGGAGCAGTGACATCTATGTCTAGTGCAGCAGGCTAGACAAAGGCACACATCACAACAAGAGTCTCAAGCTGCAGCAACAGGGAAGTTGCACAACAGCAACACAGGGTCTTCCAAAAGATGACCAAACTACAAAAGAGTCCAGTACTTGCCAAGGAACCTGATCTCACTCTATTCACCAGAAGATGAGGTAGATTATTTCTATTAACTGATTCTGACGCCCAGAAGCAGTGACTCAAACCGTATTTCCTTCCTAACTGAACACTTTTTACATAGGGATTCTTACAGATGTAGGAAATCAGTCCTTGCATATTAACTACAGAAAATTAAGCATTTTAGTGAGAAACAGCAATACAGTAACAGTCATGCCACGTGGTTTGCATTCTCTGCCTGAATAAAATGACCCTGTACAGGCAGCCGCAGCTCTCCGATGCCTGAGCGTGATACAAAGCAACTGAGCATAAGAGGAAAATCTCCCTCATAACAAACTGTACCAGCCTAACAACCAATGCAAATTGCTGCTGAGTCACACAAAGCAAGACTCTGTGAATGCAAAAGTTGAAGTGAATCACGAAGAAATCAGAAAAGAACTTTCTGTTTTTATAAAAGTCCACCTGAACTACAGGAACATCAAGAAACATTGAAAAGCCACAGGCATCTCATTTTTAAAAGGTCACATGTAAAAGGCCAACTGATATTGGGGTCGCAAACACAGGTTATGCCTAGCCTAGATTTGACCCACACCTTCCCTTCACTCTGCCCAGTGTGCTGCTTATTATTATTTTTTTAATCTTACATCAAGCATAACAGGCCAGGAGCATTTATGCCTGCCACATAAGCCCCAGGATGAACATTCCCCTGTATCCCACGTCCACAGCAAACAGTGGAGCAGGGCTGCCTGGGGGCTTAGCCCATGGCTGGGGCAGGCAGGCTCTTGTAACACAGGGTGGTTTCTGGTTACCTGCTGCAAGTAAATCTCTGCAAGCAAAGCAGTTACTGAACTCACAACAAAAGGCAAGTACACAAGCAGAAGAAGAATTTTGCGGGACAATTCCCAAGATCTTCACTTTGCAATTACTCATCTCTGCTTAGGAAAAGGTAATGTGGGCTGAAATATGCTTGCTTCTACATTCCAATGGCCTTTGCCTGTCCTTAGGGACAGTGTTGAAGCTACAGGGTAGGGTAGTCTTGTCTGCTAAATCTAGGTTAACTGGCGTTCCTAAGTGTAAAGCATTTGGGTATTATGGGAACATAAAGGACACTATTAGCCAACTACCTCTGCACCAACACACATCATGTACTGTGATTATGTATCATTTGGGGCTCCCAAATGAAGTTGCCTGTGTTGCAGTACCTGCAGCAGAGTCAATACAAGGCAACAAAGATTTCTGGTTCTCTCCTGGGTCATGGTAACTGCAACGCAGCCTTAGTAGTGCAAACTCAAAAGTGCTCTGGGATCTTCTGGACTCAACAATGCTATTTAAAGGTCAGCCACTCATTAGAAACAGCCACAGCTTCACTTCTCAGCAGTTTCCAACCAGACATCAGACATTTGCCTGTATCATGCAGAAAGGGAGGAGCTAAGAGATACCACAAGGGCGATACTTCAAGAGACAGTGCATACCAGAAGCAGCAGAATAAAATTGGAGGCTAAAACCTGCCTGATGCCCTCTTCCAAAGATATTCTCCAACATGCCAGGAGACGCTGAAACTATAGATACAAATATACACGGCCCGACAGACTGCAAACTGAGCGCTATCATCTGTGGCAGCACAAGTGACAAGTAAACTGACACAGATGGCTACCACCCACTCTCCACTTCCCCAGCTGCTCACCAGCCTGGGCAGCCAACATGGGAATTGTCCCACCACCTCCGAGCTTGGCTGTGCGCCAGGACACTTCCCGCACAGTTCACATCACTCAGGATGCCTGTCCCATGAGGAGCCACCATCAACCTGTGACTGCCTGTGAGCTGGGTGCTCAGCTCCCACCCCAGCTGTTTCTCTAATTACATTAAACACACAGAATTCAGCTGCAGCTGCTCAGGCTGCTTCCAAAAGGACTCTCCTTTTAATTAAAAATTTGCTATTAAAAAGCATTAAATTCTGTAATTCAAATAATCCTCTAGAAATCATCTGCTCCAGCAGCTAATGACCAGCTTTGTTAGAGCAGTAACTAACAGCAGTAGGACAGTTAGCTAACAGGACATAGCATGCTGCTGTTAACCAGTCCCTTAGGAACATGTACTCTTTCCCTCCTCCTTCCAAATCTGACACAGAGAGGTTACAGTATGCTGGATATATACCAGCTTGCTGTAAACTCCCCAAGCCCACAGCATTTCACACCAATTGCAGTTTTAAAGCTTTAGAAAATGGAAGAGAAGAAGGACTTGTTAACACTCTGCTCTGGTTCAGGCAGAAACAAGCTGCTGCAGGCTCTGCAGACAGACAAGGAACAGTCCTAAGGGAGTATGAAAAGGTGCACACACACAGAGGTGTTCCCCCCCTCCCCCCCCCCCCACTACACTGTTCTCACTGTAACCTTTTTAGCACTCTGGCCCTGGAAAACAAGGCTAAGGCAGTGCCCTTTCTGCCATACATGGTGCCAAGTCAGGGGAAATTCCCTTATGCACAGAAATTCACAGCCTAGAAAGAAGTTGTAGTGAGAACAGTATCCTTCCTGTTACAAAACTGGTCCTTCTGCAGAAGCAAAAAGCAACAGTAAAAAAAGAAAACACAAAGTATTTTTTAAAAACATTTCAGTGCCAACTAAACATTTTTCCTTTGAATTTGCAATGTCTATATTGAAAGGCTGAAGTTCAGCATGATACATAACATTTAGTATGCCCTACTTAAACATTACATGAGCCAAAAGAGTGCATTAGCAGGAATATTTCCTACTCTTCTGATAACAGTGCAATCACGACCATCCAGAATTATTATTAATAATTTCCAATTATCCACATACCAGATAAGCAAAGTAGTTTTGATAACAACTAGTATTATATGAGAGCTTTTTCTAAAAAGCCCCAAAATAATAACAAGCCAACTTTATTGGTATCTCAAAGAAAATACACAGAGAACACCCACTTTATTAGAACTAATAAAATTAAGATAGAGGCTGTGACAAATTTTAGGTCTCTCATACAGGCTCTGCAACTTCGCTAGACACATTTCTGCCATCAGGGATGAATCAGCCTTTGGTGTTGCAAAGCAGTAGCCCTGCCCATGCAGACAGGAGTTCTGCCTAATATCCCCCCAGCCTTGCTGTATTAACCTGATTTTCACAATTCTTTCCTTGCGTTGCCCAGGACAGTCATGAAACCTTGCCACCCAGGCAAGCTCTGTTCAAAAGGCAGGCTGTCACTTGCACAATTTCACCAGAGTGCAGCCACTTCTCTTCTGTTTGGTGCTCGGGCAGGGGGAACCCCAAAGGAGGCTCCTTCCACTTCCTCAACACTATTCTAACAGGGGCGGGGGGAAGTAGGGGAATCCTCCTCCTCTAGCTTTTGCAGTACCTTTGAGTTTGAGTGCACCGAGTCTAGCCATCATCTCACTACTTTTTTTTTTTTTTTTCAGGGATTGCTTGCATACAGATAAACCTCACAGCTGAATAGATGAATAATGGAATTTGAATACCTCTGTAGTACAGATCACAAAGACATACAGAATAAATATATCCACTGGCAAGGAAGAAAATGCAATTGTTACTCCATTCCCAAATTGAGGGGGATCATGGAGAAACATTTTTCTCAAAACTACAGGAAAAGCTGTGGGAAGAGGATGCAGAAAAAGGACAAAACAAGAAGAGGTAAATAAACAATAGGTGGTAAAAAAAAGTAACTGGGAGAATCAGAATGAGAAATAAAAAGCTGGACTGCCTGGGGTTCTGGGGACCCTCCTCTCAGCCAGACATGCATAGGCACTCACCTAAAACCCTAACAGTGCCAGGACTGGAAATAATAAATGGTAACTTGCAGCTCAAAGGCTCAAACTTCCCAGCAGGAATGCACTCTAGCTGATGTTCTGTTTGGTTTTTTTCTGAGTGGTTGGTGGTTTTTATTGGGGGGGGGGGGGGGAGAAGGGATGGGGGGAAGAGGAAAGCAGGTTAAAGGCTTAAGGCCCAGAACATCATGTTTGACCTCTTAGGAAGCACAGCAACTTGCTGTCCTCTCAGACAGCCTCATGACACTTCCAAGGAAAAAGCTGCTCAGTAACTGAGAAAGCTGTAAAGCATAACTCTTGCCACAAAGTCTCTTCTCCCCGCTCTTCCCCACACCATCCCCTCTCCACACCAGTTTCACCTGAGAAAAGGAGCAGACCCCAGCAACAGAAATTGCAGGGCAGCAGCTTTAAACAGCAGGCCAGGCGCAGGAGCATCCCACTTGGAAACCGCTGAGTTTCCATAGCGCAGCAAAGGTGGCCAAACCACTGGAGAATCCCCAGCATTTTAACTATTCTTTGCACATAACATCCTTTCTGTCCCAATTGCAAAGTCAGTCTGGATGTCTGCAGCCAAATGAAAACAAGGAAATCTGCTGTTTACAGCAAAACACAGCCTACTTTTTTTTCTTGTTCACTAAGGAAGCAATTCAAATCTCTTGCTAAGGAAAAGGTGATGGGAAAACATTCCAATTGGCAGCTGGGGGGGGGAAGTGAGGGCTTGCTTATCAAGAGTAGTATCTCAAAATAAGAAATGAGTGAACTTTAAGTTGTGGATGATAGCACTAAGACAACAAGTTCAGTATTAGGTCTGCAGACTTGATCAATGCACTACATTTCCCATCCAGGTTAGTTATGAGCATTGTGAGATTCTCCAGCTGGGCTGCACACAGAAGCACAGCATCCTTCTTGATCCTTGCAGCAATTTGCACCTTGATCATAACCATCATTTAAGGGCACACAGACTGGAGGCCTTTTTTTATACACATCCATCAAAATCACTCCCACAAGACAGAGGTACTAAGAGGACAGACCACTTATCAAAGGAAATAAAACGGAACTGGGTCAAAACAATTCTTCTAATTCACAAGAAATTTCTATACCATTCCCTCCCCATTTTAAATAAGGGCCAGTCCAAAACTGTGGTTTATGCTGAGAGAAGCTGACAGGTAGAAGTTAAAATAAAAAGAAGTCAGGCGTAAGTGTATTTTGGAGAAAAAGTCAGAAGTAGGAAAAACCTGAAAACGCAATAATTCTGATAGATGCTGAGGACAGCATTTCACTACTGCTACAAATTCCCTCAAACAAATTAACTCTGAAGCAGTTCAGCAAAGAATATGAAGGCAGAAATCAGAAACAGAATTTGGCTGCGGGTCTTGGGCTACTACCAGCCTCTCCTAAAGTATGTATTTTTTTATCACTCTAGACCTAAGTGCATGCAGTTTTTCACAGCAAAGGCTGCCATGAGCTGGGACACAATAACCAACCAGAAGTGCTCAGTTCAAACTATGAACAAAAGATATTCAAGAACTACTTTTGTACTGTTGGGTTAAAAATATCTAAGAAAAAGTTCAGATCATCTGGTGACAGATCCAAAGAGGAGGCACATATTTAGACTGGGGTAACAAAGAAAATTTAGAAGGAGAAGGGCAACACGGTGGACAAAATCCATGCACAGAGCAGACTTCATGGTGCACTGAACAAGCCACAATCCTACTCTTGTAGGATAACATGGGAATGCTAGAGAAGTGCTTTCAAAACTATGAATGAGGATTTTTATTAAATTTTGCACAATTATTGCTTTGGGAGTCCTAGGACAGGAAGGGTCAAGTTCAGCACTCTGCTGAACTTCACATCTGCACTGAACAAGCCTGCAGGAAGATACTGGGGTTCCCAGCTCTGTCACTGCTCTAGTATTTGATGGGTAGCAGGAAACATGGGAAAAAAATGAATTTTCCACAAGAGAATCCCTATGTAGTGAAAGAATTATAGGACTTAAAAATCAAATACACAGACTGACTGAAATTAAGTTTACAACTAAGCAGAAGACCAAAGCAAGAACCGATATTCAACACATTGTAAGTTTAGCTCTACAACAAACAGAAGGCAATGGTGAAGTTTATTTTATCTTAGCCATTGCACAAACTTCAGTGTCACAATCAGGAAAGCATCTGCAAATGAAGGGTCAGGGCTATGAGTGTGCTTAGAAACCTGCTTCCTTCCTGCAAAGCAGGGACCAAGGGAGAAGAGAGCCATATCATTCTCTGTGTTCCCAAACACATCCATGTCAAATGCCCACAAGATTTATAGATAAGTGAATCACTGGAACAGTAAGTTGTTCAAGAAGTGGAATTCCCCATAGAGCTGTGACTCTTGCCAAATTTCACAGGCATTTTATCTGCTTACAGACAGTGGGGTTTTAATGATGTTGCCTTCTGCCTCCCTTTAACACTCTGATATCCTCAGAAATGGGTGCATCTTTTTTGCCTTTAACACAGGGTGAACAGTTCACTGATTGATCTCTGTTCAATTCTGCTGTATTTGGTGAACATGGTTGGCAAATGGTTTCCCTGGACCAGAATGCAAAATAGAAAATTGTCAGGAGGAAAAAAAACAAGTTGAAAGTTAGGGAAAGAAGTCCTTCCTCTACTGAACTGAAGTTTGAGGTGACCAGCTATAATGGCACATTCAAATGGATGGTTTGCAATGAGAACATGGTACATACCATGAGCTGGAAATCAGAAAATTACCTCAAGTCAACTTTCTTCTGTCCAGACAAAAAAACCTTACTGCAACACTAGGCTCTTAGAAGGATTACTCCACTGTGATTACCTTCGCCATAATGTGCATCTAAAGACAAGCAAAACGCCCAATTACAGAGCAATAGCCAATAATTAGGGCTGAGATTTGATGAAAGCATGTTAGGATAACTCAGAAAGTGGTCATTTCACAAAGAGCAACAGCAAATGGAAATATCACTATTATTTTGTACCTAGAGTAACCTTTATTTTATCGGAGTAGCGGTGTTATGGTCAGCGTGTTGCAGTCCAGAATTTCCATAGCAGAATCAACTGTCTTGCAGAAAATGGGTAAAACCCACAAATTCAACAACAGGTTTGCTTTATATCCTGTGTACAGGCAGGAGAGAAAAGCAGCCCAGCTCACAGGGTCCTAATTTTCAATCCTCTGCCCTGGACTCACTAGAGGCTCAGGTCACTGTAGAAGACCAGGACATGCTGCAACACAGTTTGCAACAAAAACAGTAACGACAAAACTTAATGGGGAAATGAAAGCAAGTGCAAATTCTGCAGAATTCTCCAGGACTGCTGCAGTGTTAATAGCATAGCTCACACTGAGGCAACACACCAAGTATTCATCCAGAAGAGTTTACAACATAGAATGGTAGTAACTAGGTGATTACTAACTGCTAATACACATTTCAGGGAAAGAACCTATTGCTATGTCAGAACAACATGTTTCCTTTCTATGGCAACATAACAAGTCCAAGGAATATGGAAACAGCAATGCATGTAGCATCTGGACTTCAGCAAGGCTTCTGACAGCATCTTATGTGCTATCTCCATAAACAATTTAGAAGAAATATGTATTCAGAACTAGCTTACAATGGTGTATACAACTCATTGAAAAAACATACTCAAAATTGACCAAACTGGAACAATATATCAAATGATATCTTCAAGAGTTTGTCCATATTCCAACAATATTCAACAGTGTTATTAATTATCTACATGATGCAATATATGGCATTGTTATTAAAGATCACATTACTGTGGAGGGAGTTGCAACCCTATTATGTTATCAGAAGATAAATCAAAATGGTCTTGAAAAATCTGGGGGGGAATCCAGAGAGTGAATTTCTTCCCATTTGTTTTAATAAAGACAAATGTAATGTACAATTGATAGGAATCTTCAACTATACAAGATGGAAAAATTATTTGCTTGCCAGAAGTTCTGCAGAAAGTAGTCTGGAGCAATAATGTGTCAGAAAACAAATGTGCATCAACAATATATTTAAATCAAAAGATTCACAGGCTGATGTACAAAACAAGAGTATCCTTGGTAGCACAGGTGAAGCAGTTCTTCCCCCTCTAGTCAGCACTGACATGGCCTTAGTTGGAATCTTACACCCAGCTTTGGGCATCACATTTCTAGAAAGATATGAAGCAACTGGATAGAGTCCAAGGAAGGGGAAAGAAAGAAAAGAAAAAAAAAAAAGAAAAAAGACTGGAGGTCTAGAAAACATGACGTATGAGGAAAGATTGAAAGAACTGGGTTTGTTTAGTCTGAAGAAAAAGAAGACTAAAAAGAGACATGATAGCAGCCTTCAGATCTATAAAAGGTTGTTACAAGAAAGAAAAACTACTTTCCACATATACTCCGGATAGAACTAGAAACAGCAAGCTAAGATAGCAGCAAAGCATGTTTTTTCTAATGTCTAACTGACACAAAAATTAAACACCTGAAAGACTGCCACTAGGGGCTGTGGAATCATTAAAGGTTTTTAAGAACAAACATGCCTGGAACCAGCCAGGTATAAAAGGTTTTCACAGGACTGCTGAATGGACCATATGACTCCCCGAGGTCTTATTCAACAGTTTGATTCTGTGTTGTAGGCATAAAACTTAATTCCTTGATTGCTATTTGTGACCACCTGTTGGGTTTAGAATGACTAGTCTCTTTATCTTAAAAGAAAAACTGTTCCTCCTAGGAAGACAAGAAATGCTCTGTAGAAAATGCAAGAACCACTGACATTCCCCCAGACTGTCTTTTCCAAACCACAATACAACAGGAGACAAGCATTGCCACTCATTACAGATGAGGAACAAGCTGTAGAATTGAACCAGGAATGTGGTACGTTTCTGTTTTTGGTATGGTTTACTCATAAACATGGTTTTCCTCTCATGTATAAGATTTACTCTGTGAGAGGCCTGGCAAGAAAAGATGCAAGAAATGAAAAAAAGGAGAGATGATGAAAGCGAAGTTAAGGCCAAAACAAAAAGTGACATCACCTACTAAACTAAGTGAAGCAAGTCTTATTGGGCAAATGAAGCTTGATAACTAGCTAATTAGTTTTAGTCATTCTGAATATTGCCAAGCACTAATTTACTGGCCAATATATTCACCAGGGCAAATGACTGTAGAAGGTGGCCGCTGCTCCCCTCCTCATGCCATACCTCCACAACTACACTCAGATGCAACAAAGCTCTTTCTGCTGAAAATCTGCTATTAAGGTGCTTTGCATTTTGTGGGGTCCCGAGCTTGTGGAAATGGCTTCTTCATCACATATGGAATAGGCTACAGATGTTAGTCCACAGGGTATGCTATAAGGCACCTTTCCTCTCCCAGGTCTTCAGAGGATTGGAGCAAATGATTACGAAGCTGAAAGTCAGGAGACCAGACAGATGCCCTTAAAACGTTATGTACACTGACAGACAGGGTTATGAAAAAGAAAGACAATGTAATGCATCACAGGTTTCCCAGACAGGGATATTTCACAGTGGTTTGGTTGAAGGTGGCATTTGGTATTTCTTAATGTTTTCTTAAATAAATTAACTCAAATTAGATCTTAGCTAGGATCCTAGAGGCTTTATTTATTTAAAGATCCTAAAAAGGGAATTATTCATGGTCCAAATTTTTTGCTCAAAGCAACTTCCAGCAATGTAAAATTTCTCTAAAAGAAAAGTTAGGACAAACTTCCATGGTGTTTTGGAACTAGATAAAAATCCATGCCCTCTTTCTACAGTTCAGTAAATAATGTAGTTTGGGTTTGAAGTTGTGCCTTATTTTGCCTCTTCCTGTATTTCTAGACAAAAATATTTCCTTTATTCATTACTGTTTGGTTTTTGGTTTGGGGGGTTTTTTTTGACCACTGCAAAAATAGGCAATTTGGTTTTGGCCTCTTGTTTATAGAGCAAGTGGCCAGTGTAATGCAAAGAGCTGACATATTAGCCTGCCCTCCTTTAACTTGGGGCATGTCACTGAATACAGCATTTAAATGGATATGTCAAAAAGTGCCAAGAAGAGGAAACAGAAGACGAGTGTGGGGAAAAAACCCACAACAGCTCACTCCTATTGCAGAATGTCAGAGGAGCAGACAAGAGTCATGCATCACCCAAGGAACAGGGACAGCTCTGCACAGGCAAGCGGACGGCAACACAGCACACTGGTGACCATCTGGGCCAAGATGCTAAGGAATGAGACAGGGTCATATGCAGAATTTGCCAAAGAAAGAAACTGAGGTGATTTCAAAAGGCAAGTTTGACAAGTTGTTGTGAACATTCAGAATACATCTGGTCTCTTACAGTGCACTAGATGAGACACATTACTTATCCCTCACCCCCATCCCTCTGAGCCCAAGGAGGTTTACCAATATTTGGATGCTTTAGAAGTCGGCAGATTCGAGCTTCACGTTCCAGTTTCTGGTGATCTGAAAGAGAGTAAGAAACAAGGTGTTAAGCACCACAACTGTGAACTAAGCTCTTGTTCGTATTCAACAGAGAATGGAACACAGTGACCCAGCAGACATCCAGAGGGCTAGAAATTGCTGGAACATGACTGCCTCCCAAAACCTGACAGCCGTTTCAGGCAAGGGCTATGCAGCCGAGGCTGCAGGAGGACCTCCACTCCTGCTACAGAGCTAGCACTAAACTGATATTCCCTCCTTGGATTCAAAGTGAGTAGCAGCAGAGTCAAAGACACCGCTCTTCCATCAGCCCCACAAACATGCAGAGCCACTTCCAGTGATACTCCTTCCAAAACTTACCCCCTTCTCCAAGGCTGGAGAGGAGGAGGAAAAGTCTCTGAAGAAGTAGCCCATATGAAATGGGAAAAGGACCTGCTTCCACTCCAGAGAAACAACTGGGGAAGAAGGGCAGAGTAGGAGGGAGAAATGCACAGCTCCTGCTAGTGCACAGCCACCACATGAAGCAGGGAACTCTGCCAGCTCCAGTGAACTGTAAAGGTAACCATACTTCAGTACCCATGGATGGACTCGCTGGTGAAATGCTGATCAAGCATTTCGAGATCTCCAGGCGAGAAGTTCTGCCCAAATGCTAAGTGTGCTTATTCCAGCCCAAAGGCAACAACGGTTCAAGCACAACTGTCATCTGGATTAAAGAAAAAAATATCAAGGAAAGTAAAAAATGGTTTCTCCTCCCTAGAAATGTAACAACCATGAGTTCAAGGAAAGGAGAGGGAGATAGAGCAACTCTGCCCATCTTAGCCAAGAAGCAGGGGGCATTTTAGCCACTGAGGCTCAGACAGGGGATTTTTCACTACAGCAAGGATTGAGTCCTGAATTTTCACTCCAAAGCCCCCATCCTCTCAAGTGAAAAGCTCACACCAGACAAGGATCCGAGGGAGGCAAATCTTTTAGGCAGCCCTTGCAGCTGCTAAACTCCAGACTTTTGGGGATGCAGTTGCCTAGAAAGAGGCAAGAAACAAGGACTGCCTGTCCTCCCCAGTCCAGCCATCAAAAGAACATAGCAAGGGGAAGTAGCAGTCCCTACCCAAGCACACAGGCTTGAAAACACACCTTCTCTGCATCCCCTGTGACACACAAGCCTTCTCCACATGAGTAAGCAGGACCCTTGGCTGGTTGGGCTACTCAGCAGATCACTGGTAGGAATGCCACATCCTCAGATTTATAGGAAACCTGCTAGAGACCCACTTCAACAAAGCCACACTGCACTGCTCTGCCTGAGAACAGCTCCATGGTCTCTGCATGGTCTTCCCTTCCCTTTGTAAAGGAAGGCTTTGGGCAACTGTTCCTTATGAGCAGAAGACAGAAACCAAGCCAGATCTCAGCTCAGAACACTCTTCTCTCCCAGACTGGGAATAGCAGCTCAGGGCACTGCAGGCTTTCTGTCTTCTTTCCCACAGCTGAACTGTAGAAAATGTCCCAATTAACACTTTATAGGACTGAGATGTGCTTACATCCTCATCTGCTACTGTTCAGGGATGGGGGAAGGTAAATTACTCCTTTCATCTCTCCTTCCTTCTCAGTCGTGGAAATTATTGTTGTTGCATGTATTTTACAGTTCTCTGCCAGAACCACTCTCCAATAAAGTAGCAGGCAGCAAGAAAGCCTGGAGAGCTTCCACGCGCCTGAGGCCTTGGTGCAGTGCAAGCGCTTTCTCACCTGCATTGCTGGGAAGTGGTGGGGGTGTCTCGTCTTCCCCTTTAGCAACATCTCTCACAAATGAAGTTTTGCAAAACACAGTTGCAAGGTAACAGACTGTGCTGCATACTCTGCACTCAGGCCAGATTCTCACAGCAGGACAACAGTTTAAGATAAACTATCCATAGCCCACTTGCACGCCTGGGTCTTGCAAATTCCCCACTTACCCTCCCAGCTCTACTTGGAACTCCTACAGAAGGGGATCCTTCATCCACCCAGATCACGTTGCCCTCATGTGCAGTTACGCTTGCTGAGAGTCTGTTCCCAAGTGCAAGGACACAGGGAAGCAGACAGCAAAAACAGCTGAGCAAAGGGGAAGGAGAGGTAAGAGCTCACCACGTGCTGCTCAGCCACTGAGTCCTGACAGCCAGGACAGACAGCTGACAGGAGCAAGGCTCAAACAAAATGACATAACCATCAAAATGCCATGGGAGATGTAAATCAAGAGCAATTGCTCCCCTGAAATCCTACACCATCGTGCAGAGGGAGGGGAGCAGGCAGCGCAGCTAGTGATCATGGGCAGCAGCCACTCCAGAACTTGTGACAAGAGGTCATCACCCCACAGCCCATCCCGCCAGCACGACACAGCCTGGCTGGAGACCAGAGGAGGAGTGTAGCGCTCCGGTCACAAGGTACAGGAAACTATTTCTGGTCAGGGGGAAAGCATACCACACTCTCCTGTCTCCAGGGCAACAAAACAGGCAAAGTCAAGCACAACTTGCAGAGAGAAAGCGCACTCCAGCCCCAGGAGCAACAGCCCACAGCAGCCAGGCCGCAACTGAGAGCGGTGAAAGGTCAGGCTGGGCGGGTTTCCTGCTGCAGGTCCTGGAGGATCATGGATCCCCTTCCTGCAGGATCACCTATCCCGTTGCAGGTGGCACCAGAACACAGCCCAACCTGTGACTTGAAAAGAGCCCCCCCAGCCCCCAAAGAGAGCCCCTTTTTAATTTTTCTTCATCGCCCAGCAGGCTTTGGCACAGTGTAGGCATTAGACTCTTGTTCCAGGGATCAGCAGCAGAGTCGATTTGGTACTCGTGGGGAACAATCCAGTACCTAAACGTGCAAGGAATAAACACGGAGCTGCAATTTTTCTACCTTTCTTTGGTCTAACAACGGTTATTCACAGTAGGAGACAGAAAAAACAAAACTCTGTAAGTCCAGCAGAGCAGTCAAAGGCAGGGCTTTAACACTTCTCTTATACAAGGTCTCACCAAACCATAAAAATGCACGATGAAAAGATGACATGGGTTCAGATCTCTGCCTTACTGAGAGCTTGCAAAGCAAATAATTTCCTCTCCCTCTGCCCAAAAGATCAAACTTACTTCTGCAAGCCATTTGTGGAGTGAAGGAGTTTATTCTTAACGCACAATGGAAGTACACCTTGTAGCTAACAGAAACACAGTGACACATCTGACCTACTTTACAGGATCCCAGGCCTGCGACATTGTGAAAGGTGGGAAATAAGCCTAAAGTATGAAATTCAACCAGCAATTTCCATAACTTGCCTAAAACACAGTATATCCTTTAGAAAACACAAGGGTTCACATTCAAGACTTCAAGAGATAAATAAAGCCATACACCCACAGAAGTTACTCCAAATGTCAGTTATCCTTCCTGTTAAAATCTAGTACTGCCATTCCAAGTCTGAATTCATCTACCTCCTGCTTCCAAATATTGGATTTCATTAAGCTATTTTCCTGCTATGTTACAGAGCTGTCTAGCCTTGAACAATAGCTGATGCTTAAAACTTAAGTACAGGATATTACAAACACTCATCTAATATTCATTTACTGTTTTCCAGCCAAAAAAATAGAATCTTGCTATTGGACAATTCTTCTATCTACAGTCTGAAGCAATGAGTATCTACACAGACAGAAAAGTGTGGTCTATGTAGTTCTTTTGCAGCAAAACTTAAAATGTAAATGCTTAAGGAGATGGTGCTTAAAAACTTGATATACAGACTAAGGCGTGAATATCTATTTCTCTTCATTACTCCTTTAGATGATATGATTTCTGCATCTTGGTTCAGCATGTGAGACTACACTTAACCCAAGTACCTTTAACATTATTGCTCTGCAAATACTGCGCTAAGTGTCATTCCAACAATGTTAATACTGGGCTTTTCAGAATATACCTGATAACAAACTGCCTGTTCAGAAAACTGGGATTTCTTTGGGTTGGGCTTTGATTTGTCTAGGGATTTACTTTAATAGAAAACAAGAATCATTGTGTTACCATCATCTATGAAAGTTAAGGACCTGCAAAAATTAAACTGCTTCATTTTGTACAAACATGCAGTCCGTTCACTGGGACAGGACTGCTCGTGTACAATGGACAGAAGTGGCCATGCACAATTAATAACATCACAGCTGTAAGAAGCTCTAACTGAGCAGGTTAAAACAAAACCAACCCTGCCTGAGTACAGAAGACAGCAGACCAAAACCATGATACTTTGGCCTGTGTCCTAAATGCATCAAACTTCAGCAGATAAACAGCATAACATGATGTAAAAGAAAGGTGTACCCAACAAAAATAAAAAAACAAAATGCGGACAGCTTTTCTTCATGAAAACCTGGCGATCTCCAGCAGGGTAGGGAATATGACTAGTTTTATACTGATGTGCATTTCTCACTCTTTTCTAAGAAAATCCTTTCATTGTCTGACCACTTCAGTCTGTTACCTGAAAGATGCAGTGGCAGAGATGGATAAATAACACAAAACCCAACTTCTGGGCTCCATTCTTCTCCAGGGAATCAGTTCCCGGTTTTCCACTCTAGCCACTACACACACAGCTGCCTCGCAGGTTTCTCCTCACCAGGTCCTTCTCCTCCAAGGGTACCCGAGGCCTGGAGGAGAACATTTTCAGACACACAGACAGGGCACAGGACATCTAGAAATCCCAGTAGTCTAGAGCTGTCAGGTGAGAACATTTCCATAACAACGACAAAAAGAAGATGAAGAAAAAGGTCACTGTGCCTATCAGCCTGGTAGGAAGCTGTGCTGAGAAGGGGCTCCCAGGAAAGCACAGGGAGACCTGTCTGCATGGAGCTGAGGTATGCTTGCAAAAGGCAGAGTCTGGGGAAAGACACCTGCAACAACCCCAAAAAGAAAATCAGTCCCAAGCAAGCAGGGTGAGGGCCAAACTTGAGCCAGGGAGCAGGAGAAGACGGTGGGTGTCAGGTGCCGACACTGCCACCTTGCACAGGCAGCACAGCACAAAACCCTCCCGGCTTTGGACATAGCTACAATGCCCTGACTCCCGCTCCTGAGAGACATGGAGAGGGGTTTTGTTTCAGCTGCAGGTAGCTGCCACACAAACATGCTTTCCAGCCAGAGCGTTGCCACAAGCTCCTCAAAGGACCAGTGACCAGGGAGATTGAAAGAGATGTGCCCTTTGCACCCCATCCCCTCCACCTGCCCAAGGAACACTGACATTTATTGCTCTAGGAACCAATGTCAGCAAAACCAAACCCATTTCAGGTAGTTCCTTCTCCTGGCAAGCAGAAGATAGCATTAAAAACTAATTGAAAGAGTGGACAAAACAGTTATTGAAATAAATCAAACCAAGATTCATCAGTGAAAGTGATTAATTTCATACCTACCAGAACACAGGGTGGAAAAGTTAATTCTACCACACTTTCTTCAACAAGCCTTAGAAACAGCACCGTTTTGAAACAGTTCCACATGCAAAGGAGCACATCCACTGCAGCGTTTACTGGCTTACTTTACCAAACTACAGCTATACTGAGGTCCTGTGGCTAAAGCTCGCTCTTTAGTTAGTACACCTGCCTTAAGAAGAAAAAAAAAAAAAAAAAAAAAGGTGCAGGTGCAACTTTTAGCAGCCTAAAAGTTTAGCCACCCCAACAGGAAGGCAGATTCTTTCCTAAATGCGGTAAAAATAAGCAGCAACAAAACTAACGCTTAGTTGTGAATCATCTCTGTTTGATGAGAAACTGTGTCATGAAGAAAAAACCCTTGATCCTCCCTTTACCAATACTTAATCTTCCTGCTTTCAACTGGAATACACAATCCGGCTGCTCAATACTACAGTCCACCTGTCTTCATCCTGCACTAGGACCATGCTCTATCATTGCTGTTAAAGGAGGCTTGAAGCTATCATTCCTGTGGGAACACATTCTAAATTACATTTCTGAGAATGGGAAGAGTCCGGAAGAGGAATCAAACCCAAAGCAATAAATTTAGTTTGATTGCTGTCATCATGCCAATTACGGGAGATAGTCAATTGGTGCCAGCTGCTAAGAGATTATTGGAGTTGCTTCGAGACAGAAATCGAATTTGCATCAAATACATTTTGTAGTGTGAGACTAGTCTGAGCCTTCAGGTTCCTTCATGCTCTTCTTTGCTTGTTTAAATTTAAACTTCCTCTCCAAAGATATTCCCAGCAAAAGACAGCCAGCTCCCTCATCCCACACTTCAAGCCACAGACTTTGCCCCGTATTCTTTTATTTTTCCAACAAGACTGTGCTACAGAACAGCTGAGATCTCTCAGCATTTGCAGTAGGGTGGCAGAGGACAGTATGCCATGCCACACCACCACTTTAAACATGAATACCAGCAAGTCTCAGATCACCACCATTTCCCCTTCTGCAGAAGTTAGTAGAAACAAACAAAAAATCATCCTAGGCCTTAAGAATGACTGGGGCCCCTGTAGATACAGTATATCCTTTCTGACAAGAGCTAACAGCAGATGCCTAAAGAAAAATAGAAAGAAATTAAGCATATAACAACACTTCCCAAATGCTCTTCCTCCCTCCCTCCAGCTACTTGCAGCTAAGGACTTTGACATTTCCATTTCAGTGTTTCTGCATTGCCATTTCAAAGACCAGCCAAAATTAACAGCGTACTACCCCCATTGCAGGCGACATTTCTGAAAGTCAAAGTCTATTTTCCAGCCTCCCAGTGCAGAACGACCCCAGTGGCACGATGTCCCAAGTGCGAAGGCAGAGGGGCACCCATCCCCTACCACCACCACCAGCATCTCTGCTGCAGCAACTGCGCAAGAGTCATAAAGTCACCTAGGGGAAGACATGGCTGGAGCGAGCAAGTGAAGATGAAACAGCGAAACTCCACTTTTCTTACCCAGTGAAAGCTAGAGACACAAGACCGTGGTGAAATCCTCATCACTTGCCTTCAGCTACTGACAGAGGAGGAGGTTCAAGTGCCAATAGGACATAATAAACAAATACAAGACTTCTTTCAAGAAATGCCGTAGATGTACTTTCTGACAAAGCCTTTCCTCTAGCAAAACCACTAATGTTATTACTTTGTAACAGCCTTTTCCCATGCTCTCCCAACCTCCCAGAAACAAACAACTCCTCACATAAAAGTGTAATACTACCCCTAAAAGTACATACATACATGGATCTTAAAGACAGCCAGAAAGCTCACACATTCAGTAACAAGCTGTGTTTCTACACACTAGTATCTGTGATCCCCTTGGTATTACTGTACTGGAAACACAAACCAAACAAAATAAAAGGAATGAACTACAGAAACTTAGAACAGAGTTTCCACTTTTTTGTTCAAGTAATGCAGAAATTATACTATCAACACCACAGAGTAGAAGTCAAGATGGTTTAAATAATTATATTTGCATCTCTGACGAGCACCCTGAAGAACAGGCCAGGGAAATTTATTCTCTTTTCCAGTATTTCATTACCTTGTACTTACTTTCCAAAGATAATCTAAATGAAGGCAGATATGAACAGGTGTACAACAGTGGCAAAAGGAAATAAGGTATTAAAAATACCTAAAAGGGGTGGATCTTTTAAAAAAAAGTCATAGTGTGCACCTTTGCCATTGCAGTTTCTATGCTCGGTGTCATTCAAAGCTGCCTTTTCTTTTCACATGCACATTTTTCATATCAGCAAACAACTTGTCCAATATTTTTCTTCCTGGTAAAGGAAGGAGAATTCCTGTCCTCTTGTTTTCAGCAGGAATGCATACCCTGAGTATTACCTATTGTACACATTATAAAGCAAAAGAAAAGCAACCTGATGTGCACAGTAAGAGGAAGCACAGAGCTTGGGTTCTCACGGACACCAGCAACTTTCCAGGAACTTCAAGAGTCAAAGGAGGTCAAATTACTGAATCAGCGCAGGCTCACAGCTATAGGTGAGAGTCATCTCTGTCACAATTTACGATGTGAACACACGGGGGTTAAGTGTACTCAAGCCTGACATGCCATTCCTTGCCTAAAAAGGCACAGATAAAGCCAGATTAAGTGTTTTCTTTCTCTCATATAGAGCTCCCACCATTCAGCTTAGGTTCTTGCCTACAGCAGATCCCACAGTTTGACCAAAGCCAGCACTGCAAAGCAACATGAAGTCTGAATGCATGTCCATGCGCCAGTATATAGAAAGGAAAAGAGCAAGCACCGCAGCCATCCACTCTAGGCATAGTCCTTGGCTTAAAATTTGAGATGAATTCAGAATCTGGGCAAAGAACCTCCTTCCAAGCTTGCTACAGCACCCAGTGCAGGATTTTGTAAACCCCTTGATAAGACATCCCTCCACAGCATTTGCTGTGCCCTCCCCACCTGACCCGTCCTTCCCCACAAGCCACAGGCCCCCAGAGCCCCTGATCTTCAGGCTGTTTTGAAAGCTGTTCCCAGTCTTATTCAGCCAAAAGCAATGGGCCAAATAGAGCCCAGTGGATTCAGCCTGAAGCCTCAGTGTCAGTGCAACCACTGAAAATGAGCCAGCACCACATCTGCA
Source organism: Buteo buteo (assembly GCF_964188355.1). Classification (NCBI taxonomy): domain Eukaryota; kingdom Metazoa; phylum Chordata; class Aves; order Accipitriformes; family Accipitridae; genus Buteo; species Buteo buteo. The sequence continues at coordinate 45,061,444 of NC_134174.1, read as the reverse complement.
TTAGAAGGGTGGAGGCTATCTGCCTACAGAACAACTAACACAGGCACAATTCAGGCCCTAGTCGAAGTCTTCGATAAGCTCTGGCCTAACACACATGCCATCCCCTCACGTACAAGCCCTGCTTCTGGTCCACCTCTCCTTTTGGGGCACATCAATTCCTTGCTGGCAAGATAATGTCTCTTCATCTCCCCGGTCATCCTTCCCATGTTGCCAGTGGGATATAAAAGGCCTGTGCCAACTCTGCTTTATTCTGTGTTTGCTTTTCCCATCAACCAGTTACTTCATTTACTAAAAACCAATGAAGAATTTCCAAGAGCTTCTGATTTGAATTACATTCCCCCTCTTTTTTCCTGCTAGCCATCAGCTTATTTCATGCCACCCTGATGGAAGAAAGTCATAGAGGGAAACATCCCTTCCAGGTTCGGTGGTGAATAGGTGGGAAGGAAACGCTTCACTACTGAGGTTACCTTCCAAACTGTGTGCCAGGTTAACACCTATGGCCACAGAAGTCAGTACCTACCGTCTGCTGCAATAATCAAGAATTCTACCAATTGACCATTAAACTACCCACCAATTCACCTGCTCCATTGGCTACTGCAGAGTGCCATTTCTTGCTTCTACAAGACTTCTTCCTTGCTCAGGGTGGGATGAAAAACAAGGAAAGACAGCACTGCAGTGAGAGGTACTGGGAACTATTCCTGCAGCAGTGCATTGTAGCTCCCCTCTGAAGCAATACATCCTCCAGCTGACAACAACAAAAACGCAGCCACCTTCCTCCTGACCTGAAGCAATGGAGATCACTAACCACAAACACTGACAGGCAGATGTAAGCACAGCAAAGAGCAGGAATTCTTCTATCTCATTTTATCTGCTGTGGCGAGGAGGCGTTAACTGCACCCGCCACAGTCCTGACACAGGAAGAAATGTGTTGTAATTGTACTCCCCCTAAGAATGATGCAACTGCCGTGCTGTCCAGCTTGGTGGGCCATTGGCTTGAAGGCCTCCACCAGGTTTGTGATGAACATAACAGTGTATTTTAGCTCTCCTTGGGCATATTGGGTCAGTCTAGTTTCAAAAGCTTAAGAGAGCCTACAGCCCAGAGAAAGGAAGAACTGTGGGATGCAAACACAACTAGCAAAAGGAATAAAGTTTTCAAACTAGAAGATGCTAAGCTCCGCAGCTTTGAATGGCCAAACGACTTCCATTTTCTCGCACCAAAACAGCAAAATTTAGCACAACCCTCTGTCACCGACCCTTCAGACCTCATATCATGTAAGAAGACTTTCAGTTCAGAGCACTTGTCTAGTCTAACTCTCAAAACACAGCCCCCCATACCACCTGCACCCCACCCCTCCCTGCGCCAGAGCCCTCCCCCTTCCTTCCCCCCCCCACCTCCTTCCCCCGGTAGGGCTGCGGTTCAGCATGTTCCCCTCCATTTTGCCTCCTGCAGCTCGCGCTTTCCTCTGCAGCCCCACATCCTGCAGCACACGCTCCCCCAAGCCCATGTCCCTCAGCATGGCATCCCCCCAGCTTCCTGCAACTCAGCAGGGAGACATACCCCTTCCCTTCCCTGGCAGCCCTCCACTGCACACAGGGCAGTCCCAGTGCAGCCCTCCCATCCCTTGTTTTCCATCTGCAATGGCACCTTTTTTTTTTTTTTTCCCAAACTGCATTTTACAAGTAAATCACGTGCTCAGCTGCTAGTTTGGGTGCAGAGCCAAGAAACCAGTGCAAGGGGGAGGGGAGCTGATGTAGTTTTTGTTTCATGTGACCAGCTTACCAGCAACTTCACTGAGACCAAGAACACAATCTCTCCCCACACTCCTCCTTCACCACCAACCCCTTACCCCAGATGCTCTCACAGCAAAGGTGCAGAGCAAATGCACAACATAAGGGTCTGGCATCTCATTTGACTACAGCCAAGGCTGAAGTCAGAGAAGAGTTGAGACACCAGCCTCACACCCCAGCTGATCATCCAAAGGCTTACATGCAAGGAGCTGATCTTTCCTATAAAACAGCAATTGGTCATGGAAAACTAGTGGCAGGAAAAATTAAAAAATACAGTATTAAAGGTAGGGCAGAGGGGAGGAACATGCTCTGCTGCTCCACAGGTGTTGGGATGGTTCCTCCTACACCACTGGAAGCATGAGATCCCCAAGAAATGCTGCAGCGCAAATGACATCTGATGTCCTGACATGGCAACTTGAGAGTCCATCTGCATCTCTGAGCACGAGTTCTGGGGCAGTGTTACAGACAGCATGCTATGGTGTCCCATGTAGAGAAAGGTAGAAGTTGTGGGTTAGGGGATTAAGAGGCAGAAGGCTGCAGGTACAATGCTAGCTTCCACACACATGCAACTACATTTCTTTGGTTAGAATGCTGGGGGGTGGGGGGGAGTGTTTCAGATCTAAGAGGCTGGCTGTAGAACATGTGTTTAAAGAAACATCATCCCAACATGCTCTTGCAGAGGTTAAGAAGGGACAAGTGATTTTTGAAATAAACATGCAGTCTAAATTTTAGAGGGATTCCACACACTTTCTGCAATGAGATGGGCAGTACAATATGCACGGCAGTGTCTCTTAGCTCACACTAAGAGCTGTGTGATAATGTTTTTCTTGGGTGCCCTTTGCAGAGCTCTTTTTAACTGTCCCTAGACCTGCAGGCCACAAGCAGAGATTTTGGGAAAATAGAAGTTCTGGCAAATTTCTAGAAGACAGATACTTAAAGGGGGGGGGGGAGATGTTAGAAAACAAACAAAAAATCCCCATAGAAGAACAACTACTTCCATAGCATCTTTTGTTGGAGAATCTCTAGGAGTGTAACAAACATTTACTATGCAGCCTGAAAACCCCTGAAGCACAAGGGGTTTTTTCCTGTCTTTAAAGAGATGGAGGAGAAAAGTAGAGGTACTGAAACCAGAGACCATGTCAGTGACAAATCTGTGAACAAACTCAGATCTTTGGAATTTGAGCCTCACTACCATGTTTTTCAACTTTCTGCAGGAAGACAAATGAAGATAGAAACAATGCAGTTCAATTTTAATGGATTTTGAGTAGTCTCTCAAAGCAAAAACTGATTGGGGCAGCACTAGCACTGCTGCGATACCTCACCGTATCTCACGCTGTGAAGCACAAAATCCTACCTCAATGCTATACGAGGACCTAATGGATTTTTATCATAAGGTCCAGTGTTCAGAAGTGAAAAAAAAAATAAAATTAAAAAACAACATTTAGCCTGTTAGGGTGGAACTGCCACCTGACAAAGCCTGTGTTGCACTTGACAAGAGCACAGCCTGTAAACAGCTTCCTTCATGTGGAAGCTCCAGATCTGGCCTGTCTGGTGAGCACAACAGCTTGAAAGTAGTCACCCTGCCCCGTCACCATGCCTGCTTTCAGATTTCCAGGGAAAGAAGCACTTGACTTGCATCTTTTCCAAAAAAGCAGCTGTTATGCTACAGTTTTGATTTATTCTCTGGCTAAGTTTATTTCTTGTTTTGATGAATGTTTAATGCTCCTGGCTAGATCAGTTTAGACCCTGTTTGCCTGGGAGCATTTAATGCTGCTACATTACTGTAATACTAACTTTAAGGCCATCTACAGCTTTTTTCCTTCCCACAAGTCTTCTGCTGTTGTCTGGATCTAAATTATGTGGTGCATTTTGGCACTGAATTCCACAGCACCATATCAAGATGACAGACACTTACTGAATCTCAAGAGATGGCCAGATTTGCTGATTAACAGACAACATACCCAGAACAGCAATCTTTACTGATTAAGTCCACCTCATATACTGTTCAGCAAAGAAAGACTGAGGATGAGGGATTGAAATTGTAGGTGTTATGTTATCTCAAAGCATGCAGATCTGTAAATTGCTGCCTATCCCAAGCAAAAAATGAGAGGGAGGTGTGTCAGAAGGAGAAAGAAAATGCAGAGAAACCACTATTAAAGCACTAACACTAATATCTACAAAGCAACTTTCTGCGTTGAGACTGGGTTTTAATGGGGTGGCGGTTACGAAGTCGAGCCAACATGTCTTAAGACTAAACCCTCCTTTTTCTAAGGAACACACAAATTAGTAATAGTGGCAGAGAAAGCTTCTCCCACACTACCCACCAGACAGCCTTAGCTCTGACTTAAAAGAAGCACTTCCACCCTACAAACGTTACTTTGGCACAGACAAGTTGAAACTCAAACCAAAAAAAATACAGCAGAGTATGGTCTCTTATGGCCGGTGCCTGAGAAGCCTCTGCAGTCCCATAAGAGCTCCGTGGAGCACAAAGGTGGGATCCAGACTGCAGCACCCCTTGTTAAAAGAGGCTCCCCAACAGCCACCATTCCCAGCAGACAGCATCGTAAAAAAAAAGTCTCCTTATGCTTCCTCTTTTGCCATCTCTACCTGGACAGCTGGTCTAGCCACATGAGACTTGGGACCCTGCTCATCCTATCACCAAAACTGCTATCTCCATTTCAAGGTGAATGCTAGCAAAAGTGATCCCTACCCCTTCCTCAGCCTCTCTCCTCTTCTTCAGTTCTTCTGTCAAGCAGTGTATCCAAATACTGCAGTCCTTCAGCACAGCAGGCAGAGGACAACTACAGGTGTCTGAATACAGTGTATTGTGAAGATACTGCTGCAGCCCCAGCATAGAAGTACATACTTCACACAGCTCACCAGAAAGCTGAGGAACAGAAGAAAACAGAAGTACAGCCCTTGACCTTAAATAAATAAATAAATAAATAAATAAAATATATATTAAAAAAAAAAAAAAAATACTCATCTGTGCTGTCTGACTGGGCTCTGCAGCAAAAAGAGGTTCCCAGGTCCTGCAACCCTGCAGGGGAAGGGGACAGTGGCAGGGCAGGCAGCACTGTTCAGGGCTTAGGAACAGCGAGTCTCCCAAGCTGCTTATATCCAACACAGCCAGGATCTGAAGCGACAGCACCCAGTGGGCAGGAAGGCCTAGAAAGCATGTCCTCTAGGCCCTAGTAAATGCAAGCATAAAATGTGCTTCTAAAAGAAAAACATTAATGACACTTGTAGCCAGGAACACAGACAGGAGACAGAGATGACTAAAGAAGTGTCCAGAGGGAAGCCAAAGCCACAAGAAAAAGTATGGAGCATGGGAAGGACAGAGCACCCACCAATAAGAGCAGCGCAAGGGAAATGTGATCACGTGAGAAGAGAAAGCCCAGCTCAGAGATGAAACTCATTGGCCTTGGTGAAAGGGAGCAAAGGACAGCACAGTGGCTGCCCAGGGCAGGCTGTTCTCCTTCATGGACCATAACCCTCAGCAGCAGCCTGGAGCATTACTGACCATGTCACCCACAGTTCAACAGAAAATAAGCCTGGTAATCTCTGATGAGTCTACCAAGAGCTGTGATCACAAAGTAAACAGTTTTCCATTTTACAATTATTTAAAGAATTTTCTGTACTTCACACTGTCCCCACATTCGTTCTTCTACCACACCATGAAATGTGTGGAGCAAAGCCACCAGACCCTCCAGTCACCACCGCCAAGGTGGCGCCCGGAGAGAGCATTCAGCCTAACAACATCATCCACCATACAAAACAGTGACCATGCTGTTGGCTGATCAGCTTAGGAAGTTTCTGCCTCCAGCCCATCTGCTTGTCCTCACCTCCTCAGCCGAGTCCAGTGCCACGTCAGCTGTTTGGGTGGCAGCCCTATGACCAGGGAAGGAGAAGAGAGGCAGAAAAGGCAATTTTAAATCTTCTCTCAAGTCAGTTAAGCTTCCAAGGCAGTTGATAAAATTAACAACCTTAATAGAAACTGCCCACTGCAAACAGCAACCAAATAAAGCTGCTAGTTCCCAAATGGCTGATGACCAAGCCACAGCTGCGACAGGGGGAGGAGAGGGGGAGAGTGCGCATAAATCCTTGAGTGAGTCACTCACTGCCTGCATCCCTGCTGGCCTAGATAAATGCTGCTGCCAGTCGATGATGGGTGCCACAAACCAACTCTTAAGCCCACAGCATCCCTGCTGCTCATATCCTGGCTGGCAGAGAGCCTGCACTGAACAATGCAATCTCTGTGCAAGTGTGCAAGCAGGAGAGGTAATCACAATGGCCATTAGGTCTCTGAAGTTCCTGTATGGCTCCAATAGACTTTTATGTCTCTTCTTGTCCTTGCTCCTGCTTTCAGAAGTCTTCCCTCAAGGGCTGGGATCTCAGGCAGGTAAGGGTGAAATATAAAGCTCCTCCTTTCAGATGAGAAAAGGTTGAGAAAAAAGTGAAAGCTAATAGATAATAAAATCAAAATAGTGATGAAGACACCATGTAGGAAGTTGCTCCTCATCCCTGTACTGGCATTAGTTTGTTTAGAGTGCTGGCTGCTCACTTGTACCATCTGAGCAATGAGTTCTGATGGATCACATCAGGGCTACTTTACCTCAATGCTGAAGTTCAGGAAGAAGGCAGCAGTAAGTCTGCTAACTACGAAAGCACAAAATTCATAGGAATTATGAGCAAATCATATCAAGTCTAAATCACATGTGTAACATCTTCCCTACAGATGCACCGAGGATAGGGAACTGGTTTAAAATGGACACTCCAGCTAGTTAGATCTCTGCAACACAAAAGAAAGCCTCAAGTGCTGTAATACTGAGGCACCACAGCTGCAAATCCTGCAGTAATGTAATTCAGTGTTTTAAGAATGGAGGGTTTTAATTAAGTCCTGTAGTGCCTAATGCAATCCCTACGGGAGAGCCATTAAAGTTCTAACTATCCTCACCCATTGAGTACGTGACAGATTTCTTTTCCCCAGTTTCATAAGTGTACAAACACACCAGAAGGAATGGGGAGAGAAAAGGAAAAGAACCTTGAAGGAACAGAGAGAGTCTTCATTTTCTACATCTGCAACACTGGTGTACACACTGGATTTCAGCACGATAGTCACAACAAGAAGAAAGGGTCAGGCCACAAACTCTAAGTTTCAGGCTAACGATGTTAAATTTTGCAATTTGTAAATTCCACCTTCTGTGTCACACAGCTCTGAAAACTTCCCTGATGACTCGTGGTTGTGAAACGACAAAACACACAGGACCCTGGGTAAAACACGGTTGTTCTCACAGTTATAATTGCCTGAGATAGCACTGGCTTCTCCTCCAAACCATTATCATAAGTAGCTCAGGGAATGCAAAGAAATAAAAGAACAGCTTATCCTTTGCCTAGTCCACCTATTTCTCTGGCCTGAAGATGTGTCTTACAGTGGTTTTCCCACTCCCTACCACAAAAACCCCATCGTTTAAGATGCACCTGCAAAGCTTCCTCATCTGTAACTTTTAAGACCTGAGATGGAAGGATTACAACGTTGTCACACATGGTTAAAAGCAAGGAATATGCACAGAAGAGAGAGCACCACAAGGCAGAAAGATGCTGCATAAGGCACCTGTCTCAACCAAGAGTATGGTAACAGCAAATCCTACCAAGTATATGTACATTCAATAGCTTCATAAAGGGTCACTGATATAACTAAATATCGAGGAAATGTCAACAGTTTAAACTACTTGTGCAGTCTTTCTACAGCACCCTAGACAGGCAGGATTGCTTGAATGCTTTGGTGCCAGGTTTCCTTAAGGAAACTGCAACCAAAACAAGTGTATCTGAACTCATTTACTGCAATACTAACACGTGAAGAGGAAAGAGATAATCATTTCTGCAGCCTTCAGACCAACACAGTTCACACTGAGAAAGAAAGCAAGAGAGTGAATGAAACAGAGTGGTCAAGACATGAAGTGCTGCCTGCCCTTCCCTAAGGCAGGCAAAGCAAATTGACTATGCTAGTCACGAAAGTACTCTGTCCAGTCTCCAGTTGGGTACTCCAGCCCACTGATTCTCCTGAAGCACTCAATACTGCTACCCTTTCCAAGCAGTTTTCTGGCTAGCAATGCCCATGTGCCAAAAAACAGCCCAGCCCAGGACATGATGCATTCATGAGGTCTCTAAAGTCTCCTGAAAATGCAAAGATATCCCACCTTAAAAAGGCCTGCCTCCCACCCAGCTCTGGCAAAGGTATCCTAAAACACAGCAAATCCCTGCTGTACAAGAAAGTGGTCCACCGACTAAATGAACTATGGAGAGCCAGAGGAAAGCAGCTTCCCATTCTACTGCGCTTCCAAATATCACGTAAAAACACAGCAATGGACAAATCAACCAGTGGACTTGGAGACCTGGGAAGACTTCTTTATTTCCTTCTATCAGTTGAGTCGGTCAATCCAATACCACTCCAGTGTAATCTGTGCTTAACTTCCCTGAGCATCTGGCTCCTGAGCACAGAACATACGTCACGTGCCCCAGTGTTTATACATCTGTGCTGAAGGCAGATTTATATCAACTGGCTCAGGTCCTGCTTGTGCAATCGATCACCCTTTGTCATATTTGAAAGTGGCATTTCTTTAGCCAGACACTGGGACCTGGGACAAGAGGTTCCCCTGACAAGCTGTCAGGGAGCCCAAGAAGTCAGAGATAAAAGGTCTCTGGGAGGAGGAAGTCACTAGGATTGTTGAGCATGTGTGGAACAGAGCAGGGGTCTACGTTCTTCAGAGAAAGAACATTTTTAGGAGGAACAGCTTGATGCTGTTCTGCTACCAGCAATTATGCTAGGTTTTAAATAGCAAATATGTTTCCTTTTAGTGACCAGAGTTTGATTTCATGTCCGATTGCAGCACAGATTTCTTGCTTTTGAAGTCCAAGTTTCCCTCTTACACTCGTCCCATCTCACCATACTTGTGGACTTCTTCCTTACTTCACATTTTAGCTAACAGATTTGTGCTTTTAAATAAAACAATTTTTCATTTTGAAACATAAGCAACAAACTGAAAAGGCCTCTAGAAGAAAATGTGTACTTTGTTTCCTTATACTAAAGTCAGCAGGTAACTTCATATAAATCTTAATTCAGAAGGTACCTGAAAGACAGCTGAGGGTCACTGCTGATGACCTGTAAAGTCAGGCAGACACATGGCACTTGGCTATCTCTACTTCTGCAAACACCCAGGAGACTTGCAAGTGCAAATGTAGGCAAAAGCGAGCAACTATCCTGCCACAGGAGTAGCAAATAAGGCCAGCTATAAGCTGGATATAAAGAGGGGGTGGGGAAAGGCTGCAGCAAAGACCTAGTGTCATATCAGGACAGGCAGGGAGAGTGACCGAAGAGAACAGGTCATGATCTGGCTGAGGGGAAGGGCAGGATGGGAGCTGCAGAGCAACAGAGACAGAAAACAAGGTACCCTCCTGCCAGATAAAGGACACACACACACACAAAAAAAATTAACAAGACAATTTCTTGAAAATTCTCTTTTGTAACATGGCAGTGACATGTAAACTACTGCTCAAGCAGCCAGATGAATGTGACAGAGGCTGGTTTGCACAGAGAGGGAAGGAGGAAGGTGCATTTGATGGCATCCTCCAAAGAGGACGCATGGTCTCACCAAGTACTGCTCTCCTTTGCTCCCTCCAGGAGGTTCACAAGGCAGAGCTGGAAGGACAGTATTTGATGGCAGTAAGACACCGTTTCCTGTCCTTGCTGCCTTGAAAGTAGCAATATATTTGAGGTGCAAAACAAACCAACCAAACTTACAAGCAGTTTTCTAGATTTCTTTTCAGAAAAGGTCAATGTGACAAGCTCAGATAGGCTTTTATGGAATCTGCTTGCCAAATCCAAGACAGCACTCAAGAGCACTCTTGTTGAAGTCCCTTACGTATCTGTCTCCAGTGATGAATAACCTTTGGGACCATGGAAGCAATTCATAGAGCAGGGTTCAGAGAACTTCTGTGCTACGGTTTTTCCTATTTGATATACAATTTCCATCTAAAGCTAAGCCTTCTATTGAATTACAAGTCCTACTTCTTTTTAATAATGCACTTACCATACATATGAGTAGTATCTCCATACGCATCTTGGTGAATATTGTTTCTGGTTCTTTTGGGTATCTTGTTAGCATACTGTGTGTATCTGTAAGGGCTGGACAGCATGGCACTAGAACAACAAGCTTTCTCCAAGAGCTTTTAGCAAGCCCACAAGCTTCCTAACCTGCAGGCTGGAAGCTGTCTGTTGGTAGAGTGCCAAGAGAAAAATGGGATTCCCCTTTGCAAGGACGAGACGCATAATCAGGAGCAAGCATCTGAGCACGGTCCAAATGTACAGGACTAACGGCACACTGTCGAAGGTTTTATCAAAAAAGTTAAAGCAAGGTTTGATTCTCTTGCATTGTGGACATGACACAGGTTCCAGTACGAGAAGCAAAGATCAGCAGATGGAACAGAAGATCACCTTAGGAGTGTGCCATGACCCTAACAAAAATGAATATACGAATTACCATATGGAATTAAGTCTCACATAAGTAAAAGTGGCAATAAGCTGCCTTTTGTAAAAGCACTGCATCCCCTGCTACACCACTGATAAAAGTGAAATAAAACAAAAGGAAAGAGATCCTGTCAGCAGCCTTGCTCTGAGCAACTGCTTTTATTTTAGTGAGACAGGAGGGGAAAGGAAAAAAAAAAAAGCCTAAAGCCTTCATTAGTCACTGATAGGATAAGTTGTATTTACAAAGAGTGCATTAGTCATCCACTGGTTTTGTTCCAGAGGGAGCAGAGGAGGGCTCTCTCTTCCCTTGTCTCTTGGGAGACAAGGCCTCCGTGCCTGAAAGCGCAGCCACTGCACGCTTCATTCCAGAAAGTGCTCACGACGGCACGAGGTCCCTGCAACCTTCCACCCTGGCACTGCCTTCTGCTCTCTGACAGACACCAACTATAGGAAGACGCAGGTAGAAAACAGATCCTTCCGATTAGTATTGGCCTACACTGCCTCTCAGGGCTCGGTCTATTAAGCACACATCAAAACAGCACCGCCAGCTCTGGTGGGAGGAAGATGCAGGAAAATACTGAGGCTGCAGCTTCTCTAGTAGCTGTCACTGCTCACATGAAAGCTCATCCACAAAGGACGATAAGAGTGCAAGGCAAGCAATTCAAAGGTATTGCAAAGACAGCCACTCCTCTTTTCCTCCCTAAAGTCACAGCATGCTGTGGAAAGCCTAAAATACAGAGACCCTACCCTAGCCAGGGCAGTTTGAAGTCTCTGGACTACAGTGTACTTCTGCGCAGCTTCTGTGCATAACCCAGCTCTCTGAACGTGCTTCATCCCCAGCAGTCTGTGATGGGTTGACCCTGGCTAAACGCCAGGTGCCCACCAGAGCCGTTCTATCACTCCCCCATCCTCAGCTGGACAGGGGAGAGAAAAATATAACAAAAACTTGCAGGTCGAGATAAGGACAGGAGAGATCATTCACTAATTACCGTCACGGGCAAAACAGACTCAGCTTAGGGAAAATTAGCTCAATTTATTACAAATCAGCCAGAGTAAGGTAATGAGAAAATAAAACGAAATCTCAGAACACCTTCCCACCACCCCTCCCTTCTTCCCGGGCACAACTTCACTCCCGGATTTCTCCACCAAACCCCCCCAGCAGCACAAGGGGGACAGGGATGGGGTTTACGGTCATCACACGTTATTTTCTGCCGCTTCACCTCCTCAGGGTGAGGGCTGATCACGCTCTTCCCCCGCTCCAGCGTGGGGTCCCACCCACAGGGTCAGTTCTCCACGAACTTCTCCAACGTGGGCCATTCCCACGGGCTGCAGTTCTTCACGAACTGCTCCAGCATGGGTCCTTTCCACGGTGTGCAGTCCTTCAGGAGAGCTGCTCCAGCGCGGGTCCCCCACGGGGTCACAAGTCCTGCCAGAAAACCTGCTCCACGGGCTCCTCTCTCCGCAGATACGCAGGTCCTGCCAGGAGCCTGCTCCAGCACGGGGTTCCCACGGGGTCACAGCCTCCTTCGGGAACCCACCTGCTCCAGCGTGGGGTCCTCCCCAGGCTGCAGGTGGAGATCTGCTCCACCGTGGACCTCCCTGGACTGCAGGGGGACAGCCTGCCTCACCAGGGTCTTCCCCACGGGCTGCAGGGGAATCTTCGCTCCGACGCCTGGAGCATCTCCTCCCCCTCCTTCTTCACTGACCTTGGTGTCCGCAGGCTTGTTTCTCTTACATGTTCTCACTCCTCTCTCCGGCAGCTGTTTCTCACTCTCCCAACTTTTTTTCCTTCTTAAAAATGTTATCACAGAGGCGTTACCACTATCACTGATTGGCTCGGCCTTGGCCGGCGGCGGGTCCGTCTCAGAGCCGACTGGTATGGGCTCGCTCTCTCTCGAACACAGGGGAAGCTTTCAGCAGCTTCTTACAGAAGCCACCCCTGTAACCCCCCCCGCTACCAAAACCTTGCCACATAAAACCAATACACAGTCGGACAGGAATTGTCTCTTCCCACATACCTCCTCCCCGTGTTCTGTCTAGGCCATCAGGAAAGGCTACGGCAAGCAGGACCTGCCCCTCAGTATGGAAGGAGTATCGAGGAAATGCAGTGGCTGTGTTTCCACCAGCACCTGCAGAAAGGTTCCCATGCTAGGGAGCTGGAGGGTCTGGCAGACTGGGGAATGCAAGACTTGTCACAGAATAAATAAGCTGTCCCTTCAAATACTGAACTGTTATCAACTCTTCAAGAGCTTCTGAGCTGCAGGGAATCTGCCTCCAGTTCATCTGAGAAATTCTGGGAAGTTCTCGAACTCCTGAGAAGAGGGCTGCCACCTTAGTGCATGTTTTACTGCTACTGTTCTACAAATCTATTCATTCCTGTTAAAAAAATAAACAAAACAAAATCAAACCTGTAACCACACTCATGTCTGCCCTGATAACAATGATTTTGCTGCCTCCTCCCCCCTGCCCAGCCACTCATTCATCTTCACACAAAGTAGCAACGGGATTACGCAGATGTTGCTTTGCTATCCTGACCTTCTTAACCTATGCCCACGTGCCATCAGTGATGTTATGTGTTCACTGCCCCCTCATCCATATGTCAGAGGCTAACTCCCTCCTGGCTGCAGCCTCATTCAGAAGCTGGGTGGTAATTCTCATCTCCTGCTACACAGCTTCACAGGAGCAGAGACAGGAACCACCACCCTCCCTGCATGAGTGGGAAGCAACGTCCAGAGCACAACACGCTAGTTGTCCTTATCCTTTTCAGTTGTGGTTTACAATGCAAGCAGCATACCCAGAGTTGTATTTGACTGAGGGGCAGCAGGAATACTGGAAAACTGAATGCTCAGAGAGGAGGTCCTCAGCGGGGGCAGTGTAGAACATCTGTGGATCTGTGCCTGGGGAAGAATAAGGGGGAGAGGGAACTGCATCATGAGGAACAGGATTTCACTCCAGCATCCAGCAGAAGCAGCAGCTCAAATAGAGCTGAAGCTACTGCAAAGGAACCACAGAAGGCAGCTGGACCATCAGTTTGCATATAAGTTGTTTTCTACTCCGGAGTGAAAGTCTCTGTCTAATCCAGAAAGAGAGGCTGCACAAGTCCTGCACAACAGGTCAGCAAGGATTTTCATAGTTATCACTTGACCACAGTAGGAACACAGGAAAGTTGCATCCCATCCAGCAAGGATAGCCTAAGAAAAGATGCTAAGAGCAGCCTAGAATAAATGCATGATGATATCCAGAGCATGGGAACAAACACCCTCATGATTCAGAATAACAGCTCAATAGATCTACAGCTGGGCAGGTTCCAGGTGAACAGGGGGAAAGACTCTTAAACTTGCTCAGCAAACTGGAAGAAGCATATACCAGACATAGGACCAGGTGGCAGGGAAATGTCTCTGGCCAGGACAAGAGGATAACTTCTGCATGGCCATCACTGTAACGATCACAGGCAGCATCGTTGGTGAACCTTATGTCAAGACCCAAGCACCAGCAAAATGCAGCTGTCAACACCTATCCACTACCACCCAAAACACACAGGGAAGCAGCAGGTATCTGTTATTTTGATTCCAAGAATCAGACCAAAGGTGGTCTTGGGCTCAGCCCTCCTGTCCCCACAGTTCTCCTCTATCTTCTCCAGCACTCCAGCCCTGGGGAGCCGCAGGGCTGACCCATCCATAGCGCAGAGCAGAATCACCTTCCCAAGAACAATTTTCTCTAGAGCTTTGCGGGGGGTGGGGGGAGGAGAGGGGGTGGAGGCGAAAAATCAAGGCCTCTTCAAACCAAAATCCCCCAGACAAACCAGAACTCAGCTGCTGGGACTTACAAACCAACATAGCTAACAGCTCCCACAGTTTTCCAGGGTGTGTTAATGTGGTTAGGAATACATCTGCCACAGCTGCATTTCCATTCCTTTGGCAGGAAAGGTGTATGAAGGAGCAAAACAAAGCATGCTGCAGCACACATAGGTTACTGGGCTTTTTGGTCACTTTCCTAGTTTTTAGATCCCTTTTTCACATTTCAGAGGCCATGAAAATCACAGTAATTCCCAGTGCACACCACAGCCACAGTACTAACTTTCTTGACCTCCGGAGCATTAAAAACACCAGCATCCCTAATACACCACAGTTAGCACAGACATAGGCTATCAAATCCCCAGGCTTTCCACTGTCTTCTCTTTGCTGCTCTGCCTTGAATGGACAGATGGGTGGCTCTCACCAGCATCTTCCATCCACCTGCTTCCTCACCTCGACTAAGAGAGGGGACAGAAATCACCCTTCCCTAGGATCTGATGATGACGCATCCAGCACTGTAGATAAGCTATTGCCTATAACGACTCAAGTGGTCACACAGGTTTTTCTCCATAGGGTTAGGGGCTGGAAAAGTTCCAAAAGGCTGGGCTTTAGTGAACAAGACCCTGTGCAAGGGGATACCATAAGCAGCTGTTCTCTGGGAAGCCAAGACCTTTGCTTTAAAAGCGCAGCAGCAGAGTGAGAGCTGGAGTAAAATTGAAGTGATAAGCAAACTGCATAACAATTTCCTCTGGACCTGGCACTCCCAAGCAGGAGAGAGACACCCAGTTTCTGATATTGTTCCTGCTGGGCACCTTCTGTCCTTGCAAAAGCACCTCAAAGCTTTATGGAAATGTCTACTCTGCAATAAAAGGTTTAATCGTAGCATGAATACATATCCACGTTAGCACTATACTCACTAGCAGGAGTAGTAATAGCAGGATTCATGGACTTTAACACAAATTGTACAGGCCTGCTGAGGACCTACACGTGCTTAAGTTGCTAGCCCACACTGAAATCCACATCACTGTGAATTCAATGCTATTATCTCTATACTACTAAGAATAAAGTTGGTGAAGTATGTCCTTCATGCTGCAACCACACTTTCTGCTACACTGTCAGCAGAGACCAATCTCTCTCTTCATCATGAGATACTCACTACTTGTATATAGACTAGGAGAAGTGAGATAAAAGGAACAGAGAGAAAGAGGGAAGAAATACAGACACAAGGTGAGAGACTTCTAATTACACTGTCCAGTCCTTTGCGTTCTCCCACTCAAACACTGAACACATCCAGAGACAAGTTCTACAGTAATAATAGTAATAATAATAGAAAGACATATCAAAAAGGAGAGACACACAAAGAGCAGCTCCAGGAACTCATAGCACATGTGGGTGAAGTGATTACACTTCATATCTCGCAACTCCACTGCCTACAGCCAATTCCATTTTCAGTGCAATGAGCAAGCAGTGTCAATCTCCAGCTCAACGGGTGCAGAGATTTACAAACACACACACAGTAGTTCCCATTATGGTGGTCTCTGAGCACAAGCTACCGGCATCCACAGGTGCCCTGCTCTCCCACACTAGCTCTGCATTTCAAAACTAGCACTACAGGGGAGGAAACAAACAGGAGCCAGTTTTGCATAAGTTTTAGAGCCTCCAGAGAAGATCCAGGTAAGTTCAGTCACACACAGGACTAACTTGTTCCCACAGGGCTGGTCCCCCACCTCAGCATGCTGGCAGCTCTACCTCCACATTTGAAACTGTGGTCACCCCCTTCAGATGCCTTTTTACATCACATCACCCAGCAGATGGGACAATAGCAGTAGTCACTTTGTTCAACTTATGCCTTAACTCTCCACTTGAGCATGTTACCCCTAGGTTGAGTTGATGTTCTCCCAGATCTGACAGTCAGGAGTGCTTTCAAATTGTACCAGAAAAGGGATTGCCAAGAAAAACAGGAGGCTTCAAACACCCAGGACTTCATCCTTTCCCCTCCAAATGGTAGGTATCAGAAATAAAAGGTTTTCAAATATCTGTTTCTGAATTTTGTAAAGATTGGGCCACTCTCAAAGACACATGCGTGGCAACAAAAATGAGGGCACAGAACTGAAAAGGGCTTTGGACCAGGAAGGTCAGAAGAATGACACTAACTAAGCCATTATCAACAGGACTGAACTCCATCCGAGTTAAGCATATGCTCCTTGTATCACCAACCTGCTGCCAGGAGCTCAGGAGTCTGAGCTTTACTCAAATTACAAGCTACAGCTGGCTACCTGAGGCCACTGAGCCAAGGAAACTGAGAAGTAGATCAGTCATAATCACACAGTGCTACCAGCTTTGGATGTGTGTTTTGGGACTTCTGGAACAACGAGGTCCATGAGGGCTCAGGGTTACTGTTGCTGGAAGAAGAGCAAGTTGCCAGCAGTTGATTGTCTTGCCTTCATTTCTCTTCCACAAACAAAACCCCCAAAATACATAATTGAAAAAAAAATCTACCAGCTGAACACACTCCTTTCTTCCCTTAAAATTCACATCATGTAAACCTGTGCAAAAGACCAGTGACCTCACCCAAGCATTCAACAAGATACTTTAAAAGCTCAGCAAAGGGGACAGACTTTCTCAATTGCTACAGAAATTGCTTATACAAGAAAGCTTATATAAAATAATCCTGTTTGTTTGTTTCAGAAGTCTTCCTGAGGGAGGGGAGGGAAAGGCAGTGTGGTGGAGAACCCAAGAAAAGAATGGATGTTCCCTGAAAAGTGCTGATGGCAAAGGTGCCAGGGTGGAAAGTAACAGCTTGCCTTCATCACAGACAAAGCATGCTGCCCCACCTGCATGTGCAAACACACATGTACGGAGGGCATTTCTCCCAGCTCCAGCACTTAATAGTGAAAAGGTTTGAATGACATCCCGCCAGGGTACAAAAGAGACATCGTTCTGCCTGATGACCCAGGAAACGCTACATCTTGAGATGCACAAAGGCACAGAGGCAGCAGCTGAGAGGGAAGGCCTAGGGAGATTAACATGTTTATCTCCTCGCTTAAGTCTCTTACCGGCCAATGGTTTCAGCCCGATGGCAGCAACAGGACTAAAAATAAGAACTCAGGCATTACCAGTGACTCACCGTGTGGGCAATGACACTGTGAGAGATCACTGGGAAACCCACTCCTACTCCTGGAGCCTAGCTCTCGAATCATAGGAAATGACTTCCCAAAGAGACGAGGGAGACGCAACATAAAGATTTATTCATTCAAGCAATCTTAAGACTGTGTGACACTCTATTCAGCCGTGCAGTGGCTTTAAACAGATAATCAGAGCAGTCTCAGACCCAAATTTTGGGTTCGGTACCTGCACCTCAGAGTGAAACTCAGGCTTGTATGAGATGGGGCAAACACCACCATCAGATCAAGTCCACACTTTCAGAACATTAAAATTCCCTGCTAGAGGCAACGCTAGCCACTGCTGGTCTTCGTTTCTGTCTGGATCATGTCTACCAGTAAACACATTTCACAGGCATATGAATTCCTGCATTTTGTATTAGAAGAGTTCCTACAGCAAGGACAAGCAGACACCAGCAAAGCTAGCACCACAGCAAGATGCCGTTTAGACTGAAGAACCTCCTGTTCCCTCCAAAAAGCCTGTCTACCCTTCAAATGATATTTTAGTAGTTCAGCTGTATAGAGATGCAGTAGCATCTCCGATTCCTTAGCTAAGCTACTGGAATTGAGGATTCTAGTAGTACAGCTGTATGAGCTAAAGGTCCCACCAGAGCACTGATTCCCCTCACCTTCTTCCCCAAAAGGCCACAGGTAAGATAAAGCCAGATTTTTTTGAGTATCTCTAGGAAGGAAGAAATCACTCTTCTGGCACTGTCTTGTGGTGCAGAGCTGTCCAACAGCAGGTACAGGAGGTCCCTTTGTTGTAACGCTGGCAGTCACTGCAGTCCCATCCTTCCCCTGCCTGTTTCCTAATGGCCCTCTTTGCTTCTGAAGCTGGCACAAGCATTTGTGCAGCAGCACACTGAAGTGGGTAGCTGAACTGATCCATCATTAACCTGGTTCACCATGTAACTATATAAAGAATTTGTGCTGGTGCAAGGAGGGAACAAACAGTCAGAAGAAAGGCTGCTTCTTTCAGAAGCAGCACACAGCTCACACTGGCTGTGACTGCTCATGAAGCTACAGGGTACAATTCCGCTATCCTTTGCTATGATACTCCAAGAATTAGTGCCCACAAGTGGTTTATGTCAGACTGCACGATGTTCTAGTCTTCTGACTGAATTAGTCTACCCCTAATTTCTGATCCATCATGAGACACAACTGTTCATCAGAGCTCCCCCAACAGTTTCCCTTTGTCACTCCTGGCACTCACGTAGGAGGTCATCATTTTTGTAAGTACAGAATGCAGATCAATCTTTACCACCCTCTCATCAC
The DNA here is from genome assembly GCF_964188355.1 of Buteo buteo. Classification (NCBI taxonomy): domain Eukaryota; kingdom Metazoa; phylum Chordata; class Aves; order Accipitriformes; family Accipitridae; genus Buteo; species Buteo buteo. The sequence goes on along the minus strand of NC_134174.1, from coordinate 45,042,899 downwards.
ATATTGAAGAAAAATATCCAGTTTCACAGATTAAAAAAAGTAAAGTGAAAATAAAGCAATTTATTTGAAAATCACAAGGAGTCAGCAGTACAGCCAGGACTTGCAGAGCCCTAGAACCTGCACCTAAAAGAAAGAAAAACCCCAGTCATGTAATACCAGGATATCGCATGAGATCTGGCTAATAGCAAAGCAAGTATGACATTGCTATTGGGACAGCACCGTTTCAGAGACAGGCTATTCAGGAGCTAGTGAAACACACTGATTTCCCAAGAAGTAACTATGCAGTTGGCTGCTTACAGTCAGAACCAAGGACCTCACCAATGACAACAACACACAGCGACTGATACCCATCAGGTTGTCTACTGCTCTTTAACAGGGACAGCCAAAACCAGAGGATACCAACTCCCAAATCTACACGTAGCTCCCATCCATTCAATATACTGGAGAACTTGCAATGAGCAGCATCTCCTACTGTGTCTACAAGCATACAGAGCAATTCTCTCTCTAGCTCTAGCTGGTCAGGAAACCAGCAGGCCAGGGCACTGAAGAATTTACATGATCTGAAGTTAAACTGGAGACTGTTAAAGCTCTCAGTTTGCTCTACAAGGACAGAATGGAGACCACACATCAAGAATTATTCAAATATTAGAAAGATAGGACACTTGACTCAGTGACTAAAAGAAATGGAAGCTTTAAGGGGAAAATTACTTAGACAGCAACATATCTAATAAAGCACACCACTGATTGCTTACAGGAGAAACTTTTATTTATTACAGCCTATACATAACTCCGCACTCTAAGAGAAAAATCACAAAGATGGCACCAGAGGAACAAAGAAAGTGAAGACAGGTTTGGGGAAAGCAGTTATCAAATTGCCGTGGCAGGTATGGGAGGAAGGAGTTTCAGAAGGAAGAGCCAGGTGACACCACCAAGAGCTGGGGCTGGGAGGAAGCACTGCACCAGCCTCACACTGATGGCAACCTGCACCACTGTGGGCTACGATAAACCCGTCTTGGCCTCTCTCATCAGCAGCACAGGGAAGACAAGATAAGCATTCAGTCCAGAGAGGGAAAACACCCAGATTACCAGGAAATGGGGATTTTGCATTTGTTTTGTTTATCAAACAAGCAGGTTCCATGTAGGAGGACCTAGGACAACTCATTCTTGGAAGTCAGAGGAGGAAGAGGGCAACATATCTCAGAAAACCAAACATCTGCAGCTCTAAGATGCTTTTCCAGTCTTCTCTGCCTCCTGCCAAGTTTAAACATATTTTGCCAAGTCCAATGCAGCTACTCTGACAAGAGCTTGTCCTTATGGACTTCTGGCTGCCTTCATGATACCAAGATGCATCGTTGAGTCTTAACCACTGGGCAAAATCAGTTTGTAGCTCTGTAGTGATCCAATGCTCCCAGGAATACAATTCGGACAAGAGAAACAATGAGTCATATTTGGGTAGAAATATAGTATAGACCACAGGTATTTATTTTGCATATTCCTGTGTTCATCAATATAAGTTAAACCTGGCTGCTTCCCTTTATTCCTCACACTTTTAAAAGAGCAATAACCACCCTCCACCTGCCAAAAGACTGCTTTATTATTTCTTCTGATTTTATGCTGAAGATCGTATTCCCAAGATGATAACTGTCTTCATCATGTCTGAGTTACTCAGTAGGATCATTTGGATTCAGCTCCAATTTCAGATACAGGCTTGTTCTGTGATTCCCCAGCTCATGACTGCAATTCAGTCGTCAGCTTGGGATGTACTTTGAGATCCTTCAGCATATGGAATCTTATTACAAAGACAAAATCTTTGCTCCTGGTTTAGTTCGTAAGATTCTGCTTAGTAAAGCCCTGAGGGCATCATTAGACCATCTCTAATCATCTACCCCAGTAGAGACTAGAGTGACACAAAACATGACAGCTTATTAGCAAATATTTCACATGTACATTATAGGAAAGATCCTTCTGCTCAGCACATATATTGTTAAAGTCTCCATTTATCATATAGAAAATACAGGTTAACATACAGACGGGTCTTGATTAAGCATCAAGAAGAACAATTTGAAATGCCCTTCAAATAAAATACAGATCCAGATTGTTCGTACTGGCTGCAAAACAACACCTAGCTTTTTCTATGACACCTTATGGCACTGGATTTTCAGGTGCTTTAAACAGCAATTAATTTAGCCTAGTATCACCAGCAATAAAAGGAGAATACACTATTTTGCAGAAACACAATCTGAGACTCAAAATAGTCTGCATTTTAAAAGGGTGAGGCCCAATATGACTCCGCTTTTCCATAGATGTGGCCTGCCCAACAATCAGATTTCCTTTGATTAGATTTCATCTACTCCTGAAAGAATGAAGACAGATCAAAGGGGGGGAAAAAAATAATAAAAGGGGGTATTGGGTTTTCTGTCTGAATTTAATACCAAAACTGAACAAACACCTGAATGCAATGACTTGCTTATCATCACACAAGCTATGAGTAAGGCAAGATCAGATAACAGATAGCTCACCATCTTTTACCCTCTTTTTAAGGAAAAGGGCAATATTGCCTCAGACATACTCATTTGCTATAGGCACTGCTAATAAAGGTCACTTCTTGTCCTGTAAATGGCACCTCCTCTTCAACACCAGCTACTTACAAACAAAGCTCTGATATCCAAACTTGAAATGCATCTTTAAGTGGCACCCAGCCATTTATACTGACCTACTCTAGCCAAAAGACATCTTGAAAGGGATGGCAGGTTATGACAAACTGTGTCTTGTCTTCCCCATGCTCTTCTGTACACTTTTCAAAAGCCAGAGGAAGAGAAGAGAAAGAGATGAAGTGGCAGCTACTGCAAAAGACATTATCTCTTAGTGAAGGATTCATAGAGGTAAAAGCATTCCTTCTCTACCAGCCAACAGTTAACCCAGTAGTGTGAGCAATAAAACTCTGGGCTGCAGCACTGAATGACCAAGCCAACGAGCCAATGAAGAGATAGAGGAAAAATATTTATCTAGACCCAGTACACATAACACATTTAAAAAAAAAAAGTAATACTTAAGTTCTGTTAAAAAAAAAATTCTTTTACAAAATACCTGGAAGTTTAAAAAATAGCACAATTAATAATACTGTCTATGCAAATTGGTAGTGATGCCACATCATAGATGTGATTACAGAACACATGATTAAATGTTTGATCCCAAGGAATACCCAAAAATTGGATTTTCAGCAATTCTCGGTATGCCAAGATAAATTATGCCCAGCAGAAGCATGGGTGCTCAATGCTTCCATCTCTAAAACAGACAAGCTAAGGACGGCAAGTAGCAATTATAGGGTCCAAGTTTTAGCACAAGCTCACATCATGGTGTTCAGATTTGCAACTGCTTTTTCCCCTCCCTTTGTTAGCACTGTATTAGAACACATTAAAGCCTACGGGAATCTTCTCAGTTTTGATTTTTCAGTAAAGAAATCCCAATCTTTTCAAACACAACAGTCTAAGAAAATGGAGCACAGGCATATCCTTGCAATTCTGGGTCAAACTTAGAAATCTTGGCCTTGTAGCAACATACAGCAGGAGAGCAAGACCTGGAAAAGAAAATCTGGCCAAAACTGCACACATGCAAACCTGGCGCTGTTGAGTGGTTTTGGCTGTCAGGCCACAAAATGTTTTGCACCAAGAGCTAATTTCTCCTCTCACCTACACAGCAGCGCTCTGGACAGCCCCATTAGCGGTCTGCTCCATGTCACACTGCCAGCCATTTCGTCCTCCACGCACTGGCCTGCTTCCTGTTCAACAAGCTTGCAGCTCCACCGGGGATGCAGCAGCTCGCCACAGCATCTTTCTCGGCTCCATTTTAACTGAAGCTGCTAGCCAATGCTCCTGCACATCCTAGGCATCCACCAGTTTCCGATTTCTGTTTGTAAACAGCTTCAGAAGTCTGTTTTCTTTTCAAGCAGTTAAGTCTCTCCCACAATGGCTCAACAGTCCCTATGGTAGGGTTTTAGTGCTCAGTGGCAAACACTCCAACCCGCCTCTTCCGCAAAAGGGCGGATGTGTGAGTACATAACACATCCTGAAAAATTACATGAACCCCCCAAAGCCCCTCTACCTCCACATGGAAGAAGCAACTGCTAGAGACAAGCGCAAGGTGGTTTGAAATGCTTCCATTATAGCACAGAAATGGCTCCTTTGAGAGCAGATACTGACATCCTTCTGCTTAGCACCAGAAGAAGAGACAGAGGAATCACCACTGAGCTACCCACTAGCTATCCATCTAGGACCACTAAGCTTCAAGCACATGATCCTGCCACAGATGGCAGTTAATAGGACACCTTATTAGAAGATGAAGTCCAACTAAAAACCTAAAGGGTCTGGTACCATTAGCTCAAGTTGGCAGTCAGGGTCTAGAACCAAGAAATCATGTCTCTCTCCAGCAATCAATGCTGCCCCCCAAATAGGAGAAGAAACATCCGCTTTATGTGAAAATCTCCCCTTTGTCCTAAAACCTGCCCACTTTGTCCCACAGCATGGAATTTCCCAATATACAGAACACCTGTAATCACAGAAAGTCGTAATTCTTAAGAAGAACTTAGCACAAACAGCAGAGTCAAGAGAACAACCAGAGAAATCCTTTTTAATGAAGATGGACAAGCTGGTCCCATATTAGGGGAAGCTATTCCAAGCCTGCGGAGTGGCACGACAGGCTGTCCTATCTCAAAAGGAAATTATTGGTACTGTACCCACATGTCCATTCTGAGTGGGAGGACACTAAGGCAGAGATAAAGGGAGCTTCCACTTCTCTAGACTTTCCCTGTAATGCCTTACTATTTATTCATATGAACAGACATCATCCATGCTGTCTTCTTGTGTCAGCTCCTAAGCAGGGATGTGGGGTTTTTCTTGTATTTCAAATCATATATAGTCGTTGCCAATCCTCCCCTTTCCTCAAGTAGCATTATTCACATATTGAAAGGCAAGGCATATCCTTCCCAACTAAAACAGCACATGATGCGGAGGTGGCACCACACTAAAACACAAACATAGCCAGATGAATAATTATGCAAAAACATCACTTTCCTACTCCACGCAACTGCTCTGTGTTGCTGACTCAGATGTCTTCATTCCAGCAGACAAAAAGCTGGGTTTTACCACTGCTACTCCCGCTGAGGCTTAGGAAAGCAAAGTCAAGCCTACACCAGTCTCGGCTAGGCTCAGTCTGGGAAGCTCTTTAGCCCTAAAAGCCCCAGCCCTGCAAATCCCCAGCGGGAACTGCCGATTATGGGCACATTTGTAGGAGAATAATTAGTTTCAGAGCCAAGACTGTGCTCCTCCCCCACCCCCTAAATTAAATAAGCCAAGAAAGAGTATGCAGCCATCCAGTCATTCTTGGAGAATCATTTTTCTGATTAGGTCTGCACTTTCAGAATGCCATTTTTCATTATTGTTAATAGGTCTCATTAACTAGAAGCTCTTAAGCACAAGACCATTACTAAATGCAGTTTACACTGCACAAAGCAATGCCCTTATTATGGCAAGGGCAGGAGGGAAGGAAACAGTTTGCCTTTCCATAAACACTGATAATTCAAGTACTATTTGCCCTTCATTTGGCTTCAGAGTTATTCCAAATGAATTGACAGTTAAGAGAAGAATGCCTTTAAAGATCTCCAGTTTGCAGTCAAGGTGTAGTTCACGACTTAAAAATGAACACAGCAATTGGAAAAAAAAACAAACACACCTACTCTTTTTCACTTAAGAAAAACTTTCAAAGCTTTTTGGGGTTAGTGATCACATCATGGATTTATAAAGATATGCAACCACATGCTTAAATTTCAGACACATAAGCAACTTAAAGGAACAAACATTTCCACACACACCCCCCCCCCAAACAGCCAGACTCTGGATAGCGAACTCTCACTTCAGCTGAAAGTCCAAAACAATGCGTGTTCTTGGAAGCCTAAAAGAGAAGGTTGTACAAGAATTTCACTCTTATGAAGCCACAGAGCCACTAAGCACAGGGGAAGCTGGCATGCTTCTTGCTAGAAGAGTCAGCCCAGGCAATAGTTAAAACCCACTCTCAAGAGTCAAAGAAGTACCTACCCAATTTGTTGTAGTGTTTCAGTGCTCCACAAAACCTGCAGAATCACCAGGGCTTTCAGTTAAGTAATATAGTTGATATCCCTATGACTTGTACATTGAATCAGCTAATAACTTACAATATCATTTTCCACAGAGAAGCCTTGACATCATACTTTTCATGCTTTTGATTCAAATACTGCTTAAATCAACCTGAATTTCTAGTAATAAACAGACACAGTGTTTGTTTGGAGGCAACCAGCATACCATCCACAGAGAGAAGCAGAACAATGTTTATAGCTCCAGTGTAAAAAGTTATTTCCAACCACGCGTCACATCCAGGCAGTTCACAGGACTGAGCCTGGGAGGACTGTGCTCCACATCCTCCTTCACAGCATTAACATTCCTTTTCATAGGAGGTAAAAAACTGGAGGGGGGAAAAATGCTTCCTAAGTGTCTTTTACATAGGACATAGAACTTCTAAAAACAGCATCACGGAATGCTACATTATTAGTTCTTGAGGCTTTCCCTTTGCTCTCCTCGCCCCTGCCCTCCATCAAAAAATCCCCAACAAACTAGCAGAAAAATTCTTTGCAGCCTGGAGGCCAAAATGTTACATGCAATAGTGCTAGCATAGGTTCACACACCAGCTTTAGTCCTCAGCAGCATTACACATTATTCTAACATGCTAAAGATTAAGAAAACAAAGCTCAAGTGCAAAGAAAGACAAATGCAATTTCCAAAAGTGGAGAAAGTCAAGCCATGATAGGCAGTACTGTCAGCTCCTAAATTTAATATACACTCACTGCCAGGGCACTAATTCATTTTGTCTCGCATTCTGTAACCAATGGTGGCTGAAACCTGCTAATTCAGGTAGAATAGCAACAATTCAACTTAATTCATGCTAGAACATTAGGACAGCCAGATGGCAGAAAAGACAGACTGAAAAAGGAGAGTGAGTGGCTGGATGTCCTTCGGGGTTTTGTTTGTTTGGGGTTTTTGTTGTTGTTTTTTGTGTTTTTTTTTAAAATCAAGTTATAGGGTGGACTACTCCCAATGCTGGAGTCAAACCTCCACTCCTTCCCCCATCTTCCACTCTCCTGCTGTGGTGCTAGGAAAAAGGGAAGATCTTATTCTTCTCTGAAGTTACAGAGAAAACAACTGTCAATAAAAACAAAGACACAGATCTATGTTTCAGGACTATCCCAGTCACCCTGTACAAAGGGCACAAGGGATTAATCTCCCATTGCCAAACACAAATAACCTGAAGAAATAAGTCTGTAAGCCCTTTACTTTTTAAAAAGAATTCCTCTCCAAATATGCCGACTTTAATTACACATAAGTTTCTCATCCTTTTTTCCAATCTATGATATTTGTCTCAAGGCAGCAAGTTTGAAATGAATTATTGAAAAGATAAATTTTCAATTCGTTGCATAACCACATATGTCTCTTATTACAGAAAGGGCACACAAGAACATTTAACTAGTTTTCACAGCACACTTTAATTAACCTTAATCACATTCCACCTCTCTCTAGCATTTTCCTTTTCCCTCCGCTCCCCCCCTCATATGGATTCTCCTTCCAACACCTCCACAGCATGGTTTCTAAATGCCTTCTAAACAAAACCTGAATCACACTGTTTGAAATGAGAGCAGTATCCCCAGCATATATGAAGTGTAGAATAACTTTCTGGTCATTCTCTCCCATTTTTTCTTCCCTCCCCTGAACCAGCTTTCAGTTAATGACAGGTCTTCAGCTCTGTCCCATAACTTCTCATTATTCCTTCTGACAAGCTAACAGTAATCTCCTTAAACGCATCCAAGATTTTATTCCTCCCTGGGTGGCAAAGGATGTTCTACACTTGAAGACTTCATATTAGTTTGGCCCTATCGCATGATCAAGAAGGCTTGCAGCAGTATACCTTGTGCATCTACAGCTGTTTCCTTTGGAAACACTTCAAATGCCTTAACCATACATTAATGTGCATGTTTACAAATTCTCCAGGATGTAGGAAACCTTTGCACAAACAGACTGATTAGTTAGCCAAAGAGACACAGCGAGTGGGGAGCAGGAACTGTTTCCTGAGAACATCCCATAATCTAAATTTTCACAACTGACTCAATTACTTACTCAGATCCTGAAATGCAGCCAGTCTTAGAATTTACCTAAATTCTTGTCATAAGATTGTTCTTATTTTCGCTCTTGGGTACAGTTGCTGATCCTAGAGATCCAAGTTTTCATTTTTGCCGCCCTACTTTTACTCATTTCCGAAAGCAACCCATTGCAGATGTTACTGTCCCCATTCCTGTAGTTATGACTGATACAAGGAACAATTTTATATCTAAGTGATCTCCTTTACTTTTTCTGATTAGTCTTCACAAACACACACACAAAAAATCATGTGATGTTTATTGTCATCTGTGTAAGAGCCTTCTGTATCAACAACAATTACCTGTAGTTTTCAAACCATCTCTTATCACTGAAAAAAATAACAGAAAGGTAGAGAGTCCAAAGGCATGCCCGACATAATGTACATCAGAGATGTACTCCATAAACAATAAGCAAATCAGAGGGAAAAGCAGTACAAGGAACACACCAAAATCTTATTCCTATAACCAGCAAGTTAGACTACAACTCCTCTTAATACTACATGCTTTAGCCCACGTTATTTTCCTGCCAAATGCCCACAGTCTTCTTTCTACCTACACTCTTCTTATCACTGTCATAGCAAAGAATATGACTTGGACTCTTTTCCTAACTCATCATGGCTTATTGCCAAGTGTTCTGGAAAGCACTTAAAAATTTGCATCTCTCTCAGTATTTCCATGAGTAAAACCGAGCTAATACTTCCCTGCCCAGCAGTGGTACTGGGAGAATAAAGGATGTTTAATGAAAGCTATTGATGCATTACGTAGTTGATAGGGGGAACAACAAAGCAAGACTGAGGGTACATGGCTAAAAAAAAGCTACAGAAACACTTTCCTGGTGGCACAGAGGAACACAGTGCAGTGGAAGGACCTTCTTTCAGGTAGGGGAAAACAAATTTTGGGAGGACAAAGGGTGGGGGGAATCAAACTCCTGGAGAACAAGACTAAACACCCATCCCTTTCCATAGGAGAGAGCAAACTCCTAACAAAACCTTGGGAAAAAACCCTACTTGGAAGAAGTTCCTGGCATTGACTCCACCTTTACTAACATACGAACAGAAACCATAAGGCTATCCTGTGCAGGAGGGGCTACGCAGGCTCCTTCTCATACAACCCTGACAAACTTCAATTCAGACGTCACTATCAGGGCTGTCCAAGCCTGCAGACCTACTGCATCCAGTCCCCAGTTTCCCAACAACACATCTGTATGATGTGGCCCTTGAATAAAATGCTATATGATAATGGAACCACTGGTCATCAAACAGTTGGATTTCTTTTGAAGGAACCAAGGAAACCTACGTTTGAACCCAAATGATGAAAACTCAGGAGGGAAACAAAACCACAGAACTTTCTGCATGCTCCTAATGCTAGTATTCAGCAGAACGCCATTCTTCACTGCACGAGACACATTGGGGGCGCCTGTATCCACGCAACAGCAAGCCTATATTCATCGCTTTTTTTTTAGCTATTCCAAACCAGTTGAAAGAGGGAAAGACGCTGGAAATGCTGCCTTGATTTGGTATCTGAGGGACATGAACGAGCGGAGTAAACTAACTGGAAAATCTTCTTGAGAACACAGATGAATGGTTCTGTACCCGAGTGCTGAATGACTCCTCTCCAAAGAAGATAATACCTCTGTCGAAATACGCTCTTCTGACAAGAAACACCAAGTCTTGGAGGATTAGAATAATTAAAAAAAAAGAAAAAAAGGCCAAACCATCTATTTTAAGACTAAGTTCCCCTAGCAATACTAGGATAACTTTAAATTAAGCAGAGCAAGCTGTAAATACAGAGCAGGCTACCAAGAAATTTCACTGAGAGAAGACTTAAAACGTACACATGCACCATACCAGATATCACCTACAGCAGAGCCACCAAAACACTTCTATACAAAAGGGCAAAATATACCACATATCAGTAAGTCCACACAGCAGTTAAGAACATGGAGCAGGGTGGAGTGGGGGGGGAAGAGACAGCATGGCTGCCTCCAGTTCCTGAAGAGTCCAAAAACTTGATCTTGTGTATGCAAAGTTCTTGGGTACTTCTAGGTATTGTATAGAAGCAAGACAGTGACAAGACATTTTAAGAGGAAAAGTTACCACTCACTAAAGCAACTTTAAATGTAAGGATTACTTAAAAACATACACAAAACTGTTTCTAAGCACTGATAACTTTGAAGACACTCTATCTAGTCAGGGAGGAGTGTCTCCCAATCTTTCTGTAACCAGGCTCCCCTTCAGGCAGCTGGCAAGGCTCCGCATTGCATGGGCACAGTGCCCAGCCCCTTGAGACTGCTGCCACCATCCCTGCACCGCAGCCACCCGGCTTCCCAGTCCCAATGGCATCAGGCCTGAAACCCAAGTTGCTATTCCCCACTACCTGGATCCAAAGCCACTCAGGGGTCTCTGCTCCACATGCTCTCTTCCAGGAGTACAATACAGGCACGCAAGAGCTATCCACCGGTCTGGTGCACTAACACACCACTCCATATGCACTTTTCTCAGTCCCATCTGCAGGAAATCCTGGTTCCCAAAGCTACTCCCAAGCAAACACTTCCATGGCTGCTCCAAGAAACCTGTGTGGAAACCAAATGCCTTCCCATCCCTATCACTTCAGTAATTCCTTACTGAAGGGCTCTTCTGAGCTTGGTTTCCTGATCCAAGGGATGAGACAGAAAAGGAAAGAGACCTGCTGCAATACAGAGAAGGGAACAGACATCTCCAAAGAGGCAGATGCTCCTTAAGCTAACACTGGCACCAGAGACTGCATTTTGTCAACCCACAGCCTCATTCAGCTGGACTTTGTAACTTGTCCGTATTACATTCATGCTTTGCTGACTGTAGCTACCACAAAGATCAGCTTTTTCAGGTGTTGCAAGCTGCAGATCTGGGGTGGGAGAGGTGTTTAAAAAGAATAAGCACACACCTTCTCCTCTAGTCTAGACCAGGCATTTGGCAGTAACCCAGTGCAACCTAATACATCCAGTACAAGATGCAAATTGCCTGTTAGGGACAGCCCTGTACACTGGACACACAGCTCTGCAGCACTGACATCCCTATCTACGAAAACCAAAAAGGTCAGAAACAAACTCCAGTGCAACCAAAGAAAGGCTTTTTTCTTCTTTCTTTTTTCTTATTTCATTTTTTTTTCCCCTACGCCAGTTCAGTTGCCACATAATCTATCTGGATCACACTGGAAGCTCAGTGTGCTTTCCACAGGGAGTCATGCTGCACAGTCATTGTGGTGTCTCCCTAATCACAGGTGATGTAGTGGTAAGGGACTCGTGTCCCCCATGAACACCCTTATAACAGAAAGATCAGGCATGCTAGCAATGAGTTGGGAGTCCTTTCTGCACCTCAGTGACATTTTCATCACCATAACTGGCCACGGGTAGAATATCCCAGGAAGCAAACCCTAAAAATAACTTCTTACAACAAGTCAGCCAGTCCTGCAGCAAAAGGGGAGGGAACATTGCTTATACATGGTTAGCACAATTCAGTTATTATGAGAGGGACAACTAATGCCCAAGCAAACAGGAGAAGCAGAGAGGAAACAGAGGAAGAAAAGCAGGTGGTGAATCATACCCCAATTTCTCCTGCATCACCAACGACTGTCAGTAGGAGATGCTTTCCCAACTGGAAATAAAGAAACCAAAGTAGAAACCCAGAACCAAGTCTGCCCAGAATACATTCAAATGCAGTGAAGGAGGGAGCCTTGCTTGCTAAGCATCAGAGTGAAAAGGAGCATGCACTCTCCCCAGCTGAAGCCACCTTTAAGGGAGGTCCTGTGAGGCCCTCCCCAGCTCTGGCCCATAGAGTTCCAGGTATCCCTGTGGATCCCTGTGGGAAGGCATCACGCTTCCCAGCTGCTTAATCGCAGAAACCACAGAGGACTTTCTTCACCAAAATATCCTCAGAAACTTGTGGCTGGGGAACCAGCAAGCAATCCTGCAAGTGCTCCCAGGCATGGCTGATACCCAGGCAGTCTTCCAAAGGGCTTCTGCATACTGGAGAAGCGGAGGGGCAGGGGAAGAGCAGAACAGCAAGCCATCCAGTCCTCAGCCACATGCTCAAAACCCCACAGTCCCCAGCCAGCCTCCCTGACATGCACTTGAGGGGCTGCAATCCTTGCAGAGCTCCCCCTCCGACAGAGCATCTGCCCCACTTACAGCAGGGCTACGGCAGCACGTGGTCCCTCTCCTCCTCCCTGTACCAAGTCACTCAGTGGCAGTCCCCAGCCTGCCAGGTACACAGCCATGGCACTCCAGCTGACTCCACCTGTGGGCTTCCTCCCTGGCATCACAGCATCCCCACAGGTCACTGGCACCATCCCCTTGAACCAGCAAGTGGTCACTTTGACAGCCCGTGCAACAGAGGAGGGCACAGCAATAAACTTGCGACTCATGAGGCCTCTGCATGCTTCCGAGTCACGTGCAGAAGCTCACAAGCTCCAAATTGTAACAGGACATCCTGTGTGAGAAGCGAGTGTGCAATAAAGACATCCTGACAGGATCAGCCCTAAGCAAACACCTAGTTAGACTCTGTGGCAGAGTGACAAGAAAAGCATGACAGGACTTTCCAGTTCCAGGGTTGCTGCCCGTTGTGCTCTTCCACACATTTTCCAGCTCCTGAGCAGCTGGTGCAGACACAGGCACAGAAAGGAGGGGCTCCTAGCATCAGCACTGTGCTACCATCCCTTTCAACTCCTTCTCCTTCAAAAAGTCTTTCTGAACAAGTTTCCTTGTGCTATGGGTAGGACCCAGCCACAACTGCAGACATCAGGCTTGCCTGCGCTCGCTCCCTCTTGATTTACAGAACTTTCCCACTAACAGCTGCATTGCAGATGAACCCTCTTAAAGTGGACATGCAGTAAGCAAGACAGTAGGGCACGGAGCTGTTCCGAAGGCAACACAGCCATACTGACAACCTCTCTGCCACACACACAGCAACAGTGTTCCGTGCAAGAACTCCAGCGACTCTATCTCGATCCTGCTATGCACAGAGGGTCTGAAGTGCACAGCTTAGCAAAGAGAAATCCCACAAAGTGAGCTCATTTCTGGACATGAGCTCCTTTCTTCTCCCCATCAGCTGATCATGCCAGGTGCCAGTGGATTTGGATGAACCAGCTAAATAAATATCAGTCTACAGCTGGTTAGCAGACAAGGTAACAGTGAGGCAGGGAGGCATGTCTCAGCAGTGTCAAGTCACTGCAATGCAGGATCCAGGAACTGAGAGATGCAGAAGGAAGAATATAAATTCCTCTGGCTCAGCCAAGCTGTATGTTTCCTTGTTTCCAAGCTGGCCGCCCCCACCACTTCAGATAAGCTAACTGCATTGGTGAGACCTGAGTTTTGTTTCTAAGATGGGGATGGAGTTTCAGCTATTTTTCAAATGAGAAAAAACTTCAACAGTTAATATTTCATATTTCTTCAGGGAGAAGAGCAGGCTGAAAAGCCTAGGAAAGCCAAGAAACTTCTTGACCATTTGTGAGGTGGTGGGAGGGAAAGCTTTTTAAGAGCAGCTTCAGGACTATTGAAGAAACTAAGTGTACACAGCCACAAAGAGTTAACAAGGCATAACATGCTTCCTTAAAGCTTGGTAACCAGCTCTGCAGCAACATAAACTGCTAGCAGCAGCCAGAGTCACCTGGACTTGTCAGCAATATTTGATAATGGTTATCAAAAAAGCAAACTACCTTGTTCCTCTTTTTTCCACATCCCTGATGCTGAACTTGGCTGTCTGGAGAAGACAAGTGCATTATGAAAGCTCAACTCCCAGTCTGCTGCTGTAGAAGCACTTCCACACAAAGGACGAGCTGACCAACACTTCACTCCTCTACATCATCCTTATTAAGTGCAAGAGCAATTCAGACAGACAGTGAAGGCTGTGGATCATTGCTCTGCACTGATCAGGCAACACTGAAAATTTTAATTCGGGCAACTTCATAACAAGCAGTAGATGCAACACAATAGCCTAATCTGCAGAGCTGGCAGGTTCTAGGCCAAATGACATACAAGTCAAACAAAAATGGGCAGAGCTGGAAGTTGCTTTTCAATCCTGCAGTCCAAAAATCAGGAATATTTAAAGTAACACAAGTGCTATGAATCACTACTTTAACTTGCACTGAAGAAGCAATCCATCACGATTGAGCTTTGCCTCTGCACTGGCACCAGTTACAAAATAAAGCTGCGCAACTTCAACTCTTCCAATCTCTCTGACACAATCTCAACAGAGGACATTTGATACCCAAATGTAGTACACTGAGAGGCACCGAGGCAGGCAAAATTAAACTTAACAGCACACCAACTCTTTGGGCAAAAACCAGAAAGAACTTCTGCTTGGCATCACAAAGCTACACTCTCTACTAGCCTCCAAGAACAACCTTCCAGCAAGTGCCTGTGTGTTACAGGTGGCACTAAAGACAACTTCCTTCTTCCACATCTATTTTTTCCTCCAGCCCCACTGGGTGATTTCTTGGCCCATCACCCACAAATGTTATATGCTTTGACACAAGGTGGTAGGAGGAAAACAAACAAACAACAAAAAAAAAAAAACCACCAAAAAAACAAAACCCACAAGATACACGATACACATGGACATTTTCAGAATGGCAGCTGCTCCACTACAGTAGAAATGCTAAGTATATTTGGCAGGGACTGGAGACCAATACAAGAGGTTTAGCAAGCTGTTTTCCCTGCAAAAGCTTCCAGGGCACCCATGCTATTTGAAATGTGCATCTAGTAAGTGTGTCCCAGAGAAAGCACTGGACTATCCCCTCTGAAGTCACATTTTGAGTCAGGTGTATGACATCAGATCTCTAGCAGCAAGCACAGCAGCAGGATCAACACACACATCTCACACATCTCCAGAGCTGCAGGGAACTTTACACACTGACTGTATTCTGCTACACAGACAAAGAGACCCCTCACTCAGAAGGAAGTCCACCAACTGCAGACTCCTCTGGAATGTATGACAGATTGGAACAAAGCAACAGGTTCAGGAAATAACCTCCTTCAAGAGAGAAGTTGGGGTAAAACTCATCTGCTTGAGCTATCTTATGCTCAGTCCCACCTGTAAAAGAAGAGAGCTCAGAGGAAGAAAGAAAACCCAGTGCACTTAAGTTTAAAGGTTTCTAGCTCTTCTCCCTCCTTTTTTCACCTCAGACTTCAGGCTGTGTCAGACCACTTTTCCTTTTCTCACTGCTCCCCTGGGATTGAGAAAATCTCTTCCTTCAAAGGAGAGTTGTCTTCAACATCAAGAAATTATATCTCCCTCTTCACGGCTATCACCACAGTGTACACCAACTGACTTACCAGAGATGACACAGTAACAGCAGAAGATAAAGCACATCCAAATACTGAGTTACTCCACTAGACAAGCTGCAGCCTACACCAGCTAACTCAGGTGCCTAGAAGAGGAGTGGAAGTGAGGGAAGGGAAAGGAAAGAACCCTTTCCACAAGCTTTCAGAAACTGGCTTTGGAGCCTTAACATCCTTGTTCTCACTCATGGCCTGTATTCACAGGGGCTTAAAAAGCCCACTGGGATTTGGGCTACTGGGAAAGACCTATACTATTAATTTCCATAGGTATTAATGTCTCATTTCATAAATAAATGTTTTAAGTTGAAGAAGCCCTTCTAGAAAGGAACTAGTTTTTATCACCACAATTCTATCTTACTAAGTCTGCAAACATTTTATGCTAGTATGTGCATTGCTGCTGCATGTGGTTTGCCGCGCATGACCAGGTAAGTCTTTGCTGAAGCAGCCTGCAAAAAGGTACCATGATAACTTGCAGTACTGCAAACAACCAAGTGGTACCAACTTTTGAGCTATGGGGCATTGAGATTTTGGGCACTGAGGGCAGAGACCCCCGTCACCAGCTCCTTGCTCCCCAGCCAACTGCAAATCATTAATTCTTCTAGGACCAGTCCTTATAATGATCAACCTCCACAAAGGAAGCTGCAGCATAAGGTAGTCATAGGACTTCCCTTAGACTCCAGTGGAGGGAAAACTCGCACTACCTGCCCACCACTCAGGCCTTCCCCACCATGCTATCAGCTCTGATATGCAGGGACACCACTACAGCTCTGGGAAGAGAAGCCAGCAGGGACAAAAGCAGTATGCAGGGTCAAGACCAGTACTAGCCCTAACAGGGCTAACATGGTTTTGCATCAGACATTTTCAATGACATCAGCCTTGCGTTATCAATAACACTAGTGCAGGCTGGTTAGCTTTATGTTCGATAATCTGAAACCTGCAGGCAACACTGAAACTTGATTATTTGCACCAACTCTGATACAGAAAAGCTGTAAGCATAAGGTAGAGAACTAGAGTTATTTGTGAGTATAGGGAATAGAAAAAAAGACCGAAAAAAGAGAGACACACCATCTTTTCCCACTTCTTACATTTCATCTGCCAAAACAATGCAAATTCTGCCCATTTACCCAGTGAAAGCAGGGTGCATTCATCCCCTCTTCAAACAGAGAATCTGTCAGAGCAGTATTGCCCACAGTTTAGACTGGAGGAAGAATGCCAGTCCGCATTCCCCTCCACCATCCCAGTGGCTATAGGAAAGCGACCCTGGTACTTCTCACTAGGATGCTGTCCTTCATTAATATGTCATCACTCGCCTTCCTCCTCCTCCCCTCCCTTCCCTCCTATGAGAAAGTTTAATCCTTTGGCTCACACGGATCTGGTAAATTTTTCAGTCCCTGTTTGCCACTGTCGTCATGGCAACAGCCCCCCAGAGATAATCCAGCAGCTCTGCCACAGCAGGCAGGCTGCTGCTCCCTGCCTTCTCTGCCATTTAGCCTTTGCCTCGTTAGGCCTACAAGAGCTATGCCCACTCCCAGGCTCATCTTCACGGGCACCATCCTTCCCTAGAGATATGTTTGCATGGGTAGTGTTTTAAATTAACTGTGTCTTCATTCCCACATTGCCTACTCTTTACTCCAAGACAGCTCTCAGCTCAATTTTTGGGACTCTGACAGAATCACACTTAACAGCAGCACTGCAAAGAGACATGCTACCTTTGCTGCCCTGGAGAAAAAGGGTCTTGTGTTTAACAGCCATATCACCTGTGCCTTCTAGCAAAGAGAAAAGATTAGCTAGCACCCTTCTCAGCAGCAGGACACTAACCTGGACTTGTCCCAGTGTCACTGCTAAGCAGACTCCAGCCACAGGAAAGACAAGACAGCCCAGGGCTGTGGCTGCCTTGCCAATGGCTCACTCAAGATGGGAACTTTTGATTGAAGCAGCAGGACAGCGGGTCACCACTTCGGAGAGATATGTAACTCATGCTCTCAGGAACATTATGCAAAAGTACTGAGAGTACAGTATCACATCTATATGCACATGCACACACACATTCTCTGAAAGGTCATCACATTTACTCAACTCACATCTTGGAGACAGGGAATTCTTCTGACTCTACCAGGAGCAGAGCGAGGCAGATCCCGACACCAGGAGTAAAGCCACAGTTACTTCCTCCTTTCCTAATCCCATCATAAAAAGGGAAGATACAACATTAACCAGCTCTCCTTATATCTCCGAATTATTCTTAGAGTCATCAGTAATTAGACGCTTGCACCAGCCACCATCTTCCCCAGTCTGCTCATCTAACAGGTGGGAGCAACAGGAATTCTGCAATATTCTCTGGAAGGAAAGGGGGAGGGTAAAGCAGCATTACTAAAGGGATATTTTCAATCAAAGCATTACAGATTAATACAATTACTGGTTAAAGTAACCAATCCATGAGAGACAAATGAACATTAAAACCAAATTCAAACAGAAAGAAACGGAGCCAGAGAATAACAGGTGGAAAAAGCTATAGGGAATCAAAATCTAACAGCTATAGACTCAGTTTCCCCAGAAGACTAAATCCATGCCCCACTGATCTTCAGCTACCCTCAGTGTTCAAAAAGCTGATTTCTAAGATACTGCCGGCCCATTTCTTCAGAAGTATTCCGCTACTGTTCTCCAAAAAACACGTAGACAGCAATACCAGAATGCTTGGGTAGCTGTAACAGAAGTATACAGTGATATTTAAATAGACAGCAAATTTAAGAAGGTACAAAAAGGAACCTGAGGTCAGCCTAGCTCACAGGACCCCACATTTTGAAGCATTAAGCTTACTGTCACAAGGGCCAGCAGGAACTACAGTTGTTTAAATTACAGCTTGACATTTCCTCCATACACTAACAAAATATAGCAAACAGTTCAAAATTTTAAGTATGCATTTGCCCATCAGAAACCAATGCACCTCTGCTTTCCCCAACATGACTACTCTGAGCACTGACAACACTTCTGTTGCAAGCAAACATACAATGAGGTAAGACACTCCACGCTTCTTCTTACAACATTCAAGGCTTCTTTCCTGTGCTGGTGGTCCTGGTGCCAGCTGATATTGCCCTCTTCCCCCAGCCAAGCCAACAGCAATAGCTCATTCTATAGTCAAACACTGGCAAATTAACATTTTTTGGTAACATCTATTAACTTGGTCAAAGTCAGGAGGTTTCAAGAACAGAGGAAAGAAAAAGAAACACCTGAAACACCACAATAGGTGATAGGCCAGAATTAATGAAAAGGGGGTGATACCCTGGTTGTCAGGGTTGTGAAGCAGATAGGTGATGCTCATAGGTGGCACAGAGGAGGAAGATTTTTATATTAGCATGCTTCCCTTTTAAAAATTGTCCTCAACCGATTTGCAGGGCCAGAAAAACTAAAATCCTTCCAGGGCATGGAAGGGAACAAAAAGATTGTCGTAGCCCTCTCTTAAAACAGTGGTATTAACCCACCATTTTAGCGCAGCGGGGAAGCAGCACTCTTCCGAAATTTCTGCATGATCCACGGATAAGTCCTCCTCTGGCAGTGATGGTTTTGCACTGTCCAGAGAATAATTAAATTTGGAGGCAGTGAAATTTCCATGCTACACCCCAAAACCAACAAAAAACCCCATAGCTTTTGCACTGGACCCTTCTTACAAGAAATTCAAGAAGCTCTCTCTGCCCCAAATATCTACAGTGTGCTCAACATCCCGCTCTTCATTGCAGGGATACCTGGAAATATTTCAATCATGGCTCGCTGATCAGAGTAAATGCTCTAGAGCCAAGGGCTTTGGGACACGTGCGGGAGTTAGTCTAATCATATCTCTGCCATACACAAATCCAGTTTATATTGGGAAAACAAGAAACACGACTGTCTCGCCAAGCCCCTTTCTCCAACCTCACGTGGAGGCAGTAGGAACTCCTGCCCAATCTGTGTGCCTACTGCCCCCCCTCCTCATTGTTAATGCTGGAAATTTAATACTCAATGTGACCACTGAGAAGACAGACACAAGCTGAAATCCTGTCTGCTCTGTTCCAGCTCCTTTATAAAATATACAGCGTAAACCGAGAGGCAACCTAGGGTAACCCCAACCATCGCCAACATCCACAGCGGGAGGAAGCCAGCTTCTGGCCATAGGGAGTCACAGCAAAAGCAAAGCTTCCACCGCTCGCCACCCTGCCAATCTCTGCCAGCTCTCATGCCAGGGCACTCTCCCGCCCGCGTCCATGCGTTGGGGTGGGCGAGAAGCCAGGCTGACCCTCGGCAGCCCCCCACCAAGCTCCCAGCCCCAGCCTCTCCTCCAAGGTCAGGGTCTCTGCTTTTACGCATACTCCTCCTCTTCTCCGAACACCTCCTCCAGCGAAATTCCCCCTAGTGACATATAGCGCTTGAACACCTCTTCCCCTAAGGCGGGCTGCGGGCGGAGGCAGGGAGGAAGAGGAGGGGGAGGCAGGCTGCTGGCGGGAGGTAGAGGGCTGCAGTTTCTGACATCAGCGGAGCAGCCCCCCCGCCACCCCCCGCCGCACGCATGTGTGCTGCGGTGCAGAGCGGAGAGTTCAGGCGCTCGCTGTCCACGCACCCATCCGACCGACCGAGTCCTCCCCCGCAGGGGGGATGGGGGGGGTGCAGCACTCTGCTCTGCTCTGGGCATCCCTCCACGTGCACAAGGACCTCCAAAAAAATCCCCAGCCATCACTGCAGCGGATCTCCTATATATGCTTCCTAATCACAGCATCTCTCAGACTCCTCGAAGGTGGCAGGGGGGAGGAGGAGCTGGGCTGCAGGGAAGCTCTTCACCCTCAGCCCAAGGCCCACCCTGCGGGAAGGGCAGCTCCTCTCCCACACCAAATGACCAGACCTGACTTGGCTGCTCAGCAAGTACAGCTGAGTGGACTTGGTTGATTTGCCGTCCTCTGCAAGAAAGGACATTCGTCCCCAACCTACAAACACAGGCACACACAGAGGACAGCTATTAGAGGACATTTCTACACATTCAGATTTGCGCTTCAGCCATCTGTGACCGGTACGCTGGGCTTTCCTTGCTTTCACACAGAGCCGATTTGCCAGGCTGCAGTGCACCACCACTGCGTGCGGCTAATTCTAGCGGGTGTTCTGTAGCCCACAGGGGACTTCAAACCTAGCAGCCACAAGAGCAGTCCAAGAGAGTCCTAACTCAAACACCGGCTGAGAATGTTTACAGAGCAGATCAAGACAGAGGTTAGGGACTGATGCTGCTAAACTTCCTCTGCAACATTCAAGCTCAATGTTTCAGTGTCCAGGTAAATTACTACTGACACCTCCAACCAAACATACATACAAAAGCCCAAATCAGCAACCACTATGGAACTGAAAGCCAGAAGAAGAGAAATGTATGAAAAAAAAGCTGAGTTGGAAGTGTCAAGAGAGAGCTTTCTTCCTGTCAGGGTCTGATACAGAGAAATAATTCCCTGTTCCTCCCACAATCCACATAATCCCCGACAGGAACAATAACAGAAGAACCAGTAGACTGCAAATTTTCATCTGGTTTACAAATTTGGAAAGACAAGATCAGGGAAAGAATCGACCTCTTTATTCGACAGGCAAGAGCAAAGCCACAGTAAGGAGAAAGCAGTGAAGTGGTCTAACTTCCTAGACAGCTGCTTTTCATTTTTTCATCAAGAGATGTCACTTGCAAGAGTTGAAAGATACAGATTATCAGCAGCAAATGAAATTCAACAATATATGTGATGCACAGAGATTTCTCACCCCCCACCTAAGAAACAAGGGCCAAAAATCCTACACATGGTGGTAGGATCACTATATACTATTTGGCATAAACAACATCCTAAAAATTGTCACAGGATAGAACTGTGCCTACCTCTTTCCAATGCAGGACTATCTCTTGAAGTATATGCTGGAGAGTCAAATCCTGGATATTTCCCTACTGCTACTAAAGCTACTGCTTCTCTCTTGATCCTTTTGATCACTGCAAGTAATTTTACTTCATTTGAACTTCTCTGCTGCCCAGGAACTGAAGCACTACTTGCTATGAATTTTCATGTTCAAGAAGTATGGTGACACCCACAAGACAACTTCCAAAAAAATTACAGTTATTATTTCCCTCTACCCACAGCTCTAGTAAAAGCCTGTGTATTCAATCCCATAGGAATTTCAGATGACTGAAGCATTTTATTTTCCCCATGTGTAATAACCACTGCTCTTATACGTCAGCTGAACGCTGACTAAGGTGAAGTCTCTTTCCCTTCCATTTCCACAAGCTTTTGGCCCCTATTTGACATTAAAGTTCTTGGCACACTCTTCACCAGGCAGTCTTAAGCCTCAAAACAATGTGAATAATAGCAAATACTTCATTAAAGCCAAAATATGAATTTTAATCTAGACCAGCTCTTACTGACACAATTTATTAAAAAAGAGAACAGGCATCCCAAAATCACAGACAATACAGAAACGAGAGACTCTCCTCTCAACATATGACTTTGTATTTACAAAGGGTGAACCTTGCTAGACTGAAGTTGTTAGGACCGCCCTTCACCAAGACCAGCACCGCATTCATCCTCCTTGCTTTCACAGAGAAGCCTTGTAACAGCACCATGCCTCTTCAACTCTTTACTGCTTTAGGAAGAGAGTTTGATAAACACATCAAGTAATACAGAACCCTTTAAACGCATACAATTCACCCTGAAGTGTTCCTCTTCCTCCTTTTCAGCTACGTACAGCAAGCTGTTCATCACTTCCCAGTCAGCTATCTAGTATCTCTTCACCAACAGTCTTGAAAAATAAAGGTAACAAGAAGTACTGCAGAAGGAGAGCAAGGCTTTGTTATCATTTTCTTGGACATAATCAAGGGAAGCACTACAGCAGGCAAAACTTCTGCAAAGCAGCAATAGGCTAGACATACTTCTCAGCTGCAGCAAGACGCTGGCTCTTGAAGTAGCAGTTACCACATCAGGCATCCATACAGGTTCAAATTCTGCTAGAGAAGATACAAAATGTTAAATGTAGCTATGCTTAAGTTGGAGAGAGGCAGGGTGTTCCCACATGAGAGAATATTCTGGTGCTGTGACCAAGCCTAGAAGAAAACCAACAAGGCAGGAGGCAGGTCAGAAGGGTGGGTTCGCCCATGCAACAGACAGGCACGGAGTTGGGTGCACAGGAGAGCCCCGTGCATATGTATTGCTGGGCAGAGACATGGCCTCCCCAGGAGAAGTGCCAGCTTGGGGAAAGGAAGCATCAGGCAACATATATCCAGGATACTGCAGAATTAACACCATAATTCTCCTCCTGTGGGAGACAGCTTTCTAAAACGCCTTTCCCCAAGACTTCATTTTCAAGTTGCTGAATTGAACCTCCCTAATCACTGATTTACAGCTGCAATGCCTAAATAGCACACGTTCTTCCTTCAATGCTTTAAAGACCTATTCCAAGGTGAATTCAGTAAGTTCCTATCAAAATATTCAGACCCTTTTTGTACTAATCACTTGAGCTATCAGCAAACACAGCTGGAATAACTGAGGAACCTATACATTCAGCTGAAGTCACCATCCTCTTTTCACTGTAAATGCAGATTCTTTACTCCTCAGGTAAGATTTCAATGAAACCCGATCAGTCCCTTGTTTCTGGTATTCTTCTGCACTAGCAGAAACACCCATTTCCCTTCTCGGCTCTTCCCACACCTGCCTTCTACCTAACCAATACCTTTGTAAGTAAATCATTGCCAGCTGCCTCGAGTTATGTAGCTGAGGACCAGGCTAGTATCCTCAATGTATTTTATTTATAGGAAGGTATGAAATCTAGAAAGTAAGTACTAGATCAAAACATGGCCTGTATTCACCCATACTTACTTTTTCTACTTGCTGGGTCATAAAACTGTCATCCCCTTAATATGAAAAACAATTAGAATCTATATATTGCTTCCTCTGTAACTCATTAGGTGCCCAAACACTTAAAAACTGACTCAATCAGTTCTGCTACTTTTGGACTTCTGCTAATGTGTTTCTGAATTTTGTTGCAACTATATTCATCCTGCAGTTTTCACCTTTTTTCTTATCTCCAGAGTTAACTTCAATACCACCTCCTTTGTAAGGAAACGGTTTCTTATTTGCGATCAGTTTATCAACCTACCCTCTCCCTTCCCTAAGCAGGCTTGTGTCCACTAGCATCTGAGAAGATGGCTCTCCTCAGCTTTAGACCTTGCTACAGGATCGACAGGGAACTCTGTGGAGTGAACACAGCATTAATGGCCGTCAGCAAAGCAAAGCCACCCTTCAAACCTCTCCCATATTAAGTTGAACTAATTTTGAACTCAAAAGATTGGATATCCCACTTACATCAGCAGGCACTGTCACCTGACCATGGAGGGACACCAATTCCCACAGGATCTGCAGCCACCTCCTAAATAATCTAGGGCTCCACTGGTTGGTCCCCAACACAATCTGACTCAGGCTAGATACTGAAAAAATACATTATCACATATGCTTACTTCCACAAGTTGGGGGGCGGGGCACGGAAATCAAACTTCATGGCACTGCACTCTACTTCTGACACTACTTCTCCATGCAAACTATAGTAAATGGAAATTTTTCACCATTCTTCAAGCTATCTTCTGGTCGTATTCTGGCAAAAAGGAGAATACATATTCTATTTTTCTCTTTTATAGGCATTAGGCAAAACATTCTTCACTTCTAAATAATTTATCAAGATCATTTACCTCCTCCTGCTTTTTCTTCATTTCTCAGTCAATCACCCTATTAAGCCAACTATTCAAGTAGCAAGACAGGCAAGGGCCTAATACATTAATCCTGTCAAATCTGAAAGGCCTCTAAGAACTTAGATCTTGTCTTGTTCACCTCTCCTAGAAACAGTCGCCTCTGGCATCTCAACTTGTTGCACTCTGCTTTCAGCATCATTTACTGCAGTTTGGTTTCTCTTATTCTCCCTCTCATCCACCCCACCCACGAAGCAACTTTAATCCCTGTAAGGGATTCCCTACACACTAGAAGATACACACTCCCCGCATACTACAAGGTACACTACCCTTTGTGTATATGTATGTCCCTGGAAAACAGAAGACCAACAGCTTGGGGGAAGAGTTAAGATTTTTTTCTCTTTTCATAAGACTACAGTCTCGTTTCAGAAGTCTCCAGGACTAGCAAAAGCAAAGAATACTTGTTCTCATTTGTTGAGAAGTCAAGTTCGTAAGATTTCTCCATCCAGCCTACTTCTGACTTTGAAGGCAAACTTGTTAGTTTCCAAACACACCATGCTTAACTACAGCAAGGCCTATAGCATCTAAGCCTAAAAAAAAAAAAATCACATCTGTTCTGCTAAGACAGATCTCCTAGGTAGAAAATACATGCAGCAAAATCAGTCTGCAACACTTCTCTTTATTATGAGTGATCAGTACACACACACGTAGATAAATCTTCTATAAATGTACCTCTAGCTCAGCTTGCAGAAGAAAGATCTCAAAAAGAAAAAAAGACAACATCACTTCACAGAGTATACGTTTCCAGATACAGGAATTTTTCTATCACCCTACGCTACCTCCTTTCAATCTCCACTTTGCCACGCAACTCAATTATTTTGTAATGCTGAAATAATGACCAAGACGAGCAACTTCAGATCCCTTAAACTTATTACAGCTTCAACTCCAGTGAAGTAATTTCTATTAATAAAAAGAAGGGTAGATCGAGATACTAACCTCTGGCTGACAGTTTTTTGGTGTTGATGATTTTTGCAGCATATTCCTGTGATGAACTCTTCTTTACACATCTGCGGACCACAGAGAAGGCTCCCCTAGAAGACAAATAAAGAGGGTAGGAGCTATGAAACTGAAAATGAGAATACAATAGCAGCAATTTCTATCCCCAGAGCAGGCCAGATTAAGGACATGGCAGAAGACATACAGAGGAGGGAATCAACACATGAGAATCTGATGAGCAGCGCATGCTGTCTGATCAGCAAATAAAACCTAGTCTACATGGTACTCAGGCCTCCTGAAGATCCCTCAAAAGCCCCCTCACAGACAGCACAGTAAGAACAGCACGCTGTGCAGGGAGAGAGAGACACCATACAGGCACAGAAACAGGACATGAAGGGATTGATGAATGGGAGACAAACAGCCCAGGATGACACTGTAAAAACTAGCTGCTAAGTCCATCTCCCGAAGACAGTACCCCCAGCAGTTACATCAGACAACCAGGACTCATTTCTCCCATGTTTAAAGTGCCAGCTTGGTCATGAAACCGCTGTAACACTTTGCAGAAGTTACTAGATCTCTTACATCTCTCTACCCACCTGCAAAATGGAGATAAGCATGTACCTATTAATGAAGTGAGTAGGAAGCTACAAGGCTTTGTACATTTTCTCAAGCTGCAACTATTGATATTATTACAACTATTCCAAAGAGCCACTTGGAGAACAGGTCTGAGAGAGAGGGAAGAAGGATTTCTGTGAGGAAAAAAGAGATAATACAACAGAGACCAAGGTGAAAAGATAGGGACTCAAAATCTACAGGACTACACAGATAAGCGCTTGAAAGCGGTCCCTTCTTTTTAAAAAAAAAACAACAAAACAGGGTGGGAAAAGAATAACAACTGGCTTTACAGGAAAGATCTGAAAAGGGAAAAAGGACAAGTAAGAGAAAACTGGCAGAAAATTCTAAGTCCTTCAGACTAGGAACGTCAACCCGTGTCTACAGACAAACGGACAAATGTACATATCTGAAGTATAAGAAAGGGGAACAGAAGCTGCACAAGGGCCCCACAAGACAGTTAGTCCTACAGAGAGCCTAAAATAGCCTGAATCCTCCTGATACTGCAGAGCCCTGCCTTATTCTCCCCTTCCTCAACCTCTACATACAAACCAATAAGCAGCAAGGTGAGCACCGGCACCAGGGCCCAGGCTCGGTGACACACAGCTGCAGCAGTGTGGGGAGGGACAGGGACACCGGGCTGGAGAGAAGAGATGCAGCAGAGCCCAGCGGTTGGTGCAGGAAGGGAGGGAGGGGGAGAGCAGCAGCACCCAGGAAAGCACGGTCCCCATAATCCTACCCTGGTCGTTGCTACACCGCCTTCCTGTCCCGCCGGGTCTCCCTGCAAAACCCTGTCCTAGGGTGCAGCAGCAGGTCTGCCAATGCAGAGGCAAGTGCGGAGAGAGGGAGGGAGAAGCGCGGTGCGGCAGCACCTGGCCCTTTCACAGGGACAAGGAAGCGGGGACTTAAGCATCGCCGAGTGGCAGTAACAGTGCCGTGTCCCGGCGCAGAAACACTTGAAGGGAACGGCAACGTGCAGCAGGGAAACGGCGCGGGGAGAAGGCGGCGGCAGCCTGGTCCTGAGGAGGGCAAGGGGGAAGAGAAGAAATCCCGGGGTGCAACAGGAGGGTGCAGCCCGAGGCAGGCTGCGGGGACACCCCATCCAGCGGCGGGGATGACCCAGGAGCGCAGAAACACCTTTCCCTTCAGCGGCGATGCCGCCGGGGCGGACGAGGGGGGGGGTCTGGGGCGGTGTTGGCGAGCAGGATTACAGCGCGCGGCAGCTAATCCTCCTCCGGCTCCCGGGAGAGCCGGGGCGCCGGCACAGGGCTCCCGGCAGCGTCGGCGGGTCCCGGGGCGGGCGGCGGGGCGCGGCGCGGGGCGCGCAGCGGGCTCCGTACTTGCCGAGCTCCTCGTAGAGCTGGTACTCGTCGGTGAAGCGGGTGCACGTTGCCGTGGTGGCCATGTTCGGGCTGCGAGAGGCTCAGCGCCGCTGGGGCATGGGGCAGGGCGGCCGGGACGGGACGGGACGGGCGGCCGCGCTGCTCGGCAGCCTCCCTCCTGGCTCGGCGGGGCGGCGCGGGCTTCCCCCCGTGCCCGGCTCGGCGCTCCCCGCTCCGCCGTGCACAGTCACCGCTCGCCGGGGAGGGGAAGGAGGCTGAGCCTGGCCAGCACCGCGAGAACTGGCTCGGAGACACCCCGCGCCGGCCCCCCCTGCCTCCGCCCCTCTGCCGGCCCCGGCCCGCCGCGGGGTGTGGCCGCCGGGGGCGCTCCCGGGGCGCCCGCAGCGCCGCCGCCCGCGCGGGGGGCTGCGGCCGGGGCGCGGCCACCTCCCCGCCCCCGCCCGCGGCCGCCGGAGCGGGCACTGCAGTCAGCACCCCCGCCCCCGCGCACGGAGGGTGGGCAGACTGCGGCGGGCTCGCCGCCCGCTCCGCGGCGCGCCGTAGGCGGCGGGGAGGCTGCAGGGCCGCGAGGAGACCCGCGGCCGGGCGCACGGCGTGTATTTCTCGTACGTCCCCCTGTGGGGGCGCCGGGCCGGGGCCGCAGCGCCCGGGGCGGGGAGAGCCGCGGCCGGATAAACTTCCTGCGTGCAGCGGGAGGGAAGGGAAGGGAAGGCCCGGGGGGCCGCCGCCACCCCACCGCCCTCCCCCGGGTGCATGTCAGCGGGGCTAGCGCCGGGCTGGCAGCGCCGGGCGAACCGGCCGCCTCGCAGGCAGCAGCCGCCCGGCTCTCTCCCCGCCGCACTGTGCGTGCTCCGGCCGGCGGAGGAGGAGGAGGAGGAGGCGCGGGGAGGCAGCGGAGGCAGCTCCCGGCCGCTGCTGCCCGGCCTGGCCGCTGTCTGAGGCCACCGCCCAGCGCAGGGGACCCGGCGCGCTGCGTTGCCCCCCGCGAGAGGGGAACGGGGAGCCCCAAGTCCTCCTCCCGATCCACCGCAAAGTTGGGCCCGGGGCGCTGCCGAGCGGGCGGCGCTGTCAGGCTGCCCGACCTTGGGGGGTGCGTGCGGGAGTCCCCGAGGAGATCAGCCATCTGGTGCGGAGGTAGAGCGGTAACACGCGCCATGTCCTGAAACTGCTCAAGAACGAGACCCGGCGCTCGCACACACGTAGGGTTTATGGTGATGGGACTTGGAGGCAGAAGACAAACAGAAATCGTCAGTCTCCCAACCGCAAAAGAAAACAAACCAGCCTCTGTTCTGTCTCTAGTCTGAGAGTGCTGTCTGCAGTGCCTTCCTAAGCAAGTTTATTTTCACCTCTTACTTGAGTCTGTCTCTCTCTGAACAATTGCCAAATCTGCTTAATATGCAGATTTATATAGGGCAGTCACTGATCCAGCCAGAGAGGGAAAGGCTGCTCCGGCCTCTCCTGCGCGACTGGGAGCTCGAGCTGTTTTAAGAACATACAGAGAGACAGATGAGCATACCGTGAGCCAGGAGCAGCATTAAACTGATCTGAAAAATGAAAAGCACTGTATAAGTACCATGCATGCCTGCTCTGTGACTGGACTATGAAATTGTCATGTTATTCAGTCGCGTGAAAAGCAGTGACAGCAGCCACCAGCATATCCCCCCCCACTCCCTGTCTCCAGGTTAAATGCAGCCAGCCCAGTGCTGCAAAGCCTACACCTCAGCGATGCAGTGGGCAAACATTCACCCAGCCTATGCAGAAAGTAGATAGCAAAAGTAGGACAACATAACAGTAGCACTACAACAAAGCTATACTTCTAGAAGGTGATTATGAAACAACAGCATTCTGCATCTTACACCATGCCAGCATTTAAACCTGGAAACCTGCTGACCCAGCAGAATAACTCAGAGAACCAACAAATGATCTATCCAACAGGTGCCAATCAGTGAATCTGCCTCCTGCCGAGCTAAAACTGCTCCAACGGCCTCATTCAGTGGTCCACTAGTTTCTCTAACAGTTAGAAGAGTTGCAGACGAGGAAGAAAGCAGTCTGACAACCCACAGTCCTTACCAGGGGAATCAGCTGATAACACAAAACTCAAGTGGGAGGTTCTAGGTGTGGTGATAGGCAATGTTGCCAGTATACAACCTGCAGCGCACTTCCACCATCCAAAATGACATTAGATGTTCTTTGTGGCGGAAAGGTGAGCTGTTAAGTTTGTGCTGTGGTTGCACTAGGCAATGTAGTCAAGATAAATGCAACCCAGTCCCCTATGTTAAAATGTACAGGGCAACTGGAACAGGACTCTGTTCCACTCTTTGTTCCTCAACACAAAAACTAAGGGTGGACATTTAAGACCGGATTTTAGCACACTGGGCCAAATGAGGAGCCAGAGGGAGATGCACTTTTGTGCATTTGGCCTGTGTTCCTACAAACTGAGGAAAGATGGTGAAGATGAAAAGGGGTACAAGCCGCGACAGAGAAATACAGCAACAGGAGAGGTTTACCTAAAGCTGTGTATTAAACTGAGTGAGATTCTGCAGTTGAAAACTGTTTTAACTGGACTCAAGGACTGTTCTGTGCCCCACACAAAGCACCCCATGATATTTAAGAAGCCCTGATCACAGCGGTCTCATAAAAATACATGAGGAACATAAAAAGAATGGGACAGAAGAGGAAGTTTCTCATCTTCAAGTGTTACAAGGAAAAGCGAGGTCTGGAAATCAGAAAGCGAACAGAGAAGCAAGTGTGGAAAGAAAAGCTAACCATGTGTTATGCATAGTAAGTGCTACAGAAACAGATTGCTAACTGAGAAACTTGTGTTAAGCGAGAAGTGGGATACAAATTGAGTGACAGACTTGATTAAACCAAGTACTGAGTGGGAGACTAAATTATGGGAGTAGAGTTTTCAAAAGGAATGTAGACAAAATGAAACAGGAGGAGGGGTGGCAATATGGATAAGAGAGTATTGTGTCAACAGAAAGAAATATTGATGTTCTAGCTGACATAGCAATCTACTTGTACTGAGAGTAAAACTGCAAACAGAGGTGAATCTTGAACAGTGCCTGGTCAGAATAATGTTGTAGGGACCAGAAAATATCTGAACAGTAAGAAATGGTTTTGAGAGAGCCCATGCGCTAGTAATGGGAGATTCAGCTAATGAAGAGTAAAAGTGAGATTCTGACCTCAGTTATGCAGGATTGAAATCTGGAAGTAATGCCTTGCTTTTAACATTAGCCAGCTGCAGATTTCACATTAGCAGAGTAGCAATTTTGGTCTCTATCTTTTGAAGTAGCACAGGTTGGCTTATACAGGATGCTGAACCATCAGGGATCTGTCAGGGATTAATCTGATTTTAATAACTGGAGCTGAGTAAGAGGCACTAAAGAAAGTAAGTAAAATGCAAAGGATTTAATGCAAAGCCCATGGGCATAAATGGACATCTCTGATGTTAATGGACTTTGGATCAGGCCCCATCTGTCCATTGAACCTAAGGTCAGCTTTGGCATGTTGAAGAATGTCTGTGGGAAGGCAATAATGCAAAAGCGTTGGTCTTGAGGGAAGCAGAGTGAAGGACTACAAAATGAGTTCACAGAAACTGACTGGAATTTGACCCACTGTGGAAAATGGGAAGGATGCTGGAGAAGGTGCATGATAGCGTCTTTCCAGCAAGGTTCAATAAGCCAAAGGCCAGCATGTATCAGTGTGCTGAGCAGAGCAGCGCTGGCTAGTGCCAGATATGAAGAGAAGGCATTAGCAAAAATAAAGGACCTGGGAAAGGTAAGAATGGGTAGAGTCAGAAATCAGTCTGGGAGGGTCAAGGCAAGACGCAAAAAAGAAATAAGCAACAAACAAAATAAATAGGCATATTTTTTAAATAGACATTCTCTGGTTTTCTGCTGTTAACTTAGGGTCCCAAAAGAATCAAGGAATTTTTTCCTCTGTGCCTCTGCTGTCCAGTCTGTCTATTTAGAGTGAATAACTCCAGGTAGGTCTTATCACTCACAAAGCATTTACAGGACATAAAATTCAACCAGCTCTGCTCTTACATGGGGCTTCCTGGCACTACTTCAGTATAGTAACAAATAAAAACACAAAACAAAGCATCCAAACTTCTAGAATTGTGTGAAATATTGCATTGTCTTAAAAGGAGATTTTTTTGGCAGGTGAAAGTGAGGAAAAGTGTTAGAATTCTTAACAATTATTTTGCTTCAGACCCTGCAAAGAAAAATGCAGACAGTTACCTATATCAAGCATCATTTTATCATGACTGTCAACAGACTCACTGTCATGTACACAGAAAAAAAAACCCCTTATTTTCATAAGTGATTATTCATGTTGGCTATACAATACAAGATCTCTCAAAAAACTTTTTACTTAAGCAGTTGTTGAGTATCTACCACAAAAATCAGGTTCCTTTAAAGTGCCTGGTTGTTCTCTTCCTTCTCCCAAACTGAGGTTCATTTGTTACCTCTGAAAAATCATTATTCAAATGAGCCTAAGTGAATTTGTAGGTGTAGCTGATCATAATAAGAAGTAGTGTGCATATAAGGAAGGTTGGAAAGAGAGGAACTTTTTAGCAAGTGAATATAAAATTTATATTTGAAATAAACGTTAGAGTTCTGGAGAGAAGCAAACGTTAAATTACCCTCTTAGTACAGACTATTCAGCCATCCATCTAGTTTAGTGTCTTGTCTTCAGTAGTGACCTATTCCAAACAATAAATGTGAGGGAGGGGGAACAGGAGGGGATGAAAGGAAGACAGAGAAGGAGAAGGGAGAGGAATCAAAACAGGCCAATAAAGAGATCTGTATAACTATAACGCACGTGCATACTGTGCACTACTCAGAGAGTGGCTTTCCTCCTGACCCCAAGCTGATGATCAAAATATGCCCCGAAGCACAAGGATTGGTAGCCCTTGTAATTCTGATCCTAGCTTGTGTCAGTGCATATGCTATTCTGTTTCATGTCAATGCCTAATCCTTTTTGATACTTACTAAGCTATTTAAGTCAATAATATCCCATGGCACTGAGTGTCGCATGTTAATTATATGGCTCATAAAACATATAACCTGACACCATTGCAAATTTGTTCTATTTTAATGTCACTGAGTGCTCTCTCCTGTTATAAGACAGGGTCAGTAGGTACATCCAAATGGCCAGCCCTGCTCTTCAGTGCTGCCCCCAGGGGAGTTCAGACAAAGGAGGGGGCAGCTGTGGTCTGGCAGGGTCTCAGTGCCTGCATGCCCGCGTGCCCCTGGACAGGCCCTGTGTACCTGCTGGCAGTCTGCCTGGTTCCCCAGCTCCCCCAGTGACTCATGGGGACACATGCCTTTCACTGGGACTTTTGCAACCCACCTAGACGTGAGGTATTTTCCTCTCAGCTTGCTTGTGACTTTGGATTTCAGAAGCACAGGTTAGGTCCCCAAATAGGAAAGGGAAGCATTCGGTACGTATTCAGCTCCTTTAGCTGCTGTAAGCTTACTCCACACAGTCTTTTCTCTGGAGCCTTATCCTACCTTTACTGAGGGATCAATACCAGGTTTATTGGCCAATTTCACAGCCTGTTCTGGATTCCTGCACAAGTATACATTATATAGGCAATGCCTGGTGGAAGATAACACATGGACCGTCTTGAAGAGCTGAGTACTTCACCCACAGACCCATACAGAAGGGGCTGCAGCAGCCTGATTTTATGTTTCTCATCTCATGAAAATCCAAGTCCCTCCAATACTAGCCTGACCTCTAGGTTAGCAACTGAGTGAGCTCCAGAAGCGTAGCCTTTCTAGCCTCCTCTTTGAAGCTTTCTTTGCTAGAGAGACAGCGCTAAACAATT
This sequence comes from Buteo buteo, assembly GCF_964188355.1. NCBI lineage: Eukaryota > Metazoa > Chordata > Aves > Accipitriformes > Accipitridae > Buteo > Buteo buteo. Next base: position 45,009,872 of record NC_134174.1, on the reverse strand, counting down.
TCTAAATGGTGAGCTGCAATGTCTACTGGCTGCTCTCTTAAGTGATCAGTTCCACAAAATATTTATGCTTCTGTCACATCTAAACTATCCTTTGAAATGTATCAATAAGACCCTATAGAAAACACCAGTGAGGATTATGGAAATGAGACAAATGTTCTGAGCAGTAAGAGCAATTTCCTCTAGTTCTGTATCTATAGCAATATTAATAATACTGCATTCAAAGAATTTCAAGTTTTCATTCCTATCTCCTTGAAACTGGCCAATGTCAATTGTTAATCAGGTGAAGAGCAGGGTTTCCCACCATTTATATGGCAACAAGGTCATGTTCCATGAATTCCTCTAATAATTATCTAGTAACAATAACTGGTATGTTAAAATGACCCTCAGATGAGCTTAGCCTCAAAATGTTTCATGTCTATTGCCTTGCTTGGTGGGTAGATGACAGAGAAGCAGATTTTCCTGCTTCACCAGAGCAAGCAAACAAATCTGTGTGTCTAGTGCCTAGTGTAGCTTAATACTGTCTCTAGACAGCTCTGCTGTCACCAAAGGGTTACTGTGTGGGTATACGATAGTGGGGAAACATCTTGAACATTCATTTGAATATGGCCATCGCGGTGGAATGTCCAGGGGCTATTTTAAGATTCACACTGTTTGTTTAAACAAGATTGCATGACTCAATGACTGTTACGTAAAGGATGAACACAGATTTCTCCCTGTACCCCAGATATCTGCACCAACTTAAAATATTGTATGGCATTATACATATACCATACTGAATGGTATTGATTACTGAATGAATACTGAAAACTAATGCCACATCCTGGGGTGGGTCTCCCTCTTATTTTTTAAATAAAGTCTCTGTCAAGGGGAAGGCTGATACTACAAAAAGGGTGATGGATGGACAGTCCTCATGAGCTGAATGCTGTCTTTCACAGTGTGGAGAAGAATATGAACAAGCAACTCCCTCATTGCTGTGGGTCACCGATAACCAAAAGGAATGACAAATGAGCAGTTTCATTTCTGTGGATCAGTCATTGCAATCTATTGCTACTGCTAAAAAAAAGACTTCCATTTAGTGCCAGCTACAACAAATTTTGTTTCTTTGCTTTTTTAAAATGGAGCACAGATCACTGGGAAAACCTCCAGTTTAACTCTCACCACCAAAGTCATCATAACATTTGACCATTACTAGCTCTGTCTGAATTCAGCTCAAAGATAAACTTCATGTATCTCACACTACCCATCTTGCAATTCCTTCCTCTTGCCATCTCAGCTGAATTTATGGCACAGTCCTTGGGGAAATACTAACTTTTTCCATTAAGTTTTCAGTTAGGTCTTGATTGAACTGGCTGTTGATTATTGTCCCAGAATAAGAGTACTAGACACCAAACCTACTGCAGTGTATGCAGACACTTGAGATTACAAAGAGACCAAATCATTCCCTCGGGGAATCTGCCATCATACAGTATCTTGAAAGATCAGTCTCAAACTGCAGTCTCTTCAGAACAAGGCATCTGTCTAGTCTTGTTTGGTAAAATACACAGCACAGCTGGTAGCATGTGATAGACTGATCAGTTTGAACTGCATCAGCTCTCAAATCATAACACCCTACCAATTAAACATCAAACCAAGACCAGAGTTATTTAATGCTATCACAACAAAAAGAGAAGTTCTTAAAAAAAGTACAGTGTTTTGCTTTCTTCCAACTTAAATATAACTTAATAGTGTCCCATAAAGCTTGATTATTTTTGTCAAACTTGCAGTTTTAAAGTTTTGGGTTTTGAAAAGAAGCACCCTGTGCTCCTTACCCAAGTGGGAGTGCAGCATTATAATATGCAAAATGACAGAATCATCCAGCGCTGGCATTCTCAATCCTTTTTCTCCTGAGAGATTATTCCGAATCTGGGAGACCTCACAAGCAACATTTAATCATCACAGCCTCCTGGACCATTATAAACCATGAAGTAGTACACTTCTACATCACAAACATCACTGCCATAACCGGCATGAACTGCCCCTCCTGGCAGTCTCAGGAAGTCAAGGTTTACAGGTTTACAAGGTTTACTTTCCTGTCATCACTAGGCAGAGGTCCTTTCAATTTAGGACTAAGGCAGGAAGGGTGTATTTTCACTAACAGTGTCCCCGGTACAAGTACAAATGAGTAGATGCAGAAGCAATCAGTCTCCAAAGTATTTCACCATCACTTTCACCAGCACTAAACTCTCAAATAACACCTGTTGGCAGAAAATACTGGGTTTCATTTTTTCATTTCTGAATCCTCTTGGTCCAGTGCTTCATCTTCTCAGTTTAAACAGTAACTGTTCAAACATGACCTTGACATTTTTCAAGGAGCCTGTAAAACCTCTCTGCTGTAAAACAGCCAGATTAACATTTATGCACAGTTAAAAAAAAAATAAACACTTTCACCAAAATTGCCTGAATGTTTATGTGAGGGGAGACATGGCTCACAGGACTCTTCAAGGAACATTGGCAGCAATTTCCTGCCCTGAGTAAAATAAATTAATTAACACACACATCCTGTTTAACATCAAAAGAAAATCTAGCTCCAAGTAACAATTCAAAGGAGAGGGCCTGTGAGTGTTTACAAACACAGCCTGAGCCAACAAGTGCAGCAGGAGGGTATGTGGGAACCACAGCAAAGCCTCCAGCCAGTAGCTGGCTCTCCAGTTTCTCCAGGGTTCAGTTCTGCCTGTGTGTGATGAACAGAGAACACACAGTGAGAAAGATGGGCTGGATTTCCCAGCCAGAGCAACAGTAAAACAGTGATTTACACTCCCCATTAACAGCCACAAAACCTGTGGGAATAAGTGAAGCAAATCATGTTTTACAATGAGAGAAATGAGGCGGAGAGCGGGACAGTGACTCTCTCGTGACCTTATGGGAGTGCAGCCACCATGGAAAGGCAGAATTCAGGTCACTCCTCCAACATGAACAGATACAGATGCTTTCCTATTGATCTTGATTTTGGGTGAAGGTAATGCAGCGGTATCACTCTGAATTAAACATGCAGCTCTCACCAGATTTCTCCACAAAACTGTGCCTTCAGCACAGAGTGCCATTCACAATTAAAAACTCACTAAACCTTTGTTAGACTCCTGTGACAATTTTCTGTGGAGTGGCAGCAAATGTTACTGCTTTCTATGCCTCCTTCTGAGTGTACTTTGTTCCTTGTATCTTGTTAATAAAAATAAAATGCAAAAGAAAAAAAGATGGTTCTTGACAGGTTAAAAAAATTACACCCAAGATCTGTCAGTTTGGGTTGGGATCCCCATTAAGAATCCACTGCTGTGAGTCTGCAGTGACACAGACTTCCTGCCTTTGAAGGGCAGGAGGCAAATAAACCTGACTGTGCAGAAACACAAATATTTGCACATTCAGAAGCCCTCAAAGTATCTAAAGGTATTTCTATACTGCAGAGGAAGGTATTATTTCCATGTTTAATGACCTTATATTACATTCAAAAAGTACTAGTGCAAAACACAGTGGCAGAATAAGATGCTAGCTCGTGGCTGTTTGTTTCCTGAATACTTGCAAATCACAGAAGTGCATGCGAATGCATGAAGCAGAACTGTGTTTCTGGTCACGAAGATGTGGATAAGGTGACTCATGCTGAGGTGTGCATGTGTACATGCAACTGGATGGTGCTTAGCCTATGTGTATGTATGTACTACAGTCCCATAAATGGGAACAGGAGCAGAGAGATACCATAAACTGTGCAAGAAAGATGAAAGACACTTTTACATATATATTCCAAGCCAAAAAAAAAAAAAGAAAGAAAAAAAAACCCCAAAAGTCAGAATGTGTAAAGGCCAAGGATCCAGAGACAATGGGAAGGAACTGACTTAAAGTGAGCTCCCTACAGCAAAGAAGGATTAGCTAGTGGGTGCATCAGAGAAAGAGTGACAAAGCATTTTATGTTTACATGAGAAAATACATGCTGTCAATACAATTATGGGTCAAACTTCATTTAGCTTTGGCTCTGAGTGAGTTTGGAAGAGGATGTGCACTCTGTGATCCCATGCAGCTGTAGCACTGGGCTGTCATTCTCAAGGAAAGAGCCAGCTCCCTCTGGAAAATCACACCTGCTGGCTCTAAATAAAATCCACAGAACTAACAATCTGTCTCAGCTTTGGCATCTGTCTCTGCTCCTAGGAAGGCTTGGAGGTAGGTGAAAGCATGGTTCGGACTGTCCCTGACTTCACTGGATGGCCTCCAAGCCCAGGGCTGGGATAGTATCGGCTCAGGAGCTGGGGTAATTAGTTTGACAAATGAATGATGCCAGCTGAGGACTTGAAAATCCTAATCCTAGGTCAAAATTCCCTTTGACAAGGGGCGGCACAGGAGTTAAAAACTTACTTGTATTGAATGTCACTAGAATACCACTACAGAGTGAAACTCAGAATTTTTACAGACATACACAAAACTTTTGGACCTCCTATATGATTCCATTTCTCTGGCTTTGAGGATAGCTTCCTATCAGGCCTGTATTTTTTTGTCAACAACCTAGACAGTCTCTAAACCTAAATATTGCCTATTTATTTCAATCTACATCTTCATCCTTTTGTTTAGAGGGTATAATCCTCTTGTTCCCTTGGGATGGCATGCACTTCTTGGTAACCAAAACAGTTTCGTTAGCATTTTCTAAAGCATATTTACCAAGACTGGTATCACAAAGGTGGCTGCCTAGATCATCAGGTTTTGGGGCACATGTGACAGTCCAATACCACTGACAACAGGCCTGCTTTACTATGAGTAACATTTGCTCTTTTCTGTATATGAAACATTGTGATGGATGCCGTTTTGCACTATGATCACTGCCCAGCTGATTTGCAGATGCAGCCTTCTTATAGACACCATGCACACTTCGTGCATTAAATTTATATGCACTTGATTGTCCACCTGCTGACAGGCCAAACCTCACAAAAATTTATCTGGTTGCCAGAGTCTAGGATCCAGCCTGCTGTGTTTGCAATGTCTTTCACCAGCTAAAACTTTGTTAGTTACAAAGTGTATAGCCAGTACAATAGCAAGTGTTCTATCAAGTGAAAAGGATACTTATTATCAGTGGTTTCTGGTTGCCTGGAGTCTACCATCCCACCATTTTAGCATAAGGTTTTACTCAAACACGCAACACATGGTTCCTCTAGCCTTAGGCTGGTACAAATGCAAGGTCCAGCAACAATGACATTTAGAATTCAAGTTTCCAGCATAACTTCTCCAAATGCCAGAACAGGCTGATAGTCAACAATGTCCTGCACATGCTGGGCTTGTGTGCAACCCTGTCTGTGTAAGTTGCTTCTGGAACTGTTTTTGCTTCTGGAACTGTTTTAGGAACAGAAGCAAAGGACAAGTGACATTCAGGACTTGCCTGTGGCTTTCAGCACCACCTTGGAAGCACACATGCCCTTTCGGAATGATGCTTGTGGGGAGTCATCCCCATGTGAGTCCATCTAGCACAACTGAGAGGGAAGAGAACCACTGCTGAGTATTTAGTCCATGAAGGCCAGCCTGTAATGTACAAGGGAAGTTTTGTAACAGTAAAGATTTACGAAGCAGCAGGGGAAAATATGGAGGCTACATAGAGTTGAAACAGATGTGGGACATCTGAGTGGAAGGTGAGGAAGAGAAAAAGTTTCGGGGACTAAAGGAACAGTCCTGCTACTACTGACTCAAAAAAAAAAAAAAAAAAAAAAAAGGCCACGGTGGGAGAAATAGCAATCTGTTGCTAATACAATTTAGCATTTATAAACCAAACACTAGTACAGCAAGATCTCAAGCCCTACAGACAGCAGTGAAAAGGGAATGTCATCAGGAGATCACAGTATGCAAAACCATTAAAGACGGTCTGAACCAAACGGCTTCAAATTTCTTCCTTAACAGTCAAAAACTGCTAGTAGAAGGAGGAGAGCCTTGGTTGAGCTGTGTGCTGCACTGGGAGAGTTTTGATCGCCAGTCAGATATTTGAGATGCTCAGATGTCCCCAAGAAAGCACTGCCGAGGGACACCTGGTAGCAGCAGCCGCCCTCGCCCTGGAGCGTCTGCCACGCCTGACCGCCAACACATCGGTGAACGCTCGCTGCAAAGGGAACTTACCTGCAACCATGGCTAAGGCTGGGTAACTGAACATGTAAACCTCTCCCAGGTGTAAAAACACCAGCTGCCAAGATCTCTAGACTGCCCGAGGATTAAAATGACATCCACAACAGTAATTTTAGACTACTTAATCCTGTGGTTTAATTAACTAAGAAAACCCTTCCAGTTTAAGCGGTTATGAATTACCCACATTGCAAAACTATATTCCTTTCAATCAGCTTCATCTGTGTGTCTCTTTGTCCCACTCTTGACATTACAACTTCTGCTTTTGTTGTCCTCTGTGCCTGTAAAACCATCTTTGTGCTCATTTGCCAGTGTTCCTTTGTTAAAGTCTAACCTTACAATAGGATCTTGAAGCAGGTGACCCTGCCTTCTCATCATATATCATTTCCTCTACTGAACGGTTATTGTGCCTTCTTGCAGGTAAACAGAGCTCTTTGGAGGTGGGCTGCTTATTTGCACAGGTCAGCAAGTATTTATGTAGTGTTGTACAACAATAAAATGAGATAATAAGAGAGATGCAATAATAAATCATGCTTGGACATTATTACATAGGCAGAACTCCTAATCAAGGCAAAAACTATTTAGAGAAAGGACTCAGAAAAAAATTCTCTCTCCCTTTTCTGTGTCATTTACCTCAATGGAGAAATCAGAAACCATCATTTAGATTCAGTTTACTAGGTTTATAGAGATTTTTGGCACTTCTGAAATTATGTCTATCACTCAGTATTTTTTAACTATTTAAAGGAGAATTGACAGATATCCATGCATATATTTGAGTAAAATACCTGATCTATACAAGATAGCCAAGAACATATTTTCAAATTTAATTTCTAAGAATCTATTTAAAACAGTCTTTTAATACTACATATAAAAAAGAGTGGGAAAACCACAAGAGGAAATGTGGAAGCATACCCCATGATCCCATCATAATTCACTTAAGTAATTTTTCCTGAAAATTACTGCAGATTTAACATCAGGCTGGGGTAGCTATGAGGTACTCATTCTTTTTTTCATCCATCTCAGAAAGCTCCTGCTGCAAAACATTTCTAAGCATGAAGATGTACTACAACAAAGCAATCAACCTATCTCAATTATTAATTTCTTGTGTTTTTCAGAAAATAATGATGCTGTACTGTGTTTGCATATACACTGAACAGAGGAGAAATCAAAGACCCCAAAGCATATCTTTCAGCACCCAGGAGAAGTCTACTGTGAATTAAGGCTTTCCAGGCTGAGGGTGCCACTTGGTTCTGTCATGTGTCACACTACAGGCAGGAGAACCTCTAACTGCTGGTTTTAGCAGTTTGCCTGGACAACCTTTACTGAAAGCCCAGCCTCCGTGAAGGGTATCTCTGTAGGGTCCCTCCAAAGAGCTCTCTACTAGGAGAGTGTAATAAGGGAAAAATCAACATGCCTATGTATTGAGAAAAAAAAAAAAGAAAAAAAAATACTCCAGAGATGGGTAAAGTAAAAAGAGACAAAACTCTGGGAAATCGAGGTGGTGGTGGGGGAAGCATTTACTTAATTACTCAAGTAATGGCCCCACTGTTAATGAGTACAGGAGGTGTAAAGAGCCAGACTAGATGCGATGGGGAAGTAGTTCCAGCATAAGTGGAATTCTTGAAACAACAAGCACACAGGTTGCACTCGTGAAATAAAGGTGAGCATGGTTACTGTAATTACACAAGTGCACACTGCCCCCAGAAGGCAGCATCCCACACTTTTCCACTGTTGCTTTTTTCCGCTGCTTCTCATTTGCCTGCAATACTAACATTTATTGCAGATAAATGTCAAGTGATGCTCGTGGGGAGAAAATCCCAGCTTCATGTATGAAGTGATGGACTCTGAGCTGATCATTACTATTCATAAGTAGGAAGGGCAACAAGGCTAGCAAAGTACATGGAATGCTGCTCTAACAGAGGATTAAGTAAACTGGGACTCTTCAGATTAGAAAGGAAACAAATGAAAGTGATGTGAAACTTGCATATAAAATAACAAGGGTATTCAGAGGAAGAAAGAAGAGAAAGCAACTATGATAAATGTCATAAACATATACTTTCCACTAAGAAGCTGGTCCTGGTATTTGCCCCTGGAATTCACCAAACCAGGTAGCTCACTCACTAGATGATCAGCAGGCTAATAGGTCTTAGAACAACAGGGTGACATGGCCCTCCAGTGTTCCTCACATTCCTGCTGGCATCCTGGGCTCCCCAAAAGTACATGGGGGCCAATCTTATCTACAGAAACACACTCCTCCCTGAATGGTCCTCCCTGACCTCCACCAACTCATAAGCAGCACTCGCCACCATTCCTACCCCATAGCCTGAGCCTTGGGGTACGAAGGCAGCATGGACTGGGCAGAACTGAGCTGGCACTTCCTGAAGGAGTTGGGTAAGATCTCGTGATCCCCAGCAGGGCTCTGAGTGCTCCCTCCCGCCGTCAGCTGGGCCTGCACAAATTGATCACAACCCTCAGCAGAGGTATGCAGCCCTTGAGAGAACCAAGGGAACCCGTCCTAAGATATCAAAGTGGCTGCCACCTTCAGAGCAATTTTTTGCACTGCATTCTCACTTGTTTTATATTTGTTGATATATTCTTTTCCTCTAAAGCCTGAAAGAGCTTTAAAGCCTTTTCCAAGCCGCCTCTCTGCAGAACACACGCATATCTGCAGTCATGCAATTCCCTTTGCCATTTCCCAACAGGCTTAAAATGTTAAATTCTGGTCCCACGAGACACTTTGCTGCAAACGGGCCTCGGTGCTTTCATAACTGCACTCTTCGGCGAAAGCACGAGCAGCGCTGTTGGAACAGTAAAGGGGAGCGATCCAGGGGGATGACTGACACAGGTGAGCCGGGTGTGATAGAGACTAGAGCAACCTGAGAAGCCCGACAGCAAGAACCTTCCGTACACCTGGAAGAGCGACGGAAACACGGGGATGCGAGTGCGAAACCCACTCCATACCCGACAGCAGGACCACACGGCGCGGGGCGGGGCGGGCCGGGAAGCTTGGGGCCGGGCTGGGCCGGGCCGCGCCGGAGGCGGCCGCCAGAGGGCGCCGCCGCCCACGCGGCGCGTCCCGGGCGCGGCCGGGCACGTCCGGCCGCCGGTCACCCGGGAGGGGCGGGGCGGCTCCCGTCGTGGCTGGCAGACGGCTCTCCGCCTGCTGCTCAGGTGCGGCCCCAGCCGCGGAAGGGGTTATTTGCGTGGGCAAGGTATTCAAAACCTCACCGGGCGGAGACTTTTTTTTGAGCTGTCCTTTGTGTCCTTATCAGCCTATGAAATTTTACTCAAAAATTTTGAGAGCAGAACCTGTTCAAACTTGTTCAAAAAGTCGCACTGACAGAAACATTTAAAATGAGATCAATGGGTTTATGCAGGCTGTACGAGCTACATGGGCTTGGATTTTCTGCTACCCTAACAGCAGCTCAAGATTCCTGTAAATGTAAAATCCCAGCTCAGGCCCAAGCACAGACCAAAGCGCAGATGATGAGAATTCGGCACCGACCCACACCACCAGGCTCGGTATGGCCCTGAGGTGCATGAGGGAATGTCTGGGTGTGGTGCTTGCCTTCCTCGAACAAATCACGTTCATCACAGTCTAATTCTTGCAATGCCCTGGCAAGCAATCAACAAATCCAATCAAAACTGGGAATCTCCTGCAAGACACTTGCAAACTCAACGAGAAGGAGGAATTGATCAAAGAGCAAAGGGATAATACATGAGACACGGCACATTTCTGTGGCAACATCCAGTTTAAACGTCACACAGTCTGTGAGAGCTCATCAGTCTTGAAAAGTTATTGTCAAAGAAAGGATTCATTTGTGAGCTAAGGCGCTTTGCAAGAGTTGTGACCAGTAAGACAACACCAATGCCATCAGACAATTTACACTTGTAAATATGGGCCTGGAGCTGCCAGATTTTCAGTTGCTGTCTCCACAGTGGCCTCAGACAAGCCCTACTATTCTTGCTTCTACCTCTTTATTTGCAAGATGGTGATAGCACTTATCTCTCCTATAAATCACATACAGGGCTATGACTGACAACTGGTATATAAAGAATGAAGACTTGTTAACAGTCACTGAAGTTATGCCAACTAACAACCCCGCAAATTCATTCTGTTCTTGCTGTGGGTGTATTCATCTAGCTAATGAATATCAGTGTGTGGGATTAACCAGACAAACCTGTAGCCAGTGAGAAATGAATACTATGCAGGGTGTGCATCCCTCTCAGCAATCCATGATTAATATTTGTTTCTACTAGAGTTTATGCTTTTCATAAACTCCAGAATAATAAGCTCCAGTTTGCTCAGGGGACTTTTCTAAATTCGATACTCTGGAGGGTTGTGGCTCCCCAGGTGGCTTACAAAGGACAAACAACAAATTGGGGGAAAATCACTTTTGCTGTGTTGAACCTAAATGTACATCCCCATTGCAAACAGGAGGAGGGGCTGTTGTTTGCAGTTTAGAGTTCCCAGGGCTGTTTGCCATGGCCAAGGGAAATGTTTACTATGGCTGTTAATATGTTACGTGCTGTTGATTTTAATTGCTCTTCAAAATGTGAAGACAACTGTGATATTTGGAAGAGATGGGTGAGCTGCACTAATAAGCTCTGTTCTGCAGCAGATCTAGTTCACACCATGCCATGCAGGCCTCTGCAAACTTTTGCCAGTACCCTGGGGAGTGAGGAAGGAAAGGAAGGATCTTAGGCATGCCAGCCAAAGAAGTGAGCCTGATTAGCTGTTTATCTTGGAGCTGTATCAACAGAGGCCTATGTCCTTTCTTATAAGATTCTACAGTAAAAGCAGCTAGCTATAGCTACAGAGCTATGGTGCTACTACATTAAGCCTTATTGTGAGTAAAAGCAACACTGAACATCAGATTTCACAAAAGTTATTTGGTCCAATTTGAGAACTGTCTTGGGAATCAGTGGTTTAGTACTTGCGTTAGAAGTGGGTAGCTAGCAACGCACCTTGGTTGAGGGCTCAGAGGGGTTCCTCAAATCTTTGGGAACACTCCAGTTCCAGACTTATGTCCATCTGGAGGCTGTTCTCAAAAGGTTTCAGACCCTGGTCCCAGCTGGTGATGTATGAAGGAAATTCATTGCTTCCTTCCGCTAGGCAATTGGTATTCTGGGATTTTGACTCACCTAGAAGTGGGTTGGAGGTGCAGCGGGGGTGCTGATTACAGCTGGGTCCTCTTGAGCGATGGGAAATGGTGCAATTTGCTTCATTCAGCCCCTTTGGAATCCCACGTGCGTAGGCTTCTTCCAGGGGCTTGTGTAGAGTCTCAGCCACAAATGTGGAGTGTGTTTCTCACTAGCAAGAAATGAGCCAAATAAGAATGACATTTCAGAGGGTTAGGAAGCTTTGCCTCAGCAAAGCTGTACTGCACAGACCCCACAGCCAGCTTTTTTTTTTGCAGTTGTGAGCAAACCTAGCACTAAAATCAGAAAAAATATCAGCAAGGCAACTAGTGGAAACCAGCAGGTTCAAATAGAGCAATGGAGCAAAGCTACTGCTATCATCCTGTCATTCCTGGATAATTGGATGCTTTACAGTAAAACTGGATGTAAACATGATTTTCAATCATGGACCCCAGTTTCTACTCCTCCATAAGACCTAGGTGTGATTTCTCTGTATGCAAGTTGCTTAGCTCAAACTGTCGCATCAGAAGTTACATGTCTATTTAGGAGTACAAGTGGGTCACATACAGACTGATTTTCAGAAATGCTTGAGTTCCCAGTAATTTCAAAGCAAGCTGTGGGTGTTCAGTATTTCTGGGGAAAAAATAATGAAAAAAAAATCAGTCTGCTTTCATGTGCCAAATATTACTTCTTGGAAGACTGACCTCACACATGCTGGCTGACCTCTTGTTTGACCTCTCCTGAGACCTGTGTTCCTCCTCTAGATTATGTAAATAATAATGATCTCTCTCCTTGTAATTTGGCTGAATACTACTATGTAAATACTAGATATGATTAATTGCTGTCCTACTCACACATCAGGTATAGGTAAATCATTAATTTCAGCATTTCTAAAGATTTAGGCTTTTGAACTGTTTTAATTTGACAAATAGGTTGTACCAAAAAACCCCAAACACTTGCAGTTACATACCTTACTGAAATTACAGCTAAAGTCATAGCCTTACTGACATGAACACCATCTGCGAATAAACAGGCACTTCAGAACTTCTTTGCATAAACAACTAGACACAGGTCTGAACAAACAGAGACAAGCCCATGCTGGCCACCTTCACCACCCAGTCCCAGGTGCCAGTGCAACACCAGACTGTGCAAGTTCTACCTGCCGGGGCCCTGAGTGCACCTCCCCTGCCCCAGGGTTTAGCTGCCTGCACTCCAGGTTTGGGCTGATAGTGCTTGGGTGTAATCTGGGTTCAGACTGGGAAGCCAGGGCCTGCCCTGCTGTTGCTCAGGAGCGGTTCCGAAGCTGAGACCCTCGGCCTCTGTCCTTGCCCAAGCTGTGTTGAGGGTAGGTAGGCACATACCTGGTCTCGTACCTCCGTGCCGCGCTGACCTCCTGGCCTGACCTCAGACATGCCGCTACGGGCTCACCTGGCAGCTGGATGCTTGGCTGAGGCTGGTTACCATCCCTATGCCTGCCCTGCTTGCCATGCTGTCTGACTGCGCTCCAGCCAGTGTAGGCACAGTCCTGCTAGCCCTGCGATGAGTCCCGGCGGCCAGCTCGACTCCCAGGGGGAGCACCTGCCCCTGCTGCTCCCTGGCACCCCCAGGCTTCAGAGCAGCCCTATTCCCTTCTCACAAAGGGATCAGAGACAGTGCAAGAAAGAGGCTTCCTTGTTATTTTTTATCTTGGACAAACAAATATATTTGACTGCTTTGGGTGAGCAGAAGCCCCTTCATACTTCTATCCTTATGATGACCTCACTTAAAACTTTATTGTGAATCGATCCAAAAATTTGTGTTTAGATGGGAAGTTTTCCCAGAAACTCTGCTCTTACAAGGCAGCTGCCCAGCTGATCCTCACAAATGAACCAACCATGTCTGCGAAAGACACACCAAAACTTCCTGTAATCTAAAATGGAGACTGCTGAGTGCTTTCAGCACATCTACACACTGCACACAGCTAGCTGGCATGCTGCGGTGGTCTGTAGAGGTGTAGTGTGTATAACCACTGACTCACCAAGACAGTCTGAGTCAGTCTGAAACAAACCTACCTTACCCATTACACTGGTAGGGCTCAGGGTAATAAACACACCGCCCTGGCATCTGGGCCGTATTGGTCTCCCTTTGCTAGGGTGGATGGAGCAATGCTGATGAACACCAATCAATGTTCACCTTGTGTCATCCAACTCTGGTTAAACATGCTCAGGAGAGAAAGCAAAGTTGTAACTCGCTGTTGTAGGCAATGCATTATATACCATCTAAAGAAGGAAAGACAGGTGTAAAATCCTCTTCACTAGCTCATTAAGGAGATACTTGTTGTCACTGTACTGCATAGAGGTAAAATTCAAAACAAGTGTACTACCAGCTAACCATTTAGACATAGACACTTAGAAATGTTACTTCACTTAGCTTGTACTTTTTGAAGGAAGGCATTGGGTTCTCTGCTTGTCCTGTGTTTGTACAGTAATTAGCACAATGGGACTTTGATCTATAACCAATGTTCCTACAGTTATTTGATAGCTGAGGCATTTAAGAGATATTAGAAAACTGCCCAGTGCAACTGGCAGATAACCTCGCTGGTTGTCACAGGACAGACAAGGACAGGACAGAACAAAGACAATAACTTTGAAAGAAAGGTAGAGGCAAAATGGTAGGATAGTTTTGTGCTGTGCTTACACCCTACGTAATCTGAATAAAAAAAGAAAGCTTTTGAATAATTGCTCTGTTTTAAAAAACAGACATTAATTACCATATTAACCTAAAAGGACAATGATGGAATCTAGAATGACCTTTGTTTTTCCAAGTAGTTTAACTTTAAAAAAAGCTAGTCTTCCTTTTGGGTAACTACAGTAGTCAAGAATCAGAGTTTTACAACATTAATGGTGTAACCCAAAGCAAAAAATATGTTATTTCAGGCCCATGTGTACCTGTAATACACTGAAATAATCTCAGCCATTGCATGATGATTGATTGCTGAGATTTTTCCATATTATTAGTTTTATTCTGATTTACTGATTTTCTATATTTATACTTTTATAACACATTTTGGAGTTTCTGAGGCCAAACATTTTGTTTCCAGTGTCTTCTCTAGTCATGGTTGAATGATGTGACTGATTAAAAATGGATTACACTGCATGGGGTATTTCCATTATGTCTTCAGCCTGTGCGTAATATCACTGTTTTTCTTACTACAAAATACTTCAGTTTTCTTGAAGAAGTCCAATGACAGAGATGAAAACAAAGATTAAATTATCCAAACACAGATGCTCAAAAGCAAACATACAAGAACCTCAGTATAACGATCCTTAGAAAAGTAATGCCTTAATTTGCTAGAGAACAAATATTAAGAATATCAGATTAAGGGGTCATGCTGAGCCTCAGATTTTGTCCCTGGTTCCTGAAGGGAGCCACTTTATAAAATCCTGTTTCTTAAAATGACCAGTTTTCTCTGTGAAAACAGCAACAGGCTTTTTGCCTCGTTTCATCATTTGGGAAGGTGCTCCAGACCAATAGCTGTGATTGTCAGAGAACTTCTTTCAATTTCCAGCCTAAACATACTCACAACTAGTGGACACTGTCTGTACAGTCTGTTCCAGGGGTTTCCCTAAGTGACATTTCTTGCATAAATAGCTTCTGCCATGTAAATGTGAATGGAGATGTATATCTTTTCCATCCGGTCATCTTTGTGACCTAAATAATTCTTCAAATCTCTTCAAACAGTGGTATACCCTCCACTCATTTGGTGCCCAGCTCCCTACAAACTCACCTATACATACCCCTGTTTACTGCTTTTTGTTTCCTTGGCTCCTCTGGTCTTGTATCTGTATTTTTTCACTTTTTGCCTGAGTAAACACTGCATACAGTGTTAGCAGATTCACCAGCTATGTGCAAAGGAAGGAAGGAAGCCTCCTCCCAGCCTTTAGCTGTACACTAGGCCTTCATCCACCTCTCATAGAAAAGCTGCAGATGACGTGGCATATGAACAGAGTTCAGCTGGGGAAGAAATCTTCAACTCAACAGACTGACACTTGTTGAGCCTGACAGATAGCTAACATTTCTGACTATTAACAGAATTTGCAGGTATCTATATTAAAAGATCATGTTTTAAGATGTTGATTCAATGAATTAATTTGAATAGATTTGAATAGATTTGGTTGGCAGTGAAAATAAATAATGTCTCTACAAAACATCACAAGAATCATAAGAACAGACAAACCTTAAATTAGTGGGCTGGACATTTTAAATAACCCAACAGTAATGAAGGTGCTTACAGCCAACATGTGAGTCAGTGGCAGAGCTGGTACTAAAGCTTAGCTTTGCAACTCATGAATCAGGGGTCCCTCCAAGGCATAAAACTGGCTTCTACAGTAAAGCAGCTTATGTGTGCTTTCAGGGTGAGAGAAGAGACTGGAAACTGTGCTGATCACCTAACTCTCAGTTACCAGCCAGGTCAAAAGGCAGGATGCCAAACTGGGTAGATCAAATACTTTCATCTATGATGACACTCCTAAAAGCATGTGAAATATATAACTGTCTTAACAGATTCTGTAATGGACTGGACCTCTCGTTATCCAGGCAACTTGAGTAGGTGTGTCATTTATAACTAGGTATCTGTGAATTTCCCAGTTGATCAAAAACGATTTTTTTATTAGCTCCTCAGCATTCCCTCGTTCTTGTCTTAGCCTGAAGAAAAGGAAAATCCCACAGTGACACATGAGAGAGCAGGAAAACAGGCACAACAGAAAGCACAGCATTGCTTAATGAACTGGGAAAGGAATGAGAATACCTGTCTCGTAGCTTTTTGTTTACAAGGTCCTTCCTCTGACACTACTTAGAGAGTGTGTACTTGCTCTGCTTTTCCAATTATCAGCCACCAAGCAACCAAGGAGTAGATTCAAGCAAGAAGCTGAGGAGAGTAATTTTTAATGTCCACTCTGTGTTTATGAATAGGATCTGTGTCCCCATGTTTTGTCTAACTATAAGTTAAATTGTCACTTACAGGTATAAGCTAACTTTATATAAACCAGATTTAAAGTGACTGAATCCATTTACACTTGAAGCTGCAGCAGCTTCATTAAATGGGTTCAGCATTTAGCTAAACTAATTGTACCTTTCTGCTTACTGACCTTCTCCAATACAGATATCCCGCAATAAAGTGAAGCACATTAAATATAAAATGATTGAACATAGTGAATATGTTCTTTGCATACTCACGTCCCAAGGCACTTTCTGCTTTCAGAAAAGAAAAAAAGAACTGAAAAATACCTCACAATTCATTACACATTAAAGAATTTCAATGACTCACTCATTTTAAGAGTATGATCCACAGATGGTTGGTCAAATAGGTAGGCATTCCTTCTCAAAGGCTGATATGGTATGAAAAATTACTTAATCACACTACAGTGGCTTCTGATTGCAACTGTTTTTTCAGCAGCCCATAACCTTTCCTTAGTTCTATAGGAACATGCTAAACCTTACCACAAAGAAATGCAAGGCCTGAGAACGGGCATAAGGATAAATTAGTTAAATAAATAAAGTTGTAAGTAGCTGATCAATTGAGCACAGAGATTCTTGTTTCTCTAGAGTCACTTACTCAAGCCACTGTCAGTAATGAAACTGGAATGCAATATCACATAACATGTGAATGAGCACTGTCAAACACGTTCACCTTTACACTGACAGTTGTGTACAAAGGTCCTAGCCTGCAGCCAGAATTTCTCAGTCTCTGCAGAAGAAAAGGAATCATTCATTGTTTTTCTCATTAGAGATATCCTTCCCCTATAACATTCAGGCCCAAATTTCCATTTCAGACACACTAAAGCACAGAGTGTTGATGTGTCTGAGCTCTGTTTCCTTACAATTCCATTAACAGTTTTCAGGCATAGATTTGGATTAAATTATCTGCACCACCAATGTTCTTCCCAGCAGAGTAGGCAGGAGTAGACCTGGTCTTCTGGTTGTTTTCCATTCACAGAACAGATTGAGAGCTCCAAATATAGTCGGCACACTACCAGGTGTTCAGCATATTATGATATACTGCTACTCTATATTCATGGAGTCTCGAACTGAAGAATGTACTTGCAATATGTCTGTGTCTTCGCATCTGCAACAAACTAGCTCCTTGAAGATTAAACACTGCTTAAGGGAGGAAAGAGATAAGCCATCCTATAAAGGAAACCTTTAATCAGCAATAAATACAATGAAGGAAAGTAAGATCATCCTGTTGGAAAGCAGTGTGAAAGGAAACATGGAAGGATTTCTTCCTAAAACCACACACTCACCATACTATTCATGCCCAGGGCAAGTATTTAGCTGCAGCTGCTAGGAGTCACATTATCAGTCACAGTATAAGGTGAGATCAACTCCTACAGTTTCCTATGGAACTCATGCAAAATCTTGATAGGAAACAAACTGAAGGCAAAGACGTTTGAAAAGTCGGACGTTTCCAAAGATGGACCCGCATTTTGGTGCTTTTTTCCCAGCTGTACTCATGCCATAGACAACAGAAACCTATGCAAGCAAGGTAAGGCCACTTTACCAATTATTTCTGAGTAGTGCCAGAGAATTGAGCAGGAAATGCACTGAGAACTGGCAGGAGGAGAGGCCATCTTCCTGTTTCATAAGAATGCTGCCTAACACAAACACTTTGTTCAAAAGCCTCATGGCTGCAGAGGTTAAAACGCCCCAGAGACAGGACACTGAATAACTTAGGGTTTGGCAAATTCACCTCCTGAACGTTGTTGGTTGCCAAGAAAATTCATTCTGACTCACAAGCAGCCATATGTATTGTTCCGTGAAAGGATATGAGTATGTGTAGTACTTGCATTGATGGCCCTTAAAAGCAGTTAAAAATTTCCAGCAGTTTTAGTAGATTTCTATCTGGCCTGAAGAATAGTTCCAGTTTGCAGAGGAGGCCTCCTTAGGCTCTCTGAATGCCACTTGTCCAAAAAGACCTGGCGGGTGGCCTGCCTGGGAAAAAGAGAGCAAAAGCATGGAAGCGGAGGTGACCTAGTGATGTGTCAGCAAGGAGTGGCAGGCCTGAAAAAGACAGTACAGAGCCAAAATGGGATAGAGGCATATAATCAAAGACTACTTTGCTACAACAGTTCTGCCCTGCAGAGATCTTTTTTTTTATCCTGTGAGGCAGGAACCCTGAAGAAACATCACCTGACCTTCCCAGGGCTGATGCTTGGTGACTGACAGTGCTGTTGACACAACTGTCAGGTTATTTCATCATAAAATTTGGCCCCTTAATTGCTAAATTTAGTTCTTCATTATTTCAGAGAATGGCTGACTGAAGATCTGCACGTTTGTCAAAAAGATTTACAAAGGGAACAAAACCAAGCCTTAGCAGTGTGGATGTTCAGACTCTCCTCTGTTAAAAACACCTTTGGCTTTGCACATGTAAAATATCTTCTATCTTGGACAGCAGCATGCTCTTCACGTAGTCATTAGTCAAACTACGCAGCATGTCTAGGTGGTAAGTAAGCTTTATAGTCCACTAAATGGATATGTATAGTGAGAAACTGAAAAATTCTGACTTACCTAAAGCAACAAAACAAGATGGTAGCAAACAATTCGGATCTAGATGATAACATTTTCCTACTTTGCTTGATGTTACTCTTTTAGGCTAACTAGCAGAAGTCTTCAACTTTGTCTCTGAAACCAAATCTTTTCATTCCATATGTGTGGGATCTTCCCATTCTACACTGGCCAGGCTGGAAATCATAGGCTTCTTGCCATTAAAAAAAAAATCAAACTGTTATGTTTCAAAAAAGTTGTCCGCATTTCACAAGTTTCTGTCTCCACTAGTTTCATGCTTTGAACAAAATTTTAAAATCATATCTGATGAGGATATGTCCTCTGCATCTGATAACTTATCAATTCCCTGGAGTCCACACTCCAGCTGTTGATGTCTGCCTACATAAGGACTCAAGCATGCTAACTGTATTAGAAAAGGAGGCAAGATAAATGGCCAAGACACACCATAAATGGTCAAAGCACACCAATATAAGCAGAGATCAAAGAGGTATCTGCATCCCGTCAGAAGCTGGAACAGAGAAAAGATTTAAGAGCCTTTCTCTCTTACTGGCATGGGCACCAGGGCAAGACTGCCCAGATCTGGAACCCAGAAACATTGCTGCTCTTTATAAGTAAAGGAGCTCAGCTTAATTTTTTTTTGCTGAGAATTCACTGCTTGTTTTAATGTCCCCACAAACTCTTTGGCAGCAGCACAAAGGCTTCTTCAGACAGCTGTGGGATATTACTGAGCACATCATGCTCCTAGCAATGCAGTTATTCCCTAACCGCTGTATAATTAAGGGCTTTGTTGAGGTCTAGTGACATATTTGTGCATTTGAAGTGCTGCACCTTGTTTCATAGGTCAGATTGACATGCACCAAGAAAAAAGCCTAATTTCTAGCCAAACTTTTATCTGCAAAGGTGGATTCTTTAATAGTGCTTCATAGATGCTGGAGGTGTAGTCCATCCCCAACCTACTCCACTTGTCCTCCCGTTGGAACATAACCATTCTCTGTGTTTGATTTTAGTCACTATTAAAGCCCCGGTGCTCAATTAGAGATCTGACTTGGCTCTCTCAAGATCAGAGCAGCTAAACATTGAGCCTTTTGTTCTCATCGCCCAGTGAAAGGAGAATGAGATTCCTGAGTGGATGATTCTATCTTATTTGATCATCGTTTATAATTTCTTCCTTTGTTTCCTGTGATGGATTTCCCTGGGAAAGAAACAAAGAAGCTTTCCCTGCCTGGTGTGTGATCTCCTTGCCCTTCTGCTGACAAGCCAAATGATTGGTGCTGACTGGTGATAATATTACAGTCTATGCAAGAGGCAAAGGGGAAATGACCTGTCAGCACTCAGATAATAAAACTTGCAACTGCCACATTTCACTGCTGATAACTTATTTGTATTTCTGTCTTTTTAGAGCCTTTTTCACCCTGGAAAATCCTAAAGAAATTTTAAAATACATTCAGGAATTAAAGGCTGATTCTACCAACTTCTTTTCATGCAGGTGCTTCAAGAAAATCTGCAATAAAATCATGGGGATGACTCACATAAATGTCTGCAGAGGCAAGCACCATTCTTCTATTCTAAGTAGTAAGTACATTTACCGAGTACACCATATGCATTGTCTGCAAGATGGAAGGTTGCGTCTGTAAAACAGGCATCAAGACAGCTGAGAAAAATTTTAAACAACTTGAGTGACAAACACCTATCACCTTCAAATGCCTAATTTCTGTTATAAGTGCCATTTCATATTTTATGTCCCAACAACATAAAGATATGAGAACTACTTGAGATGTTATCAATCCTCTGCATTTTTCTAGTTCATCACTATCTGCTCCTTTCATGTGCAGATATTTAAGAAGATTTAAGGAATTCTGGATCAAGCTTTGATATATGTAGAAAGAAAGATAAAATATTGTCTAAAAGGATTTTAGATGAGTTTTCAAAAAATATCACATATAGAGAAAAAAAGAAAAAAGAAAAAAAAACCATTTTGTCATCACAAAGACTAGCATGTTAAATAAAACTCACAAGGCAGTATAATAGAGAAGCGATTATCTGGGCAAGTATGAGCATTCCAACCTGCTCCTATAGTAGAAACTATAGACCGACTTTTCTACAGTGACTAAAACCCCCTGAGGCTTAAAGTAATTTAACCTGCTTTTCTTAAGGAAGTATGTTCTATGTAGGTTTTGGCAACATTTTATTTTTCACACATGAGGAATTAACCAGCAAAACATCCTGCCCTTTCTCACACAGATGAAATAAGCTATATGATTTTCCATGAGAGTTTTTCTCCTCAATAGAAGATTAAAAAAAATAATAAAAAAGAAAACACAGAGCAAAACCCAATCTAATCTCTGTTGAAAACATGACGTTTGGTAGAATATTTATTCTTATGGGAACTGGAATAAGATACCAACTTCTAAGAGTTTTTTTTCAGTGGGATTTTGCATATCCATTGTATCTGCAATTTTGGGTGTTTTTCATAATCATAAGCGCCCCCACTGACTAGGGTGACTTAAAAACTTCGGTCACTCACTACTCCATGTCTTTCTGGCCTATAAAGGAGGTTGGGTAAGAACGGCACAGGGCTGAAACTCATAGCACTCCCAGAAAACATTTCTGATTCTCTCACGGATGTTCTGCAAGACATCAGGCAAGTCAGTGTCAACCTGCTGCAAAATCTAACTCTGTATTGGGTTTATGCACCACCTTTCCATCTATAAAATGAAAAGAGTGGCATTTTAGAACAGAAAGTCTTCAGGGCAGGGAGGGTGACTTAGCAAGTAGTTGTAAATTTTCTGGCAGGTTAGAAGCCTGATTTCAGAACCGGCCTCCAGCCAAAACCTTAAAGGTAACGCAGGAGATAATAATAAACTTTTATGCAGCTTCCTTGTGAAGCACCTGGGTACTATCAGTGATCATTATCTGACCTTGTCTTTTTCATGGCTACTGCATTGCATGCAAGGTGCTAAGAGTTATAGCTAATTATGGTAGTTTCATATACCCACATGAAAAAAACTAAAAGATTTCAGGTAACTGATAGCAAAACAGGTGTCAAAGGCCTCTGATCAAGACCCACACATCTCCAGTGGAACAGTGTTACAGGATATGCAGTTGTTAATAGAATTTTTGAAGACCTGTCCAGAATAGGAGAGGCAAGAGCTGAAATTTTGCTTTCCTGTGAGCAGTGACACTTGGATAAATGGGGCCTGCTTCAGTGCAAAGGAAGTTCCTAAGCACTTAATAGAATAATTTGCATGCTGGCCTTTTATTGTTTTGTCCTTCTTCTGTGACTCCTGTCCTCTAGATGCATAAGTAATAAGTAAGTTTTTCTGTGTCCTTGTACCATCAAAAAATCACAGGTCCCTTCCAAACAAGTTGTTTGGAGGTGGTCAGGCAGAGTAAAGCTGGAAGAACAATGATGGCTGGAACAATAGGCTGAAAACACCTTTGAAACATGGTTATACCCAGAAAAAAAAGAGAAGACCTGGGGATTGTCATTCCAATAACTAGATCTGGAGAGGTTTGAAAGAAAAGGCCATAGATATGGCTAGTCCTGAATAACAGCTGTTCTAAAATATATATTTCTATCATACAGAAGAATGTAATTTTATATCTCCTAGGTCTGTAATATTGCTTCTTCTAAGTCCAGAAGGGGTGGATAGAGTGATTCTAGTCTAAGATGGTGTATATAAAATCTATTGGTGTTCCAGTTTCAAATAAATGTGCTATATTATTTTAAATTACCTGTATATAAAGTCAGTCTTCATATTCTCTGCCATCCACCTTCAAAACAGATATGGCATACCCTCTTAAGGAATCGGGAACTGTTGAGTAGATAATGATGTCAACATGAATGTGCTTGTAGCAGCAAAACCAGTTTCTACAGGAAGATGGACATTCTGTGGGTGCTACCATTGAATGTTGTAATTTTCATGCAATTGCTAACATGGGTGCCTACCCACCCTCTGGTAGCTTGCTGAAGACATGTCACATGATACTCAGATACTTAGTTGATTTTTTACTTGTATTTCAAGATATCTCCCCTAGTTCAAGTCTGGGCCAAAAGATAATAAAAACTATGTATTTTCAAATTTAGGAAATTAGTATGCTTTATCTTCCACTATGGAAGCTGCTTTCTTTGTGACTTGTTCACGCAGCTCAGTGAACAGGCACTAGAAATATCAGGTAAAAATAAATTCTTATTCTCTTTTGGTGACAGTCCCACCTGCAAGCTGTGATGGTCATGTCTTTTCTGGGGTCACTGAAAGAGCAGGCCTTTCTACGTGAGCCTTCGCTGATGACAGTGTCATATCCACACATGTGCTCGCATTGCTGCACGTTTCTGTTTCTTCCATTAAGCTTTGGAAGTGCTAATAAGAAGCTGAAGTACTGTGCCCTAGCCAAGAGTATGTAAACCTCAAAGAGTTCAGGTTCTAAATAAGAAAGAAAAAGTAAAGAAAGTAGTGGGTGAAAGGAAGCACTGGTAGCCCAATTTGATAGATGAGAATCAATCTGAAGAGATATTAAAGGTCAGTTTCAAGAGGTACATACGCACAGCAAGACTTTCAGAGGTAGCTAGACTAGTTAAATTCTTGAACCATTCAGTGAAAGAGAGTTACCTGCAGGTAGGGTCAAGTTCCAAAACACAGTTCCTCTACACCCATTACTGGAGGCCAGATCTGAGGCAGGTTAAAATCAGAACATGTCTTGCACCTGTGACAAACAGAAGCTTAATACTGTAACTGGCTTTGGAGATTGCTATTTGGTGCTGAGACTGGCTTATTCTGTATAGCAAATAGTCTGGCTGGCTAATTCTTTCCAGCTGCGTTAAGCCACATCTCTTGCAGTACACAACCACTCTCTTCCTGGAGAAGACCCAGCATCCTTCCTCCTTAAGCTTTAGCGAACTACAGTTTTATTATCAGAAAATGTCTGGGTCCATGTGTCTTACAGCATTGTTGCTATGGGCTAGCTAGTCAAATCAATATACAGTCCAGAAGGAGACCAGCAGCAGTCTATTTTCTGGCTATTTTTATGTGTGTTGAGTTCAAGTAAGAATCATCCCAGGGTCAAGATGGAAAATCCTAAGTACTCTGGAATCCATTGAAGCTCTCAGCCTTCAACTATCTGTATTTCTTACCCTATTAATTCTTGTATCTTCTTATCATTCCTTCTCGCCTCCCCAATGTCCTACAGATACTGGATATGAGCTCCAGACACAGCTCTACAACTGTGGGTGAGCCTGATTGCCTTGACACCTTGCAAGAAGTCAGTGGGAAAGTCTGCCTCTTCTCAGTAGGCTCTGCTATCTCTGTACCACACCACCCATTAGTTCTATTTCCCAGGGTGGCACCAACTGACTTGCTTTATATTTAGCTACTGAAAGTCTCATGATGTTTCAGAATGTCCTCAGGTAAACTTACTAACTCCTCTGTCAAACCCACGAGTCAAGCCAGACAGCTTCTACTGTCTCACACGCTAAAAAGAAAGTTAGTCCTCAGTAGTCTTTTTTGATCAGAAAAGCCTGTGTATTAGGTGAGACAACCACACCTATCTTAACACATCTGCTTGTTTGAGCTTTTCTTAACCAAACAGCCAATAAACCTCCAATAACCAAAGGAAAGGAATAGGTTTTCCCACACAGAGCTGCAATACTCTACACTGCAAAGAGAAAGTGGATTATAAGGCCTCCTCTTTAGCTAGATCTCAGGACACAGGATGGACAGCCTAAAAGTCAGAAATAACTTCTCATTGCTAGGGTGCCTTCCACAGACAGCCAGAGCTGGAGGAAGAGCTACAATCCCAACAGGTTGCCAAGATGTATCAGGAGAGAAGGCAGGATTTCTGTCTTGTTTCCACTATGTTACCCTTGTCTTCTCTCCCCACAACCCTGTAACCTCAGTTCTCTTCACAGAGATACAGGTAGAGATAGTAAGTAACTTATCTTGGAAGTGCTGGCTTCCATGACACTAGACTTTGGATGTTGCCAGGATTAAAGATCAGTTTGGCCAAATAGAGTGAGCAATGTAGGCATCTATGAGAGATCTGCTAAAAGGCAGCTGCAGCTGGGGAAGAGCTAACTTTCAGTAGGAAACAAAGCCATGAAGAGCAGGTGTGAAACAGTAAGATGTGATAAAGAAATACAGGAAGGTGGACTTCTTTCCTGGATGTGGATCCCAGCTCATTTGTTGTTCTCCCTTCAGCCATACCTTGCCTGTTTGTGTGATCCTTTCACACAACCGAGGAGGAGGTGGGAGTTCTTGAAAGGTAGCGTACATGGGGTACAGTAGACTGGAGAAATGTAGTGAAGTGTCTGTGGAGCAAGACTCAGGATAAGACCATTTACCTCCTTGGTGGATCAATCCTGCTTGCTACCCTTCTCTCTCCGTGTACTCCTTAGGGAACTTGCTCATGTGTCCATATCCAAATGAAGCTCTGCAAAAGCCAGCATGAGCAGCTTTCTGCAGACCACTGTCTTGTTTCATGTATGCTTCACTGAGCTCTGCTTTCATCACAGCCCACTTTCTTTCCAAAGAGCTCTCAGTCCCTCCAGTCCCAAGTGGAGACAATGATCTGCACTCTCCTCTGCTCACACTCTGGGGATGTCTCCAGATTCATAAACCTCTTTAGCCCCCTCCACAGAGCCTTTGAGGAGCCCTTCCTTAAAGTTCACACCACCTGTTTAATTGTTAAGTCCTCTTACCTGGATGCAGGGCATGTCTGCATTAGTACATGCTCATTATTTTATTATTTGCTTTCCTGTTTTGCTCATGACTTTCAAAATGGTTTCTGAAAGATTGGGCATCTCTGTTCTCTGTCTACCTTAACGGGGACTTTGACTTGTGATGCTTAGACAAAAAACCCCTTGTAAGACCCAGGCATGTTTTCACAATCATTCTGCCTGACGGAGGTGTTGGGAAACATCTCAATTACAGTGTGCGCAAGTGCTCTGTAAAAGCAAACAACTCCCCAGCTTTCTCTAATGTGTTAATAGGTCTACTATAACTGTAAAAGGGAAAAAACTCAACAGGAAAGGCAGACATGACCAGTTCCTTCCTTAGTCTCATTGACTTCAGCTCTGCCACTCTGAGCCACCAAAGGCAATGGGGAAGGGAATTCAGGGGAAGTAAGCTGGGGCAATGAGCTACACAATACAATGCACAACGTACATGCTGCAGAACAAGACATAGGCCCAGACAAGTCAGAGCATCACTCAGGCCTGTGAACAGCACCTGAGTGTTGCCAAAGTCCAAAAGCAGCCGCAGGCAGGTCTGTAGTGGTCACAGAATCACCTGCATGGTGTGGAGTGAGGAGGTCCCAGATTAATCCCTAGGCCATGAGACTTACCAAGACAACCCATGCAGGCTGATTAAGGTATGCTTCTGTTTCTTTCCTTGTTCTTGGTGTTTTTCACTGCCTTGTTATGTCAATAACACAGTGTAACAACAACATATCTTTTCAAGCTCACTTCTCTACTTATTTTTTTTAGAAGTAGGAAAAAAGTGTGTCCCATCTGTAACTTGCTGTACCTCACTCTCTCTCTAGCAAAAATTGGAATGGCTGTAGAAATCCACAGATTAGCTACAAAATTCAGCCCATAAAATATCTACAGTCTCTCCTATCAACAGACAATGGATGAGTTCCTGTAGTTTTGTTCTGGTTTTAGGCAGCTGCCAGAAAACAGCCCTATGATGAAGAATGGGCTTCTGGGTTGCAATTCTCAAAGGTATCCGAGAGACGCAGGCACTTCATTTTATTTCAGACTCCAGAGGAGTTCAGTGCAGGAGCGTGCACTTGTGAGTGATTGTGATCTGAGATGCTGTCCTGGATTCTTGGCTGAAATGGAAGATCAGACATCCAGAGAACTAAGGGTTCATTCAGGCTACTGATGTCCTCCACAACTTTGAGAAGTGCCACCCCTCCCGCCAACATCTGCACCTGTAACATGGGAAATTTATAAGTTTCCTAATGGCAAAGGAGGTAGGATTAAATTGATGAGTCTGTGAAACATTGTGTGAAAAAATCAAGTACACAGGACACTTTCAGGAAAAGAATATACACTTGCTACATCACTGAAAAAGTATAATAGAGTGGTAATCATTAAAAACATAACACAGCAACTTGGATTAAAGGAGAATATGGATTTTAGCCAAGAAAGAAAACCCTATACTAACCATTTACCAAATATTTGTGGACTGCACTTTAAGACTTACTTAAATGAAGGCTCCACTGGACACCTTTGGACAAAGCTGATACCTAAGATAGAGCTACCAACATATTAAGGTATTTCAGAAAAGGGGACGCAGCTCTACTGGTATTGGCATTCCCTTGCAAACTCCTAAAAGGCATACAGAGAGAATTACATTATTTTTCCTGAGAAAAGTGGTTTTTTTTCTCTGACTATACAGGAGCTAGCTGACTCGCACACACAGAGTTCTGTGTGTCTGAATTGATTAACTGTCTATTAAAGGATTTCTAAATCATATTTTATAGCTTATACTATTAGAGGGCTCTCCAAAGCCATATTTTCAATAGGCCATAGTCTTACAGTTATGGGAAAACTGGTGTGTATTCATGAGTTACTTGGTACAGCCAAGTGCCCTTTAGCTTGCTAGCATCCTCCATCAGGAGTCTGGAATTAAAATACACTGAGTCCCTGATTTCAATTTTGTTTCCTTGTCTAAAGGAGAGGAGAATATGAACAGGACTTCACTGGTATCAAAAGTGTTTCTTAGTCATCTGGTGATGACCACCAGTAGTCCTGATGATAAGTCAGAACCAGAGTTCCCCTCTGTTTCAAAGGACCGGAGCTTTACTAAATCAAAACACAGTCCCAAAGACTGAGACTTTGATCTTGCCTTGACATACTCATATATACAGTGCACCTGTAAAGGAAATAATTTTCATTCAGACTTGCAAACACAGGAATAAGTACTCTGCATAGTTATTTGCTTAGCTAATCCAGCCAAAGGAAAAATTTGCCTGAAGGAACATGTCAACAGTTTGCTGAACAAAGGCTGCTTGTGTTCCAGGTGAATTTCCAGCCTTTTTCTGGTTAAATCCCTGACGAATACTCCACAGGCTAACTTCAGTTTGTAAAACAGGTTCTGACTATGATGGTTCATCATTAAACCAGTTGTTAGATAGATTCCCAGCTCTATGTCAGAGCTGAGAACATTCAGTACGTAATTGGACTTTCCTGTTCCGAAAGTTTGGTGTTTATTTGACCAGAAAACAGTCATTAAAGGTCACTTTCATGAGCATGAGGAAAAAAACATGAATCTTGTATAACTCAGGGTTATATAATAATTTTGTGGCTGAAATCATAATGGTGATTTGCTATTTTTGTTGCCACATGACAGATGCCAATCCAGCTGCTCTGTTCTCCCTCCAGGCACAGCCTCCCCTCCCCCAATGCCACCAGGAGGAGACAAGACATACAGAGGAGCTGAATACTGTAGGAAAACAATCTGCTGTGAGCCAGATACTTTGGTCCCACAAGTCTGCATAGCACCGTGTGAATGAGGGATACCGAGATACTGCCCTTGTACAAGCAGTGCAAAGTTGCAGAAGCAGCTCTGACCTCTTCTGCACTGGAATCATTCCCTTCTGTATATAAAAAGAAACAGGGAATGAGTCAGAAATGGGGAGAGAGAATATGGGAAAAGGAGAGTCATGTTTCAGACCAGGAAAAGGATGGGGATGGAACAAAGCTCTCTAGACCTGAGCAGTTAGTCCAGCTGTCTCTGTCACACTGCTACACAAGCAGCACAAGTTGAAATGGTTTCCTGCAGCATATAGCTAAAAGCCAGAAAGGCACCCTGAAAGCATTTGAGTGAACAGTAGAATTGCACCCCCAAAGTTGTTGTGAAAAGGAGCAAATCCTTAATCACTGCTTGTCAGTTATCCCAGCCTGCCTCACACTTCCTTGCTTAATGTGGCCTTAGGACTCTGGCAAGGAAATAAAATAAAATAAAAAAAAGAATCACATCTTCCCATACTAAATATGAGTATTGCAGCATACCAAACCCAAAAGCCCAGGTATAACCTTTTGCACTTTATTCTGTATATAAGAAAATTTATTTGTAAATGACAAAAAAATCTGGTTTTACTCAGTCCTTGTGAACTTGGAAATGAAATCTTTGTTTAAGTGGGTTTCTTCCATCATACATTCACACTGGCTTATTATTGCAGAATAGCAGGCGAGTGCTGAGCTGAGAACATTGGTTTGCCATTGTCTGAATGGTCACAAAATGCTGAGTTTTGCACAAAATAACTTTTTACTTCAAAGTTTCTCAGAAGATCCGAGTTGTTTGCACAGGTTTGCTATTCTATGTTTGCTTACAAGTGCTGAACTGTAGATGTGCTTGTTATTACATGGAAGATACTAAGTGCTAGAGGGTTGTTTGGTTTTTGTTGTTGGCTTTTGGTTGTTTTTTTTTTGTTTTCCATGGTACCAAGTATCAGTTGTACTGAAAAAAACCAAACAATTAACCAAACCCTTCAAACCCCATTAAAGCTAATGCCTTAATTAATTCTCTATTTCATTCCCCCCTTTCTTGTGGCAAACATAAGAACTGTAAAACAGTTATGACATATTCGTTTAAACTTCTAGACAGGATAAAAGAGTGGAATTACAACAATTACATGTTAAGTCTTTAATGAACAATTCTTAACCTATCTACAATTAACTACATAAAAATCTTAGAAGTGATAGTATTCTTCTTCTGATGAAGAAAATACCTCTCAATTGTCTCTCAACTGCAGGTAAATTCTGCTCTCATTTGCACTGTGTAAACAAAGTAGCTCCACTTAATTAAATTCCTGTTATATCCTGAGGAACCATAATTTGCTACTCAATTAAAAGAGCTGAACATTATAGATCAGATGCAAATGACTGTCTTATTACTTTACAGAAAGGCTCTCATCCTAAAAAAATGGAAGACCCAGCACCCTTCATGCACTGTTATGCATATCAAGAAGCACAAACTTTGTATTCCTCATTTTTAACATCCTCCAAATAAAATGAGAAATAGAATAGGAATATACAGATGAGAAGTTACATCCAAATAAAATGAGAAATAGAATAGGAATATACACATAAGAAGCCACATTTGGGATCTTATGAACAGAGGAGATACTAGTAGAGGCAACAGGTTTTAGAGGAACTGTGTGCTCTGCCCTAAGGCATTTCAATGCAATTTGGGCATTTAAATCCCCAAGATGCTTACCAAAATATCACCTTTAAATAAGAAAAAAGCAGCCTAAGAATCATTTACCTCAAGGATAATTACATTAAGCAGTAAAGTTAGAACTGACATAAAAGAAGCAGAGCATGCCCACGGCAAAGTTCTTGGAATTCCTTTATCCAAATTCAAAATATTTTATTAAAGAGGATTTGAAATTGTTGCTTCATAACAGACAGATAGATGCCTGTGAAGAAGCTCTGCCTTAACATGGACATATGCTTTCAAAGGGATATTTTAGAATTATGGATGCTGAGCTAGTCCCTTCTGAGACATGCAAAGATGGTCTTGTCTCATAGCAAACCCCATCTCTGAATCTAGAATTTTATTCTTCCCTTTAGAAGTATTTGATAATTTTGTATTACCCAGAACTATAAAACCTGAGGCTTTTCCATCTAAAAATGATGTTGTATTAATGCTGTCAACAAGAAATTGCTGTCTCTATGCTGTTTTCAATTACTGTACAGTTGGAATTAATTATTATGACATCTGGTTGCTCCAATCCGTGTGATTCACTGAGTTCACTGTCTAGCAATTTGGTGGTCACGCTCTTAGCATCTAGTCTGTGAATGGGCACCACACCGTAACATTCACCCTTTGACTGTTTTTGCAGCTAAGCTCCTTCTTTTTCAGTCTTGTCTTTTCTGTGAGCCTCTTCCTCCTACTGGCCAGCCTCATCTCCTTCCATGGTCTCTTTCATACCAAAGTGCTGTGCAGCTTCTGGTACATTGTCTGTTCAATGCATGTATTTTGACTATATGTTTCCACATTGCTTTTTTTCATTGCAGATTTTCATGGAGTGATGCTTGGAATACTGTGGTCTTTCCACAGTATTTGTGAAACATGATTAATCCAGTTCCTAGTGGGATGTAAGCTTGGATATGAGTAAACAGAATGTAACCAACCATTCATATCAACCTCCTAGTTTACATCAAACTTCTACTGACTCCAAACATATGTCTGCAACTGACAAAATGTTTGCCCATCATTTTAGAAATATTTACAAGAGAAAGTGAAAGGTAAGGGGGAAAGTGACCTATAGATAAAGGTCTTCTTGGATAACTCTGCCATTTAAATAGCTGCCCAAGGACACTCCCTCCCTCACTGTACTGTAACACTAAGAAAAGCTCTGTAAATGAATAGCTGGTTGAACTGCAACTGTACAACCTGCCTGACAGCCCCATCTGGCTGTGTCCATAACTGTCCATACCTTGGAAAATCTAAGGATAACACTGGTTACTCTTGGTGGTGTAGGTGGTTGTCAGTATGCTCAGGACTGTAAAGATTCTGTCACTGCTGGTGGCAGTCTCTGCTTTTAAGTTCATATGGCATCTCATTCAACTTCAGCCTGTGGAGCAACTTCTGAGGACAGGCTGTGTGTTCCTACTAGAACCTCCATCCAGGGCCATGTCCCTCAATTTGGTGTAGTGAAGCTGACAGCCAGAGTGTACCTTCTCCCTGTGGCAGAGGAAAATCTGGCCCCATTTTTACAATCCCGTGCACTACAACTAGGTCAGTGAATCATACTGGTGACTCACTGCGGTGTCTGTTGATTATAAGCACTTTGGTGGATGCCTGTTCTTAAAAATCATTGCTGCAGAGGCCAGGACTTTAGGAAACATGTTTATAGGAATATTGGTGGTTTTGAATTTGAAATGGGATTTACAAAAAATTAACCGAAACCCACAGAAAAGCAGATTCATCCCTGCCAACTCATTCTCTGGCTCTACTGACCAATGCCCAAGAGAGGAAGACAGGTCACCAGTTCAAGTTTGCAATCTTCAGCTGGCAAGAGTTTGCATCATTACTTTATCGTGACATGGCATTACCCTGCTGTAATACAGTGTATCGTATGCTGCATCAATCAGGAGCCTGATAATGACCACAGGGAGCAAAATTCTCACCTCAAATGCTTTAAAAAAAAACATTTTGCTTAAACTAATGACATTTTCATGGGTCCTATGATTTCCTACCTGAATTCATGCTTCAAGCCTTCTTCCAATAATCGGGATGGTAAAAAATATAATGGAGATTCTTCACTGCTCAGATACACCAAGGAACCTTGAAGTAATATAGCAACCGTAGAAAGTGGTGCCATGAAATTGTGAAATTTGGCAATCCTGACAAACTGGAGGGTGGCTTGCTGCTCCCTCCTAGTTAGCTCATAGGAGCATCCAGCCAGGGAAGGAGGCTGAGTTACTACACAGAGTCCTTTGGGCCCACTTTGTGACATGATGTCTATGTAAGAACTCAAATGTTTCCATGGTTTTATTAAACATGACCAGACTTTGAGCCAGCATGAACTCAAAATTCTTGGGTTTTTTTGCCTGCTTTATTTTAACTTTCATAATTTCTGAAATTAAAATCTGTTCTTCCCCCTTCTAGTGTTCCCTGGGTCTGTGCTGCTGGGGTGGAGGTGGGGGTGCAACATTGCTGGCCAGCTAGTTTTGGGAATTCTTCAAATATCGTGTATTCAGCCTCAGGAGAAAGGAGTGGCTTGCATGACATGATTGTGACAGATTTAATTGATTAATTTACTCCTTTCCCAGGATCATGGTGCCTTGTAACTGGGTTTGGGAGCAGAACCTCTGACTTTCCTATGCAAGTAAGAACTGTGACATGTTCAGAAGGTAAAGAACAAAAATAGGCAATCTGATCAATGCGGTGAATTAGAAACCAAATTTTGCACAATAGTTCTGATCTGCCAGCTGCAGTCCTGACTGCTGTCCTCAGACTCTGTTAATCAAATCCTTGGGCTTTCAAACTTGTGACAGACACATCACTTCCCCTGCAGACCACTTCCACTTATTAACAACAGGAAATTGTCTCCGAAAAAGACATGTGCTTTGCTTGGAGCGCCAGCTTTGGCACCCAGAAGGAACACTTCCTCTTAGACCTCAGAGCTCTTTAGTGCTCTGCTGGTTCTTCTCTGTTTTGACCCATCATTCTCCCTCCCACTGCAAATAACCAGCACTAAGATAGGTCCATTATTGTAATATTCACCTGTGGAAAGGGAAAAAAAAAAGCCCTCTGAACCATTAAAATGCAACATATATACCAATGCTCCTTTGGAGCTACACTAGGCTTGCCTGCATTAGCCAATAACAGGTTCTTTATTAGTGTGTCCTCTATTCCACTGTTACTAAGGGGCTACTGCATCATTAACGCATCTATGCACCAGGTCTGTTGCAATGTCTGCAGAACGTGGTTTCTTCTCAGTAACACATTGATGTCAGAACTACCAATGACCAATAGTGCCTGGACAATGGTTTGGGTGACAAAACTTAGGTCAAGCAAATTTGGCACATTCTCTTTGTAAATGTAAGACTTTTACTTGGGAGGAGACACGGTCCCTTAAAGGGCACATTCCCTAAGCCTTAGCCCAAAGCTCTTTACTAACAGTGAAATAATAAAGCAATTAATTAGAAGCACCACCTACAATGCTACTCATGGCCTAATGTTACATCTGACAGCTGCATTTCTATTATAATAGCTTGTTTTTATTGGCTGGGTTTTCTTGGCCAGGGTCTGGTTCAAGCCATACAGAAAGGAAGAATTCTAAAAACTCTGTAATGCTGCCAGCTCTTTCTGTAAAAAATGTTCTCAGGGGATGGGGAGGAGGTTCAAATGTGTTGTGATTTGACTGCTTCCTCCCCATTTCTGTGGAAAGAAGTGATAGCCTGTGTCTAAAGAGGTCAATCACACAATGGTAATAGGAAGAAATAGAGAATCTCTACTGTGAAAAGATGGTGGGGCAATATTTGGAAAGAAGTCACTGGTGATCCAATGTGTATTCTCAAAAGAAAGGACGTCTGGAAAGCAAAGTGGGTTTTTGAACCGGAACTATGAATAAAAACTTGAATATGGACATGAACGTAAGACTTAAAAAAATCTTATCCATCCTTCATTGAGCTGTTTTATTGTCTCACCTGTTTTTCTTAGCTGTCATGACTGCAAGAGCAAATATGGAAGAAGGCAACAAAAATTTCCCCAAATACAAAACCTCTGGACTACATATATTGCTCACTCCATTGTAGCCACTCTACAATGAACAATTACTTTTACCCTGAATGTCTGGCTGCCCTAATGTCAGTGACAGTGCTGGCACTTCTCCATTTGTTGCAGTATTAGCAGCCCAACTCCACGCTATTTATGTTCAGGAGTTTTGACAACTTTGTCCTCTAGATTTGCATGGCTGTGTAGGCAAGCTGCTAAAAATAATCAAACTGTTTCTACTCTAACACAGTCAATAGGTGATACACAAGAATTTGAGGAGAAATTCCTAAAACTGCCAGAGTTATACAGTATCATGATGAAGTATAATCACTGCAGATTTTTTTTTCCAATTAAAATACTTTAAATGCATAAACCCTGGTTCAGGAATGCATTTAAGCAGATTTTTCATTTTCAACACATGTGACTTACAGGCTGGTCTGAAAAGGCGTGATTTCTTGAACCAAGACAGTATGGATTATAATTACACAGTGCATTCATACCATACTGACTTCATTATAAAGTAATCTCAAATATAAGATGATGTTTAATTTTGGAAAATCAGAGATGAAAAATGAAGAAGAAATTATTAACATTCACTTTGTTCTGCTGCACCACAGTCCGGCCCCTTAAGTCCCTGTGCTATATACACAGGGGATCTTCCACAGTCCTGTTGACAGCCCCACCCAGCTGCTTCTTCTCCCAGTCCCACCGGGCTCCACAGAGCTAGTTAATCCAACTCTGTGCCACCCTGCAGCTCCCTGGAGCTCTAGACTGAGATGATGCTAACAGAGAAGGGGGAATGCAAAAGGGTCCCACTGACTATATAATAATGACTGAAGAAGGTCAGGCTATTTATATCCCCCACTATCCTCTCCAACAGGGATTATAAAATCTACACCTTCACAGGAATGGGAACAGGCTAAGCAAACAGGACTGTTTCTCCCTAACTCTCTCAGCCTCCATATATTTACAGTTTCATCCTGTGTGGCTGCTAGGTATTTAGCAGTACCTCCCTAGTCATGTAATTATAAACCGCACAACAAGGGGCTTCAGCTAACACACTGTGCTACTGGAGTAGCATCTGCCCTTAAGTACATCTCATTTGGGTTCATTGCAGAAATCACTTCTGCTCCCAGGTAAGCCTAAAGCATGCTAACAAGAGCTAACACAGCTTTGTCAAGAACAAATCATGTTAAACCATGTTTCCTTCTTGGTGCAGGAGGCCTACTGACCTCTCGAAGAAGAGGTAATAGATATATTTCCAGCACAACCCCATATGATATTCTCATAGGGAAACTAGTGAAATACAGTCTCTAGATGGACACTGCTATGGAGTGGTCCTACGATATGAAAAAGCATACATACAGTAGTCATCTGTGTTTTGCTGGCAAACAGAGAACTCTTTTAAGTCAGTTCCCACAGGCCTGGTACTAGCCAATGTTTTCGTTAACAATTTGGATGACATATTGGAGATTACAGTTATAACTTCTGTCACAGTGCAAAACTTGGGGGGATTGCAAGTGCTCTGCAGAGCAGGTCAAGATTTCAAAATTATTTTGATTAGGAAAAGAGAAAGTTCAAACACAGTAAGATGAAACTCAAGAAAGAGAAGTACAAACTACCACCCTTGAGAGGGGAGAATGAAAGCACACAAATTCAAAATGAAGAATAATTGCTTACTAGTGAAAGAGCAGTGAAGCATTTGGGCAAAATGTCATACACTGAATAGGGATCAATAATGTGATGGTGACAAAAAAGGTAAATCTCAGCTTGTTCTAAATTATCAGTATTGTTGTGGATTAGAGAATGGAGGTGAAAATCCTATGCTTCTGAGTGCTAGTGAAGAGGAATATGGTATTACTCTAAAGACAAACAAAATAAAGATGTAGGCAAACTGGACAAAGTCCAGAGAAGGGCAACATGAATGATAAATCAACTAGAAAACATGCCCTAGAAGGAAAAGTTGAAGAAATTGGGTTGATAGAGTCTGGAAAAGAGATAACTATGAAGAACCATGAGGAAACACAAAGGTAAAAGGCTTCTAATGCATGAAAGGATGTTATAAAAAAAATAGTGATGAACTCTTCTCCATCTTTAGTGGTAGGAAAACAGGAAGTAAGTATAATATGCAGAAGCTGAGAGTTAGTACTAACACTTCAATACTATCGAAAAAGCTCTTAAAGAAGTTACTTGGGGAGGTTTTAAGTCCCATTCACCAGAGATTTGAACACAAATGTGTCTCAGGAATTTGTGACTGTTTGTATCTGCTTATAACTAATACTACTGCAGTGAGGAGGTTACATGACCTCTCAAAGTTCCCTTTCATTTTCACATTTCTGGGATCATTTTAGTCATATAGGAAAATACAAACACGGAAGTATGATGGCTTCCCTAAGCTAAGACAGACTAGAAAGAGCCAAGAGAGAACACAGATCATGAGACTTTAAATTCTCTGCTGTAAGCAATACCTCTTCTCCACACTATGTACACAGCACTAAGCACTAAGCAAATTGATATACATTCCCAAAATTCTCAGGGAAATTTCCAGATTCCTCCTCCTTTTTATACACTATACATTAAGTGTTAAGACTGGTAACTTAATGTTACTGAACATCATTGGGACAGTTATGGCAGTAATTCTAAATAGTCTCACATTTTTATCAGGATTATGGATAGAGAATGTCAGGTTGCCTTTGTCTGCCAAGGACACCTATTCCTTTGTAGTACTTGTAGACCTGTGAAAGAATACGTGAGTCCTCTGTGTCAACATTTATAACTCAGTCTGCTCACCATGAAGAGAAGAGCCATCACAGCAGTGACAACCTAGGGGCATACCTAAATTCCACTTCAGGCATGGAGGCAGCTCTTTCCATTCCTTTTCTCAGTAATCAGTAGCACAGCCTCTGCAAGCTGGCCTGCATGATAGACAAGTAGCAGATTTCTTATCCTGGCACACTAAATGTTCTTCAGAGCAAACCAGAGAAACCTGTTTTTTGGCTTTTGCTTTAATTGCCATAGAGTTGATATGGTTTGGGGTTTCATGGGGTGGGGTTTTAAAAACTATTTTCAAAACAGCAGGAAGGGTGAAATAGATATTATCATTATTCAACATGCAAGGCTCAAATACTGGTGAAGATCAGGTTAGAACTTAAGGCAATTTTGGCAAACTAGAAAAACAATTAAAAAAAAAAAAAGAATGTAAATCTCTTTTGGTGAACACAAGGAATTGAGCTGCAATGAGAAGATGGCACTGGCTGGGATACTACTGTCCTGGCAGCAGTTCTGTGGGAATAGATCTCAGGGTTATAGTCATTCACAGAGGATGAGTCAACAACATCATGCTGCTGTGAAAAATGCAGGCACTATAGTGAAGTGTCTACACTGGAATATGGCCTGTACAACACAGGAAATAATCTTGCTTCGCTATCTGCTTAGGCACTTGTAAAGCCTCAGCTGAAGCACTGGGTGCAGTTCTAGGTGCCAAGGACATGGGCCAGTAAGAGACAGAAAGAGACCAACTAATGCATTCAGAGGTTCAGGAAACACTTCCTGTGAGCAGAAATCAGACACACTGCCTCAGTCACAGAAGAAGGCAAGAGAGGGGATGCTGTAGCAGTCTTAAAGTACATAAGGAGTGTAACAATAAAAGGTATAAATTCCTGTGGTAGACAAGACAAGAACTAATAGATTTCAGTTGCAGTGACTGTAATCCAAATTTTCATTAGAATAAATTGATGAGGAGCATACACTGTCTCTATTATCATAGTTTTTTTAAAGCAGGTGAAACAATATCATAGAGTGACCCTGCTTTTGGACAGAGGGATGAACCTAAGGTTCCTTCAAATATCATTTGGTTTATAATTTAATGAAAGAAAGAGTAGCCAGGATGTTCTATTGTAGATGGCTCGTTCCTGAGCTTAAGACTATAAAAGAAAACAAATATAAAAAAGTGATGTACAACCCTCTGCCTCTCAGACAACTTCCTTCTCACAAGACCATGCGGATGTGAATGTTATCAATTCCTGTTATGATATGCATAAATATAAAAATACTAACATGGGAAAAAAGAACCTCAAGCAAATCACCCTCTTCCTCTTTAATCTTTGACACAAGTTACTTCTGTCCAACAACAAGAAAAAAAATGCATCTGGTTTATGCCTATTATGGAAATGGAGAAGTGTTTGACACAGTAACTGCAAATCTTTCTAACAAACATTACTCCTTCCAGAAATTAATTCCTTGCCTAACACTATAATCCATTACACAGCCCA
Organism: Buteo buteo; assembly: GCF_964188355.1. NCBI lineage: Eukaryota > Metazoa > Chordata > Aves > Accipitriformes > Accipitridae > Buteo > Buteo buteo. Next base: position 44,971,567 of record NC_134174.1, on the reverse strand, counting down.
AAGCCTCTGTGAGACACAATGCCTTCAGATACCTAGGAATTAGTTAATCTTTTTAAATTGCTGTGACTGCAGGTTTATCTAATTTCCCTATGCCTCAGTCCCTATTTCCTGGGAATACTACAAGGTTAAAACCATGACTGTCAAAGAAAAGTCACTAAACAGATACATCACAATATACTTAAACCAGTCTTTACCTTGCCAATACATCAAAAAATAGGGAATGGGCTAGATAGTATGTTGGCTGGCATGTCAGCTACTCCTATTACACACAGCTTTTAAAATTAACAATACTTTAGCAGCATTTAGTTTTGGTTTTATTTGGAAGATGCCTCCGGTAGTCATAAAATCTCAAAAGGATCTGAAAACCAGGAAAAGCATCACTCCTCACTTTCTTTCATTTAGTAAAAATGGCTGGTATAATTGCTAAAAGAACCTCAATGACTTGCATAAGTTAAGAGATATTTAGATTCAATAAACATATTTTCCACATGAGAACATCTGAAATTAAAGATCCATTTTCACAGCTGGAAGCATTACCATAATGAAGATCCTTATGGGAGCATTTCTATGCTGACTGAGGATTCAAAATAAGAAAAAAATAAAGTATATATAAGTCTCATCCAGACTCAGGGTTCAGGATACTGGGATCAAGGGGTTGAACCTCATTTACTGATTATAATCCTGCAAAGAGCAGGCTGCAGAAGAGAAGGAAATAGAAACATTCCCACCATCTGCCAAGCAACCAGCTTTACATGGTGCAAGCACTACAAGAAGTAGAACAACTCAGATTCTGACAGGGAACATGGACTGTAATCCTGCAGCCCGGGAGCTCTTGTGTTCTTGGCCAGACAGGAGAGACCACCAACATGGACAGAGCTTCTACTGCCTAGAAAAACCTGTCTGAAAAGACAGTTATCCTTCATTCAATTTGATTAAGACAGTTGTAAGACATAAAATATTGGTGTGGTAATATGACAACTTTTGCACACCTTTCTGCATCTGAAATAATGACTCTGAATGAACTTTCTTTCCTATTTGCCTCTTCAGATCAAAGTATGTTACAAGATTTCTTGTAACATACAAGAAATTTCAAACATATGCTATATTCTTAAATGTAAGGATATTAATAGACAAATTGCCAAACAGGAATGGTTTTCTAAACAAGACCTCTGAAGTAATAAAACACAGAAAACCAGAGATGGTTACAGAGGACAGACCCAGCAACCTCAGTACTGAAAACAGCGCCAAGAACAATACTGGGGACCTTGACTCATGGAGAGCTGTTTTAAGTTCCCAAGTAAACTACTGCACATCTGCATTATATCCTGGAGAAAAGCCAGACTTGGAGATTTTATCTTCGTCTTTTATGAAACTCCTTAAAGTTACTCTTGGGCAATCTCAGACAACACTGAACAGAATTTAGGAAATACAGGACTCCATTGGCTAAACTGGCTGAAATAAGCTGAAGACAAGTAACTTGTAAGCATGCCAGCTTCAGCCCAGTAGGCCATTTGTGCTTCTTGAGATTCACTTTAACCCAAGTTTGTTTGACAAAGGCAAGGAAAAGTTGCTACAAACGATTGTGCTTCTACGTGTTACAGTATTTGCACTGTTGATTGAACAAACTCTATTTGTCCTCTTCAACATATTTTTCTCCAGCATTCATACTGTTATAATCATAAATGTACATTAAGGAACACCAGAATTGCATTCAAGATACTTCAAACTATCACACTGTATTTAATACAGAGAAGAGAATGACTTGTATAATCAATACTGAGCTTTTAAAATTAGTAAAGAAAACAACTTGACAGCCTTCTCCATGCACTCATAATTTACGGGAGAATTATTTTCTTTCCTAGGTTAGGCTAAGTCTCTGAACATGTCTCTAAAATATGCAGCTTTGCCATGAATTGCATAAACAATTAGCAGAAAAACCAGCAGCTGAAGCCAAATCTGAGAGGAAGAATATTTCCATGACAGAACAAACCCATATAATCATGGTTTAGTTCCACATCAATATCTGTAACCATGCTGGTATGGGATAAGAAAGACAGAAGGCCCACGAAGCCATTCATTTTTTCCATTCCAAGTATTTTTTGGATCTTACCACATGATTATTTAACTTCTTTAGGATATTAAAATAAAAACTTTAACACATTAAACTACATCATCTGGTTCATATTCATTCCTCATTCTACTGACACATTCAAAGAATTGTCAAATAAGAGAAGCAAGATTTACACTTGCAAAACCTGTATTCTTTCATACTCTGAGAACATCATCCTCCAGTGTTCCCTCCATTTTAGCTACAGTTTCAAATAATTGTTGGGAATAAATGTAAGGTTTTTTGGTATACAATACTCGTGAGTTAACCTTGGAATATTTTTCAACACAAGAGCAATACATAGTAATTCTGATCCTCTTCAGCAGCAGCAATTTTGGTTAAGAAGCAGCACTGTTTTTAACATTCCTGTGCCTCATATTAAAGTTCATTCAGAAGTTTCAGATGCTGCTTACCTCCTAACAGTGCTCCTTCTTTCTGAACTACTAGTTTGATCAGGCACCCCTCTTTCTGATATCTCATTTTTCATATATATTACAAGGAGCAAGCAGGTCCAAGACAGGTCTCTCTCCAAAATTAATAGAGAAGATAGATATAGAAAGTTGGTTTGCAATCACAGCAATTGTCTAAATTTCCTAACTGTGTTTCCTAAATACCTTGTGATCCACTAGGCCAACCAAATTGGTCATGGGCTTGCCTTTTCCAATAAACTTAAGGTGTCACATGATTCTTTTGTTTGATTTTACAACATTCACCATTTTCTGAATTATTTGTAATTATATATTCCCTCTTAATGCCTGTCATAATTTATACTCCAGTTTACTGATTTCATTTGTCAAAGACATCAGTGTGGCTTTAGTGGATTTTCAAACCTCATCATGTAGCCAAAATAATTCTTTGAAAGGGAATGGGACAAATGTTTTTTCAAACTTCTGTATTTCACTCCAATGCCTTTTAAAATCATTTAAATTAACTGAAATCGAGCAAGCATGGATACAGGATCAAATATCACCCCGTCATACCAATGCAATGCCTCTTTGAAACAGCACAGGTGTCAAATAAATCAAGTTTCAATGCCATAGAAGTGGGCTACTAAAAAAGGCAGGCCAGATGGGAAAAACCCAAGACAAAATCACAAAGTTCAGAAAGGATCGTGCATGTATCAGCCAAAATCTGAGCTGTAAATTCAAAAGAAAGAAAAAATGCAATTTGGCTGGTGGTTAATAGTCATTAACAAACTGCAAATAACAGAAGAAGAGAGACTACAATGTATGGTATGCAGTATCTATGCAGAGGAAATGAATAAAGGTGACCCTACAAGGTTGATGGTAGTCATATTCAGTCTTAAAAGTTACTTAAGTCACATCCTACTTTGTTTGGAAATACAGCCCACAGTTATGTAAAGCAAGACAGACTTAGCGTCAAGTCATGATTGCATAAACTTATTTACAATAGCATAAATAAAGGAAGCAGCGTGAAAAATATGTTGAAAATCTGACTGATGTTAGACAGTCCTCTCACTATTGCAATCATTTCACTGCTGTGGTGATCAGCAAACTTGCATAGGGACAGATATGTCTAAAAATTGTTCCTTGTCATCAAAAATACTAAATATGTAAACAAAGCTTAGTTCTGTGTTGGACCTGAGGAATGAGTCATATGGGTAGTGAGACAACTAATAGCGTCACAAGCATCTGGACTGTACTCTTCTGTGGATGCAAGTTTAGATAAGGTGACACCTTAGAAGAGGCAATATGGTATGTCCTTCTAAGGGGATACACTAACATGCTTCAGAAGAGCTGTGTTATTTCCTGTATATTTGAAATGTCAAGAAGTACTATGAAGGGCAACCTTATTCTTCAGATCCTGAGTTTGGTACAACTACATAAATTAATATTTCACTCATGTAAGACTTGGATATTGAATTCTTTGATAATTGGACTGAAAACTGTAAGTCAGTCCTTGCTCTGGCACCGTTACTATCAAAAGAGGCACATCTCTATACACCTTGATGATTTTTATCATCACTCTGCCCACAAACATGGGGAAGGTTGCTTACTAAGCTGTACTTCCACGGTATTATATCCAATTTTCTTACCCAGATCTGACATGTCATGAAGTCTATTGGTAAAATAGTTGCACTTCAAGATCTTATTTACATACCTCTTGACATCAATAGAAACATTGGTACTAAAAGGTACCGCACAGCAGACCCTCACTATACATTTAAACATCTATGAAACATCAGAAGAAACTCATGCAAGGACATCATCTAAATACTTTTCTTCTTCTTCACCCAATTCATATTACTGAAGTTCAGAATTTAATTCTGCATCTTTTGTATATTAATAAATTCAAATGTAGATTTTAATGTATGTATTTAAGAACAAAAAATCTGCCCCTTGAAAGTTTTTGGGTAGGTAAAACTCACACAGCTGTGTTACTTCAAGTGTCAGAATCTATTTCTGCATGTCAGCAACAACAAAATAATCCTATAGATTAGCTCCTGACAAGGACAGTAAAGCATACAGGCTTTCAATATTGTTAAGAGAAGAGACAGGTCTGGTGCATGGGCAGAACACAGAGCTCCAAGCAATACAAGAATTTATGATGCTTAACTCTATCAGTAAGACCCTTTTTGGGGTGTCAAATAAGTGTTGTAAGTTTAATTAGCATGTATGATTCTCAGAAAATAAGGAGTTTTAACGTACGTAAATCCTGTGTTGTTTTTGGTGAAGAAAAGCTAATAAAATACACTAGTTTAAGAGCACCTGTTCATTACTCCTCCCTGAGAGCTGCAAGAGGATCAATATTATGTACAACCTAAGAATACATCTGCAAGATTTACGGATTTTAACTTTGAAACATTTCAGATGAAAAGAAATTTTCAGGTTGCATTAGAAAGTGTTACCACTAGACAAGTGACTAGGAATTTTTTATGATATTTCTATACTAGTAGAAGTCTTTGTGCAGGTGCTACTATGCTAGAATGGAAGAGGGTTAAGGATACTAATATATTTTATTTTGCTCACAAAATTACTCATGCTCAAGATGCGAAGTATTCCAAATAAAAATTTCCATAATAAACTAGGCCAGAGGCAGGGATTTTCTAAAGAACATGAGAAAATGGTGTGATAAATCTCATTGAACTCCAGGTCATTCAGGAGGTCACCTGAAATAAGCATAAAGGATTAATGCAAGAAGTGTGACAATTTTATCTTCTGAACCTCTAGCTTTAACTGTGTAATTTGCATACATGCTGAACAGCCTTTTGCATGAAATACGCGGGATCTGTGAAATAAGACAGGAAGAAATCTAAAACTAGCCATATTGACAGATCCTGGGTCAAAAAACATTAGTCCAGCTTTTCATGTCATAGAGATATTAATAATAGGAAGGAAATCCTTATCAGCATTGGAAGAAGGGATAACTTTATCAGCCAAACAGCAAACACAATATCCTATTCTTTTGTCTTCCTCATTAAAATTAACATCTCCACAGAAGTGGAAGTCTGATTCAGAGTTTCTACAGATTTTTAATGACTAAAAAAGTCAGGAAATGGGAATGGTGATACAAAAAGTATCTAGTTTTCATCTTCCCAGGGATGAACGCAGTACTCCACTTGAGTGCGCGCAGTACTTCACTGCAGGACAATGCATGTGATGTGTGTCAGTGCACTGTATATATTTATGTTGCTGCTCCCCTCCCACTAAGTGGAAGTTACTGCAGAAAATACAGAACCAGATGGGAATTTAAACCCACTCCTATTGTATTTTATTTTAGCTACACTACTCTTTTATATTAAATACATAGATAGAATAACTGACAGCAGAACACTGAAAGAAAAGGGAAATGGGCCTTAAAGAGTGGTACCAGAAGCAGGCAGTTCATTGTGGAAGAGGAGTAAGCACTATTTTGACCGCTGACGAAAGCAAATTGGTTTCAAATTGTGTTTAGCTTCATTCTGACAAAACCATTAAGATTCTGCAAGTTAGTACTCAACTTCCATGGTCCAGAAGGTCTGAATGTTTATCCAGACTTCAGAATGATGCTGGTTTTATCAAAATTGAACTACTATTCTTCCTCCCAACAGGCCCCAAACATACCTCTTTACTCTTTCTAGCAGGCACTAGCATCTCCATTGTACCTTCTCTTGTCCCTATAGGACATGATATTTGCTTTCTTCCAACATGCCCTTACTGATTTTGAGGAGTCTTTGTGCATGTAAAGCAGAGGAAAACTGCTCAGTTTGTATCTCCTAATTATCTTTGTATTACCCTTGTTAGGTGCCTGGGGAAGTATCTTTTCTTCTCAAAGCAAAGCATCTTGGGGTTCATTTAATATTCCCTATTAGTACTCTAACTAGCTATGCCCTTAAGATGTGAAAAAATGCAGTCTTCAGTCATCTACAGTTTGAGGGCAAGAGAAAGACTAGCAGGTCCTTAGCCTTTTCTCCTTCCCTTGCAAGACATTTCAAAGTGAAAATGAGTGACTGATGGCAGAAGAATTGTTGAAGTTCTTCCATCCCTTTGGATACTTGGCGTGTGAGACATGTTTGTTAAATTAACTTTGTAGAGGTTTAAGGGTATAATGATAGGGATTTATGTGCAGGAAGAAGTTCTTTACCCATCTTTCCAGGTCAGGGGCAGCAATTCTACATAAGTTTCGGGTTTTTTGTTGGTTTTTGTTTGTTTGTTTGTGTTTTGCTGCTGACAACATCTATCATCATAAACCAGAAAATGAAAACACTTGTAATTTTCATAAAACACAGGCCTTGGTTACTCTAACACCTGTGTTCTGTGGATGTCCTTATTCCAAATAGTTAAAATTATGGATTTATTCATCATTTCAGTGATCAGATAGATACGCTGTCACCATTACCAGCTGCTGAACTTTGCCTTCCACACAGGAAGCTGTTTTTACCAACAGGGTTCTCTTTTTAGGACACTTCAATTTAAATTGAGCTACATTTTGCTTGAAAGATGTAGGATCTGTAAAATATCTGACAGGGAAAAATATAAAATTATTAAAAAATTATATATTTTTTCAAAAGCCTGACGTTTAATTTCTCAAGTGTTGTACTTTCCAAACAACTAGCACATAAATACATTTTTTGGCAGCCAGTAAACATTCCAGCTAGAATACCAATACCATGTATCAGCAGAAAGTAAACATCTGATTTACCCTAACATCTCAGACAGAGGAACTGAGTTAATATACTGGACAATCAAACACAAAGCCCTAATCTCCGCAGAAATTAACACTGTATCATACCATAGCAAAGACTGGTTTTGATAGACATGTCATCTTTAAGATTGGAGATCTCAATTTGTCAATATTCTAATACACATCTCCTGAAATCTATTAGGTGGGCAGATGTCTATGAGCAATGCTCATTTAAAGAGAACAGAGATATATAGGAATTCACTTTGCAGCTCATGAAAATGATTTGGGGAATCTTTCTAGGCCTGCCATTGATTTCTCTCTCCAGATTTCATTTTTATGACCTTGATCTAGTCAGCTGAACTTTCCATACCTTAGTTTCTCATTTGCTGTCCTACCAAATAATGGTATTTTAGTTGAATTGTGATTTTTCTGAAATTATGACTTTCTATGCATTTATAAAATGCTTAAAACAACAAAATCCTATTCTATTGTAGGCTTTTGAAGGACCAAACCCAGAAAATAGGTCTAGATTGCAACAGCTTTAAAAAACAAACAAACAAACAAAAAGATACAATATGTTTTTGGGTGGCCAGGATAAGACACTTAAGTCAACTTTTCATCAAACTTAAGTGCCAACTCAGGAATCTTTGAAAGGGGTGAACTGAAGCACCCACATTTAAAAAAAATTCAGCACTTGTAATGTACTCAAGGTAATTCCATACACTTCATGGACTTGAATCACCTGTTAGCATAGCACATGAGTTTCGCTAGCTTTTTTATTCTAAATATAGACCACACATATTGAGGTCCTTTATGTAATCTTAAAAATTACTCCACACCCAAACTAAACTAATTTACCATGAATGACCCAGAACTCCTTTGACTCCATTAGAGACAGCAGGCATGCAAAGAAATGCAATGTCCCAAGAGCTGTGGGAAAACTGTATACTTTGGACTGACAGGCCACTTTATTTCATACTTCATGAATAAACAAATCTGTTCCAATTAGTAAGTATTAAGGGTTCCTGTAACAACTTGTATTTACAAACCGGAACACATTAAATGCCATGAAAGAATGTGGAGTATGCAACAACATGAAAAGAGAAATATTTATCATCTACTTTAAATGATAAGCCCAAGGTCTCCAAGGAAAGACTGATGTTAAAATCAGAGAAATATGGACGTCTGATAAAGTCTTAATTTCAAGGGGTTTTTTTTGTTCTTTATGAATTTTTCCAAGGCTACTCTGTAGTCTCCAGAACAGCAGGATACTTTTCTTCATATTCTCTGAAAGAGAGAAATAATAGTTGAGGGTATTTATCACTATGGAGCCATTAAAAATGGAAATAATGAAACCAAACACATCATGCACAGTCACACACACTGCCCCCAGGGTGCTTCAATGCTCATGTGATTTTGCTGAAGATACCTGTAAGTAAAGCCCTGGAATGGAACTCACAAGACTTAGATTTACACCCTGTTTTGCCACTGACCTATAAGCAATATAATTTAAACTTTTGGTGCTTCCAGCTAAACCATTTATTCATACTATTGTCTACCCAGAATACTAGATGCAATTTACAGCTGGTATCCCCCACAAATGTAGTGTGTTTATCAGAGTTTTTAGTCTAGACCATGTGTTATGGGAATTTAACTTTAAGACTATTCAGGAGAACTTTAAGACTTTGCACGGAGACTTTTTCTTACATTTCTGAGTGGGGTCAGTTTTGGTATAGGTAAAGTGCCAGCAGTTGCCTAGAGCAGGTGATTGCTAGGGCACAACTGGAAATGAGTAATGACCAAGGCTGCAAGCAATCAGATGTGCGTCTGTGGTTGTCTTCAGAGGAAGTATCAGGGTATGGGAGATGACAGCTCCAGCTGGCAGTGAGGGGAATATATCCACTTAGCTATACCAGCCTCTGCCATGGCTTTCCTTCCATCCCTTACATACACTTGGGAGCAGCAAAAGCAGCAAGCTGGTCTCTCTTCCAGTTTAAACTGTGTATGACAGTTTTATGGACGTGGGTTTCATTTTGTCTCTTGTTCTTAAAAAGGGCAAAACAAGAGCTGACCTGCTAGGAAGCATTTAAATACTTTAATTTTTGCTTAATGAGAAAGGCAAATAAAATACTACTTTTATTTGTATTTTTAGCGGCATAAATTTTTAATGAATTGACTGGAAACCAGGCTGAAACTTGTATTACCTTTTTCCCAGTTAATCTCAAGGGACTGAAAATAGTCAGCCATCTTCATTACAGAAAAAAATAAATAAATGGATCCCCTATTGACCAAAAGCACCACAGAAGAGTATTTGGCGGCTGTGACTATTAGTGCTACTTCCTCCTACTAACTGTATTCTTATAACCAGAGCTTTTACTGTTTCAGCTAATGAGTCTGTAAAAGTAGCATACAATTCCACCATCTGTACATTTCCTAATTGCATCGATAGCTATGAATACAACTGTTCAAAGGTCACAAACTGTGACGTCAGTGGAAATGTGAGGGTGTAGCTAGGGACAAATTTTGACTCACTATTTGTAAGTGATCAGTCTAATGACCAGTCCAATACTGAGCTATTTCATCACAGTGGAAGACGTTTACCATTTTTCTAGAAATTTTTCGAATTATTTAAGTAACATTCATACATTTGTAACAAAAATGCAATGCTGCTCTCTTCCTATAATGCACTGAATAGTTTACTTTTAAAACATAGTGTGACAAGCACAATATCTGGTAGTGCCACAGTATCTTTTCAAAATCACTGCCAGCTGTCAAGATTGCACAGCCCTGGGCTAAATCTTTGCTCAAGGGAAACAATAAGCAGGAACTTGCAGATACAACCAGTTGAGATGTTTTTGAAACACCTGAAAGTTAAAAAGGTAAGCTGTTTATATAGTTTTAATCACAAGTGTTGGTTGAGTCTATCAAATAACTTAAGACTGTGGACAATGTGACAGCTTCTTTAGTCCATCTGTGAATACTGGTGTCTCACTAAAATGCTATCTGGGGACTGGGTACTATGGCAAAAACTTTGGTGTTCCTGTGTTTTCAGCCCAGGTGGTAATGTGAGCCATTTCTTTCATTTCTGAGCTCTACCTCTACTTCAGCAGTTATAAAAGAGCAGCAAGAGTTCTCACAATATCTATTTTACAGAACTACACTGGTTATTGTCTGGAGAATTATCATCAGATAGAAATGCTCAGGCACAGGTGGAAACCAAGACACATACGAAACCTTAACTGTTCCAAATTTTCACACTTTAAGAAAGAAAACTAACCCTGCAATTCTTTTGTAATTTGATAGAAGATAATAACTTGACCTTACAAAAACAGGCTGAAAGGTGCCTGCTAGCCTTGAAATTTGTGATCCCCTCACTCTTGTAGTCCCTCTCTATTGTGCATAAACTGGTGGCTCACCCAAATCAGCAGGATTTAACATACACCTAGGAAAGAAGTAAAGGATACCCTTCCTTTTTGCCCCATCCTTGTGGAGTGACACAACGTGACATTCACAGATCCACACAACAGTCAGACCAGAAAAACAATTTATATAAACAACCACAATTGCCACAAGTAGCAAACAGTCTGAGGAGAGGAGGGAAGCAAAAACCATGAGAGATGGAGGAAGCTGATGAAAGGGTGGTTGGGCTAACAGTCTTTGCTGGGCATGCCTCTGATAGTACAAGGGTATCTTTGTGGGCTGTCCAGAAGGATTGCTCACAATGAGATAGTTGGGGAAAACAGCTGAACATGGTAATACAACTGTCCATAGGACAGGAGGTAGGAGGAAAAGGGACAAGTCATCAACACCTTTCACATAAATTTCACAGAGAACAGCACCCACAGACACCTATCTTAGGAACACATCCTACTGTAAATATGACATTCTACAGTAAATATGAGTAATTCATAGTCCTCCATCACTCAGTTATTTTGCTCGTACTACATTGCTTTTCCTCTTCTAGGTTACTGATTTAATGAAGAGCTTCCTGCACTATAAAGTCAACAAGCAATGTTATGACGTACCTCTCCAACACAACATGTTACGTGTACCTCAGCAAACAGAATGGCAGAAGCACGTACAGCATGACTAATTTCAGGACTGAGATACAAAAATTATGTAGGACAAGGAAACACACGTGCTTTAGGTGAGAACTTAACTCACCCCACTACCTTTATGCCTGGAAGTGCATCACTAAGTTGGCACTTCAGCAGACAGCAGAATAGTGCTGCTCAGAGGATCTGTTTGCGAGCCTTGGCATAAGAGATGTGCTGGAGAACTGGAGATCAACAAGACATGCTCTACAGATCTGAGACAGTGGTGCAGCTCACAGAAAAGCAACTTGGAAGTGGTTGTAACTTGGATGCCTGTGCAACAGATGATTGAGTGGGGTTCACACTTTTGAATCTGTCTACAGGGCAATCTAGTGGCACTGCAACTTGTGTAGACATATCCTAAGAAGCTTTAAGCATGAATCTTCAGTGCTGCCAGCATAGCTGTGGCAGCTTCAGCACCACATGGCCAAAAGGGACTACAGGTCTAGTGATGAAAACTACATGCCCCTGCAGCTCTACTCGATGTAGCTAAGTTAGCAAGTGTAAAGCTGCCTACACTAACTGTGCTTCCCATCTGGGTTAGGGGAAGTTTCAGATACAGTTTGCAGGGAGTTTATATTAAGGCATCCAAATCAGTAACACCCTGTGAAATGAACGTTTACTGTTAGTTAGCTCTTTTCAGGTTCTGCCCTAAAATAGCCATGTTTCTTAATGTGTGTCAAATGTAGCAAGAACTGGACGTGGTGCATGACAGCTACATATCTTTCCTCCAAAGCCTGCTTGTTTTAATATTTTTCACAATAATTAAGAGGTTACCTGCCTCAATCTTCCTGCATTTGAATGGTCACTTTGGTTATTCAGCTACGAATGAAAGAATTCTAAGAATTGTTTTGGTTTCTACCATTTTATTTCAAAAAATATAAAAAGCCAGCCCAAACCTTATTCTTTCCTTTTTTAACCAAGAAGACATCTTAATTAATTTCAGCTGTGTTTACAGTTATACTTTTTGTCACTATGAGTTCTAGATTACAAGATAAACCAACAATTGCTTTGAACTCCACAGGGAATTTATTCCAGCTTACTGGAGTATTCTTATCATACTTTAAAAATCTTTAAAAACTAAACAAAACTAAAAAGCCCCCTCTTGTTTACACAGAATGTGTTCAAATATGATGTGACCAAATGCTCATGCAACATCAGGCAGCAGGATGCACTGGTGAATTCTGAGAAGTTGCAGACTAGCAGTGAGAAGACACAAGGCATTTTATTGAGAAATTCATGCTGCTAGCATTCCCTGAAACATATCCCTTTGCAAATTTTGTCTCATTTGGAAGGGTGAAAACAAACGGGTTTGCATAATAGGATAGGATAGAATAGAATATGTTGTGCACCTTGCTTTTTGATGTAACACCAGGTAATTAAGTCCCTTGCTTTAGAGTTCAAATTTTTTTTATTCTATTATCACAGACTACTTTCAAACATATTACAGAAACTCCTCTCTCTGCATGTCTTTGGAGTAAGCCAGGATTTCTTCCCTGTAAGGACATGATGTCATTTCAACCCATGACTCTTGCATGTCAGATAGTTTCTAGAATGAATATGAGAAAGATAAACTTCTTTCATTTATTGTTGCTTGTGTGGCAATACCCAGCTACACCTTACTTTCAGGTGAGAGCTGTTTTATTGATCTATCTGGAACCCCAGGAAAAGACACTTCCTCCTGAACAGATCCCACTGGCAACAGGTTTAGTTCTTATCCTACCAATCCAGTGCAGTGGAGAGAAAAGCCCTAGCCTTCCTCCATGGAACTGTTTCTCTTTACATCTTTTCCAGCTGTGGCAGACATTTTTGGTCTTTGTGGAATAATACTTTAAGGAACATTCTGCTACTTTTTGAGGCCAGCAGCTGCATAAAAATGATTGTTTTTATTAGAAGGCCTTCCTGAAATTATTTCTGTGAAAGGAGTAATGTTTTTTTCTTGAAAGCAATCAAATGCATTTATTGTGCAGGCAAAATAATTCGCTTTCCTAGTAGAAAGAATTGAAGTGGACTACAATTTCACAACGTGAAACTCATTCCTGCCTGGTCACCTCCAAAACTGAATAGGCTTCAGGATGTCTGGCACCTTCCAGTTCCTCTAAGGTCAAAACTATCAACTCTTTGCTCTCATGTTTTGAAACTGGATGTTCATAACCATTTAAAAATGGAACTTGGAAACAGACCTCATTTCTGCCAAGTTAGAGAAAAAGGGTCAAAATTGGACTTTCATTTCTAACATTTTATTTTGAAACAAGGACAATGAAAAGGAACTAAATTTGTATGAAGTTCCATTGGAGACAATGAACTTGTCTTAATTTTTAATATCCATTTTAAATTACTTGACTTTTTATCCATGAAACATGGACAATCAAAGTCTTATGAATTCTTCAGGAATATCCTGATCAAGTGAATCACACCTCAATAGGGAGCTTGCCCTACGCTTACTTTCTTTCATAGCTGCTGTCACATGCCTACCTCTCATTCACATTCATGACCTCTCTAGCAACCCATGGGAACTCAAAAAAGTAGTAGGAAAGTGCAGTAAGTGATATGAATAAATGTCTGTAATGCTAAAGATATGGTTGTTTCCAGCAGCTTCAGGAAAATTAATGTTCCCTGTCTTTGCTATCTGTGGTACTCCTGATAATGGCTGATGGGTACATATACCCAATGGGCCTGAAAATTACTTTTCTTCTCCCCTGAAGTCTGAGGAAGAGGTGGAGGGGAGATGGTAGAGCTTTGCTTCCATTTCTTTGGCTGCTCTGTATGTTTTCACATTGCTAGGTGTCAAAAGTTTTGAGGGTTTTTTTGAGGCAGTTGGAAATAACAGAAAGAAGACCTGTGCTAAATAATAACCCAGCCCTCTTCAGTCAGCAGCTTGGGAAAAGTCTGGCTTAAAATTCAAGCACTAGAATAAAAGGCAGGTCTCTGTCCCACACTTCACCCTGACCGCTTATGGCCTTGAAAATTTAACTTCTTATCTATAAATGCAGGGGGAAAGCAAGGCAAATAAATGTTTGAGGCAGAGTCAGGCAAGATGCTCCTATATAAGCATCTTTAGCTAGATAACATGTAATATGGATGACAGAGGTCTACATCTGGTGACTGTGCCTACTGCCACACACTTCAGAAAGAAATCTCATGGGTAGAAAGGCAACAGTGAAAATGTTATCTGCAGCTGCAAACAACCTCAATTAGCTGCTTTTAGAGAATGAGCTGACAAGCATTTCTCACCAGGGTGAACCACTGGGGAAAGAATCTGCTAGCAGAGCTTTGTTTACGACAGAAAAGAAAGAATGAAGAAAAGTACTTTGCCAGGAAGTGAGAGAAACAGAAACTTCCTGCTGCCACTAAACAAGGTGTTCTTGTTTATGTGTCTGAAGGAAATGGGGAAGTTGCCTTGATATACCTAAAAAGACCTTTGGGTAAAAGACATGCTTCTCCTCAATATTTGACATTCAGTCTCTCTTAATCTCCATCCCACAGAGCTGTGTGTACCCTGGCTAAAACTCTTACAGTTAGGTGAGACACCATCCACTTTTTGCTTGCGGATCAGGCTGCATAAAGCAAACAGGTCCACTGTAAGCAAATGAGATGTGTAAAAGCCATGTAAGCAGACATCAAGGAGGGGTGCCAGCTACTCATCTCCTTGCAAAATGCAGTGCATGCTCACAAACCATAAGCACTGACACATGCTTGAATTCTCAAGCAGTAAAAAAGCCCTGTCCTACCCATTTTATCTTCAACCTGCAGTTCCAAGGAGAGGGTGAAATAAGCCTGCCCTTTCCATTCTTAATCAGATACACAACAGTTTTGCCTGTTCATGATCCCACGAGGCTCAGAAATAGCAGAGTGCAGGAAGTGGCAACAAATCCCATTCATGAACCAGGTTCAATACAGGACGGAACAATGCCTTTTGTTTGCTCAATGATCTTTCACTGACACGCTGTAAAAAATCTCCCTAAAGCTAAAGTTAGAAGGGATTTTTGCTGCCTAGTTACTTGGCAATGTAAGACCTTTCCAGTAAGTCTTCAACTACTAATCCTTCCCCATGACTTTAAATGAGTAACTGCTTCAGCATGATACCAGTATCTTCACAGTTCTCCAAAGGCTAAGAAAGAGGTAGTCAAGTCATAAAACCTCAAAATAACAATGTTACTATTTTTTTCAGTTCTCTTTTGCCAGTCTCTAAGAGCAGAATTTCCCAGGAAGCCAGAGTCCTTGCAGAGGGACTCGACTGTCTATGATCCCACAGCTCTTGCCAACTAGCCCAACTCATCACCTGCACTCTGTGAGCTTCCACACTATGGCAATACAGGTATAAAATAGCAGCATTTCTGACTGAAGAGCTTTTTAAAGATTTTAATTTTCTGCACTGCGTAAGTCTTTTCAGTATTACAAAGTGAGAGCAATACACCAACAAAACCCCAACATGCTCACAAACAGGTTGCTTGGCTTCTATAGTTGTTCACAGAACTACAGGCAGAAAATGTGCTAGTTGAAGAAACACCCTAAAAGCAAGACTTAAAACAAGCAAAATTTGAAAAATTTAATGAAAAACTACTTAGCTGAAAATGGGCTAACATGAAATACATTAGTGTATGTTTGCACAGTACAAAGACAAACAATTATTTGCTTTTTTTAAATAAACAGACACTAATATACACATGCAATGTACACCAATATGCTAACTGGATATGACACAATCGATTTCTTTTGTTGTATGTTTTGTAAACTGTCAGAATGTAGACAGCCTAAATCGTCATATCTGAGGGGGACAGAGAAGCCACAAAGAAAGGTGCTGCAACAGGCAGGATATGGCAGATGAAGGCATCAGTAAGGATTCTGATCAAAATGGAGTTATGGTCAACTAGTAAGCTTCAGCATAGGCAGGTTGCTATGTGGGTGGAAGGTAGGGTGAAGGGATACCAGGCGTTTCATAATGGTTGGCATTTCTGGTTCAATACATAGTGAGTACTGGCACTCTATATTGTGTTGCTGGCGGTTGGTCTCACAAGGTCGCAGACTTTGAAAGCTCCTGTTACAAATTGCATATGATTAAATTGCTTTGCCTATATTATCCCTTTCCACATTTCTTTAGAAGTGTTTCAACATATTTCTAGTCCAAAGCCCTGTATTTAGAACCTTATTTTTCACTGACCATTTCCTTCTCCTTCCCTTTGCTTGACTAAGTGACCCAGCCCTTCCTCTAGCTTTCTCTCCTGGGGCAGCATCCAGGCTCCCTCACTTCCTTCACGATCAAGTGGAAAATTTTGTTTTGGAGGGTGGAGGAAAGATAAAGGAAGGGGAAGGGGAGAGACCAGATTAATTGGTGTGCTGTGCATGATCAGTGTGTTCTTTATACGACACCAAGAGAACTTCTTGATCACGTTTCAGAGTGAAATCTTACCACTGTTTCTCACATTGAGTAATATCCTATTCCTCACTCTGATGGAATGATTTATTCCTTTAGGAACAAAAGGGCTTGGACCTGCAAGTCCAGTTCCAGCAGGTGCTCAGAGTTGGTACTGTTGTGCCCAGGGAACTGAATTTTGTGTGCTTATGTCCCTTTTTCTGCTGTGGAAGCTACTGCATCACCCTTGATGAACTGCATCTTCTTGCTAAGATGATACCTCTAATGTTTAAACACATTCTCAACATTAATGGAGGTACTCACATGTTGACAAACAACTCCATTACATCCACTTGCTAAATGAGCTACCTAACATAACTCCATAACTCCAGAAATCAGTTAACCATTACATACAGATTACAGGGGTTAACTAAATGGTCCAAAAAGCATCTTCCTGCTACAAAATTCAAACCATTTATTTGTAGCTAGTAATGATGTTAACAATAATGCTAGCAGGTCCAAAACGAGTGTTACCAAGACTCCTACTAAAATTTCTCTAAAATTAAGTCAAATGTGGGTAGATAGTATTTCATAATTACAAAAAATGAAAATCAGGAAAATGATAAAAAGACTTCGGTGAACAATTAAACATGAAAAAGATTTACAATTCTAAGCACTATGTCATCAACTATATGTGGGATCACAGCAACCTACACTGCCTGCTGGACAACTTCAGATTTGAAACTGTGACCTTTCATAGCAGCTTCTGGCATTACTTTGTAAATCCGGGTACCAAAATTTGCTGCCACAAACCTTCACTTAAATTAGTGTGTGGAAAAATTACACTAGACATCTGTTTTGAGGACTTATTTTTCTTAAATTGTAAAGTTGGGATTTTTTCTAGGTAACAATGGGAATGAAAAAAAAAAACAAAACAAACAGAAAACCTATTGAGTAGAGAACAATTCTGTACTGGATATGTGATCCAGAAGGAAAGTTCACATGTGCGGAGCATCTTCAGTTTAAACTTTGCTGAGGTTTGTTCAATTCATATCCATAAATTAAGACTTTGTTTAGAAAAGGCTGTTCTGAGTCACTGTGCACATCTACTGGGTCATGAGTCCTGAGAGGAAATGTATGGCAAATGCCTCAGTACATCCCTCCAGCTGCAAAATTGAACTAGCTGAAAAAGCTCAGACAGCTTACAGTGATGGTGTCTGTCTGAAAGACAGTCTCCAAGCGGGATAAGTCACGGGACTGCAAAACTGCAGGTGCCAAGCCTGGCACTTCCATCAGTGCCCACAGAAAGACAGACTGCACATCTGAGTTGTAGCAGTCATCCTTCCAACATGCCTAGAGGATAGT